>NC_091977.1:482255616-482980929 GCF_044704955.1 Pristiophorus japonicus
ACCCCCCCCCACCACCCTCCTCCTCCACCCCCCCCCCCACCACCCTCCTCCTCCTCCACCCCCCCCACCACCCTCCTCCCCCCCCCCCACCTCCTCCTCCTCCCCCCCCACCACCACCGTCGTCCTCCTCCCCCCCCCACCCTCCTCCTCCCCCCCACCACCACCGTCGTCCTCCTCCTCCCCCCACCGTCGTCCTCCTCCCCCCCCACCCTCCTCTTCCCCCCCCACCCTCCTCCTCCTCCCCCCCCCACTCCTCTCTCTTCCCCCCACCCTCCTCCTCCTCCTCCCCCCAACCTCCTCCTCCTCCTCCCCCCAACCTCCTCCTCCCCCCAACCTCCTCCTCCTCCTCCCCCCAACCTCCTCCTCTCTCTCTCCCCCCCCCCCTCCTCCTCCTCTCTACCCGCCCCCAGCCACCCTCCTCCTCTCCCCCCCCCCTCCCACCCTCCTCCTCTCCCCCCCCCCTCCCAACAACCCTCCTCCTCTCCCCCCCCCCTCCCAACAACCCTCCTCCTCTCCCCCCCCCCCTCCCAACAACCCTCCTCCTCTCCCCCCCCCCTCCCAACAACCCTCCTCCTCTCCCCCCCCCCTCCCAACAACCCTCCTCCTCTCCCCCCCCCCCCCCTCCCAACAACCCTCCTCCTCTCCCCCCCCCCCCTCCCAACAACCCTCCTCCTCTCCCCCCCCCCTCCCAACAACCCTCCTCCTCTCACCCCCCCCCTCCCAACAACCCTCCTCCTCTCAACCCCCCCCACCCTCCTCCTCCTCCTCCTCCTCCCCCCCCCACTCCTCCTTCTCCCCCCCCCACTCCTCCTTCTCCCCCCCCCACTCCTCCTTCTCCCCCCCCCACTCCTCCTTCCCTCTCCCCCCCCCCCACTCCTCCCCTCTCCCCCCCCCCCCACTCCTCGTTCCCTCCCCCCCCCTACTCCTCGTTCCCTTCCCCCCCCCTACTCCTCCTTCCCTTCTCCCCCCCCCTACCCTCCCCACCCCCCACACCTCCTTCCCTTCTCTTCCCCCCCCCCCCAACACCTCCTTCCCTTCTCCCCCCACCCCCCCCCCCCAACTCCTCCTTCCCCTCCACCCCCCCCACACCTCCTTCCCTTCTACCCCCCCCACACCTCCTTCCCCCCCCCCTACCCTCCGCACCCCCCACACCTCCTTCCCTTCTCTTCACCCCCCCACACCTCCTTCCCTTCTCCCCACCCCCCCCCCCCAACTCCTCCTTCCCTCCACCCCCCCACCCCTCCTTCCTTCCACCCCCCCACCCCTCCTTCCCTCCACACCCCCCCACTCCTCCTTCCCTCCACACCCACCCACCCCTCCTCACTCCTCCTTCCCTCCACCCCCCCAACTCCTCCTTCCCTCCACCCCCCCACCCCCTCCTTCCCTCCACCCCCCCCACTCCTCCTTCCCTTCCCCCCCCCCCCAACTCCTCCTTCCCTTTCCCCCCCCCCCAATTCCTCCTTCCCTCCCCCCCCCCCCCCCCAACTCCTCCTTCCCTTCCCCCCCCCCAACTCCTCCTTCCCTTCCCCCCCCCCCAACTCCTCCTTCCCTTCTCCCCCCCCCCCAACTCCTCCTTCCCTGATCCCCCCCCCAACTCCTCCTTCCCTGATCCCCCCCCCCCAACTCCTCCTTCCCTCTCCCCCCCCCCCCAAACTCCTCCTTCCCTTCTCCCCCCCCCCCCCAACTCCTCCTTCCCTTCTCTCCCCCCCCCCCCAACTCCTCCTTCCCTTTCCCCCCCCCCCAACTCCTCCTTCCCTTCCCCCCCCCCCAACTCCTCCTTCCCTTCCCCCCCCCCCAACTCCTCCTTCCCTTCTCCCCCCCCCCAACTCCTCCTTCCCTTCTCCCCCCCCCCCCCCACCTCACTCCTCCTTCCCTTCTCCCCCCCCCCACTCCTCCTTCCCTTCTCCCCCCCCCCACTCACTCCTCCTCCCCTTCTCCCCCCCCCACTCACTCCTCCTTCCCTTCTCCCCCCCCCCACTCACTCCTCCTTCCCTTCTCCCCCCCCCACTCACTCCTCCTTCCCTTCTCCCCCCCCCACTCACTCCTCCTTCCCTTCTCCCCCCCCCCCAAACTCCTCCTTCCCTTCTCCCCCCCCACTCACTCCTCCTTCCCTGCTCCCCCCCCCACTCACTCCTCCTTCCCTGCTCCCCCCCCCCCCAACTCCTCCTTCCCTTCCCCCCCCCCCAACTCCTCCTTCCCTTCTCCCCCCCCCCCCCCAACTCCTCCTTCCCTTCTCCCCCCCCCCACTCACTCCTCCTTCCCTTCTCCCCCCCCCCCACTCACTCCTCCTTCCCTTCTCCCCCCCCCACTCACTCCTCCTTCCCTTCTCCCCCCCCACTCACTCCTCCTTCCCTTCTCCCCCCCCCACTCACTCCTCCTTCCCTGCTCCCCCCCCCCCAACTCCTCCTTCCCTTCTCCCCCCCCCCCCACTCACTCCTCCTTCCCTTCTCCCCCCCCCCCACTCACTCCTCCTTCCCTTCTCCCCCCCCCCACTCACTCCTCCTTCCCTTCTCCCCCCCCCCACTCACTCCTCCTTCCCTTCTCCCCCCCCCACTCACTCCTCCTTCCCTTCTCCCCCCCCCACTCACTCCTCCTTCCCTTCTCCCCCCCCACTCACTCCTCCTTCCCTGCTCCCCCCCCCCCCACTCCTCCTTCCCTGCTCCCCCCCCCAAACTCCTCCTTCCCTTCTCCCCCCCCCCCCAAACTCCTCCTTCCCTTCTCCCCCCCCCCCAAACTCCTCCTTCCCTTCTCCCCCCCCCCAAACTCCTCCTTCCCTTCTCCCCCCCCCCCCCCAACTCCTCCTTCCCTTCTCCCCCCCCCCCCAACTCCTCCTTCCCTTCTCCCCCCCCCCCCAACTCCTCCTTCCCTTCTCCCCCCCCCCAACTCCTCCTTCCCTTCCCCCCCCCCCAACTCCTCCTTCCCTTCTCCCCCCCCCCCCAACTCCTCCTTCCCTTCTCTCCCCCCCCCCCCAACTCCTCCTTCCCTTCTCCCCCCCCCCCAACTCCTCCTTCCCTTCTCCCCCCCCCCCCCCCAACTCCTCCTTCCCTTCTCCCCCCCCCCCCCAACTCCTCCTTCCCTTCCCCCCCCCCCAACTCCTCCTTCCCTTCTCCCCCCCCCCCAAACTCCTCCTTCCCCCCCCCAAACTCCTCCTTCCCTTCTCCCCCCCCCCCCCAAACTCCTCCTTCCCTTCTCCCCCTCCCCCACTCCTCCTTTCCTTTCCCCCCCCCCCCACTCCTCCTTTCCTTCCCCCCCCCATACCACTCCTCCTTCCCTTCCCCTCCCCTACTCCCTCATCCTCCTCTGCCCCCTCCCCCCACTCCCTTTCTCTACCTCTGCCCAATTCTCCTCTCTTGCCATCTGTTCCCCCGCCCACCCCCCTCTCTCTCGCCCTGGCCCTCTCTGCCCGCCTCCTTTCTTGATACTCCCAACTCGAAGTTTTTTGAAACTCAAAATTACCAACAAACTGCTTATTATGGCAGTTTGCCCACAAATTCTACTCACAAATTTGACAAAGTGGATGGGATTGTTATAAGTTCATTGAAAGCCCAATGAGATGTTAGAACAGAACTGTATCTTGGTAAGCGGTCTTTAAATTCCCACGATCAGATATAGAAAATACACCCTGCACAAAACATTGGTAAGTGAGAACGTAATTCAGCAATAATCAATCAAGGAGCTACATCCAACTTCACAAGCAACACATATTTTAGCTGAATTAAAGATCCATACTTTTAATATATAATCAATGTAGAAGCATATCTCTCCATATCTCTGATCATGTGCAACACATTAAGCAGATATTTGCAAGTTTCAGCAATGGACTCTAACACTATGCCAAACATTTGCCCTATTCATTAGGTAAGCCAGAGTTTAGAGACAATTTAACCCTTCAGTTGATATATCTACCAGTGTTACTTCAGATCTTAATACCGGCTTTCAATATCATGTTGTTAATAATTCATAGGTTGGTGACTCTGTAACTAGAGGACGTAAATCTAAGAGCACAAGAATGAAGGGAGAGCTTGGGGAAATTGTATTCTTAGGCAGAGGATTAAGACATGGAATACTCAACAGAAAGTAACTGCACAAGATAAAAGTTCACTGGGTTGGGGGTAATATATTAGCATGGATAGAGGATTGGCTAACTAACACAAAACAGAGTCGGGATAAATGGGTCATTTTCCGGTTGGCAAATAGTAACTAGTGGGGTGCTAGGGCCTCAACTATTTACAATCTATTTTAATGACTTAGATGAAGAGACTGAGTGTAATGGAGCCAAGTTTGTTAATGATACAAAGATGGGTGGGAAAGCAAGTTGTGAGGACACAAAAAAAATCTGCAAAGGGATATAGACAGGCTAAGTGAGTGGGCAAAAATTGGCAGATGGGAGTATAATGTGGAAAAGTGAGAGGTTATCCACTTTGGCAGAAAAAATAAAGCAAATTATTTAAATGGATAAAAATTACAAAATGCTGCAGTACAGAGGGACATGGGGATCCTTGCGCATGAACCACAAACCGTGAGTATACAGGTACAGCAAGGTAAATGGAATGTTGGCCTTTATTGCAAGGGGGATGGAGTATAAAAGCAGAGAAGTCCTGTTACAACTGTACAGGGTATTGGTGAGGCCACACCTAGAGTACTGCGTACAGTTTTGGTCTTATTTAAGGAGGCAGTTCATAGAAGGTTCACTAGGTTGATTCCTGAGATGAAGGGGTTGACTTATGAAGAAAGGGTGAGTAGGTTGGGCCTAGAAGAATGAGAGGTGATCTTATTGAAACATATGATAATGAGGGCACTCGGCAAGGTAGATGCAGAGAGGATGTTTACACTCATAGGGGAATCTAGAACTAGAGGGCAGTTTCAGAATAAGGGGTCACCCAATTAAAACTGAGATGAGGAGGAATTTATTCTCTGAGGGTTGTAAATCTGTGGAATTCTCTGCCCCAGAGTGCTGTGGAAGCTGGGTCATTGAATATATTTAAGGGATAGACAGACAGATCTTTGAGCAATAAGAGAGTAAAGGGTTAAGTGGAGCGGGCAGGGAAGTGGAACTGAGTCCATGATCAGATCAGCCATGATCTTACTGAATGGCAGAGCAGGCTCGAGGGGCCAAATGGCCTACTCCTATTTCTTATATTCTTATGGAGCAAAATCTAGAATAGCTTTTAAAATCAAAGTTAATAAATATGAAAAAGAAAGATGAGATGTTAAAAAGATCCCATAACACTATCGCTATTTGAACAGCAGGCGGGGGGAAGGGGGGCAGGAGGTTATCCTTGGTGCCTTGGCCAATATTATCCCCCAATCGACATTTAAAAAAAAAAGATTATATGGTCATTATTACATTGCTGTTTGAGAGAGCTTGCTGTGTGCGAATGGCTGCCATGTTTCCTACATTACAACAGTGACTACACTAAAGCACTTTGGGATGTCTGGTGGCCATGAAAGGCACTAAATAAATGCAAGACTTTTTTGTCCCTCAACCAACATCACAAACAGATTAGGTCATGATCTCTGTTGTTTGTGGGACCTTTCTCTCTGCTACAATTCCCCACACAACAGTGACTACACTTTAAAAATACTTCATTGGCTGTGTAGCACTACAGGACAGCATTAGAGGATGGGGAATAGTTGAACTGGGGCAGCAGAAAAAAAAACTTCAGCCTGCACTTTAGACATAAAATCTTACAGCACAGAAGGCAGCCATTCAGCCCACTGTGCCCATGTCAGCTCTTTGAAAGAGCTATCCAATTAGTCCCACTCCCTCAATTCTTTCCCCATAGCCCTGCAATTTTTTCCTGTAAGTATATATCCAATTCCCTTCTGAAAGTTACTATTGAATCTGCTTCAACCATCTTTGCTGGCCAAGCAGTGCATTCCAGATTACTCGCTATGCAAATTTTCCTTTTGCCTCGTCTCCCATCTTGATTCTTTTATAGACTTATAAATGGAAACTACCCAAGTAAACTTTTACTTTAATTACTCCCTCCTTTGCAGTGGGAGTGCTGCAGCACCTCCATTGACATAGGATATGTAATTACAGCAATGACAAGGTTACATAGGCAGTTTTCATTGTAAAATGTAGACAGAAAATCATTGTGAATTAAGTTATCAGGAAGAGCACACAGGCAGAAGATTTTGAACATGGTGATAGTCAGGAAGCAGACGGCTTTTTTTTTTTAAAAAGAGAAAGATACATGTCTGCTATATGTTAAAATTGCACAATTTTATGAAGTGAATCGTTTAATTCATTTGTCCGTCTTAACGGTTTTCACTGCAACCTAGAGTCCTATTTAATAAGATACAAACTGTGTACCTTAAATTAACCATAAAGGAAACATCTCCTTCTCCCCTCAATGCGATTATAATCGAGATATATCCGTGACAAGAAAAGGGAGAAATCTTTGAATAATTAAATAAAACTAAATTGATGCATTAGCGGCGCAGTTTAGTGCCCATCCCCCCTATCCAACACAAGATGGCGGCACTCAAACCACCATGCCTCGGCCGAGATCGCAAAAATCGACTCCACTACCGAGAGCACGAAGCGGCGGCAGTGACTGGGTATTCGAGGAGGCTTCGAGACGGCGGCCGATAGTCCGAACCCGTGTTAAACAATTGGCAATTGGCCCCCGGCTGACGGTCCGCAGGCCCCGCCCGAGCACGAATAGCGGTTCTTTATTCTTGTATAACGGGATACTAATCCACCTGCGTTCCCGCTGCTTCCAACCGCTTTCCTACGAGGAAGGAAACCGTTACTTCTCCTTTACTCGGGTAGGAGGAAGAAAGTGTCGCCCGCTCCTTACCTTAGCCACAAGCCGCTCTGGTCATTTAATTTCCTCACCTCGGCTCAAAATGGCGGCCACAGCTCGCTCGAGCTCTCTCTCTTTCTCTCTTTGCGCCACGTCAAGGGGAAAGGGAGTGCGAGTGGTGGATGACGAGCTGAGGTCAACCAATAAGTGAGCAAAGACACGCCCCCCCGCTCTCCCCTCGCCCCTACCTTCATTCCCTCATATCTTCACATACCGCACGGGAACCCGGTTACCAGAGCAACCCAAGGACGGCCAATGTCACTCAAACCGTCTCCAGCGAGGGGGCGCGCGCGTGCGCGTGCGCGCGCGTGACGTACCATAGAATCATGGACGGTTACAGCACAGAAGGAGGGAGGCCATTTGGCCTGTGGAGCATCTCAGCTAGTCCTACTCCCCCATCCTTACCCCATAGCCCTGCAAAATGTTTTCCTTCAGGTATTTACACACTTTCCTTTCGAAAGCCACGATTGAATCTGCTTCCATCATCCTCTCCAGATCCTAACTACTCACTGCCTAAAAAAGTTTTTCCCTCCTATCGCCGTTGGTTCTTCTGCCAATCACCTGAAATCTATGTCCTCTGGTTCTCGACCCTTCCACTAATGGGAACAGTTTCTTTCTGTCTACTCTGTCCAGACCCCTCACGATTTTGAACACCTCTGTCAAATCCCCTCTCAACCTTCTCTGCTCCATGGAGAACAACTCCAGCTTCTCCAGTCTATCCCTGTTAACGAAGTCCCTTATCCCTGGAACCATTTTCATAAATCTTTTCTGCGTCCTCTTTTGAAGGCCTTGCTTTTGTACAGGGGAAAAATTGGGTAACACTCGTGAGGTGCGAGACTTTGCGCCAGGCGCATAATTCTCACCGCTCGTGCGAAATTGGGGTTATCACTCCCAAAAGAAGTGGAGTGCAAAATAAAGTGCTCCACTTCCTTTCTGCGGCGGACACGTTGGGAGTGGGGCACACAGCTCAGCAGCGTTACGCACTGGGCAGCGAGGCACTGCCGCATAGGAGGAACTCTTCCCTTAATTAAAGGGAAGGGCCCAAGCTGCATACTCTGCAGCAAAAAAAGAGTCCTACCTGGACCACCAGGCAGTGTGGGTGCCATGCCAACCGCCCGGCACTCGCAGCACGGACCCTGCGTTCAAAGCAGCAACGGGATGCAGGAAAAAAAATGGGCCAATTTTTTTTACTGCAGCCCACCTCCCTTTTAAGTTCCGCTCCCTGAGAGACTGGCCACCGGTACGCATCCCCTGAAGTTGTCACTGTCAACGCCCGGTGCAGCTTCAGGGGGCCATACCCAATTTAGGATCCGGAGTGCTGCGCATGGTGATGACGTCAGCATTGCCAGTGGAGTGGGGCGTTACGGGTTACTGCCGCTGTTAAAATCACGGCAAATTTAGCGCAAGTCGTTAGCGCCGCTGTGCCGGGTCGCAAAATCGTTTGCGCCCCGTTAGCACCCGCCCCCTCCCCGGCTCAGGTGGCAAATGAACAACATTTCTAGGTCTATGCCTCTATTTATGAAGCCCAGGATCCTGTATGCTTTTTAAATTGCTTTCTCAACCTGCCCTGCCACCTTCAACAAATTGTGCACATATATCCCCAGGTCTCTCTTTTCATGGATCCACTTTAGAATTGTACTTTTTAGTTTATATTCCCTTTCCTCGTTCTTCCTACCAAAATGTATCACTTTGCACTTTTCTGCATTAAATTTCAACTGCCATGTGTCGTGCATTTCACCAGTTTATGTTTCCTTGAAGTCTATCACTATCTTCCTCACTTTTCACTATACTTACAAGTTTTATGTCATCTGCAAATTTTGAAATTGTTCCCTGTGCCAAGTCATTCATATGCATCAAGAAAAGCAGTGGTCCTGGTACCGAGTCCTGGGGAACAACACTATACCTTCCTCCAGTCTCATAAACAACCGTTCACCACTATTCTCTGTTTCCTGTCACTTAGCCAATTTCGTATCCATGCTGCCACTGTCCCTTTTATTCCTTGGGCTTCAACTTTGCTGGAAAGCCGTTTATCAAACACCTTTTGGAAGTCCATGTACATCACGTCACCTGCATTGTCCTCATCAATCCTCTGTTATCTCATCAAAAACTCTAGTTAAACACGATTTGCCTTTAACAAATCCGTGCTGGCTTTCCTTAATTAATCCACACTTGTCCAAGTGACTGTTAATTTTGTCCCAGATTATTGTTTCTAAAAGCATCCAATTACTGAGGTTAAACTAAATGGCCTGTAGTTGCTGGGTTTAACTTTACACCCTTTTATGAACATAAGCAATTCTCCAGTCCTCTGGCACCACTCCTGTATCTAAGCAGGATTGGAAGATTATGGCCAGTAACTCCGCAATTTCCATTTTTACTTCGCTCAGCATCCTAGCATGCATCCCATCCGGTCCTGGTGACTTATCTACTTTAAGTACAGCCAGCCTTTCTAGTAATTCCACTTTATCAACTTTTATCCCATCTAGTATCTCAATTAGCTTCTCTTTCACTATGACTTTGGCAGCATCTTCCTTGGTAAAGACAGATGCAAAGTACTAATTTAGTATCTCAGCCATGCCCTCTGCCTCCATGTGTAGGTCTCCATTTTGGTGCCTAATTGGCCCTACACCTCCTCTTACTACCCGTTTATTATATACAAACATAAGAAATAGGAGCTGGTGTAGGCCATTTGGCCCTTCGAACCTGCTCCGCCATTCAACAAATTTCGGCTGATCTTCTACCTCAACTCCACCTTCCCGCACTATCCCCATATCCCTTAATTCCCCGTTCCCCAAAATTTATCGACGTCTGTCTTGAATACTCAATGACTGAGCATCCACAGCTCTTTGAGGTAGAGAATTCCAAAGATTCACAACCCTTTGAGTGAAGAAATTTCTCCTCATCTCAGTCCTAAGTGGCAGACTATGACCCCCGTGTTCTAGATTCCCCACCCAGGGGAAACATCTCAGCATTAACCTTGTCAAATCCCTTAATAATTTTATGTCTATTGAATTCCCTTTTATGTTAGCTGCCAATCTAGTCTCATACGCTGTCTTTGCCCCTCTTAGTTCCTTTTTTACTTCCCCTCTGAACTTTCTATATTCAGCCTGATTCTCACTTGTATTCTCAACCTGATATCTGTCATACACCCCCTTATTTTGCTTTATCTTACTCTATCCCATTCGTCATCCAGGGAGCTTTGACTTTGGTTGCCCTACTTTTTCCCCTTGTGGGAATGTACCTTGACCATCTCCTCTTTAAAGGCAGCCCATTGTTCATTTATAGTTTTGCCTGCCAATCTGATTCCAATTTACCCGGGCCAGTTCCATTTTAAACCCACTGAAATTGGCCTCCCTCCTGCTTTTTAATCTCTTTCCTAGCTCCCTAAAATCTTCCTGCAGGACCTCATCCTCCTTTCGACCTATGCCGTTGGTATCGATATGTATGACAACCTCTGGCTGTTCATCCTTCCGCCCCCCCCCCCCCCCCCCCCCGCCCCCAGAATGTTTTGCAGCCGCTCAGTAACATCCTTGACTCTGGCACCAGGGAGGCAACATACTATCCTGGAATCACGTCTGCGGCCGCAGAAATGCCTATCTGTTCCCCATACCATCGAATCTCCTATCACTATTGCTTTCCCAATCTTCCTCCTCCCCCCCCACCCCCCCATGTACAACTGAGCCACCTGTGGTGCCATGGACTTGGCTCTGACTCCCCAGTATTCAATACCGGTTAGAGAGTGAGATGCACTCAGGGGACTCCTGCATTACATGCCTGGTCCTCATGTTCTGTCTGGCAGTCACCTATTCCCTCTCTGCCTGCACACTCTTAAGCTGCGGGGTAACCACCTCCTGAAACATGCTATCCACGAAGCTCTCAGCCTCGCTGATGCCGCAGTGACGCTAGCTGCTGCTCAAGCTCCGCAACTTGGAACTCGATCTCCCCCAGCTGACGACACTTTCTGCACAAGTGGTTGTCCAGGACACGAATAGCGTCCTGGAGTTCCCACATGGCACAGGATGTGCATTCCACGAGACTGAGGTGTTCTGCCATGCCTTTATTTACTATATCACTAAATTAAGACTCTTGCTCCACTTGAGTGAAAAAAACAAAGGTAATACTCACCAATCAGCCACCTACCTGCTGTCCTGTGATGTCTCTCCTTATTTTTTTTGTTGATTTTGAATTCGAATGTGCCCCCGCTCTGCCCGAGGCCTTCTCTCCCGCTCTATTAATGCTGCCGCTCCTCCTCTTGCTGCTGCTCAGGTCCGCTCGATCTTCCGCCACCGATGGGCACTGGAGTGCGCAGTCGACACGGACAACAACATCCTGACTTGATTTGATAAGATTTTTGTTTGTTTCAATTATAATTTGGATTATTGTTGGTGTCCCTTTTCAAAGGGAGGGGAGCACTTTTGTTAAATTGATGGGCAATTGATGGCACTGCCCATTAAAAAGACGAGAGGAAATTGGTGGATTATGAGGGGAGCCTTGCAGCCTCACATCACTAACACAGTGTCAGGTTGCACTTGTACGCTGACTACACCCAGCTCTACTTCACCACCACCTCTCCCCACCCTCCACTGTTTCTGATTTTTCAGACTGCTTGTCCGAAATCCAGTATTGGATGAGCAGGAAATTCCTCCAACTATAAGGAGTGGAAAGACTGAAGCCAATGTCTTCGGTCCCCGCTACAAACTCTGTTCCCTGCCACCGACTCCATCCCTCTCCCTGGCAACTGTCTCATGCTGAACCAGACCACACGCAATCTTGGTCTCGTTTTTGACCCCAAGTTGAGCTTCCAACCACATATCTGCAACATCACCAAGACTTCAACTTCCACCTAAGCCCCTGACTCAGCTCATCTATTGCTGAAACCCTCTTCCATGCATTTGTTACATCCAGACTTGACTGTTCAAATAGTCTCCTGGCCAGCCACCCATCTTCCACCCTACACAAACTTAAGCTGCTACAAAACTCTACTCCCAGTATCCTAACTCGCAACAAGTCCCGTTCACCCATCACCCCTGTGCTTGGTGACCTAGATTGGTTTCCGGTCTGGCAATGCCTCAGTTTTAAAGTTTCCAAATCCCTCTATGGCCTCATCCCTCTCTATCTCTGTAGTCACCTTCAGCCCTAGAAGCATTCAAGATCCCTGCACTCCTCCAATTCTGGTCTCTTGCACACCCCGATTTTAATCACTCCACTCTTGGCAACAGTGCCTTCAGCTACATTGACCCTAAGCTCTGGAATTCCCTCCTTAAACCTCTCTGCCTCTCTACATCTCCTCCTTTAAGACGCTCCTTAAAACCTTCCACTTAACTTGAACTTAAGGAAAGGTAACTTCGATGGTATGAGACGTGAATTGGCTAGAATAGACTGGCGAATGATACTTAAAGGGTATATGGTGGATAGGCAATGGCAAACATTTAAAGATCACATGGATGAACTTCAACAATTGTACATCCCTGTCTGGAGTAAAAATAAAACAGGGAAGGTGGCTCAACCGTGGCTAACAAGGGAAATTAGGGATAGTGTTAAATCCAAAGAAGAGGCATATAAATTGGCCAGAAAAAGCAGCAAACCTGAGGACTGGGAGAAATTTAGAATTCAGCAGAGGAGGACAAAGGGTTTAATTAGGGGGAAAATAGAGTATGAGAGGAAGCTTGCTGGGAACACAAAAACTGACTGCAAAAGGTTCTATAGATATCTGAAGAGAAAAAGATTAGTGAAGAGAAACGTAGATCCCTTGCAGTTAGAATCGGGTGAATTTATAATGGGGAACAAAGAAATGGCAGACCAATTGAACAAATACTTTGGTTCTGTCTTCACAAAGGAAGACACAAATAATCTTCCGGAAATACTCGGGGACTGAGGGTCTAGCGAGAAGGAGGAACTGAAGGAAATCTTTATTAGTCAGGAAATTATGTTAGAGAAATTGATGGGATTGAAGGCCGATAAATCCCCAGGGCCTGATAGTCTGCATCCCAGAGGAATTAAGGAAGTGGCCCTAGAAATAGTGGATGCATTTGTGATCATTTTACAACAGTCTATCAACTCTGGATCAGTTCCTATGGACTAGAGGGTAGCCAATGTAACACCACTTTTAAAAAAATGAGGGAGAGAGAAACCGGGTAATTATAGACCGGTTAGCCTGACATCAGTAGTGGGGAAAATGTTGGAATCAATTATTAAAGATGAAATAGCGCATTTGGAAAGCAGTGACAGGATCGGTCCAAGTCAGCATGGATTTATGAAAGGGAAATCATGCTTGACAAATCTTCTGGAATTTTTTGAGGATGTAACTAATAGAGTGGACAAGGGAGAACCAGTGGATGTGGTGTTTTTGGACTTTGAAAAGGCTTTTGATAAGGTCCCACACAAGAGATTGGTGTGCAAAATTAAAGCACATGGTATTGAGGGTAATGTATTGACGTGGATAGAGAACTGGTTGGCAGACAGGAAGCAGAGAGTCGGGATAAACTGGTCCTTTTCAGAATGGCAGGCAATGACTAGTGGGGTGTCTCAGGGTTTAGTGCTGGGATCACAGCTATTTACAATATACATCAATGATTTAGTTGAAGGAATTGAGTGCAATATCTCCAAGTTTGCAGCTGACACTAAGCTGGGTGGCGGTGTGAGCTGTGAGGAGGATGCTAAGAGGCTGCAGGGTGACTTGGGACAGGTTAGGTGAGTGGGCAAATGCATGGCAGATGTAGTATAATGTGGATAAATGTGAGGTTATCCACTTTGGTGGCAAAAACAGGAAGGCAGAATATTATCTGAATGGCGACAGATTAGTAAAAGGGGAGGTGCAACGAGACCTGGGTGTCATGGTACATCAGTCATTGAAAGTTGGCATGCAGGTACAGCAGGTGGTGAAGAAGGCAAATAGCATGTTGGCCTTCATAGCTAGGGGATTTGAGTATAGGAGCAGGGATGTCTTACTGTGGTTGTACATGGCCTTGGTGAGGCCTCACCTGGAATATTGTGTTCAGTTTTGGTCTCCTAATCTGAAGAAGGTACATTCTTGCTATTGAGGGAGTGCAGCGAAGGTTCACCAGACTGATCCCGGGATGGCAGGACTGACATATGAGGAGGGACTGGATCGACTAGGCCTGCATTCACTGTTTAGAAGAATGAGAGGGGATCTCGTAGAAATATATAAAATTCTGACGGGATTAGACGGGGTAGAGGCAGGAAGAATGTTCCTGATACTGGGGAAGTCCAGAACCAGGGGTCACAGTCTAAGTTTAAGGGGTAAACAATTTAGGACTGAGATGAGGAGAAACTTCTTCACTCAGAGAGTTGTCTCCATTTAAATAATAACTTTCTCTTTGATTTTTTTCTGCCAAACTGTCCAACAAATTTTTGCCCACTCAGTTAGCCTGTCTATGTCCTTTTGCAGATTTTTTGTGTCCTCCTCACACATTGCTTTTCCTCCCATCTTTGTATCATCAGCAAACTTGGCTATGTTACACTCATTCCCTTCTTCCAAGTCGTTAATATAGATTGTAAATAGTTGGAGTCCCAGCACTGATCCCTGAGGCACCCACTAGTTACTGGTTGCCAACCAGAGAATGAACCATTTATCCTGACTCAGTTTTCTGTTAGCTAGCCAATCCTCTATCCATGCTAATATATTATCCCCAACCCCGTGCACTTTTATCTTGTGCAGTAACCTTTTATGTGGCTCCTTGTCAAATGCCTTCTGGAAGTCCAAATACACCACATCCACTGGTTCCGCTTTATCCACCCTGTTCGTTACATCCTTAAAAAACTCCAACAAATTTGTCCAACATGACTTCCCCTTCATAAACCCATGCTGACTCTGCCTGACCGAATTTTGCTTTTCCAAATGTCCTAATGGACTCCAACATTTTCCCAATCACAGATGTTAGGCTAACTGGTCTATAGTTTCCTGCTTTTTGTCTGGCTTTTTTAAATAGTTGTTACATTTGCAGTTTTCCAATCTGCTGGTACCTCCACAGAATCCAGGGTATTTTGGTAAATTACAAACAATGCATCGCAATCCCTGCCGTTACTTCTCTTAAGACCCTAGGATGCAAGCCATCAGGTCCAGGGGATTTATCTGCCTTTAGTCCCATTATCTTATTACCACCTCCTTTGTGATTGTGTTAAGTTCCTCCCCCCCTCCCTATAGCCCCTTGGCTATCCACTGTTGGAATATTGTTAGTGTCCTCTGCCGTAAAGACTGATACAAAATATTTGTTCAGAGTTTCTGCCATCTCCATGTTCCCCATTACTAATTCCCCGGTCTCGTCCTCTAAGGGACCAACATTTACTTTAGCCACTCTTTTCCTTTTTATATACTGATAGAAACTCTTGCTATCTGTTTTTATATTTTGTGCTAGTTTACTTTCATAGTTCATCTTCCCTTTCTTAATCATTTTTTTAGTCATTCTTTGCTGGTTTTTAAAAACTTCCCAATCTTCTGTCGTCCCACTAGTTTTGGCCACTTTGTAAGCCCTTGTTTTTAATTGGATATTGTCCTTAATTTTCTTAGTTAGCCACAGATGGCTATCTTTTCTCTTACACCCTTTCCACCTCACTGGAATATATTTTTCTTGAGAGTTGTGAAATATCTCCTTAAATGTACACCACTGTTCAGGAGCACATATTGGGAATTCCGCTCAAAGGTCAGCGGTCAATACATGATTTTCCTAGGGAAAGCTCCTCACTGAAGGTGTGAAATCGTAAACTTTACCCTTTTGATTAAGGAACATGATAAAATTCTGATGTTTTGCACCACCAGATGGCGTTGTAGGGTCTCCTCATCCCTCAGCCCCACCAACATCATTAAGTTGAGTTGGACCACCAGGTGGAGCTGTAGGACCTCACCATCCGCTATCACCATCAAGTCGAGCCCTACCATCATCCAAGCACAGCTACATAAAGGCCTCTAATTCTATGCTTGGGACTGGGAGCATTCAAAGTGCATGTAAGTTTTAAACAAATAATTGAATTTAATAAACAAAACTGTATTTCGATGGTTATTTCCAACTCCCATTCACCTCTGTGCTTGCGCTACTCTTTGCCTCACTCCTCTCCTGGCTGTGCCTTTGACCCAGATGTGTGGCCCAATTATTTATTGCCTGTCTTCAGCCCTGCTCAGGTCTCGGGCCCGATGTACCTTTGATTCCTTTGGCTACTCACTGCTATCTATCCAGTAAGTCTTGCTAGCAAATGTGCACGTGTGGACAGCATTAAACTCTTCAACAATGCCCTACACAGTTGAATATCCTACTGGTACTGGATAATGCCCAGACATCTGTACCAGAGGATGATTCAGTGCTTTTGGGAAACATAGAGAGAAAAATTGGAGGTTAGGAAGGAAGCCAATAGCAATGATTCAACATGACAACTGGTTATAACCAACGAGGAATTTTTATGAATGACTTTGAGACACTGAAATAAAATGGAAGAGAATAGTGTCGACCACAAAGGAATGACCAAGGCAAAGGAATGAATTTGTAAATCACCTGCACCCACATCCAATCAACAAGAAATTGATACATGTGTCCCCAAAGAGTATTCCCTGCTTACCCTATGCATGGACATTCCAAACAGCATCAAAGGTAGCTGGAGTTTTTGCACTAACCTAGATGTGCCACTTGTCCATCACCATGTCCTTGCCAAGTGCTACTGGTTCCCACTAGGGTATTGATTTCAAAGTTCTGGACTGGACCATGTTTTCAAGTCCTGCAATAGTCTCTCTTCACCCAATGCCAGCAAACTTGTCCAACTCTATGCTATAGTCCATACCCTTTTAATTATTTTTTTAAACTTTTAGCCAACTTTTAAACTTATTAAACAATTTGGGAGATCTTTTAAAACTTACATTTTAGACTCTCAACCGAAATACTTTGAAACGTTTATTATTAACTTACCCATCTTTGACTTTTAACAAATTTTAGAAACTTTTTAAATTGGGGAAACTTTTATAATCTATTATTGATTTACATCTCAGATTTTTAACAATTCTTAGAAACTTCTTAAAACATTTTAACAACTCTTCGAAACTTTTGAAATAAATTGGGAACCTTTAACAACTTTTAATCTTTTAAAATAACTTTGGAAGTCACCTTCCGAATGCCTGCCCCCCAACCTAGCCTCGGGCCATCTACCATCAATGGCGCTACCCGGCGCCGAGCTTACGGCCAACACTTCGCCGTAGGCAATTAAGCTTATCGAGCTGTGCCTGGTCTCCAGTTGTCTTGGATCCCCTTGCCACTGGACCAAGACCTTGTTCAGCTAAGCCCGTGTGGTTGCCGGTGTGCAGCGGCCACCCTACGTTAAAAGAACTCACGCACAGGCATCTTCCACTCCGTCAGTATGAAGTTCGGGACCTGGAACGTCAGGACCCTCATGGACAGTCCCAACAGCGACAGGCCGGAACGCCGCACCACCATAGTTGCCCGGGAACTCAGACGTTTTGACATTGACATCGCCACCCTAAGCGAGACCCGGCGGGCAGGGGAAGGTCAGTTGAAGGAACATGGTGGAGGTTACACCTTCTTCTGGAAAGGGAAACCAGAGTCAGAACGCCGCCTTCATGGAGTCGGCTTTGCCGTCAAGAATGAGCTGGCCGACCGCCTCAAAGACTCGCCCTGTGGGGTCAACGAACGCCTCATGACTCTCTGTATCACCCTATCTCGGAACCAATGCGCCACAGTCATCAGTGCGTACGCCCCCACACTCGATGCAACGGATGAGGCTAAAGAGGATTTTTATTCCAACCTCGAGACATCCTTGTCCCGTGTCCCCACAGGCGACAAATTGATCCTCCTGGGTGATTTTAATGCCAGGATTGGCAAAGACACAGCCCTCTGGGGAGGCGTGATTGGCAGAGAGGGGGTAGGGAAAGCCAATTCCAGCGGTACCCTACTCCTGACAAAATGTCTAGAACATGAACTCCTCATTACCAACATCTTGTTCCGCCAAAGGGACAAATACAAGGCATCGTGGCAACACCCTCGCTCCAAACACTGCCAGGTCCGAGCCAGGGATTGCAAGGATGTGTGCATCACCTGCGCTATGACAGGAACTGACGACTGCTGGACGGACCACCGCCTAATCCGATCCATTATCAACATTAACATTGCCCCAAAGCAGAGGGGACAGCAGAAGCAGCTCCGCAAAAAAGTTAATGCCTTATTTAGAGATCCAGCTAAGAGAGCCCTATACAGCCAGCGCCTTACAGCCAATCTGGCATGCCTCGATGACCCTGAGATGCTGAATCCCCATAGCGCTTGGTCTGCCCTCCAGGCCTCTATAACCAGTGCCTGTGAAGAGACACTTGGTCACTCAACTAGAAAACATCAGGACTGGTTTGAGGAAAATGATCAGGAGATCGAAGAACTAATAGATCGGAAGCGCAAAGCATTTCTGAGCCTCAAGCAACAGCCCAACTCGGGAGCTGCAAAACAACATTGCAAGCGGCTCAAGGCTCAGGTCCAACAAAAAACTCGGGACCTAAAGAACAGGTGGTGGATGGAGAAAGCACAGGAGATTCAACAACTGGCCGACAGCCACGATATGCGAGGATTCTTCACTGCAGTCAAGGCCACCTACGGTCCAAACTCCCAAGGCCCCACCCCACTCCTAGCCAAGAACGGGGAAACACTCATCAAGTACACCGAGGCTGTCAGGGCCCGATGGAAGGAGCACTTTGAAGATCTCCTCAATCAAGACTCTGCCTTCGACTCAAATATTCTTGATTCCATCCTGCAGCATGCCACCCACCACAAACTCAGTGAAACTCCAACGTTGCACGAGGTTGGCAAAGCCATAAAACAGCTAAAGAATAACATGGCTACGGGTGCGGATGGAATCCCTGCTGAGGCGCTAAAAAAATGGCGGAGAGGCGCTGTTGGCGCGGATACATGACCTCATTTCTCTCATCTGGAGGGAGGAGAGCATGCCGGGAGATCTCAGAGATGCAGTGATTGTGACCATTTTTAAAAAGGGGGACAAGTCCGACTGCAGCAACTACAGGGAAATCTCCCTGCTTTCAGCCACTGGGAAAGTTGTCGCTCGAGTTCTCCTCAATCATCTTCTTCCTGTGGCTGAGGAGCTCCTCCCGGAATCACAATGCAGATTTTGTCCCATACGGGGCACAACAGACATGATCTCTGCAACGTGCCAGTTGCAGGAAAAATGCAGGGAGTAGCACCAGCCCTTATACATGGCCTTTTTCGATCTTACAAAGGCCTTTGACACTGTCAACCGTGAGGGTCTATGGAGCGTCCTCCTCCGTTTTGGATGCCCCCAAAAGTTTGTCAACATCCTTTGCCTGCTTCACGATGACATGCAGGCCGTGAGCCTTACCAACGGATCCATTACAGACCCAATCCACGTCCGGACTGGGGTCAAACAGGGCTGCGTTATCACTCCAACCCTCTTAATCTTCCTCGCTGCCATGCTCCACCTCACAATCAACAAGCTCCCCGCTGGAGTGAATTAAACTACAGAACCAGTGGGAAGCTGTTTAACCTGCGCCGCCTCCAGGCCAGGTCCAAGATCACCCCAATCTCAATCATCTTCCTGTGGCTGAGGAGCTCCTCCCGGAACATCCTGAAGACAAAGGTCCTTCACCAGCCTGTCATCGCCGCACAGCACTGCCCTCCAATCATCAAGATCCACGGCGCGGCCCTGGACAATGTGGACCATTTCCCATATCTCGGGAGCCTCTTATCAACAAAGGCAGACATTGATGCGGAGATTCAGTATCGTCTCCAGTGCGCCAGAGCAGCTTTCGGCCGCCTGCGGAAAAGAGTGTTTGAAGACCAGGCCCTCAAATCAACCACCAAACTCATGGTCTACAAGGCTGTAGTAATACCTGTCCTCCTGTATGGGTCTGAGGCATGGACGATGTACAGAAAGCACCTCAAGTCGCTGGAGATATATCACCAACGATGTCTCCGCAAGATCCTGCAAATCTCCTGGGAGGACAGGCGCACCAACATCAGTGTCCTCGACTAGGCTAACATCCCCAGTATTGAAGCACTGATCACACTCGATCAGCTTCGCTGGTCAGGACACATAGTATGCATGCCAGATACAAAACTCCCTAAGCAAATGCTTAATGCGGAGCTCCTTCATGGTAAACGAGCCAAAGGAGGACAGCGGAAACATTGTAAGGACACCCTCAAAGCCTCCCTGGTAAAGTGCGACATCACCACTGATACCTGGTGACCCTGGTCGCAGACTGCCCTCGTTGGAGAAAGTCCATCCGGGAGAGCGTTGAGCTCTTTGAGGCTCGACACAAGAAGCATGAAGAGGCCAGGTGCAGGCAGCGGAAGGAGCGTGCGGCAAACCAGCCCTACCGCCCCCTCCCCCCGATGAATGTCTGTCCCACATGTAACAGGACCTGTGGCTCTCATATCGGACTGTTCAGCCATCAAAGAACTCACTTTGGGAGTGGAAGCAAGTCTTCCTCGGTTCCGAGGGACTGCCTATGATGAGTCCATACCCTCTGCTCCTCCACACTCTCTTCACCAAAACACATAGAGTCGAGGGAAACCGCTCATCCTTCCATAAAATTGATATAATGTCAGCCGGGACTCATTGGTATCACTTTTGCCTCTGAGTCAGAAGGTTGTGGATTCAAGCCCCAATCCAGTGATTGGAACATATAATCTAGGCTGACACTTCAGTGCAGTACTGAGGGAGTGTTGGAGTTGCGACATTTTGAATGAACATAAGAACATAAGAAATAGGAGCAGGTGTAGGCCATTTGGCCCCTCGAGCCTGCTCTGCCATTTAATAAGATCATTGCTGATCTGAAATTGGACTCAGCTCCACTTCCCTGCCTGCTCCCCATTCCCTTATCGCTCAAAAATCTGTCTTTCTCCGCCTTAAATATATTCAATGACCCAGCCTCCGCAGCTCTCTAGGGCAGAAAATTTTACAGATTTACAAAGTGCTGAGGAAAGAAATTCCTCCTCATCTCAGTTTTAAATTGGCGGTCCCTTATTCAGAGATTATGTCCTCTAGTTTTAGTTTCCCCTATGAGTGGAAATATCCTCTCTGCATCCACCTTGTCTAGCCCCCTTATTATTATATGTTTCAATAAGATCACCTCTCAATCTTCTGAACTCCAATGAGTATATGCCCAACCTAATCAACCTATCTTCATAAGTCAACCCCCTCATCTCTGGAATCAACCTAGTGAAGCTTCTCTGAATTGCCTCCAATGCAAGTATATCCTTTCTTACGCAGTATTCCAGGTGTGGCCTCACCAATACCCTGTACAGTTGTAACAGGACTTCTCTGCTTTTATACTCCATCTCCCTTGCAATAAAGGCCAACATTCCATTTGCCTTCCTGATTATTGCTGTACCTGCAGATTAACTTTTTGTGTTTCATGCACAAGGATCCCCAGGTCCCTCTGTACTGCAGCACTTTGCAATTTTTCTCCATTTAAATTATAATTTGCTTTTCTATTTTTTCTACCAAAGTGGATAACCTCACATTTTCCCACATTATACGCTATCTGCCAAATTTTTGCCTACTCACTGAGCATGTTTTTTGCAGATTCTTTAAACGTTAAATGTTAGCCCAATCAGGTGGTGTGAAAAATCGCATAGCACTACTTGAAGAAGAGGAGGGGAATATTCCCAGTGTCTTAGGCAATATTTATCCCTCAACCAACATCAGTTATTAACTGATCATTCAACTCATCGCTGTTTGTGGGACTTTGCTGTGCACAAAACTGCCTGTTGTGCTCGCCGAGGTTATAACAGTGACTACACTTCAAAAAATATTTTAGTGAGTGTGAAGTGTGGGGTATGGTAGCATAGTGGGTCTGTTACAGGACTAATAATCCAAAGGGCTGGACTAATGATTCGGAGACATGAGTTTAAATTCCACCACAGCAGCTGGGGAATTTAAATTCAATTAAATAATTCTGGAATTAACAAAAACTAGTAATGGTGACCATGAAACTACCAGATTGTTGTAAAAACCCTGCCACAGCACCCCCTCCCCGATGGAGAAGTGGTGGCCCCTTGCCCCACTGCAGAGCTCGTAGCGTGCCCTCCCCTTTAATGGAAGGGGAGGGCCCTGTGCTCGCGCCACTGCTATGCAGAAAGGCTGTGTAACGCTGGAAAATTTCTGCGCTTACCGCCCTGGTCCTGCTCCCGAGAGGAAATTGAGCACCCGACATTGCACTCCACTTCCTCTCGGCGGCGCAACCCAATTTCGTGGCCTCGGTTACCGTCCCCAAATGTTTGAAATAAAAACAGAACATTCTGGAAATACTCAGTGGACAGGCAGCATCTGTGGAAAGAGAAATAGAGTCAGTGTTTCAGGCTAATGACCTTTCATCAGAACTGGGAAAAGTTAGAGATGGGACAGGTTTTAAGCAAGTGCAGGGGCAGGGAAAGGGTGGAGGGGAGGAAAGAACAAAAGGGAAGGTCTGATAGGGTGGAAGGCAGGACAGACTAAAAGACAAAAGGGATGATTGGTACAAGGCAAAATGAGGTGATAATGGAAACTGGCCTTGCACCATCATCCCTTCTGTCTGTTTTACATTTTTATTTCAGATTTTCAGCATCCACAGTATTTTGTTTTTGTTTTGGCAGGTTGTCAGTTCAAACCCACTTTAGGATTTAAGCATATAAACTAACCATCTATTTCAGTGCAGTACTGAGGGAGTGCTGCACTGTTGGAGGTACTGTCTTTTGGCTGAGATGTTAAACTGAGGTCCTGTCTGCTTTCTCAGGTGAATGTAAGAAGTCCTATCACATTTTTTTAATGAAAATTAGGGGAGCTCTCCCATATCCTGACCAACATCCATCCCTCAATCAACACCACCAAAATTAGATTAACGGGTCATTCATTTATTTGCTGTTTGTGCGACCTTGCTAACTGCAAATTGCCTACATAACAGTAATTATACTTCAAAGGTAAATAATTGGCTGTAAAATGTTTTGGGTTGTTCTGCGGAAAAGAAAAAGAAAAACTTCCAAAGTACCTTAGAGTCAATTACGTACTTTTGAAGTGTAGTCACTGTTGTAATGTAGAAGACGAGGCAGGCAATTCGCGCACAACAAGCTCCCACAAAAAGCAATGTGAAAATGACCAGAAAAATATTTTTTAACGATGTTGATTAAGGGATAAATATTGGCCAGACAAGATGTGATAGGTGCTATATAAATGCAAGTTCTTAAAAAATAAAGTTAAAAAGTCAAACATTTAAGGGGTGGAACTGCAGATCTCTGTGATCCTGCTTTAAAATGGGAAGTGCAGTCTATTGCATTCTCCCCCAATCTTAAAGAGCATAATGGTAGATATTTGTATATTCACCAAAGTCTCCCAATCATTCATAAGAACATAAGAAATAGCAGCAGGAGTAGGCCATACGGCCCCTCGAGCCTGCTCCACCATTCAATAAGATCATGGCTGATCTGATCATGGACTCAGCTCCACTTCCCTGCCCGCTCCCCATAACCCCTTATCCCCTTATCGTTTAAGAAACTGTCTATTTCTGTCTTAAATTTATTCAGTGTCCTAGCTTCCACAGCTCTCTGAGGCAATGAATTCCACAGATTCACAACCCTCTGAGAGAAGAAATTTCTCCTCATCTCAGTTTTAAATGGGCAGCCCTTTATTCTAAGATCCTCTAGTTCTAGTCTCCCCCATCAGTGGAAACATCCTCTCTGAATCCACCTTGTCAAGCTCCCTCATAATCTTATACGTTTCGATAAGATCACCTCTCATTCTTCTGAATTCCAATGAGTAGAGGCCCAACCTACTTAACCTTTCCTTATAAGTCAACCCCCTCATCTTCAGAATCAACCTAGTGAACCTTCTCTGAACTGCCTCCAAAGCAAATTTATCCTTTCGTAAATATGGAAACCAAAACTGCACGCAGTAATCCAGATGTAGCCTCACCAATACCCTGTATAGCTGTAGCAAGACTTCCCTGCTTTTGTACTCCATCCCCTTTGCAATAAAGGCCAAGATACCATTAGCCTTCCTGATCACTTGCTGTACCTGCACACAATCTTTTGTGTTTCATGCACAAGTACCCTCAGAGAGCTGTTAACCTGTGGAATTCCCTGCCGCAGAGAGTTGTTGATGCCAGTTCACTGGATATATTCAAAAGGGAGTTAGATATGGCTCTTACGGTTAAGAGGATCAAGGGGTATGGAGAGAAGGCAGGAAAGGGGTACTGAAGGAATGATCAGCCATGATTCTTGCTATTGAGGGAGTGCAGCGAAGGTTCACCAGACTGATTCCCGGGATGGTGGGACTGACCTATCAAGAAAGACTGGATCAACTGGGCTTGTATTCACTGGAGTTCAGAAGAATGAGAGGGGACCTCATAGAAACGTTTAAAATTCTGACGGGTTTAGACAGGTTAGATACAGGAAGAATGTTCCCAATGTTGGGGAAGTCCAGAACCAGGGGTCACAGTCTAAGGATAAGGGGTAAGCCATTTAGGACCGAGATGAGGAGAAACTTCTTCACCCAGAGAGTGGTGAACCTGTGGAATTCTCTACCACAGAAAGTAGTTGAGGCCAATTCACTAAATATATTAAAAAGGGAGTTAGATGAAGTCCTTACTACTAGGGGGATCAAGGGGTATGGCGAGAAAGCAGGAAGGGGGTACTGAAGTGCATGTTCAGCCATGAACTCATTGAATGGCGGTGCAGGCTAGAAGGGCCGAATGGCCTACTCCTGCACCTATTTTTCTATGTTTCTATGTTTCTATGATCTTATTGAATGGCGGTGCAGGCTCGAAGGGCCGAATGGCCTACTCCTGCACCTATTTTTCTATGTTTCTATGTTTCCCGCTGTACTGTAGCAATTTGCAATCTTTCTCCATTTAAATAATAACTTGCTCTTTGATTTTTTTTTCTGCCAAAGTGCATGACCTCACACTTTCCAACATTATACTCCATCTGCCAAATTTTTGCCCACTCACTTAGCCTTTCTATGTCCTTTTGCAGATTTTTTGTGTCCTCCTCACACATTGCTTTTCCTCCCATCTTTGTATCATCAGCAAACTTGGCTACGTTACACTCAGTCCCTTCTTCCAAGTCATTAATATAGATTGTAAATAGTTGGGGTCCCAGCACTGATCCCTGTGGCACCCCACTAGTTACTGATTGCCAACCAGAGAATGAATCATTTATCCCAACTCTGTTTTCTGTTAGTTAGCCAATCCTCTATCCATGCTAATATATTACCCCCAACCCTGTGGACTTTTATCTTGTGTTACCTAACAGACGCTCAGAAGACACTTAACAGTCTGGAGAAGATAAACAGGGAACAATACCGTCAGGTACACCAAGGCAGCAGGACAGACTTCAGAAAGTACTTCTTCAAACAGAGAGTCTTCACTCGCTGGAAAAGAGATTGAGGCTCAGACACCAGCTTAATTTACAAAGCAGCTAAATGCTGCAATGAGGAGACAGAGGAGTTTGTGTTTCCGGTAGGGTGAGATCAAATGGGCTGTAGGCCTTCATCACCTGATCATGCCTTATGTTTTTGTGACCTAATGGTTTGTGCTGAGTTCCTCCTTGTGTGACATCACCAATTACATCATGAATGAGGTTGTTACCCAGAATCCACTGTCCATCTAACCAACCTATCCACAGTTAGTGCATTTGAGGGTTATTTGATGGGCTAAAAAGACCAAAGATTTCCTGCCTGAAAATGTTACGATAGCCTCGATTTTAACCTGGAGAGGAAATCGGATGGGTGGGAGGGCTGAGTTGAGCGATAACCTCCCACACTCTGTACCCCTCCCCCCACCCCCCACACTTGTTTCTTGTTTCCCCCCCTCTACCAATCCACTGACCTCGGTAGCATGAGATCTTCCTGTCTTGGCCCTCAGAAGGAAAATAAAAATTGTTGAAAAATACTTACCTGTTTGGGGTCGTCTGGCCTTGGAGCCTCTTCCTGTTATCTTCACCTAGCAGGGAAGCCATGGTGGCTTCGCTCCCTTAGGCCACCAGTTAAAATTGCAGTCAGGGTCCAATGACATGATTGTATCTGCATATTTAAAGAAGGACCCTGCCTGCTTCAGAAGAGCAGGTTAAATAGAAGACAGCAGAAATGGAGTGGGTCATAGCAGGTGAATCTCCCGCCGGTTCTAACTGCCTGCTAGCCCGGTTACCTTTGGGCTAGCAAGATTAAAATAATCTCCAAATCTGTTACTATGTCCCCATGATGTATACTTTAAAGCTGTCTGTCACCAGAAGTTCTGAAACAGGGTAACAGAGAGAGGTGCAGAGATGTGAATGTACAAGAATCATAATGAATGAAGTAATCTTTTTATTGAGAACATTTTACTGAGAAAGGGTCAAGATCTGGACCGTACTGAGTTTGAAGGAAGAGATGATAAGGTAAATCAATAAGTAGTGGCTTGAATAAGCCAAGCTCGGGTTTCTAAAAGCCTATGGGCTAGATTTTCCACTAAATTGCGGCCCATTTCGCGCTTCGGCAGGGCGAGAAAAGGTGTTTCTGGGCGTCAAATGGGCTGTCCAAGATTTAACGTCCAACTGGAAGTTTCGGCAATGGTTTTGCGGCGGCTCAAAAACTTACTGCCCCGCCCTCCGTTTTGACCATCAGGATGACGTCAATCGTCGAGCAAGGCTGAACTAGCACCCCGAGTGCATTATGCCTGATTTTGCATCCGCCCCAGGACCCGACCCAAAAAAACCAGATGGTCCCAGGGTGCAGCAGGCGCAAATGGCGCCATATCTAAAGGGACTCTGGAGAACCTTATATCGCAGTTGTCAGTGACTGCCACGGTTGTGCGCAGAACGCTATGTTCGTGCACACTTTAAAACAGCACTTTTATTTGACTTAACCCTTTGTTTTCAAGGTCAGTAAGAGAGTTCAATGAGGGCAATGCTAGTTAGGCAGAAAATCATGCTGGTTGCAATTGGCAGGTGGCTTCAAGCTGGAAGAAAGCTTATTGTCCATGGTTTGCAATGGAATCGAAGAGGTCGCAGATATTTGGGGAGGAAACTATACCCCACCCCCCTCCAAGGGTTTATAGGGAACATCACTCATACCTACACATTTCTGATGCGCAATGTGTTCGATGGCTGTGCTTCAGAAAAGAATTGCTGACAGAGATATGCCAGCTCCTACAGGCAGACCTACAGCCGACCAGCGGCAACAGGTTTGCACTGCCCGTCAAGGTCAAAGTGACTGTGGCGCTGGCTCTCTATGCCTCTGGCTCCTTCCAGGCAGCAGCAGGGGACATAGGCTGCATCTCGCAGCACGCAATACATTCGCCAGGTGACAAGGGCACTGTACGTATGCAGGATGGACTTCATAGAGTTCCCAACGAGCAGGGAGAGCCAGAATGAGAGGACTATAGGGCTAGACTTTCCACTTTTGTGCAGATTGCCCAAAAATGGGCATTATTTCCAGCGTTGGCAGTTAATATGGGTTTTGAGATTGCCGGATTATCGGCCATTTTCAAAACCTCAACTTTCCACTTTATAAAATGGGTGTTACCGCGAGCGATGTGAAATGGGCGTTAGCAGAATTTTTTTTGCCCTTCTGCCGTAAAATGTCGGCGTCCATAGCAATGCCATGGTAACGGTCGTTTCCCGCGTTTCAGGAGGTCAGGGGTCATCAATACATGTGCAGAAGAGGAGAGAGAGAGAGAGAGAGAACATAAGAACATAAGAATTAGGAACAGGAGTAGGCCATCCAGCCCTCGAGCCTGCTCCGCCATTCAACAAGATCATGGCTGATCTGGCCGTGGACTCAGCTCCACTTACCAGGAGGGAGCAAAGAGGAACTGAAAACATGTGTGGATTTGTTGTGTGGTTGTTTGGCTGTTGTGGGAGGTAGGAGGTAGATTTGCCAGCAGCAAAAATAATTGAGTGCACAAATAACGTTCGCACGGAGTTTTGGGGGAAAAAAATATAGTTAAAATGGAAGGCATGGAGGAGGCGACACAGCACACTGTGGAGGCTGAGGACGCTGGCGAAAGCAGTGAGGTGAGAGAGGAACTAGTGGGACGACGAAAACGAGCTCAGAGATTCTCCGACGAGGCAAATGCCAACCTCCTGCAGGAGGTGGAGTCACGCAGGGGTCAATTGACCCGGGGTGGGCGTGGGAAGCCCACCCCAAAGGTTTACCAGAAGATTTGGGCCGACATAGCCAAGGTGGTCTCGTCGGCGACGAACGAGATGCATGAGGGCAACCAGTGCCGCAAGCACTGCAACGGCCTTGTCGGATCCGTCAGAGTAAGTATTACATTTATTTATATGTACTTATGTATTTATATAATTTGAATTGTAGGTGTAATGAGTGATTAAAATCAAATGTGATGTCTTGCACTTATACCGGGAATGTTTTACTCAAAGCCTGCGTTGACGGTGTATATCTTTAGGTAAAGAATGATAATTTTCATAACCGACAGATGTAATCATGATTATTATGTATTGTATCAGTCTCTGTGACAGTACCTAGCAATGATCTCACCCAGTGATCTCATGTCATGTCATGCTGATGTTACCTTTTACAGAAGAAGCTTTCGAAAAATAGGGCCGAGCAGCGGCGAATGGGTGGCGGGTCACCAGTCATCAGTGAGCTCACCGACATCGAGGTGCTGGCACTAGTGGGGAGCCACCAGCGGTCAGCCACGCAAGCAGCAGCAGAACCTGATGTGATGCCACGTGAGTAAAGTATACACCATTGTGTGATGTTAAGTCAACAGATGCCACGCCCACTCATATCCGAACAATAATATATGATAGATGATTGATAAAAGTGTTACCTAAATAATGACGGCCTCATGAAAATCATTGTAATGCAGAATTTGTTCATGGTCATGAAATGTGATGTCTGTGATGATTTTGATAGTTGTGGTGCTTTTGTCGTGCATATGCTGTGTGTAGCTTTTGAATCACCTTAAGACCCTAGCAGCCCCTTCTCCTTTAATAACCTCAATTTATGTTTTGTAGCTCAGCCAGCAGTGTGGCCCCATGCAACACCACCGAGCCAAGAAGCTGCGGTGCTGGCGCCGGACTCGCCGGAGGATCGTCAATCTGGTGCTGAGGAGCCCTGAATCTCGCCCGTGCAGCAGGATGACAGTGTCGAGGAGCCTGCATCGATAAGCTCCATAATCTATTCGACACCAATGGCATCTGGTGCTCCTGCGGTCATGCCCTCCTCCACCGTAGTGGTAGTGGACCCAAGCACCTTGCCACAGGGCACCCCAAGTGTCTCCATGACGGTGCCAACCCCGCGGAGGTTGGTTCGACGCAGCAGGACAGCTACACGAGCGGCAGATCTGAGAGGGGACATGGTACACTTGTCCAGGAGGAGTGTTGAGATAGGTCAGCAGATCCTCCAGATGAGGGGCATATCCCAACAGCTGGCCAGTATGTCCGCCACCATGACCGAGTACATGCCTCGGGTGGCAGAGGCCCTGGAGGTGATAGCCAGGAACACTGATGGCAGAGGCTCCCAGTGGTCCTGGCGTGAGGCACTGCACCCCAAGGTGCCGCACCCCCATTGCCAACAACACATGCGAGCTAGGAGGAAGGTCTTGCTTCTGGCTTGGACGAAATTCCCTCCTCCAGACCATCCTCTCCCGTATCTGTCCAACCAGCGGATCTGCCGTCATCCCCCCCAATGAAGCAGCGCCTGAGGAGCTCCTCAGCAAGGCGGCTTGGAGTCGGGTGGGGAAGGGGTAGAGGTGGGGAGGAGAAGCGGTGGGGGGGCGGTGGGGAAGGAAAGTGAGGTGCATGGCCGCTGGAGTTGTATTGGTCACAGTATTTTTATGTTGTGGTTGCTGTTTTGTCGGGAGGTTAGGGAGGAGGGGCATACCTTGTTTTTTTGCATTTGTGTTCTATAATTATGAAGTTTTGTTTGAAATGTGAACACTTTTATGAATTATATAAATGTTATCAATTTGTTGTGGGGTGGAGTGTTTTTTACAGTTATAATTATGATTTTATTCAAATGTTCTCATTAAATGTTTTTTATTTCACATAACCTTGTTGCGCATTGTCTCAGATAAGACCACTTCTCCCTGTAAGTGCGTGGGGTGTAAGTTCTCGTCTTCCTCAGCAGTCTGCCACCACTTTGATTGGACATATAATGCTCTTGAATATACCTTCTTCCATCTCTAGTCTGCAGCATGTGCGTAATCATCAAGACAGGCTGAGAAATTACAGGCCCTATTACAACAACAATCAGTATTATACCTATTGTTCACAAACAATAAATTTACCTACTAAAACACCTAAAATAAATTCAAATCGTCCACAGTATGATAAGATGTTTGTTCAGATGTGCAGAAACATTTAAATTCTGACGGGGTTAGACAGGTTAGATGCAGAAAGAATGTTCCCAATGTTGGGGAAGTCCAGAACCAGAGGTCACAGTCTAAGGATAAGGGGTAAGCCATTTAGGACCGAGATGCGGAGGAACTTCTTCTCCCAGAGAGTGGTGAACCTGTGGAATTCTCTACCACAGAAAGTTGTTGAGGCCAATTCACTAAATATATTCAAAAAGGAGTTAGATGAGGTCCTTACTACTAGGGGGATCAAGGGGTATGGCGAGAAAGCAGGAATGGGGTACTGAAGTTGAATGTTCAGCCATGAACTCATTGAATGGCGGTGCAGGCTAGAAGGGCCGAATGGCCTACTCCTGCACCTATTTTCTATGTTTCTATGTTTCTATGTTTCAAATCGCCTTAAAAGAACTCCACAGTACATAAAAACTCCCCAGAACTTGAAGCAGCTTTTTATATGAACCGACCTCCGATTTACAACATGGCGTCCATACTGCTGGGTTTAGTTCAGGTGAGAGCAACTTTTTCTCAACGTTTTTTTCGGCGAGTGATATTTTTGGCGATATGAGGCTGAGGTGCCGAAAGTAACGCTCGCGATATTATGGCCGTTAGTTCGCCCATTCTGATCTTTACGGCAAAAAAAAAAGCGGGCGGGCGGTGTAATTAATTCTCGACGTTTACTAAATGCGATAAGTGAACCAGACATGGGTGTTAGTTTCCATTTTGTTCCTAAATAGGTGATATCTCTGCGTTATACCTCATTTCAGTGTTAAAATGGACGTTAAGTGGACGGTATCGATCAAAAAAAGTGGAAAGTCTAGCCCATAGGAATTGGATGATTTGCAGGCTTCCGCAAGGTTCGTGGTGCCATTGACTGTACACATGTTGCCCTGCGAGCACCAACACAGAATGCAGAGTTTTCTGAAACAGAAAGGGATACCACTCCCTAAACGTTTAGCTGGTCTGGGACCCACTCAGCGCTTCCTCACAGTCAATGCCCGCTATCCAGTGAGCACACGTGGTGCTTTCATAGAATCATAGAAGTTTACAGCACGCAGGAGGCCATTTCGGCCTATCGTGTCCATGCCGGTCAACATAAGAACATAGAATTAGGAATAGGAGTAGGCCATCTAGCCCCTTTAGCCTGCTCCGCCATTCAACAAGATCATGGCTGATCTAGCCGTGGACTCAGCTCCACTTACCCGCCCACTCCCCATAACCCTTAATTCCCTTATTGGTTAAAAATCTATCTATCTGTGACTTGAATACATTCAATGAGCTAGCCTCAACTGCTTCCTTGTGCAGAGAATTCCACAGATTCACAACCCTCTGGGAGAAGAAATTCCTTCTCAACTCGGTTTTAAATTGGCTCCCCCGTATTTTGAGGCTGTGCCCCCGAGTTCTAGTCTCCCCGACTAGTGGAAACAACCTCTCTGCCTCTATCTTGTCAATCCCTTTCATTATTTTAAATGTTTCTATAAGATCACCCCTCATCCTTCTGAACTCCAACGAGTAAAGACCCAGTCTACTCAGTCTATTATCATAAAGTAACCCCCTCATCTCCAGAATCAGCCGAGTGAATCGTCTCTGTACCCCCTCCAAAGCCAGTATATACTTCCTTAAGTAAGGTGACCAAAACTGCACGCAGTACTCCAGGTGCGGCCTCACCTATACAGTTGCAGCAGGACCTCCCTGCTTTTGTACTCCATCCCTCTCGCAATGAAGGCCAACATTCCATTCACCTTCCTGATTACCTGTTGTACCTGCAAACTAACTTTTTGGGATTCATGCACAAGGACCCCCAGGTCCCTCTGCACCGCAGCATGTTGTAATTTCTCCCCATTCAAATAATATTCCCTTTTACTGTTTTTTTTTTCCAAGGTGGATGACCTCACATTTTCCGACATTGTATTCCATCTGCCAAACCTTAGCCCATTCGCTTAACCAATCTAAATCTCTTTGCAGCCTCTCTGTGTCCTCTACACAACCCGCTTTCCCACTAATCTTTGTGTAATCTGCAAATTTTGTTACACTACACTCTGTCCCCTCTTCCAGGTCATCTATGTATATTGTAAACAGTTGTGGTCCCAGCACCGATCCCTGTGGCACACCACTAACCACCGATTTCAAACCCGAAAAGGACCCATTTATCCTGACTCTCTGCTTTCTGTTAGCCAGCCAATTCTCTATCCATGCTAATACATTTCCACTGACTCCGCGTACCTTTATCTTCTGCAGTAACCTTTTGTGTGGCACCTTATCGAATGCCTTTTGAAAATCTAAATACACCACATCCATCGGTACACCTCTATCTACCATGCTTGTTATGTCCTCAAAGAATTCCAGTAAATTAGTTAAACATGATTTCCCCTTCATGAATCCATGCTGCGTCTGCTTGATTGCACTATTCCTATCTAGATGTCCCGCTATTTCTTCCTTAATGATAGTTTCAAGCATTTTCCCCACTACAGATGTTAAACTAATCGGCCAATAGTTACCTGCCTTTTGTCTGCCCCCTTTTTTAAACAGAGGCGTTACATTAGCTGCTTTCCAATCCGCTGGTACCTCCCCAGAGTCCAGAGAATTTTGGTAGATTATAACGAATGCATCTGCTATAACTTCCGCCATCTCTTTTTATACCCTGGGATGCATTTCATCAGGACCAGGGGACTTGTCTACCTTGAGTCCCATTAGCCTGTCCAGCACTACCCCCCTAGTGATAGTGATTGTCTCAAGGTCCTCCCTTCCCACATTCCTGTGACCAGCAATTTCTGGCATGGTTTCTGTGTCTTCCACTGTGAAGACCGAAGCAAAATAATTGTTTAAAGTCTCAGCCATTTCCACATTTCCCATTATTAAATCCCCATTCTCATCTTCTAAGGGACAAACATTTACTTTAGTCACTCTTTTCCGTTTTATATATCTGTAAAAGCTTTTACTATCCGTTTTTATGTTTTGCGCAAGTTTACCTTCGTAATCTATCTTTCCTTTCTTTATTGCTTTCTTAGTCATTCTTTGCTGTCGTTTAAAATTTTCCCAATCTTCTATTTTCCCACTAACCTTGGCCACCTTATACGCATTGGTTTTTAATTTGATACTCTCCTTTATTTCCTTGGTTATCCACGGCTGGTTATCCCTTCTCTTACCGCCCTTCTTTTTCACTGGAATGATTCAACATTTTGTTCATTAGAGCCAATATCATCTCTCACAACTACCCTGATATCATCCTTTATTAACAGAGCTACCCCACCTCCTTCCCCTTCTTGTCTATCTTTCTGAATCGTCAGATACCCCTGTATGTTTAATTCCCAGTCTTGGCCACCCTGCAACCGTTTCTGTAATGGCCACCAATTCATACCCATTTGTAATGATTTGTGCCGTCAACTCATTTACTTTATTTCGAATGCTGCGTGCGTTCAGGGAGAGTGTTTTAATACTAGTTTTTAAACCATGATTTTTAGTTTTGACCTCTCCTGTAGCCCCTGTATATTCATACATATTGTCCTTTCCTATCACCTTGTGGTTTACACTTACCCCAGTGCTACTCTGCTCTGTTGCCTCCTGCCTTTTGCATTCTTTCTTGGGGTCCTGTTCATCTGAGCTCTCACCCACTCTAACTAGCTCAGAGCCCTCTCCTGGGTTCCGAATACTCCTCGCATTGAGGCACCGAGCTTTCAGGCTTGCCTTTTTTATTACACTTTGACCCTTTAGAATTTTGCTGTACAGTGGCCCTTTTTGTTTTTTGCCTTGGGTTTCTCTGCCCTCCACTTTTACTCATCTCCTTTCTGTCTTTTGCTTCTGTCTCCATTTTGTTTCCCTCTGTCTCCCTGCATTGGTTCCCATCCCCCTGCCATATTAGTTTAACTCCTCCCCAACAGCACTCGCAAACACTCCCCCTAGGACATTGGTTCCGGTCCTGCCTAGGTTTGTTCTGGGTCCCACCTCCCCAGAACCGGTTCCAATGCCCCAGGAATTTGAATCCCTCCCTGCTGCACCACTGCTCAAGCCACGTATTCATCTGCGATTCCTAATCTGACTAGCACATGGCACTGGTAGCAATCCCGAGATTACTACTTTTGAGGTCCTACTTTTTAATTTAGCTCCTAGCTCCCTAAATTTGTCTCGTAGGACCTCCATCCCATTTTTTACCTGTATCGTTGGTACCTATATGCACCACGACAACTGGCTGTTCACCCTCCTTTTTCAGAATGTCCTGCACCCGCTCCGAGACATCCTTGACCCTTGCACCAGGGAGGCAACATACCATCCTGGAGTCTCGGTTGCAGCCATAGAAACGCCTATCTATTCCCCTTGCAATCGAATCCCCTATCACTATCGCTCTCCCACTCTTTTCCCTGCCGTCCTGTGCAGCAGAGCCCGCCACGGTGCCATGAACCTGGCTACTGCTGCTCTCCCCTGATGAGTCATCCCCCTCAACAGTACCCAAAGCGGTGTATCTGTTTTGCAGGGGAATGACCGCAGGGGACCCCTGCACTACCTTCCTTGCACTGCTCAAAGCTTTTGTGGAGCGACTCGACCAATACTTCGAAAACAACATCACTTTGTTCACAGTACTTTTAGCAGCACTTGTGTGCTGAGAGATTTGCTTCGTATTGTCACTGGTGGCAATGAACACCTGGGCTAATGCTATGGTCTTACTCAAGGTTGGGGTCTCCAAAGTTTGCGAAGTATGGTTTCGTGGCCAATGCCATGTCCGAAAAAATCTCTGAGCATGTGCTCCAAAAGTTCTTCAAATTTGCAATGTCCTGCAAGGCATCTTAGCTCGGCGACATAACTCGCCACTTACTGGCCTTCAGACCTTTTGTAGGTATAGAACCGGTACCTCGCCATCAGAATGCTTTCCTTCGGGTTCAAATGCTCTCAGACCAGTGTGCACAAATCATCGTACGATTTCGCCGTGGGTTTTGCTGGAGTGAGCAGATTCTTCATGAGGCCATACGTTGGTGCCCCACAGAGAGTGAGGAGAATCGCCCTTCATTTGGCAGCGCTCGCTTCCCCCTCTAGCTTGTTGGCCACGAAGTATTGGTCGAGTCGCTCCACAAAAGTTTCCCAATCATCTCCCTCCGAGAATTTCTCCAGGATGCCCACTGTTCTCTGCATCTTTGGGTTCACTATCTGTATCTCGTTGCCAGTTGTTGTGTATGGAGAAAGAGTCAGACTGAACACTGTGAGCTCAAAGTAAAGTGTGACCTTGGTCTTTTATTGCAGGTCTCCAGAGTGCATCTCCAGCCTGTGAAGCCTCCTTAAATACCTGTGCTCCTAAGGGATTATGGGATCTGCTGCTTGTGGGACCTTGCTGTCTGTAAATTGACTGCCATGTTTCCTACATTACAGCAGTGACTACACTTCAAAAAAAGTAATTAATTGGCTGTAAAGCGCTTTTAGACATCCTGAAACTCACGAAAGCTGCTTTAAAAATGCAAGTTCTTTCCTTCTTTCTTGTTATGCAGCCAGTGAGCTCTGATTGGATACATCACTTTAAATTTCAGCTGCACACCCCAGTGGTTTGGGTGCCAAAGCTGTGCTGTAACGTCCTGCTTCACGATGACATGCAAGCCATGATCCTTACTAATGGATCCATCACAGACAAGTGCAGACCAGAATCAAGCAAGGCTGTGTCATTGCACAACTGCTCTTCTCAATCTTTATCACTGCAATGCTTCACCTCACCTCCAACAAGCTCCCCACTGGAGTGGAGCTAATCTACAGGACAAATGGGAAATTGTTTAATCTCCGTTGCCTCCAGTCGAGTACCAAGGTTGTCCCAACCTCTGTCATTGAATTACAATATACAAATGACACTTGCATTTACACACTTTCAGATGCCAAACTCCAAACCATCGTTGACACTTTCACTGAAGCGTACGAGTGTCTGGGCCTTACATTAAACATCCGTAAAGCAAAGGTTCTCTACCAACCTGCCCCTGCCTCACAGTACCATCCACTGATCATCAAGAGCCATGACAAGACCTTGGACATGGTGGACCACTTTCCATACCTTCAGGGCCTCCTGTCAACGACGGCAGACATTGATGACGAAACCCAACACTGCTTTCAGTATGTCAGTGCAGCCTTTGGTCGCCTGAGCAAAAGGGTGTTTGGAGACCAAGATCTCAAACCCTGCACCAAGTACATGGTCTACAGAACAGTAGTGATTCCCACCTTCCTTTATGCTTCACAGATATGGATAATGTACAGTAGGCACCTCAAAGCACTGGAGAAGAACCACCAATGCTGTCTCCGCAAAATTCTGTTTCTCCATTGGCAGGATAGGCGTCCCAACGTCAGTGTTCTTTCTCAGGCCAAGCATCGAAGCACTGACCATGCTCAAGCAACTCCGATGGATAGGCCACATAGACTGCAAGCCTGATACAAGACTCCCAAAACATGCACTCTACTCCAAGCTCCGTCACGGCAAGCGAGTCCCAGGAGGGCAGAAAAAACGCTTCAGGGACATCCTCAAAGCCTCCTTGAAAAAATGTAACAACCCCACCGCCTCTTGGGAATCCCTGGCCCAGGAAAATAAGCATTCAGAAAGGCGCTGAACACTTTGAGTCTCTTCGTCGGAGCACGCGGAAGTCAAGTACAAACAGCGGAAGGAGCATATGGCAAACCAAGCACCCCACCCACCTGTCCCTTCAACCACCACCTGCCCCACCTGTGACAGAAACTGTAGATCCTGTATTGGACTCATCAGCCACCTTAGAACTCATGTTAGTGTGGAAGCAAGCCATCCTCCATTCCGAGGAACTGTCCAAGAAGAAGAAATGAGGTGATAGTTATTTAAATGAACTGACCCCATAAAGTTGTGCTCTGTCAGCTATGGGCTCCCTTCACATTGGCAGCCAGCTGTTCCCTGAACAGATTTTGCCAGGAGCAAACAATCAAGGCGTTAATGTCAGAGTACAAACAATGTGGGATGAGATTTTCAACTTCTGTGCCTGCCAGATCATGCTTTTCTATCCATTAGCAATACAGGAACTAGGAGTAGGCCAGCAAGGTCCCACAACAGCAATGAGATAGAACATAGGAACAGGAGTTTGCCATTTAGCCCCTCAAACCTGTTTCGCCATTCAATTAGATCATGGCTAATCTGTACCTCAACTCCAATTTACCCACCTTTGCTTCATATCCAGATACCCTCACCCAACAAAAATCTATCGATATCAGTCTTGAAAGTTCCAATTCTCCCCGCATTACAGCCTTTTGGGGAAAGAATTCCATGTTTCTACTACAAAATAGGTGGAATACTTCAAATGAGAAATGAAGCAGGTGCTCAGCTGACTGTATTGAGAAGATGACAGCATTTGTATTTTGGAAGGCTGAGATCAAATGGGCCGAAGGGCCTTCTTCTTCTGAACTTGTCAAATCATGTACTTATTAATAAAATAGGCTTTCAAATATGGAGGGTAGAATATTAAAGAATATGGGGAAGGAGAATGGGTTTAGCCTAGGTGGAATATTAAAGGATATGGGGAAGGAGAGTGAGTTTAGACTTTTGTGGGATATTAAGGAGTATGGGGAGCAAGAAGAGTGTATTTAAACTAGATGGGGTATTCAGGGGTATGGTGAGCAAGGAGAGTGGGTTTAGACTAGATGGGGTATTAAGAGGTATGGGGAGCGAGGAGAGTGGGTTTAGACTAGATGGGGTATTAAGGGGTTGGAGGGGGTTGGGTTTAGACTAGATGGGGTATTAAGGGGTATGGGGAGTGAGGAGAGTAGGTTTAGACTAGATGGGGTATTAAGGGGTATGGGGAGCAAGGTGCTGAGAGGCTTTTTTCTCTGCTGTAATGCTCAACGATTCTATAAATAACTCATTTATTTTAAACACTTAACAAATGTATCAAAGCGGGATATATGTAAACCAGGGTAAATTTTTGAATTGCGCCCTCTCACCAGCAGATTTTCTGTCCGTAATGGATCGGATGGATGCCCACAACTTTTCTAGACGGACAAGGCTCTGTTCTGGGAACACATTTACAAAATGGCCCCCATCACTTTCTCTTTAAAACAGCCTGACAACAGTTTCTGTAAGCTGGCACCATCTCTCATCATCTAATTTTGTTTTTGTTTTCTGATGATAGGATTGGGTTGGACTGCATTGCCCCCTTCCCCTTCTGATATTCACTGTCAAGGCTTGTACATGTGCAGTAATATTATTCGGATAATATTAGGTAACAGGAAATGACTGGCACCAGTTAGTAAACCCCAGCAAGGAGTTAACACCCTCGGAGAGGAGAGGATTATAGAGGAGGGGAGCGGCATTAGTAAACAGTGTGCTATATCCTGATTTGACAGGCATATTATAAAGCCTTTTACTGTCTGTCCAATGTTTATAGTTAAAGTTAAACACTTGAGACTTTCTATTGACAAAGTTTTAGCCTCAGAGATCTTCAAACCAATCCAAAGCTAACATACAGATCGTCGAACCAATCCAAACAAAGCTAATATACTGATCTTTGGACCATGCAACTTGCATCAAAGGTGAATTTTGTTTGCTTGAGTGTGTCACGAATGTCACTGGGCCTGTTATCAGTGCCACTCCTGCACAGGCCATCAATTAAACAAAAGCAAAGTACTGCGGATGCTGGAAATCTGAATTTAAAGCAGTACATGCTGGAAATACTCAGCAGCTCAGGTATCATCTGTGGAAAGAGAAACAGAGTGAACGTTTCATCGGAATCTGATGATTCAGCCAGCATTTCTGTTTTTATTACAGGATATCACTTCACAGTCTTTGAGATAGGAATTCCACTGCACTTCTGAATAAATGAAGCTAGGTTGAGAAGGGCAGGAAAATAATACTTAACTGCATGTATGTTTCACAAGAGCTCTACTGCCCCTGCTGTAGGTTCTATCGTGCAACTGCAGAATAATCTTTGGGTTGGATTCATGTAATATGTAATGGAAAATTAACAGTGAAGGCACATTGAACTGTTCAGAGAATGTCAATAGGAAGTGGTTTATAACCACTGTCTTAACCCGATGATCAGAACAGAAATTTCCAGTCAGAGAATCTTTTTGATGAGAGAACTGAAGGTTCTCACATCCTGGCTAAGGTTGTTCTAAGCCAGACGTTAACCTTAAATGAACATGGTGGGAACTTCACATTATAGAACCATATACTGGAAAATTTCCCCCATGGAGATTACGGTCCTGAAATCACTCCTGGGGATCCGGTGCTTTTTCGATAAGCCATGTGAGCTTTAAGGGGTTGGTTTTGGAACATTGAGGTCCTGAGGGTGTAATAAGGACCTATTTCAATGCAAGCTCTTTATTTCACGCTGCAGGAGGTGCAACAAAGGAGTGTGGTGCTCTTTGGACCAGAGCTCACTGAGGTGTCGCAACAAGTCACATGAGTGGAGGATGCAAATTGCATTGAGTTTGGGAAGATATTTTTAAAATTCATTCTTGGGATGTGGGCATCACTGGCAAGGCTGGCATTGTGTGGCCTGGAAGAATCCTGTAGCATGGAGGTGGATCCGGAGTGGGGGGAGGTGGGGGCTGGAAAGCATCAGGAAATCCAGGAGAACAGGTTTCCCATAGGCTCTGATTAGCATTTCAGAACTCTGTTTCTCACCCGCAGCCAGACAAATGGAGAGCCTAGCTGGCTGCGGGCAAGTAGGCCTGCAGTGTTAGGCTGCAGAGAGAAAGGAGGGAGAGATTAATTTCTACACAGCAAACTGATGAGATTTGAACTCACTTTCCCTGAATAATTAGACCAAGCCTGTGAATTACTAGTCCACTAACATAACCACTGCACTACCGTACCCTTCAATGAACTAAAAGGATGGTTAATTTCCTGACACAGTTAGGCCTTAATTAGTTAAGGAAGTTATGTTAAACCTTTATAAACCAATGGTTAGGCCTCAGCTGAAGTATTGCGTTCAATTCTGAGCACCGCACTTTAGGAAGGACGTCAAGGCCTTCAATAGGGTGCGGAGGACATTTACCAGAATGATTCCAGGGATGAGAAACTTAAGTTATGTGGACAGACTAGAGAAGCTGGACTTGTTCTCCTTAGAGCAGAGAATTTTAAGAGAAAATTTAATAGAGGTGTTCAAAAATTATAAGGGGTTCTGATAGAGTAAGTAAGGAGAAGACGTTTCCACTGTTGGGAGGGCCGAGAACCAGAGAACACAGATTTAAGATAATTGGCAAAAGAACCAGAGGGGAGATGAGACATTTTTTTACGCAAGTTGTTAAGATCTTAAGACTAGCACAAAATATCAAAATAGACAGCAAGAGTTTCTATAGATATATAAAAAGAAAAAGAGTGGCTAAAGTAAATGTTGGTCCCTTAGAGAACGAGACTGGGGAATTAGTAATGAGGAACATGGAAATGGCAGAAAATCTGAACAAATATTTTATATCAGCCTTTACGGTAGAGGATACTAAAAATATCCCAACAGTGGATAGTCAAGGAGCTATGGGGGGGGAGGAACGTAACACAATCACAAAGGAGGTGGTATTTGTTATATATGTAAACCTGTAAATACCTTACCTAGCCACCAGACGGCTCATCCCCTGAAGTCCCAAGGGATCCCACAATCCCTTGGGAGCACCTGTATAAGGAGGCCTCACAGGCTACAGAGGCACTCTGGAGACTTGCAATAAAAGACTACGGTCACACTTTACTTTGAGATCACAGTATCTAGTCAGACTCTTTATTCATACATAACAACTGGCGACGAGATACAGATGATGAACCCAACGATGCAGAAAACAGTGGGCATCCTGGAGAAATTTTCAGAGGGAGATGATTGGGAAACCTTCGTGGAGCGACTCGACCAATACTTCGTGGCCAACAAGCTGGAAGAAGAAGCGAATGCTGCCAAACGAAGGCCGATTCTTCTCACCGTTTGCGGGGCACCAACGTATGGCCTCATGAAAAATCTGCTTGCTCCCGCGAAACCCACAGAGGAATTGTACGAGGATTTGTGCACACTGGTCTGGAAGCATCTGAACCCGAAGGAAAGCGTTCTGATGGCAAGGTACCGGTTCTACACCTACAAAAGGTTTGAAAGCCAGGAAGTGCCGAGCTAAGACGTCTTGCAGGACATTGTGAATTTGAAGGACATTTGGAGCACATGCTTAGGGACTTCTTTGTACTTGGCATTGGCCATGAAGTGATACTTCGCAAACTTTTGACTGTCGGGACCCCAACGTTGAGTAAAGCCAGAGCGATAGCCCAAGCGTTCATTGCCACCAGTGACAATACGAAGCAAATATCTCAGCACACGAGTGCTGCTACAAGTACTGTGAACAAAGTGATGTTGTTTTCAAATGGCAACATACAGGACAGGCCTCACATGCCTGCAGCTGCACGTTCGCAGATGTCTCAGAGGTCACCATCAAGGGTGATGAATGCAAGGCCATTAACATCTTGTTGGCGCTGCGGGGTGATCATTGTTTCCATTCATGCCACTTCAAAGGATACGTTTGCAAGGGCTGTGGAACAATGGGACACCTCCAACGTATGTGCAGGCGAGCTGCAAACCTTGCTAATCCTGCAAACCACCATGTTGCAGAGGAGGACACATCCACAGCAGATCACGATGAACTAGAGCCTCAGACCGAGGAGGCAGAGGTATATGGGGTGCACACATTCACCACAAAGTGTCCCCCAATAATGCTAACGGTTGAATTAAATGGACTCCCGGTGTCAATGGAGCTGGACACGGGCGCAAGCCAATCCATTATGAGAAAAAAAACTTTTGATAAATTATGGTGCAGCAAGGCCTCAAGGCCAATCCTGACTCCCATTCGCACTAAACTGAGAACTTACACAAAGGAACTAATTCCCGTAATCGGCAGTGCTACTGTAAAGGTCTCCTACGATGGAGCAGTGCACAAGTTACCACTCTGGGTGGTACTGGGCGATGGCCCCGCGCTGCTCAGCAGGAGCTGGCTGGTAAAGATACGCTGGAACTGTGACAACGTCCGAACGCTCTCATCTGTTGACGACACTTCATGTGCCCAGGTCTTAAACAAGTTCCCCTCGCTCTTCGAACCAGGCATCGGGAAGTTCCAAGGAGCAAAAGTAAAGAGCCACCTAATTCCGGGGGCGCGACCCATCCATCACAAGGTGAGAGCAGTACCGTACATGATGAGAGAGAGGGTGGAGATCGAGCTGGACCGACTGCAATGAGAGGGCATCATTTCGCCGATCAAATTCAACGAGTGGACCAGTCCGATTGTTCCAGTCCTCAAGGGAGACGGCACCGTCAGAATCTGTGGTGATTACAAAGTAACTATCAATCATTTCTCCGTGCAGGATTAATACCCAGTACCAAAAGCAGATGACCTTTCTGCGACGCTGGCGGGAGGAAAGACGTTCACGAAAGCTGGACTTGATCTCGGCCTACATGAAACAGGAGATGGAGGAATCATCGAAGGGCATCACCTGCATCAACACGCACAAAGATCTCTTCATTTACAAGAGATGCCCGTTTGGGATTCGATCAGCCGCGTCGATATTCCAGAGAAACATGGAAAGCTTACTGAAGTTGGTCCCGCGCACTGTGGTCTTCCAGGACGACATCTTGGTTACAGGTTGGGACACAGTTGAGCATCTGCAGAACCTGGAGGAGGTTCTTAGTCGACTCAATCGCGTGGGGCTCAGGTTAAAACACTCAAAGTGCGTTTTCCTGGTGCCTGAAATGGAGTTCCTGGGGAGAAGAATTGCGACAGATAGCATCAGGTCCACCGATTCAAAGACGGAGGTAATCGAGAACGCATCGAGGCCACAGAACGTGCCGGAGCTGCGGTCGTTTCTGGGACTCCTGAACTACTTTGGTAACTTCTTACCAGGTCTCAGCACACTGCTAGAACCACTGCATGTCTTACTGTGTAAAGGAGACGAATGGGTATCGGGTAAAAGCCAAGAAAATGCCTTCATAAAAGATAGAAAATTGTTATGCTCAAACAAATTGCTTGTGTTGTATGATCCATGTAAGCGTTTGGTACTAGCATGTGATGCGTCGTCATACGGGGTCGGATGTGTATTGCAACAAGCTAATGAATCTGGGAAATTGTAACCGATTGCTTATGCATCCAGAAGTCTGTCTAAGGCTGAGAGAGCCTACAGCATGATTGAAAAAGAAGCGTTAGCGTGTGTTTATGGGGTAAAGAAAATGCATCAATATCTGTTTGGGCTAAAATTTGAACTGGAAACTGACCATAAGCCACTGATGTTCCTCTTTTCCGAAAGTAAGGGGATAAATACGAATGCACGGCCTGCATCTAGAGATGGGCGTTCACGTTGTCCGCATACAACTACGCCATCCGCCACAGACCAGGCACAGAAAACTGTGCCGATGCTCTCAATAGGCTGCCATTGCCCACATGGGCACAGCCTGCAGATTTAGTCATGGTAATGGAAGCATTCGCGAGTGAGCAATCACCCGTCACAGCCCGACAGATTAGAACCTGGACGAGCCAGGACCCCTTACTGCCCTGAGTAAAAAATTGTGTGCTTCACAGGAGCTGGTCCAGTGTCCCATTGGAAATGCAGGAAGAGATAACGCCATACCAGCGGCGCAAAGATGAAATGTCTATACAGGCAGACTGCTTTCTGTAGGGTAATCGGGTAGTGGTTCCCCAGAAGGACAGGGACACTTTCATCAGTGATCTCCACACAACTCACCCAGGCATTGTAATGATGAAAGCGATAGCCAGATCCCACGTATGGTGGCCCAGTATCGATGCGGACTTAGAATCCTGCGTGCACAAATGTAACACATGCTCGCAGTTAAGCAATGCAACCAGGGAAGCACCACTAAGTTTATGGTCTTGGCCCTCCAAACCGTGGTCCAGGGTCCATGTCGACCATGCAGGCCCGTTTTTGGGTAAAATGTTCCTCGTGGTTGTAGATGCGTATACCGAATAGATTGAATGTGAGATAATGTCGGCAAGCACGTCCGCTGGCACCACTGAAACAGAGAGACAGACTATTATCTGAATGGTGACAGATTAGGAAAAGGGGAGGTGCAAAGAGACCTGGGTGTCATGGTACATCAGTCATTGAAGGTTGGCATGCAGGTGCAGCAGGCGGTTAAGAAAGCAAATGGCATGTTGGCCTTCATAGCAAGGGGATTTGAGTACAGGGGCAGGGAGGTGTTGCTACAGTTGTACAGGGCATTGGTGAGGCCACACCTGGAGTATTGTGTACAGTTTTGGTCTCCTAACCTGAGGAAGGACATTCTTGCTATTGAGGGAGTGCAGCGAAGGTTCACCAGACTGATTCCCGGGATGGCGGGACTGACCTATCAAGAAAGACTGGATCAACTGGGCTTGTATTCACTGGAGTTCAGAAGAATGAGAGGGGACCTCATAGAAACATATAAAATTCTGACGGGGTTAGACAGGTTAGATGCAGGAAGAATGTTCCCAATGTTGGGGAAGTCCAGAACCAGGGGTCACAGTCTAAGGATAAGGGGTAAGCCATTTAGGACCGAGATGAGGAGGAATTTCTTCACCCAGAGAGTGGTGAACCTGTGGAATTCTCTACCACAGAAAGTTGTTGAGGCCAATTCACTAAATATATTCAAAAAGGAGTTAGATGAGGTCCTTACTGCTAGGGGGATCAAGGGGTATGGCGAGAAAGCAGGAATGGGGTACTGAAGTTGAATGTTCAGCCATGAACTCATTGAATGGCGGTGCAGGCTAGAAGGGCCGAATGGCCTACTCCTGCACCCATTTTCTATGTTTCTATGTTTCTATGTTTGCCACGCACAGCCTGCCTGATATTCCTGTGAGCGACAACGGGCCATGTTTCACCAGTGCCAAGTTCAAAGAATTCATGACCCGTAATGGGATCAAACATGTTACATCTGCCCCGTTCAAACCAGCTTCCAATGGTCAGGCAGAAAGAGCAGTGCAAACTATCAAGCAGAGCTTGAAGAGGGTGATTGAAGGCTCACTGCAGACTCGCTTATCCCGAGTCCTGTTTAGTTACCGCACGAGACCCCACTCGCTCACTGGGATTCCACCCGCTGAACTGCTCATGAAAAGGGCATTTAAGACAAGGCTCTCGTTAGTCCACCCTGATCTAAATGAACAGGTAGAGAGCAGACGGCTTCAACAAAGTACATATCATGATAGCGCAAATGTGTCACGCGAAATTGAAATCAATGATCCTGTATTTGTGTTGAACTATGGACAAGGTTCCAAATGGCTTCCCGGCACTGTTGTGGCCAAAGAGGGGGGTAGGGTGTTTCAGGCCAAACTTTCAAATGGACTCATCTACCGGAAACACTTGGACCAAACCAAACTCTGATTCCCGGACTATCCAGAGCAACCCACATCGGACCCTACCTTCTTTGACCCCACAACACACACCAGTGGCAACCGACACCACGGTTAACCACGAAGCAGAACCCATCACCCGCAGCAGCCCAGCAGGAATCACCACACCAGGCAGCACACCATCAAGGCCAGCTGCACAGCAGCCCAGCGAGAGCCCAACAAACGATTCACCAAAACCAACATTTGCACCGAGACAATCAACCAGGAAAAGAAAGGCCTCTGATCGACTCACCTTGTAAAAAGTTACACTATTGACTTTGGCGGGGGATGTTGTTATATATGTAAACCTGTAAATACCTTGTGGAGCCACCAGAGGGCTCATCCCCTGGAGTCCCAAGGGATCCCAGAATCCCTTGGGAGCACCTGTACTTAAGGAGACCTCACAGGCTAGAGAGGCACTCTGGAGACCTGCAATAAAAGACTACGGTCATACTTTACTTTGAGCTCACAGTATCTAGTCAGACTCTTTATTCATACATAACAGTATTCAGTAAGATAATGGGACTAAAGGCAGATGGACTTGGACCTGATGGCTTGCGTCCTAGGGTCTTAAGAAAAGTAGCAGCAGGGATTGTGAATGTATTGGTTGTAGTTTACCAAAATTCCCTGGATTCTGGGGAGGTCCCAGCAGATTGAAAAACTGCAAATGTAATGCCCTTAGTTAAAAAAGGAGGCAGACAAAAAGCAGAAAACTATAGACCAGTTAGCCAAACATCTGTGGTTGGGAAAATGTTGGAGTCCATTCATCATCATCATCATAGGCGGTCCCTCGAGCGAGGATGACTTGTTTCCACATGAGTTCACAGGTGTTTCAATGAAGGACCCGATGTTCCAGTCCTGAACTCCAATTGAGGTGGAAGATGCCTGTCCGTGAATTTTTTTTAACGTGTGGTGACCGTTGCACACCAGCCTCCACACAGGCTTGACAGAGCTAGGCCTTTATCCAGTGGCAAGGGTTAACCAGGACAACTGGAGACCTGCTCTACTGCATGGACCTAGTGCGCACACAGAAAACAGAGAGTCGGGATAAATGGTTCATTCTCTGGTTGGCAACCAGTAACTAGTGAGGTACCGCAGGGATCGGTGCTGGGTCCCCAACTACTTACAATCGATATTAACGACTTGGAAGAAGGGACTGAGTGTAACGTAGCCAAGTTTGCTGACGATACAAAGATGGGAGGAAAAGCAATGTGTGAGGACACAAAAAATCTGCAAAAGGACATAGACAGGCTAAGTGAGTGGGCAAAAATTTGGCAGATGGAGTATAATGTTGGAAAGTGTGAGGTCATGCACTATGGCAGAAAAAAATCAAAAAGTAAATTATTATTTAAATGAAGAAAGATTACAAAGTGCTGCAGGGCAGTGGGACCTGGGGGGTACTTGTGCACAAAAGGATAGTATGCAGATACAGCAAGTGATCAGGAAGGCCAGTGGAATCTTGGCCTTTATTGCAAATGGGATGGAGTATAAAAGCAGGGAAGTCTTGCTGCAGCTTTACAGGGTGAGGCCACACCTGGAATATTGCGTGCAGTTTTGGTTTCCCTATTTACGAAAGGATATACTTGCTTTGGAGGCAGTTCAGAGAAAGTTCACTAGGTTGATTCCGGAGATGGTGCGGTTGACTTATGAGGGAAGGTTGAGTAGGTTGGGCCTCTACTCATTGGCATTCAGAAGAATGAGAGGTGATCTTATCGAAACATGTAAGATTATGAGGTGGATGCAGAGAGCATGTTTCCACTGATGGGGGAGACTGGAACTAGAGGGCATGATCTTAGAATAAGGGGATATCCATTTAAAACAGAGATGAGGAGAAATTTCTACTCAGAGAGTTATAAATCTGTGGAATTTGCTGCCTCAGAGAGCTGTGGAAGCTGGGACATTGAATAAATTTAAGACAGAAATAGACAGTTTCTTAAACGATAAGGGGATAAGGGGTTATGGGGAGTGGGCAAGGAAGTGGAGTTGAGTCCGTGATCAGATTAGCCATGATCTTATTGAATGGCGGAGCAGGCTCGAGGGGCCGTATGGCCTACTCCTGTTCCTAGTTCTTATGTTCTTATGTTCTTATCTGGAATGTACTGCCTGAAAGGGTGGTAGAAGCAGATTCAATAGTAACTTTCAAAAATGAATTGGATATATATCTGAAAAAGAAAATTTTGCAGGGCTATGGGGAAAGTGCAGGGGAGTGGGCTAATTGATAGCTCTTTCAAAGAGCCACCACAGACACAATGGACCACATAGCCTCCCGTGTTGTATGAGTCTATAATAATATACATCAAGCCACTCACATCGAATTTAAGTGACTATTCTCCTTTGGTGACCTGGCATCCTTGAACTAATGGTCTGCCAAGCACACTAACAAACTTGAGATGGAGAAAAACCTTTGGTATTGATTAGCTGCTTTGTTCTGTTGTTTATCAAATCCATCCCTCTTGGAAAGCTGTGAAAAACATTAGCGAGCTGCAGTCAGTGCTCACTGGAAGAATTTACACTGATGTAGCGTCATTCACATTCTCAGAATGTCACCAAGCACTTCACAGGCATTTAATTATTTTTGAAGTTCCATCACTGTTCTGTGCAGAAGGTTGAAAGGTGATCTAAATGATAAACGGATTTGGTCGGGTAGATACAGAGAAACTATATCCTCAAGTGGGGAAATCCAGTGCATGGGGCCACAATCTCACAATTAGAGCTAGTACATTCGGAGTGAAATCAGGAAACACATTTTCTCGCAGGGTAGTGGAAATCTGGAAATCTCTCTCTCAGAAGGCTGTGGAAGCTGGGCCCATTAACAGTTTCAAGATTAAGATCAAAAGATTTGTATTAGGCAAGGGTCTCAAGGGATATGAAACAAAAACAGGTAAATGAGGTACAGATCAACCATGATCTAATTGAATGGCGGAGCAGGCTCGATGGACTACTCCCGTTGCTATGTTAAAATGTTCCAACTTATGTAAGAAAACACAGCAACAGGTTTGTGCACAGCAAGGTCCCAAAAACAGCAATGAGATAAATGTACAGATATCCATTTTTGGTGGTTTTGTTTGAGAAAGGATTAATAGCCAGGACAGAGAGCTTCAATGCTCTTCTTCAAAAAGTATCATGGGATTTTTCAGGTCCACCAGAACAGACAGACTGGCCCTCAGTTTAATATCTCATCCAAAATAAAACTTGCACTACTCCCTCAGTACTTCACTGAAATGCCAGCAGACATTATATGCTTAACTTCAAAAGTAGGCTTGAACTCATGATCATCTGACTGAGAGGTAGAGTACTACCGACTGAGATTGAGCAATTAATTCTTAATTCTTCCCATTTGGTGCGCATTGACACTATGCTCACACTGGCAGAAGCATGACATTAATCACACAGGATGTCAGCTTGGTGGAGCTTGAATCATCATCAACTGTCAGGTCACCAACCGTTCAAAGTGTGAGTCCTTCGAGTTAGGGAACAGAATAGAAAGAGAAAGATTTGCACTTAAATAGCATCTTATCACATCTCTCCTCACATGAAAGAACATCTCAACGTGCTTTACAAAAGTGGCAGGCGATGCCAAACAAGAAATCAAGAAATTAAGGAATTTCGAGGAGGAGCAAGTGGAGACCAAAGGCACAAGGAGACGGATTTTAAGGAGGATTTTGAAAGATTGGAGAGGGAGAGAAAAATAAATGGCTATTCGAAAGAATTTCAGAGAACCGGGACATGCTGACTGAAAGATTTACCTGCAGTGATGGAGTGGAGATGCAGACAGTAATTCAAGGAGCCAGAGAATCATCGATCCAGGTTGCAGCATAGGGCGGAAGAAAATTTCCAGGATGGATCGAGGTAGTGGAGGGATTTGACAACGAGGCTGAGGCCAACAGTTGAAAGAAAAATGCTTTTGTCATTAGAAAGTCCAAATCCACCTAGGTATGAATAGACCGAAGCCATTGTATTCAGCCCCCACTACAAACTCCGTTCCTTAGCCACTGACTCCATCCCTCTCCCCAACTTCTGTCTGAGGCTGAACCAGACTGTTCACACTTTGGTGTCATATTTGACTCTGAAATGAGCTTTCGACCACGTATCTGCAGCATAACTAAGACCGCCTATTTCCACCTCTGTAACATCGCCTGTCTCTGCCCTTGCCTCAGCTCATCTGCTGCTGAAGCCCTCATCCATATCTTTGTCACCTCTAGACTCCTGGCTAGCCTCCCACATTCTACCCTATATAACCTAGAGGTGATCCAAAACTCGGCTGCCCATGTCCTAATTCGCACCAAGTCCCTCTCACCCATCACCCCTGTGCTCGCTGACCTACATTGTCTTCCGGTTAAGCAACACCTCGATTTCAAAATTCTCATCCTTATTTTCAAATCCCTCCATGCCCTTCCCTATCTCTGTAATCTCCTCTAGCCCCACAACCCACCGTGATGTCTGTGCTCCTTGAATTCTGCCCTCTTGATCATCCCTGATTATAATCGCTCAACCACTATTGTCCATGCCTTCTGTTGCCTAGGCCCCAAGATCTACAAGTCCCTGCCTAAACCTCTTCGCCTCTTTTTCCTCCATCAAGACGCTCCTTAAAACATACCTCTTTGACCAAGCTTTTGGTCCCCTGCTTTAATTTCTCCTTATGCGGCTCGGTGTCAAATTTTTTACCTCATAATACTACTGTGAAGCATCTTGGGACATTTCACTACATTAAAGGCCCTATATAAATATAAGTTGTTGTTATTGTTGTTGCAGTGCAGAGGATGGACATCGAACTACAGCACACGGACAACGCTTGCGTCTGCGTACACTCAGAGGTCGAACTCTAAGCCATCGTCAACACCGTCACCTAGGCATACGAAAGCATGGGCCTTACACTAAACATCCGTAAGACAAAGGTCCTCCACCAATCTGTCCCCGCCACACAGTACTGTTCCCCGGTCATCAAAATCCACGGCGCAACCTTGGAAAATGTGGACCATTTTCCATACTTCGGGAGTCTACTATCAGCAAGGGCAGACATCGATGACGAGGTCCAACACCACCTCCAGTGTGCCAGCGCAGCCTTCAGTCGCCTGATGAAGAGAGTGTTTGAAGACCAGGACCTCAAATCTAGCACAAAGCTTATGGTCTACAGGGCAGTAGTGATACCTACCCTCCTATATTGCTGAGAGACGTGGACTATATACTGCAGGCACCAGCATCAAAGCACTGACCACACTCGACCAGCTCTGTTGGGCAGGCCACATCGTCTACATGCCTGACACAAGACTCCATAAGTAAGTGCTCTACTCGGAACTCCTACACGGCAAGCGAGTCCCAGGTGGGCAGAGGAAACGCCTCAAGGACACACTCAAAGCCTCCTTGATAAAGTGTAACATCCTCACCGGCACCTGGAAATCCGCCCAAAACCGTCCAAAGTGGAGGAAGAGCATCTGGGAGGGCGCTGAGCACCCCAAGTTTCGTCGCCAAGAGCATATAGAAATTAAGCGCAGACAGCGGTAGGAGCGTGCGGCAAACCAGGCTCCCCACCCACCCTTTCCTTCAACCACTGTCTGCCCACCTGTTACAGAGACTCTAATTCGCGCATTGGACTGTACAGCCACCTGAGAACTCACTTTTAGAGTGGAAATAAGTCTTCATCAATTCCAAGGGACTGCCTATGATGATGTTCCCTTATCTAGGGACGATCTTCTCTCACCTCACTTGATCTCTTAAGGTGCGTACAGTCATGGTATTGGAATGGTCCAGCAATCAGAGGCTGTGAGTTCAAATCCCAGCCCACCACCAATTTCTCAGATCAACTAGTTATGTGCAATAAATGACTGTCATTGTAGTATCATCTACATTCTGAGAACAAATTAAATTGATATTCACTAAGGTGATCCTTCTCTCACCTCTGGCCTCCAAGCTTGATATCACAACCTTTCCTGTCTCTATTTTATTAATGTTACTGCGGCATTGCCTCTCTGAACTTTTTTTTCTTAATTTTTGCTAAGCAGCTCTTCTTCCCACAGCTTCACTCTGTTGAAATCATATCATATTGCATTGGCTTCTCATTCTTTCTCAAGATCTCAATCCTTACCTCTCTCAATTCTCTCATTCCTATATAATCTATGGGGCTTAATTTTCGGGTTTCAGATTTCCGGGCACAATTCGCGGTGGAGCACAAAAGTTAGCGCCGAGATAACGTTAGCGACACAGCGAGGAACTTTCACCGACAGAAAGCTCTGGAGGAGCGTTGGGTTTAAGTCTGGCATTGCACGACAGAGTCTGTGCACCAGAGCCGAAACTTCCGGCGTTGAAGGAGGTGGCCATTTTGCGCATTCACTTTTTTTCACCTCCTGGTTTTGTTATCTGTCAGAAACGCTAATGCAGGGCGCAACAACTTCCTGCATGCATGCACATTCAAACCGGCCCACTTCAGCCACTTCTGCTGAGAGGGAGGAGCAGGAGGGAAGGCAGCGGCCAGGCGTTTCACGCATGAGGCCAAGGAAGCGTTGGCAGGCGCAGTGGAGAGGAGGTGGGCGGTACTGCATCTTCAGAGGGAGCCCGACCTCTGCCTGCCATTTTCAAACAGATCTGGAGGAAGATAGCTGAAGAGGTCTCTGCTTCAAACACTGCGCCCAGGACTGGCACATAGTGCCGAAAAAAGTTTAACAACCTCACGAGGGTCATCAGGGTGAGTAACATTTTCATCAATGCACTCCTCCATGACTTCAAGGATAAATCTGAGACACTATGTGATTGTTCTCATGCTTTTTGTGCCTCTCAACACTCTGGGTTGCCTCTACACAATGCATAATACAAAGAAAGGTTTACTTCGGCATCCTATTTGCATTGAATGATCTATGCACATAAATAACATCGTTCATCACAATGCACTGCAACTGCTCCTATCACTTTCTGAAAGATCTCTTACACACCTCATCTTAGATGCCTGTAGACCTCGATAACCTCCTGACAAAGCACATGCAAGATCCAAGCGCATTAAACAGAGGCCTTTAGAACATTCACAGTGTGGCCTAAACTACTTTGGTGCCATCTGTGCCACAACAGCAGGTGGGCCCTTTTGTAACCATTCCCATTTTCATCTTTTCAGTCGAAGCACTCCCACAATCACAGGGAGCAACTGCGGACAGGCGGGGGTTTGCTTCAGACACTTCCACTCAAGGATGTGGAGGAGAGAGTGGCAGCCCTCATTGGCGCCACAAGTCGGACAGATGCTGATAGAGTTGCTGAGCCGCCTTCGGATACTGAGGGTAAGTAAATGGATCGCATGACTCAAAACACTACATTGAGACATCTAATGGAATGGCGACGATCCTTCAAATGAGCCTGTGCTATGCGACCATCCTCATGTCACCCTGCCCCCTCCCATGCTGCTAACCACTCGTCTGTTACTTTTTACTTCCAGATGACCAGCCAGAGACGCTGCATCCCTTGAGGGAGCCCTCCCCATCATGCCATGGTCTGGAGAAGGAGGAGATGGATGTTACACAGCTCCGGTGGAGCATCCCAGCCCACCTGATGTCCCATCGGGACTCAGCTCATCTAGGGATGAGGCTGCGTTCCTGGGGTTTGAGGACTTGGAGGGTCCAGTGGCGTGCAGCAACGCAGTGCTGGGGTGGAATCCCACAGGCCAGCTCTCCAGAGGGTGAGTCGGCAAAGTCGGGCTGCTAGCAGACAGCAGACCTAGAACTGGATCTGGTGGAGATGCCCAGAGTCAACACAGAGATCAGCTGTCAGCTCGTTGATGCATTGGGACAGATCCCCGTGAGCATCGACAAGCTCACTGTAACAGTTACGGAGGTAGGGTCGCAGATTGTCGTTGCGAGCCGAGAGTCCAGCGAAGCCATCATTGCTCCCACACAGAGGCTGGTGGCCTCGAGCAGTGACAGTGGAGTTCCAGAAAGTGTGGCGCGAGCCCTTGAGCACGTTGCAGACTCGGGCGCATCACAGGCCAAGCTTTGCTTCAGCTTGGACAAATGATGCAGTCCATGTCTGCTTCCATACATTCTCTGCGTTCCCCACTGTCCCATGGGGAAGTGACGGTGCCGAAGCAGGCCAGCAAGATGTTTTTTTACATTGTGCTCCCGTTGCTAAGGCCCAGCCCTGTCAGCGACATAATGGCTCCAGGGAGATGGAAGGTGCTGGCATTCTTCAGGATAACAGCATTCCATCTCCCCTCAGTCACTCGCCAACCAAGCACCAACGACGGTTGACACCCAAACCACCTGTGACTGGCAATGCCGAGGAAGTGGTGAACCAGTCGGAAGCTGGGCCTTCCAGGCCAAGAGCTGCTCCAGTGTGTCCTCAGATGCTGTCTCCATTGTCTCAGCTCCCAAAACAGCAGCCCTCTAGTAGCCTTGCTGCACACCCTGATGCCACATTGAGGAGGAGCAGCAAGCATAGGAGGGGAATGAAGGGAAGAGGGGCTAAAAACATTAGCCATAAGTAGTAGGGTGTCTCAAGAATGTAGAACGGCAGTAAATCGCTGCATATTGTACACTGCAGAATGCAAATTTTCTTTTTATATTGATGTTATTGGCTGCAGGATGTAGATTTTCTTTTTATATGTGTGTATCCGTTGAATTATTGTGATCTTTGTTGGGGGGGGGAGGGGTTCAGACTGTTACATTTGATCAAATATTTCCTTCACCTTAACCATTGCTGTCTAGTGTCTCATTTGCAGAGTAAGTGGGGGAATAGCCAGCATGGTGTCATAGCATGGCAAGGCAAAGCTCAAATCTCCTGTTCCCTGTTCAAGCAAACTGGTCAATGATGAGCTGCTGACGTAAGGCTCTTGCCACAGCCAAATCGCCAAGCTGCCTCCTCTGTGGTTGTGGTGTGGGTTCCTCGCTAGGCTCCTCTTTTTTTTCTTCCTCCTCCTCCTCCTGAGGTGGTCCTGCAATCCCCATTGGCAATGCCTGTCCCCTCATGATGGCTATGTTGTGTAGCTTGCAGCACGCCCCAAATCAGGGACCTGCTGAGGGGAGTATTGAAGGCTGCCTCCAGAGCGGTCCAGACATCGGAAGCGCTGCTTCAGCACACCAATTGTTTGTTCAATTCTGTTGCGGGTGGTTGCATGGCTGACATTATAACGCTGCACGGCTTCAGTGGCAGAGTTCTGGAGGGGGATGGGGGGGGGGGCGCGTCATGAGCCAGGTGGTCAGGCCCTATCTTTTGTCCCTGATCAGCCAGCTCTGACTTGTGTTTGTTGCTGAAACAATGTTCTCACGCAACATGAAAGGATAGGATAAATCTTCATTTAGAAAGAGACGGATTAATCAAGGACAGTCAGCTCAGATTTGTTAAGGGAAGGTCGTGTCTGAATAACTTGATTGAATTTTTTAAGGAGGTAACCAGGAGAGTCGATGAGGGAAGTGCTTATGATGTAGTGTATATGGATTTTAGCAAAGCTTTTGATAAGGTCCCACACATGGCAGACTGGTCACAAAAGTAAAAGCCCATGGGATCCAGGGCAAAGTGGCAAGTTGGATCCAAAATTGGCTCAGAGGCAGGAAGCAAAGGGTAATGGTTGATGGGTGTTTTTGTGACTGCAAGGAGGTTTCCAATGGGGTTCCACAGGGCTCAGCACTAGGTCCCTTGCTTTTTGTGGTATACATAAATGATCTAGATTTGAATATAGGGGTATGATTAGGAAGTTTGCAGATGATACTAAAATCGGTTGTAGAAACATAGAAACATAGAAAATAGGTGCAGGAGTAGGCCATTCAGCCCTTCGAGCCTGCACCACCATTCAATAAGATCATGTCTTATCATTCACCTTAGTACCCCTTTCCTGCTTTCTTTCCATACCCCTTGATCCCTTTAGCTGTAAGGGCCATATCTAACTCCCTCTTGAATATATCCAATGAACTGGCATCAACAACTCTCTGCGGTAGGGAATTCCACAGGTTAACAACTCTCTGAGTGAAGAAGTTTCTCCTCATCTCAGTCCTAAATGGCTTGCCCCTTATCCTTACACTGTGTCCCCTGCTTCTGGACTTCCCCAACATCGGGAATATCCTGCATCGAACCTGTCCAGTCCCGTCAGAATTTTATATGTTTCTATGAGATCCCCTCTCATCTTCTAAACTCCAGTGAATACAGGCCCAGTCGATCCAGCCTCTCCTCATATGTCAGTCCTGCCATCCCGGGAATCAGTCTGGTGAACCTTCGCTGCACTCCCTCAATAGCAAGAACGTCCTTCCTCAGATTAGGAGACCAAAACTGAACACAATATTCCAGGTGAGGCCTCACCAAGGCCCTGTACAACTCTAGTAAGACCTCCCTGCTCCTGTACTCATATCCCCTAGCTATGAAGGCCAACATACTATTTGCCTTCTTCACCGCCTGCTGTACCTGCATGCCAACTTTCAATGACTGATGTACCATGACACCCAGGTCTCGTTGCACCTCCCCTTTTCCTAATCTGCCGCCATTCAGATATTATTCTGCCTTCGTGTTTTTGCCACCAAAGTGGATAACCTCACATTTATCCACATTATACTGCATCTGCCATGCATTTGCCCACTCACCTAACCTGTCCAAGGCACCCTGCAGCCTCTTAGCGTCCTCCTCACAGCTCACACCGTCACCCAGCTTAGTGTCATCTGCAAACTTGGAGATATTACACACAATTCCTTCGTCTAAATCATTAATGTATATTGTAATTAGCTGGGGTCCCAGCACTGAGCCCTGCAACACCCCACTAGTCACTGTAGGGGAGGACGAAAACCCCCTCATTTTACCCAGAAGGAAAAGGGCTGTGGGATCAGTCTGTGCTGTGAATTGAAACCGATGGAAGGAAAACTTTGGGACACAAATGGAGTTTGGACTCATATGAAAGGGAATTTAATTTGGAACTATCTACCAGAAAGTTTGAAATCCTAAAGTGCACATGGAAGAAACTACGAACTTTAATCGAATTTGGGATTTTTTAAAAGGTCTGCAAGAAAAGGGGTGGAGTCAATATCAAAAGGGCCAGTTTGGACATTGGAACTAATCAAATTGTCTGGGAACTGTATACCCTCGAAACTTGCCCCTTGAAAACATTAGCATTTAAACAATGCCACATATATATTCCAACACCTTTTTCATCAGGCATAGAAATATCTGGCTCAGGCCAGACTAGCACAATGGCTACAGGAGGCTAATGCAATCAACACCCACTCAAACCTTGAGTAGGTTAAGATCAGTGGGAAAAAAAACCTAAAAACCTCAAACTGCTGCATTTTTCAAAATCAAAAGTCCACCAATGAGAAGAATCGACTTCCGCAGGAGAGGCGGACTGGATAATCTGGCTATAAAAAAGGGGTTTCTGACGTAGTGAAAAACAAGTGATGATTTTCCCTGCCCTCGTGATTCAACAACCACAACCACAAGCCTCTCGACACTGAAGGAAAACCAGTGTCCGAAGACACCGAAGATAGAGGGAAATCAGGGATAGTATTAAAGCCAAGGAAGTGGCATACAAATTGGCCAGAAATAGCAGCGAACCTGGGGACTGGGAGAAATTTAGAACTCAGCAGAGGAGGACAAAGGATTTGATTAGGGCAGGGAAAATGGAGTATGAGAAGAAGCTTGCAGGGAACATTAAGACAGATTGCAAAACTTTCTATAGATATGTAAAGAGAAAAAGGTTAGTAAAAACAAACGTAGGTCCCCTGCAGTCAGAATCAGGGGAAGTCATAACGGGGAACAAAGAAATGGCGGACCAATTGAACAAGTACTTTGGTTCGGAATTCACAAAGGAGGACACAAACAACCTTCCAATTATAAAAGGGGTCAGGGGGTCTAGTAAGGAGGAGGAACTGAGGGAAATCCTTATTAGCCGGGAAATTGTGTTGGGGAAATTGATGGGATTGAAGGCCGATAAATCCCCAGGGCCTGATGGACTGCATCCCAGAGTACTTAAGGAGGTGGCCTTGGAAATAGTGGATGCATTCACAGTCATTTTCCAACATTCCATTGACTCTGGATCAGTTCCTATAGAGTGGAGGGTAGCCAATGTAACCCCACTTTTTAAAAAAGGAGGGAGAGAGAAAACAGGGAATTATAGACCGGTCAGCCTGACATCGGTAGTGGGTAAAATGATGGAATCAATTATTAAGGATGTCATAGCAGTGCATTTGGAAAGCGGTGACATGATAGGTCCAAGTCAGCATGGATTTGTGAAAGGGAAATCATGCTTGACAAATCTTCTGGAATTTTTTGAGGATGTTTCCAGTAGAGTGGACAAGGGAGAACCAGTTGATGTGGTATATTTGGATTTTCATAAGGCGTTCGACAAGGTCCCACACAAGAGATTGATGTGCAAAGTTAGAGCACATGGGATTGGGGGTAGTGTGCTGACATGGATTGAGAACTGGTTGTCAGACAGGAAGCAAAGAGTAGGAGTAAATGGGTACTTTTCAGAATGGCAGGCAGTGACTAGTGGGGTACCGCAAGGTTCTGTGCTGGGGCCCCAGCTGTTTACACTATGCATTAATGATTTAGATGAGGGGATTAAATGTAGTATCTCTAAATTTGCGGATGACACTAAGTTGGGTGGCAGTGTGAGCTGCGAGGAGGATGCTGTGAGGCTGCAGAGCAACTTGGATAGGTTAGGTGAGTGGGCAAATGCATGGCAGATGAAGTATAATGTGGATAAATGTGAGGTTATCCACTTTGGTGGTAAAAACAGAGAGACAGACTATTATCTGAATGGTGACAGATTAGGAAAAGGGGAGGTGCAAAGAGACCTGGGTGTCGTGGTACATCAGTCATTGAAGGTTGGCATGCAGGTGCAGCAGGCGGTTAAGAAAGCAAATGGCATGTTGGCCTTCATAGCAAGGGGATTTGAGTACAGGGGCAGGGAGGTGTTGCTACAGTTGTACAGGGCATTGGTGAGGCCACACCTGGAGTATTGTGTACAGTTTTGGTCTCCTAACCTGAGGAAGGACATTCTTGCTATTGAGGGAGTGCAGCGAAGGTTCACCAGACTGATTCCCGGGATGGCGGGACTGACCTATCAAGAAAGACTGGATCAACTGGGCTTGTATTCACTGGAGTTCAGAAGAATGAGAGGGGACCTCATAGAAACATTTAAAATTCTGACGGGGTTAGACAGGTTAGATGCAGGAAGAATGTTCCCAATGTTGGGGAAGTCCAGAACCAGAGGTCACAGTCTAAGGATAAGGGATAAGCCACTTAGGACCGAGATGCGGAGGAACTTCTTCACCCAGAGAGTGGTGAACCTGTGGAATTCTCTACCACAGAAAGTTGTTGAGGCCAATTCACTAAATATATTCAAAAAGAGTTAGATGAGGTCCTTACTACTAGGGGGATCAAGGGGTATGGCGAGAAAGCAGGAATGGGGTACTGAAGTTGAATGTTCAGCCATGAACTCATTGAATGGCGGTGCAGGCTAGAAGGGCCGAATGGCCTACTCCTGCACCTATTTTCTATGTTTCTATAGAAGAAACAAAGCACCAGACTGCGGAAGGCACAGTAGTGAGTATAACCTCCGATCCCCAGAACTCTCAACTCAGTTAGGCCAGGAAAGGTGGGAGGTTGGGCATTGGGCTAAACTGGTGTAAAGATTTTCGTTGGGTCCGTTTTAGTGGGATTTAGGGGGATTGTTTTGTTGGTGTATTGCTGTTTGTTGAGTTACACCTTGTCAAATAAATTGGAAGCCGAAAGTTCCTCTTGGAATCACCTTGTCTCAGTTCTATTGTATTACATCTCCTGATTGTGAGTCTTATGTCAGAACTGTGTAAGGGAAGCTAGGAGCGCCTCGAAAATGCTCAACTGTGTGTCACAGGCTAGGGAAGAAGGGGTTAGGAGTGTTTGACACTCACAGGTGCCTCACAGGCTAGGCATAAGCTGTGGGGACGCACGAGTCTCAGATCCCCCTTCATAACCTGTGGACACAGCCTCTCCAGGGGTGCTCTTGCAGCACTCAGGGTACCTCACAGGCCAAGCATAAGCTGTGAGGGCAGAAGCCCAGAGAGAGACACCCAAGGCACAACAACCCTCTGAAAACCCCTTACACACTGCCTGCCATTCTGAAAAGGACCCGTTTATCCCGACTCTGCTTCCTGTCTGCCAACCAGTTCTCTATCCACTTCAGTACATTACCCCCAATACCATGTGCTTTAATTTTGCACCTTAATTTCTTGTGTGGGACCTTGTCAAAAGCCTTTTGAAAGTCCAAATACACCACATCAACTGGTTCTCCCTTGTCCACTCTACTAGTTACATCCTCAAAAAATTCTAAAAGATTTGTCAAGCATGATTCCCTTTCATAAATCCATGCTGACTTGGACCGATCCTGTCACTGCTTTCCAAATGCGCTGCTATTTCATCTTTAATAATTGATTCCAACATTTTTCCCACTACTGATGTCAGGCTAACCGGTCTATAATTACCATTTTCTCTCTCCCTCCTTTTTTAAAAAGTGGTGTTACATTAGCTACCTTCCAGTCCACAGGAACTGATCCAGAGTCGATAGACTGTTGGAAAATGATCACCAATTCATCCACTATTTCTAGGGCCACTACCTGAAGTACTCTGGGATGCAAACTATCAGGCCCCGGGGATTTATCAGCCTTCAATCCCATCAATTTCCCTAACACAATTTCCCGACTAATAAGGTTTTCCTTCAGTTCCTCCTTCTCACTAGATCCTTGGTCCCCTAGTATTTCTAGAAGGTTATTTGTGTCTTCCTTTGTGAAGACAGAACCAAAGTATTTGTTCAACTGGTCTGCCATTTCTTTGTTCCCCATTATAAATTCACCTGAATCTGACTGCAAGGGATCTATGTTTGTCTTCACTAATCTTTTTCTCTTCACATATCTACAGAAGCTTTTGCAGTCAGTTTTTGTGTTCCCGGCAAGCTTCCTCTCATACTCTATTTCCCCCCTCCTAATTAAACCCTTTGTCCTCCTCTGCTGAATTCTAAATATGTGGTTGATAATGAAGAAAAAAAGTTGTGGACTGCAGGAAGATATCAATCAACTGGTCAGGTGGGCAGAACATTGAGAAATGGAATTTAATCTGGAGAAGTGTGAGGTAATGCATTTGGGGAGGGCTAACAAGGAAAGGGAATGCACATTAAATGGTAAGACACTGAGAAGTGTAGAGGAACAAAGGGACCTTGGAGTGCATGTTCACAGATCCCTGAAGGTAGCAGGCCAGGTAGATAAGGTGGATAAGAAGGCATATGGAATGCTTGCCTTTATTAATCGAGGCATAGAATACAAAAGCAGGGGGGTTATGCTTGAACTGTATAAAACACTGGTTAGGCCACAGCTGGAGTACTGCATGCAGTTCTGGTCACCGCATTACAGCAAGGGAGTTCGGGAGATCCGAGAGTTCTGGAGTTCTGCGAGTTCCAAGAGGTCCGAGAGTTCGGGAGGTTGAGAGATTGGGAGTTCAAGAAGTCGGGCAGTCTGAGGAGCAGGAGGCCCAAAGGTCGGTGAGGAGTTCAATTCTGACGAGGAACTCACAGCCTTCATTTGGGCAGGTAAGTGGTTGGCTGTTTGATTGGTAAGTATCTCTCTTTTTCTTTTTTAATTAGATGTCTAAGTAGAGGGATGGCAGGGCAGCTCAGTCCTGTGGAGTACACATCCTGCGGCATATGGGAAGTCCTGGACGCTTCGCGCAGCCTAGACAACCATATGTGCAGGAGGTATCTCCAGCTTCAACTACTCGAGCGCCACGTTTTGGAGCTTGAGCGGCGGCTGGAGTCACTATGGTGCACACGCGAGGCTGAGAGCTACGTGGATAGCATGTTTCAGGAGGTGGTCACCCCGCAACTTAAAAGCGTTCAGGCAGAGGTGAAGTGGTTGACCACCGGACGAAGTAAGAATGCTAGGCAGGTAGTGCAGGATTGCCCCCTTGAGTCCATCTCACTTTCAAACCGATATTCACTTCTGAGTAACGGCGAAGGCAATGGTGCCTCTGGGGAGTGCAGCCAGAGCCAATTCCAAGGCACCACGGGTGGCTCAGCTGCTCAGGGGGGAGGGACGAAGAATAAAAGAGCTATAGTGATAGGGGGTTCTATAGTTAGGGGAACAGAGAGGCGTTTCTGCGTCTGCAAACGTGACTCCAGAATGGTGCCAGGGTCAAGGATGCCACAGAGCGGACGCATTCTGCGGGGAGATGGTAAACAGCTAGAGGTTGCGGTCCATATCGGGACCAACGACATAAGTAGAAAGAGGGTTGAGGTCCTACAGGCAGAATTTAGGGAGCTAGGAAGAAAATTAAAGGGTAGAACCTCAAAGGTAGTAACTCCGGGTTATGACCGGTGCCACGTACTAATAATTAGAATAGAAGGATAGAGAGGATGAATGCATGGCTGGAGAGTTGGTGTAGGAGGGAGAGCTTTAAATTCTTGAGGCATTGGGGCCGCTTCTGATAGAGATGGGACCTGTACAAACCGGATGGGTTGCACCTCAACAGCGCCGGGATCAATATTCTCGTGGGGAGTTTTGCTGGTGTTGTTGGGGACAGTTTAAACTAGCTTGGCAGGGGGATGGGAACCTGAGAATAGATTCAATAGGGAAGGAAGTAAAGCAGAAATTGGATAGCAAGAATTTAGAAAGCGAATCAGTAAGACAGAGGAAACAAGGGTTAGTAACTAGTAATCAAGGAGGTCTTCCTGTGCTAAATGGTATATACTTTAATGCAAGGAGTATAGAGAATAAGGCGGAGAGCTAAGAGCACAGGTAGATACTTGGGAATATGACATTTATAGCCATTACAGAGACATGGCTGAAAGAGGGGCAGGTTTGGCAGATCAATATTCCTGGTTACAGGATTTTTCAACAAGACAGAGAGAGGGGGAGGTAAAAAAAGCGGGGGGAGTCGTGGTATTGATTAAAGAAACTATTACAGCGGTGAGGAGCAATGATATGTTAGAGGGATCATCAAATTAGACCATATGGGTTGAATTGAAAAATAAACAAGGGGCGATCACACTATTGGGTGTGTATTACAGACCCCCAAACAGTGGGAGGGAGATAGAGGAGCAAATATGTAGGCAAATTGCTGTGAAGTCCAAAAACAATAGGGTAGTAACAGTAGGGGATTTTAACTATACAAATATTGATTGGGATAAATATAGTGTGAAGGGTATAGAGGGTGCGGAATTCTTAAAATGCATTCAAGAGAACTTTTTTAGTCTGTATATAACAAGCCCAACACAAGAGGAGGTGGCTTTGGATTTAGTTTTGGGGAATGAAACTGGGCAGGTGGAAGGGGTATTATTGGGAGAGCACTTGGGTGCCAGTGACCATAATTCAGTCAGATTCAAGTAGGCCTGGAATAAAAGTCCCAAATTGGGGAAAAGCTAACTTTGCTAAGTTGAGTAGTGATTTGGCCACAGTGGACTGGAAACAGCTACTTGCAGGTAAATCAGTGTCAGAACAGTGGGAAGCATTCAAGTAAGAGATCCAGAAGGCTCAGGCCAAACATGTGCCCTTACAGAAAAAGGGTGGGAATAACAATTCCAGAGCCCCCTGAATGTCTAGGGACTTACAGGGGAGGATAAAGAAAAAAAGGGAAGCTTATGTCATATACCGATGGCTAAATACTATTGAATCTTTGAAGCAATATAGAAGGTTAAGAGATAAAATTAAAAAGGATATTAGGAATGCTAAGAGAGAACATGAAGAATTCTTGGCTAGTAAAATTAAGGAAAACCCAAAAATATTCTATAAATATATAAAGAGCAAGAGATTAACTAAAAATAGGGCAGGGCCTATTAGAGACCATGAGGGTAATCTTTGTAAGGTGACAGAAGATGTTGGTATGGTTCTTAATGAATACTTTGCATCTGTTTTCACAAAGGAAAGGAGCAGATTCTGCTATTGAGGAGGAGTGTAAAATTCTGGATGAATTAAACTTAGTGAGAGAGGAGGTATTAAGGGGTTTAGCAGCTTTGAAAGTAGATAAGTCCCCAGGCCCGGATGAAATGCATCCCAGGCTCTTGAGCGAAGTAAAAGAGGAAATAGCAGAGGCCTGGACCATCATTTTCTAGTCCTTTTTGGATTTGGGTATGGTGCCGGAGGACTGGAGGACTGCTAATGTGGTACCCTTGCTTAAGAAGGGAGAAAGGGATAGGCCGAGTAATTACAGGCCTGTCAGCCTAAACTCAGTGGTGGGAAAATTATTGGAAAAAATCCTGAAAGACAGGATAAATCTACATTTGGAAAGGCAAGGATTAATTAGGGACAGTCTGCACGGATTTGTTAAGGAAAGATTGTGTTTGACTAACTTGATTCAATTTTTTGAGGAGGTAACCAAGAGGGTCGATGAGGGTAGTGCGTACGATGTAGTGTTTATGGACTTTAAGAAAGCTTTTGATAAGGTTCCAAATGGTAGACTGGTCACGAAGGATAAAGCCCATGGGATCCAGGGCAAAATGGCTAGTTGGATCCAAAATTGGCTCAGAGATAGGAAGCAAAGAGTAATGGTTGATGGATGTTTTTGTGACTGGAAGGATGTTTCCAGTGGGGTTCTGCAGGGCTCAGTACTGGGCCCTTTGCTTTTTGTGGTATATATCAATGATTTAGATTTGAATATAGGGAGTATGATTAAGAAGTTTGCAGATGACACTAAAATTGGCTGTGTGATTGATAATGAAGAGGAAAGTCATGGACTGCAGGAGGATATCAATCTACTGGTCAGGTGGGCAGAGCAGTGGAAAATGGAATTTAATTTGGAGAAGTGTGAGGTAATGCACTTTGTGAGGGCTAATAAGGAAAGGGTATACACATTAAGCGGTAGGCCACTTAATAGTGTAGATAAATAAAGGGACCTTGGCGTGCTTGTCCATAGATCCCTGAAAGTAGCAGGCCAGGTGGATAAGGTGGTTAAGAAGGCATACGGAATGCTTGCCTTTATTGGCCAAGGCATAGAATACAAGAGCAGGGAGGTTGTGCTTAAATTGTATAATACTCTGGTTGGGCCACAGCTGGAGTACTGCGTGCAGTTCTGGGCGCCGTATTATCGGAACGACGTGGTTGCAGTAGAGAGGGTGCAGAGGAGATTTACTAGGATACTGACTGGAATGGAGAATCCTAGCTATGAGGACAGATTGGATAGGCTGGGTTTGTTCTCATTGGAACAGGAGATTGAGAGGAGACCTCATTGAGGTGTACAAAATTTTGAGTGGATATCAAGGGCCTATTTCCATTGGTGGAAGGGTCAATTACAAGGGGGTATAGTTTTAAAGTGGTTGGTGGAAGGTTCAGAGAGGATTTGAGGGGGGGCTTCTTCACGCAGAGGGTTGTGGGTGTCAGGAACTCACTGCCTGGGAGAGTGATGGATGCAGAAACCCTCACCACATTTAAAAGGTGCCTGGATGGGCACTTTAAAGTGCCGTAACCTACAGGGTTACGGACCTAGAGCTGGTAATTGGGATTAGACTGGATAACCTTTTGTTGACTGGCACAGATACGATGGTAAGTACTGCAGGGAATCGAATACAGCCAGGGTGATCTCCTGGACTAGTTTCGATCACCTGGATGTGTCAGAGAGGAATTTTCCCCAATTGGCCTGGGTTTTTAAATGTTTTTTGCCTCTCCCAGGAGATCACATGGCTTTGGATGGGGTGGAATGTAGAATATTTTACTGTAAGGGGTAGTGCAGTTGTGTTGGGTGGACTGGTTGGGCTGGATGCTCTTTACCTTTCCGCCATCGTTCATTGTTCATAGGTTTATATGTAACCTTCAGAGCTGCTGACCGAAGGCCGTGCGGCTCTTTGTCGGCCGGCGCGGACACGATGAGCCAAAATGGCCTCCTTCCATGCTGTAAATTTCTGTTTCTATTGCACTAGAAAGGGTATAGAGGAGATTTACGAGGATATTGCTGGGAGTGGAGAATCTTAGCTATGAGAACAGATTGGATAGGCTGAGTTTGTTTTGTTTGGACAGAGGAGGCAGAGGGGATACCTCATTGAGGTGTATAAAATTATGAGGGGCCTAGAGAAAGTGGATAGAAAGGACCTATTTCCCTTAGCTGAGGGGGTCAACCACCAGGGGGCATAAATTTAAAGTAATTGGTAGAAGGTTTAGAGGGGACATTTCTTCACGCAGTGGGTTGTGGGGGTCTGGAACTCACTGCCTGAAAGAGTGGTCGAGGCAGAAGCCCTCACCACATTTAAAAAGTACTTGGATGTGCACGTGAGGGTCCGTAATCTGCAGGGCTACGGACCTGGAGCTGGAAAGTGTGATTAGGCTGAATAGCCTCTTGTTTAGCATTGTTGTTGCCAATTTAAGTGTATCTAAGGGTTAAGTCATGGCAGAAGAGCTCGGTCATGTGTTATGCTCCTCCTGTACAATGTGGGAACTCAGGGACACTTCCGGTGTCCTTGACGACGACGTGTGCGGGAAGTGTATCCGCCTCCAGCTCCTGACAGACCACATTGCAGAATTGGAGCTGCGGGTGGATTCACTCTGGAGCATCCACGATGCTGAGAATGACGTGAATAGCACGTTTAGTGAGTTCGTCTTACTGCAGGTGAAGGGTCAGCAGCCAGCTAGGGAATGGAAGACCAGCAGGAAGAGCAGTGCAAGGAAGGTAGTGCAGGGATACCCTGCGGTCATCCCCCTGCAAAACAGATACACCGTTTTGAGTACTGTTGAGGGGGATGACTCATCAGGGGAGGGCAGTAGCAGCCAAGTTCATGGCACCGTGGCTGGCTCTGCTGCACAGGAGGGCAGGAAAAAGAATGGGAGAGCAATAGTGATAGGGGATTCGATTGTAAGGGGAATAGATAGGCGTTTCTGCGACCGCAACCGAGACTCCAGGATGGTATGTTGCCTCCCTGGTGCAAGGGTCAAGGATGTGTCGGAGCGGGTGCAGGACATTCTGAAAAGGGAGGGAGAACAGCCAGTTGTCGTGGTGCACATTGGTACCAACGATATAGGTAAAAAAAAGGGATGAGGTCCTACGAGACGAATTTAAGGAGCTAGGAGCTAAATTAAAACGTAGGACCTCAAAAGTAGTAATCTCAGGATTGCTACCAGTGCCACATGCTAGTCAGAGTAGGAATCGCAGGATAGCTCAGATGAATACATGGCTTGAGCAGTGGTGCAGCAGGGAGGGATTCAAATTCCTGGGGCATTGGAACCGGTTCTGGGGGAGGTGGGACCAGTACAAACCGGACGGTCTGCACCTAGGCAGGACCGGAACCAATGTGTTTGCTAGTGCTGTTGGGGAGGAGTTAAATTAATATGGCAGGGGGATGGGAACCAATGCAGGGAGACAGAGGGAAACAAAAGGGAGACAAAAGCAAAAGACAGAAAGGAGATGAGTAAAATGGAGGGCAGAGAAACCCAAGGCAAAAAATTAAAAGCGCCACTGAATGTAAAGGGGCTGCAGCAGGGGACAAAACTAAAAATCATGGTTTAAAAACTAGTATTAAAACACTTTACCTCAACGCATGCAGCATTCGAAATAAAGTAAATGAGTTGACGGCACAAATCATTACAAATGGGTATGATTTGGTGGCCATTACAGAAACGTGGTTGCAGGGTGGCCAAGACTGGAAATTAAACATACAGGGGTATCTGACGATTCGGAAAGATAGACAAGAAGGGAAAGGAGGTGGGGTAGCTCTGTTAATAAAGGATGATATCAGGGCAGTTGTGAGAGACGATATTGGCTCTAATGAACAAAATGTTGAGTCATTGTGGGTGGAGATTAGAAATAGTAAGGGGAAAAAGTCACTGGTGGGCGTAGTTTATAGGCCCCCAAATAATAACTTCACGGTGGGGCGGGCAATAATCAAGGGAATAATGGAGGCATGTGAAAAAGGAACGACAGTAATCATGGGGGATTTTAACCTACATATCGATTGGTCAAATCAAATCGCACGGGGTAGCCTGGAGGAGGAATTCATAGAATGCATACGGGATTGTTTCTTAGAACAGTATGTTACAGAACCTACAAGGGAGCAAGCTATCTTAGATCTGGTCCTGTGTAATGAGACAGGAATAATAAACGATCTCCTAGTAAAAGATCCTCTCGGAATGAGTGATCACAGTATGGTTGAATTTGTAATACAGATTGAGGGTGAGAAAGTAGTGTCTCAAACGAGCGTACTATGCTTAAACAAAGGGGACTACAGTGGGATGAGGGCAGAGTTGGCTAAAGTAGACTGGAAACACAGACTAAACGGTGGCACAATTGAGGAACAGTGGAGGACTTTTAAGGAGCTCTTTCATAGTGCTCAACAAAAATATATTCCAGTGAAAAAGAAGGGCAGTAAGAGAAGGGATAACCAGCCACAGATAACTAAGGAAATAAAGGAGAGTGTCAAATTAAAGACCAATGCGTATAAGGTGGCCAAGGTTAGTGGGAAAATAGAAGATTGGGAAAATTTTAAACGACAGCAAAGAATGACTAAGAAAGCAATAAAGAAAGGAGAGATAGATTATGACGGTAAACTTGCGCAAAACATAAAAATGGATAGTAAAAGCTTTTACAGATATATAAAACGGAAAAGAGTGACTAAAGTAAATATTGGTCCCTTAGAAGTTGAGAAGGGGGTTTAATCATGGGAAATGTGGAAATGGCTGAGACCTTAAACAATTATTTTGCTTAATTGAGAGGCTGCAAAGAGATTTCGATAGGTTAAGCGAATGGGCTAAGGTTTGGCAGATGGAATACAATGTCGGAAAATGTGAGGTCATCCACCTTGGAAAAAAAAACAGTAGAAGGGAATATTATTTGAATGGGGAGAAATGACAACATGCTGCGGTGCAGAGGGACCTGGGGGTCCTTGTGCATGAATCCCAAAAAGTTAGTTTGCAGGTGCAGCAGGTAATCGGGAAGGCGAATGGAATGTTGGCCTTCATTGCGAGAAGGATGGAGTACAAAAGCAGGGAGGTCCTGCTGCAACTGTACAGGGTATTAGTGAGGTCGCACCTGGAGTACTGCATGCAGTTCTGGTCACCTTACTTAAGGAAGGATATACTAGACTTGGAGGGGTACAGAGACGATTGACTCGGCTGATTCTGGAGAGGAGGGGGTTACCTTATGATGATAGATTGAGTAGACTGGGTCTTTACTCGTTGGAGTTCCGAAGGATGAGGGGTGATCTTATAGAAACATTTAAAATAATGAAAGGGATAGATAAGATAGAGGCAGAGAGGTTGTTTCCACTGGTCGGGGAGACTAGAACGAGGGGGCACAGCCTCAAAATACGGGGAAGCCAATTTAAAACCGAGTTGAGAAGGAATTTCTTCTTCCAGAGGGTTGTGAATCTGTGGAATTCTCTGCCCAAGGAAGCAGTTGAGGCTAGCTCATTGAATGTATTCAAGTCACAGATAGATAGATTTTTAACCAATAAGGGAATTAAGGGTTATGGGGAGCGGGCGGGTAAGTGGAGCTGAGTCCACGGCCAGATTAGCCATGACCTTTTTAAATGGCGGAGCAGGCTCGAGGGGCTAGATGGCCTACTCCTGTTCCTAATTCTTATGTTCTTATATTCTTATGAATCGTAACGTACAGGGCAGGTCCGCAGGTGTCTCAGAGTCCACCATCAAGGGTGATGAATACAAGGCCATTAACACCTTATTGACGCTGCGGGGATGATCATCATTTCCATTCATGCCGATTCAAAGAGTTCGTTTGCAAGGGCTGTGGAACAATGGGACACCTCCAACGAGTGTGCAGGCAAGCAGCAAAGCCTGTTAATCCTGCAAACCAGCATGTTGCAGAGGAAAGCAGATCCACGGAGGATCACGATGAACCAGAGCCTCAGATGTAGGAGGCAGAGGTACATGGGATGCACACATTCACCACGAATTGTTCCCCGATAATGCTGAATGTTGAACGAAATAGACTCCCAGACACGTGCGCGAGCCAGTCCATCATGGGCAAAAAACTTTCGAAAAGTTCTGGTGCCACAAGGCCTCAAGGCCAGTCTTAACTCCAGTTCGCACAAAACTAAGAACTTACACAAAAGAACTGATTCCTGTAATTGGCAGTGCTACCATAAAGGTCTCCTACGATGGAGCGGTGCACAAGCTACCACTTTGAGTGGTACCGGGCGATGGTCTCACGCTGCTCGGCAGGAGCTGGCTGGGAAAGATACGCTGGAACTGAGACGATGCCCGAGCGCTATCGCCCGCTGACAACAGTTCGTGTGCCCAGGTCTTAAACAAGTTTCCTTCGCTGTTTGAACCAGGAATCGGGAAATTCCAAGGAGCAAAAGTGCAGATCCACCTAATTCCGGGGGCGCGACCCATCCATCACAAGGCGAGAGCAATACCGTACATGATGAGAGAAAGGGTAAAGATCGAGCTCGACCGGCTGCAAAGAGAGGGCATCATTTCCCCGATCGAGTTCAATGAGTGGACCAGTCCTATCATCCCAGTCCTCAAGGGAGACGGCACCGTCAGAATCGGTGGCGATTACAAAGTAACTATCAATTGTTTCTCCCTGCAGGACCAATACCCACTACCAAAAGCCGACGACCTCTTTGCAACGCTGGCGGGAGGAAAGACGTTCACAAAGCTGGTTCTGACTTCAGCCTACGTGACGCAGGAACTGGAGGAATCATCGAAGGCCCTCACCTGCATCAACACGCACAGAGGTCTTTTTGTTTATAACAGATGCCCGTTTGGAATCCGATCGGTGGCGCCGATATTCCAGAGAAACATGGAAAGCTTACTGAACTCGGTCCCGCACACCGTGGTCTTCCAGGACGACATCTTGGTCACAGGTCTGAACACAGTCGAGCATCTGCAGAACCTGGAGGAGGTTCTTTGTTGACTCAACCGCGTGGGGCTCAGGTTAAAACGCTTGAAATGCGTTTTCCTGGCGCCTGAAGTGAAGTTCCTGGGAAAGAGGATTGCGGCGGACAGCATCAGGCCCACCAACGTGAAGGTGGAGGCAATCGAGAACGCACAGAGGCCACAGAACATGACGGAGCTGCGATCATTTCTGGGACTCCTGAACTACTTTGTTAACTTCTTACCGGGTCTCAGCACACTGTTAGAACCACTGCATGTCCTACTATGAAAAGGGGACGAATAGGTTTGGGGCAAAAGCCAAGAAAATGCCTTTGTAAAAGCGAGAAAATTGTTATGCTCAAACAAATTGCTTGTGTTGTATGATCCATGTAAGCGTTTGGTACTAGCATGTGATGCGTCATCATATGGTGTCGGGTGTGTATTGCAACAAGCTAATGATTTTGTGAAACTGCAGCCAGCTGCTTATACATCCAGGAGTCTGTCTAAGGCTGACAGAGCCTACAGCATGATTGACAAAGAAGCATTAGTGTGTGTCTATGGGGTAAAGAAAATGCATCAATACCTGTTTGAGCTAAAATTTGATTTGGAAACGGACCATAAGCCACTTATATCCCTGTTCTCCGAGAGTAAAGGAATAAAAACCAACGCATCGGCCCACATCCAGAGATGGGCGCTCACGTTGTCCGCATACAACTATGCCATCCGCCACAGGCCAGGCACAGAAAACTGCGCCGATGCTCTCAGTAGGCTGCCATTGGCCACCACGTGGTTGGAAATGGTGCAGCCCGCAGATCTAGCCATGGTTATGGAAGCATTTGAGAGTGAGCAATCACCCGTCACTGCCCGGCAGATCAAAACCTGGACAAGCTAGGACCCCCTATTATCTCTAGTCAAAAGCTGTGTGCTTCACGGGAGCTGGTCCAGTGTCCCAGTGGAAATGCAGGAAGAGATAAAGCCGTTTCAGCGGCACAAAGATGAAATGTCTATACAGGCAGACTGCTTTCTGTGGGGCAATCGAGTAGTGGTCCCCAAGAAGGGCAGAGACACCTTCATCAATGACCTCCGGAGTACCCACCTAGGCATCGTAATGATGAAAGCGATAGCCAGATCCCACGTGTGGTGGCCCGGTATCGATTCGGACTTAGAGTCCTGCGTTCACAGATGTAATACATGCTCGCAGTTAAGCAATGTACCCAGGGAGGCGCCGCTAAGTTTAAGTCTTGGCCCTCCAAACCATGGTCTAGAGTACATGCCGAGAATGCAGGCCTGTTCTTGGGTAAAATGTTCCTTGTGGTTGTAGACACGTACTCCCAAGTAGATTGAATGTGAGATAATGTCAGCTAGCACGTCCGCTGCCACTACTGAAAGCCTACAGGCCATGTTTGCCACACATGGCCTACCCGATATCCTGGTGAGCGACAATGGGCCATGTTTTACCAGTTCTGAGTTCAAAGAGTTCATGGCCCGTAATGGGATCAAACATATCACATCTGCCCCGTTTAAACCAGCATCCAATGGTCATGCAGAGAGAGCATTGCAAACCATCAAGCAACCAGTGGCAACCAGCACCACGGATGACCAAGAAGCGGAACCCATCATCCACAGCAGTCCAGCAGGGCCCAACAGCACAAGCAGTCCAGCAAGGCCAGCTGCACAGCCGGCCAGCGAGGGCCCAACAAATGATTCAACAACACCAGCTTTCACACCGAGACGATCAACCAGGGCAAGAAGGGCCCCAGATCGACTCACATTGTAAATAGTTACACTATTGACTTTGCGGGGGGAGTGTTATTATACATGTATACTTGTATTTACTTTGTACAGCCACCAGAGGGCTCATCTCCTGGAGTCCCAAGGGATCCCATAATCCCTTGGGAGCATAGGTATTTAAAGAGGCTTCACAGGCTGCAGAGGCACTCTGGAGACCTGCAATAAAAGACTAAGGTCACACTTTACTTTGAGCTCACAGTATGCAGTCTGACTCTTTCTCCATGCACAACAGAAAACTATTCAGCAAAGGAGGCAGACAAAAAGCAGGAAACTATAAATCGTTAGCTTGACATCTGTGGTTGGGAAAATGTTGGAGTCCATTATTAAAGAAGCAGTAGCAGGACATTTGGAAAAGCAAAATTCGGTCTGGATTTATGAAGGGGAAGTCATGTTTGACAAATTTGTTGGACTTCTTTGAGGATGTAACGAAAAGGGTGGATAAAGGGGAACCAGTGTGAGTGGTCTATTTGGACTTCCAGAAGGCATTTGATAAGGTGCCACATAAAAGGTTACTGCACAAGATAAAAGTTCATGGGGTTGGGGGTAATATATTAGCATGGAAAGCGGATTGGCTAACTAACAGAGAACAGAGAGTTGGGATAAATGGTTCATTCTCTGGTTGGCAATGAGTAACTAGTCGGGTGCCGCAGAGATCAGTGCTGGGACTCCAACTGTTTACAATCTATATTAACGACTTGGAAGAAGGGACTTATTGTAGCATAGCCAATTTTTCTGACTATACAAAGATGGAAGGAAAATCAATGTGTGAGGAGGACACAAAAAATCTGCGAAAGGATATAGATAGGCTAAGTGAGTGGGCAAAAATTTGCCAGATGGAGTTTAATGTTGGAAAGTGTGAGGTCATGCACTTTGGCAGAAAGAATCAAAGAGCAAGTTATTATTTAAATGGAGAAAGATTGCAAAGTGCCGCAGTACAGCGGGACCTGGGGGTACTTGTGCATGAAACACAAAAGGATAGTATGCAGGTACAGCAGGTGATCAGGAAGGCCATGGTATCTTGGCCTTTATTGCAAAGGGGATGGAGTATAAAAGCAGCGAAATCTTGCTACAGGTATACAAGTTATTGGTGAGGCCACGCCTGGAATACTGCGTGCAGTTTTGGTTTCCATATTTACGAAAGGATATACTTGCTTTGGAGACAGTTCAGAGAAGGTTCACTAGGTTGATTCCGAGGATGAGGGGGTTGACTTATGAGGAAAGGTTGAGTAGGTTGGGCCTCCACTCATTGGAATTCAGAAGAATGAGAGGCGATCTTATCGAAACGTATAAGATTATGAGGGGGATTGACAAGGTAGATGCAGAGAGGATGTTTCCACTGATGGGGGAGACATAGAAACATAGGAAATAGGTGCAGAAGTAGGCCATTCGGCCCTTCGAGCCTGCACCACCATTCAATATGATCATGGCTGATCATGCACTTCAGTACCCCATTCCTGCTTTCTCTCCATACCCCTTGATCCCTTTAGCCATAAGGGCCACATCTAATTCCCTTTTGAATATATCTAACAAACTGGCCTCAACAACTTTCTGTGGTAGAGAATTCCACATGCTCACAACTCTCTGAGTGAAGAAGCTTCTCCTCATCTCGATCCTAAATGGCTAACCCCTTATTAGAAACGTAGAAACATAGAAAATACGTGCAGGAATAGACCATTCAGCCCTTCGAGCCTGCACCACCATTCAATAAGATCATGGCTGATCATTCACCTCAGCACCCCTTTCCTGCTTTTTCTCCATAAACCCTTGATCCCTTTAGCTGTAAGGGCCATATCTAACTCCCTCTTGAAAATATCCAATGAACTGGCTTCAGCAACTCTCTGCGGTCGGAAAATCCACTGGTTAACAACTTTCTAAGTTAAGAAGTTTCTCCCCATCTCAGTCCTAAATGGCTTACCCCTTATCCTTAGACTGTGTCCCCTGGTTCTGGACTTCCCCAACATCAGGAACATTCTTCCTGCATCTAACCTGTCCAGTTTCGTCAGAATTTTATATGTTTCAATGAGATCCCCTCCCATCCTTCTAAACTCCAGTGAATAAAGGCCCAGTCGATCCAGTCTCTCCTCATATGGCAGTCCAGTCATCCCGGGAATCAGTCTGGTGAACCTTGGCTGCACTCCCTCAATAGCAAGAATGTCCTTCCTCAGATTAGGAGACCAAAACTGAACACAATATTCCAGATGAGGCCTCACTAAGACCCTGTACAACTGCAGTAAGACCTCCCTGCTCCTATACTCAAATCCCCTAGCTATGAAGGCCAACATACCACCTGCCTTCTTCAACACCTGCTGTACCTGCATGCTAACTTTCAATTACAGATGTACAATGACACCCAGGTCGCGTTGCACCTCCCCTTTTCCTAATCTGCCGCCATCCAGATAATATTCTGCCTTCATGTTTTTGCCAACAAAATGGATAACCTAACATTTATCCACATTATACTGCATCTGCCACTCGTTTGCCCACTCACCTAACCTGTCCAAGTCACCCTGCAGCCTTTTAGCATCCTCCTCCAACTCCCACTGCCACCCAGCTTGGTGTCATCTGCAAACTTGGAAATATTACACTCAATTCCCTCATCCAAATCGTTAATGTATATTATAAATTGCTGGGGTCCCAGCACTGAACCCTGCAGCACACCACTAGTCACTGCCTGCCATTTTGAAAAGGACCCGTTTATCCCGACTCTCTGCTTCCTGTCTGCCAACCAGTTCTCTATCCCCATCAGTACATTATGCCCAATACCATGTGCTTTAATTTTGCGCACCAATCTCTTGTGTGGGACCTTGTCAAAAGCCTTTTGAAAGTCCAAATACACCACATCAAGCAGTTCTCCCTTGTCCACTCTACCAGTTACATCCTCAAAAAATTCTAGAAGACTTGTCAATCAGGATTTCCCTTTCATAAATCCATGCTGACTTGAACCGATCCCGTCACTGCTTTCCAAATATACTGCTATTTCATCTTTAATAATTGATTCCAACATTTCCCCCACTACTGATGTCAGGCTAACTGGTCTATAATTACCCGCCTTCTCTCTCCCTCCCTTCTTAAAAAGTGGTGTTACATTAGCTACCCTCCAGTCCATAGGAACCGATCCAGAGTCGATAGACTGTTGAAAAATGATCACCAATGCATCCACTATTTTGAGGGCTACTTCCTTAAGTACTCTGGGATGCAGACTGTCAGGCCCCCGGGAGTTATTGGCCTTCAATCCCATCAATTTCCCTAACACAATTTCCCGTCTAATAAGGATTTCCTTCAGTTCCTCCTTCTCACTAGACCCTCGGTCCCTTCGTATATCCAGAAGGTTATTTGTGTCTTCCTTCGTGAAGAAGTGGTCCGCCATTTCTTTGTACCCCATTATAAATTCACCTGAATCTGACTGCAAGGGAACTACGTTTGTCATCTCTAATCTTTTTCTCTTCACATATCTATAGAAACATTTGCAGTCAATTTTTATGTTCCCAGCAAGCTTCCTCTCATACTCTATTTTCCCCCTCCTAATTAAATCCTTTGTCTTCCTCTGCTGAATTCTAAATTTTTCCCAGTCCTCAGGTTTGCTGCTTTTTCTGGCCAATTTATATGCCTCTTCCTTGGATTTAACACTATCCTTAATTTCCCTTGTTAGCCACGGTTGAGTCAGCTTCCCCATTTTATTTTTACTCCAGACAGGGATGTACAATTGTTGAAGTTCATCCATGTGATCTTTAAATGTTTGCCATTGCCTATCCACCGTCACTCACCAGCCTATTCTAGCCAATTCACGTCTCATACCATCGAAGTTACCGTTCCTTAAGTTCAGGACCCTAGTCTCTGAATTAACTGTGTCACTCTCCATCTTAATAAAGAATTCTACCATATTATGGTCACTCTTCCCCAAGGGGCCTCACACAACAAGATTGTTAATTACTCCTTTCTCATTACACATCACCCAGCCGAGGATGGCCAGCCCGCTAGCTTGGCTCCTCGACATATTGGTCTAGCAAACCATCCCTAATACACTCCAGGAAATCCTCCTCCTCCGCATTGCTACCAGTTTGCTAGCCCAATCAATATGTAGATTAAAGTCGCCCATGATAACTGCTGTACCTTTATTGCACGCATCCCTAATTTCTTCTTTGATGCTGTCCCCAAACTCACTACTATTGTTTGGTGGTCTGTACACAACTCCCACTAGCGTTTGGTATTCTGCCCTTTGGTATTCCGTAGCTGCACCCTTACCCATTCCACATCATCCAAGGTAATGTCCTTCCTTAACCAGCAAAGCCACCCCACCTCCTTTTCCTTTCTGTCTATTCTTCCTAAATGTTGAATAACCCTGGATGTTGAGTTCCCAGCCTTGGTCACCCTGGAGCCATGTCTCCGTGATGCCAATTACATCATATCCGTTAACTGTTAACTGCGCAGTTAATTTGTCCACCTTATTACGAATACTCCTCGTATTGAGGCACAGAGCCTTCAGGCTTGTCTTTTTAGCATCCTTTTCCCCTTTAAAATGTTGCTGTAATGTGGCCCTTTTTGCTTTTTGCCTTGGGTTTCTCTGCCCTCCACTTTTACTTTTCCTCTTTCGATCTTTTGCTTCTGCCCCCATTCTACTTTCCTCTGTCTCCCTTCATAGGTTCCCACCCCCTACCATATTAGTTTAACTCCTACCCAACAGCACTAGTAAACACTCCCCTGAGGACATTGGTTCCAGTCCTGCCCAGGTGCAGACCGTCCGGTTTGTACTGGTCCCACTTCCCCCAGAACCGGTTCTAATGTCCCAGGAATTTGAATCCCTCCCTTCTGCACCACTCCTCAAGCCATGTATTCATCTGAACTATGCTGTGATTCTTACTCTGACTAGCATGTGGCACTGGTAGCAATCCTGAGATTACTACTTTTGAGGTCCTACTTTTTAATTTAGCTCCCTAAATTTGTCTTGTAGGACCTCATCTCGTTTTTTACCTATATCGTTGGTACCTATATGCACCACGACAACGGCTGTTCACCCTCCCTTTTCAGAATGTCTTGCACCCGCTCCGAGACATTCTTGAACCTTGCACCAGGGAGGCAACATACCATCCTGGAGTCTCGGTTGCGGCCGCAGAAATGTCTATCTATTCCCCTTACAATAGAATCCCCTATTACTATAGCTCTCCCACTCTTTTTCCCGCCCTCCTGTGCAGCAGAGCCACCCACGGTGCCATGAACATGGCTGCTGCTGCTCTCCCCTGATGATCATCCCCCTCAACAGTACCCAAAGTGGTGTATCTGTTTTGCAGGGGGATGACCGCAGGGGACCCCTGCACTACCTTCCTTCCACTGCTCTTCCTGTTGGTCACCCATTCCCTATCTGGCTGTGTACCCTTTACCAGCGGTAAGACCAACTCACTAAACGTGCTATTCACGTCATCCTCAGCATCGTGTATGCTCCAAGGTAAATCCACCCACAGCTCCAGTGCCGCAATGCGGTCTGTCACGTGCTGCAGGCAGATGCACTTCCCGCAAGCGTCCCTGATTACCCACATAGTACAGGAGGAGCATAACACATGTCTGAGCTCTCCTGCCATGACTTAACCCTTAGATTAACTTAATTTTGCAACAATAATGCAAAAGGTTACTTACTGATAAAGAAAAGATAAAGAAAAACTACTCACCAATCACCAGCCAATCACTTACCCCCTTGGCTGTGACGTCACCTTTCGATTTCTTTCTCCTTTTTGCCTTCCTGCTGCAGCTGCACCGGCTGTCCTCCTCGTCGACGCTCTTAACTCCCCACACTGCTCCCCGACTGATGGGCCTCTTGTAGGCCTCCTTGATCTCCCCGCTCCGCCTCCTCAATGACGCTCAAACTCTTAGACTGTGACCCCTGGTTCTGGACTTCCCCAACATCGGGAACATTCTTCCTGCATCTAACCTGTCCAATCGTGTCAAAATGTTATCAGTTTCTATGATCCCCTCTCATTCTTCTAAATTCCATTGAATATAAGCCTAGTCGATCCAGTCTTTCTTCATATGTCAGTCCTGTCATCCCGGCATCAGTCTGGTGAACTTTCGCTGCACTCCCTCAATAGCAAGAATGTCCTTCCTCAGATTATGAGACCAAAACTGTACACAATATTCACTCGAACTAGAGGGCATGATGTTAGAATAAGGGGCCGCCCATTTAAAACAGAGATGAGGAGAATTCGCTGCCTCAGGGAGCTGTGTAAGCTGGGACATTGAATACATTTAAGACAGAAATAGACAGTTTCTTAAACGATTAGGGGTTATGGGGTGCAGGCTTGGAAATGGAGCTGAGTCTATGATCAGATCAGCCATGATCTTATTGAATGGTGGAGCAGGTTCGAGGGGCCGTATGGCCTATTCCTGTTCCTATTTCTTATGTTCTTATGTAATGACCAGATAATTTATTTTAGCTGTCAGTTGAGGGATAATATTGGCCAGGACACCAGGAAGAATTCCCCTGCTCTTCTTCGAAGAATGTCATAGGATCTATTAAGTCTATCTGAGAGCGCAGACAGAGCTTTGGCTTAACATCTCATCTGAAAGACCCACCTCCAACAATACAGCACTTTCTCAGTACTGCACTAGAGTGTCAACTTGCATTTTGTGCTCAAGGCCGGAAACTTCCCGGCGCTACGAGTGCTAGTTTGGAGGCAGGCTTGCTGTCAAAATAGATATGATTGACAGTGGGGTGGAAGTCCACTCTGACTCTGCCTCCATGTGAGTTTCTGCCTGTGGTTTGCAGACCCGGCACTAAATGACCAGTCAGGCAATTGAGATAGTTAAGAAACTGCTCAAAGCTATTTAAGCAGCATTTTACAAGGTTCTAACCATTTTACCAAGATTTTTAGGAGGTTCCCATCCCTTGGGGACCATGTCGGATAGGTGTGTCGGATTCTCAACAACTCTGGATGGGTTTGACTAGTTGACAGCTGCAGAAGTGATATAAAAGCTACCATTTAGATAAGTGGTATAAAGGCTACCAAATATTAGATGAAATAAACATAGTGAGAGAGGAGATATGAAGGGGTTTAGCAGCTTTGAAAATGGATAACTTCCCAGGCCCAGATGAAATGTATTCCAGGCTGTTAAGCGAAGCAAAAGAGGAAATAGCAGAGGCTGTGATCATCATTTTCCAATCCGCTCTGGCTTCAGGTGTGGTGCCAGAGAATTGGAGGGCTGTGAATGTGGTACCTTTGTTTAAGATGGGAGAAAGGGAAAGACTGAGTAATTATAGGCCAGTCAGCCTAACCTCAGTTGTGGGAAATTTATTGGAAAAACTCCTGAAGTACAGGATAAATCTACATTTAGAAAGACACGGATTAATCAGGGACAGTCAGCATGGATTTGTCAAGGGAAAGTCGTGACTGACTTACTTGATTGAATTTTTTGAGTAGGTAACCAGGAGGGTCGATGAGGGCAGTGCGTATAGAAACATAGAAACATAGAAAATAGGTGCAGGAGTAGGCCATTCGGCCCTTCGAGCCTGCACCACCATTCAATATGATCATGGCTGATCATGCAACTTCAGTACCCCATTCCTGCTTTCTCTCCATACCCCTTGATCACTTTAGCCATAAGGGCCACATCTAACTCCCTTTTGAATATATCTATCGAACTGGCCTCAACAACTTTCTGTGGTAGAGAATTCCACAGGTTCACAATTCTCTGAGTGAAGAAGTTTCTCCTCATCTCGGTCCTAAATGGCTTACCCCTTATCCTTAGACTGGACTTCCCCAACATCGGAAACATTCTTCCTGCATCTAACCTGTCCAATCCCGTCAGAATTTTATATGCTTCTATGATTCTTCTAAATACCATTGAATATGAGCCTAGTTGATCCAGTCTTTCTACATATTTCAGTCCTGCCGTCCCGGGAATCAGTCTGGTGAACCTTCGCTGCACTCCCTCAATAGCGAGAATGTCCTTCCTCAGATTAGGAGACCAAAACTGAACACAATATTCCAGGTGTGGCCTCACCAAGGCCCTGTACAACTGCAGTAAGACCTCCCTGCTCCGATTCTCAAATCCCCTCGCTATGAAGGCCAACATGCCATTTGCCTTCTTCACCGCCTGCTGTACCTGCATGCCAACTTTCAATGACTGATGTACCATGACACCCAGGTCTCGTTGCACCTCCCCTTTTCCTAATCTGTCACCATTCAGATAATATTCTGCCTTCCTGTTTTTCCTCACATTTATCTACATTATACTGCATCTGCCATGCATTTGCCCACTCACCTAACCTGTCTAGTCACCCTGCAGCCTCTTAGCATCCTTCGAAGCCACTCAGCTTAGTGTCATCTGCAAACTTGGAGATATTACATTCAATTCCTTCATCTAAATCGTTAATGTATATTGTAAATAGCTGGGGTCCCAGCATTGAAACTTGCAGTACCCCACTAGTCACTGCCTGCCATTCTGAAAAGGACCTGTTTATTCCTACTCTTTGCTTCCTGTCTGCCAATCAGTTCTCTATCCATGTCAATACATTACCCCCAATACCATATGCTTTAATTTTGCACACTAATCTCTTGTGTGGGACCTTGTCAAAAGCCTTTTGAAAGTCCAAATACACCACATCCACTGGTTCTCCCTTGTCCACTCTACTAGTTACATCCTCAAAAAATTCTAGAAGATTTGTCAAGCATGATTTCCCTTTCATAAATCTATGCTGACTTGGATCAATCCTGTCACTGCTTTCCAAATGTGCTGCTATTACATCTTTAATAATTGATTCCAACATTTTCCCCACTACAGATGTCAGGCTAACTGGTCTATAATTCCCTGTTTTCTCTCTCCCGCCATTTTTAAAAAGTGGTGTTACATTAGCTACCCTCCAATCCACAGGAACTGATCCAGAGTCTATCGAATGTTGGAAAATGTAGCGTATATGGATTTTAGCAAAGCTTTCAATAAGGACCCACATGGCAGACTGGTCACGAAAGTAAAAGCCCATGGGATCCAAACAAAGTGGCAAGTTGGATCCAAAATGGGCTCAGAGGCAGGAAGGGTAATGGTTGACGGGTGTTTTGGTGACTGGACGGATGTTTTCAGTGGGATTCCGCAGGGCTCAGTACTAGGTCGCTTGCTTTTTGTGGGAAACATCAATGATCTAGACTTGAATATAGGGGTATGTTTAAGAAGTTTGCAGATGATACAAAAGTAGGCTGTGTAGTTGATAATGAAGAAGAAAGCTGCGGACTGCAGGAAGGTATCAATCAACTGGTCAGGTGTGCAGAACAGTGGCAAATGGAATTTAATCCAGAGAAGTGTGAGGTAATGTATTTGGGGAAGGCTAACAAGGAAAGGGAATAGACATTAAATGGTAGGAAATTGAGAAGTGTAGAGGAACAAAGGGACCTGGGAGTGCATGTCCACAGATCCCTGAAGCTAGCAGGCCAGGTGGATAAGGTGGTTAAGAGGGCATATAGAATGCTTGCCTTTATTAGCTGAGGCATAGAATATAAGAGCAGGTGGGTTATGCTTGAACTGTATCAAACACTGGTTAGGCCATAGCTGGAGTACTGCGTGACCTGCTCGCCGAGCGTCATCGTGAGAAATCAAATGATGCGAATAGAACACACCAAACTCTTTACTAGTTAGATTCGGGTACAGTATTCAATTCCTTAATATCATTTTTTTTGAAGAAAATAATTCTTGAAAGTTCCTCCACGTTGTTTAAAAGTTTCTTCAGAAGTTTTAAGAGTAGGTGTGCCTCCGATCAGGCAAACGGTTCATCACCCCCACCCCACCCCCCGCTCCTGCGACAGGCCTACATCCCTCCAGCAGCGGGCCTACATCTCTCTCCTCGTCGACGGCTGGACCTTTCCTTCCCTACTGATGACCTGGCCTCTTCTATTGACGAGCATCATAGCTATGACTCTTCCACCCTCCTACTCCTTGCTGACCTCCCACTCGGAACTCCAGCGGGCAACTGACCTTTCTAATACCCAACCAAGCCTCGGGCCACCTACCATCAAGTGTGCTACTTGGCGCCGAGCTTGCGGCCAACATCTTGCCGTAGGCAATTAAGTCACCAGTCGTCTTGGACCCCCTTGTCACTGGACCAAGACCTTGCTCAGCAAAGGCCGTGTGATGGCCGGTGTGCAACAGCCACCCCACGTTAAAAGAATTCACGCACAGGCATCTTCCACTCTGTTAACATGAAGTTCACGACCTGGAATATCAGAACCCTCATGGACAACTTCAACAGCAAAAGACCGGAACGACGCACTGCCATAGTTTCCCGGGAACATAGACGCTTTGACATCGACATCGCCGCCCTTAGCGCGACCCAGCGGACAGGGGAAGGCCAGCTCAAGGAACAAGGTGGAGGTTACAGCTTTTTCTGGAAAGGAAAACCAGAGGAAGAACGCCGCCTTCACGGAGTCGGCTTCGCCATCAAAAATGAGCTGGTCGGCAGCCTCAAAGACTCCCCCTGCGGGGTTAATGAACGCTTCATGATTCTTCGGCTCATCCTATCCCGGAACCAATGCGCCACAGTCATCAGTGCGTACGCCCCAACACTCGATGCAATGGATGAGACCAAAGAGGGTTTTTATTCCAACCTTGAAACATCCCTGTCCCGCATCCCCGTGGGCGATAAACTGATCCTCCTAGATGATCTCAACGCCAGCGTCGCAAAGACGCAGCCCTCTGGGGAGGCGTGATGGGCAGAGAGGGAGTAGGGAAAGCCAATTCCAGCGGTACCCTACTCCTGACAAAATGTCTAGAACATGAACTTCTCATCACCAACACCCTGTTCTACCAGAGGGACAAATACAAGGCATCGTGGCAATACCCCCGCTCCAAATACTAGCACCTGCTCGGCTATGTCATCGTCCGAGCCAGGGATCTCAAGGATATGCGCATCACTGCGCCATGACAGGAGCTGACAACTGCTGGATGGACCACTGCCTAATCCGATCCACCATCAACATTAACATAGCCCCAAAGCAGAGGGGACAGCAGAAGCAGTGCTGCAAAAAAGTCAATGCTGGGGCACTTAAAGACCCAGCTAAGAGAGCTCTATACAGCCAGTGCCTCACAGCTAACCTGGCATGCCTTGATGACCCTGAGATGCTAAATGCTCACAGCCCTTGGTCTGCCCTCCAGGCCTCCATAACCAGTGCCTGCGAAGAGACACTTGGTCACTCAACCAGAAAACAGGACTGGTTTGATGAGAATGATCAGGAGATCCAAGAACTAATAGATTGTAAGCGCAGAGCATTTCTGAGCCTCAAGCAACAACCCAACTCGGGAGCAACAAGGCAACATTACAGGCAGCTCAAGGCTGAGGTCCAACAAAAAACCCGGGACCTAAAGAACAAGTGGTGGATGGAGAAAGCACAGGAGATACAACAACTGGTTGACAGCCATGATGTGTGAGGATTCTTCATCGTAGTCAAGGCCACCTACGGTCCAAACTCCCAAGGTCCCACCCCACTGCTGGCCAAGAATGGGGAAATACTCATGAAGGACACTGAGGCAGTCAGGGCCCACTGGAAGCAGCACTTCGAAGATCTCCTCAATCGAGACTCTGCCTTTGACTCGAGTGTTCTCGACTCCATCCTGCAACATGCGATCCACCACCACCTCAGTGAAATCCCAACGTTGCACGAGGTAGAAAAAGCCATAAAACAGCTCAAGAACAGCAAGGCTACGGGAGCAGATGGAATCGCTGCTGAGGCGCTAAAGTATGGCGGAGAGGCGCTGTTGGCGTGGATACATGACCTCAGCTCTCTCATCTGGAGGGAGGAAAACATACCGGGAGATCTCAGAGATGCAGTGATCATGACCATCTTTAAAAAAGGTGACAAGTCCGACTGTGGCAACTACAGAGGAATCTCCCTGCTATCATCCACTGGCAAAACTGTCGCTAGAGTCCTCCCCAACCGTCTTCTCCCTGTGGCCGAGGAGCTGCTTCCGGAGTCACAGTGCGGATTTTGTTCCCTACGGGGCACAATGGACATGATCTTTGTAGCGCGACAGCTGTCAGAAGAATGTAGGGAGCAGCGCCAGCCCAAACACATGGCCTTTTTCGTCCTTACAAAGGCCTTTGACACTGTCAACCGCGAGGGACTATGGAGCGTCCTCCTCCGTTTCAGATTCCCCCAAAAGTTTGTCAACATCCTTCGCCTGTTCCACGACGACATGCAGGCTGTGATCCTTATCAGCGGATCCATCACAGACCCAATCCACGTCCGGACCGGGGTCAAACAGCGCTGCGTCATCGCTCCAACCCTCTTCTCAATCTTCCTCGCTGCCATGCTCCACCTCACAGTCAACAAGCTCCCCGCTGGAGTGGAACTAAACTATAGAACCAGTAGGAAGCTGTTTAACCTTCGCCGCCAACAGGCCAGGTCCAAGATCACCCCAACCTCTGTCGTTGAGCTACAGTACGTGGACGACGCCTGCATCGGCGCACATTCTGAGGCTGAACTCTAGGTTATAGTCGACATAGTTACTGAGGCATACAAAAGCATGGGCCTTACGCTAAACATCCGTAAGACAAAGGTCCTCCACCAGCCTGTCCTCGCTGCACAGCACTGCCCCCCAGTCATCAAGATCCACAGCGCGGCCCTCGACAACGTGGACCATTTCCCATACCTCGGGAGCCTCTTATCAACAAAAGCAGACATTGATGAGGCGATTCAACGCCACCTCCAGTGCAACCTTCGGCCGCCTGAGGAAAAGTGTGTTCAAAGACCAGGCCCTCAAATCTACCACCAAGCTCATGGTCTACAGGGCTGTAGTAACACCTGCCCTCCTGTATGGATAAGAGGCATGGACCATGTGCTGTAGACACAAGTCGCTGGAGATATATCAACAAGATCTCTGCAAGATCCTACAAATCCCCTGGGAGGACAGGCGCACCAACATCAGCGTTCTCATTCAGGCTAACATCCCCAGCATTGAAGCACTGACCACACTCAGTCAGCTCCGCTGGGCAGGCCACGCAGTTCGCATGCCAAACATGAGACGCCCAAAGCAAGTGCTCTATGCGGAGCTCCTATACGGCAAACAAGCCAAAGGTGGGCAGTGGAAACGTTACAAGGACACCCTGAAAGCCTCCCTAATAAAGTACGACATTCCCACTGACACCTGGGAGTCCCTGACCAACGACCACCCAAAGTGAAGAAAGTGCATCTGGGAAGGCGCTGAGCACTTAGAGTCTCAATACCGTGAGCGTGCAGAAATCAAGCGCAGGCAGCTGAAAGAGCGTGCGGCAAACCAGTTCCACCCACCCCTTCCCTCAACGACTATCTGTCTCATCTGTGACAGAGTCTGTGGCTCTCGTATTGGACTGTTCAGCCACCAAAGAACTCACTTCAGGAGTGGAAGCAAGTCTTCCTTGATTCCGAGCGACTGCCTATGATGATGGTGACTGCGTGCAGTTCTGGTCACCGCATTACAGGAAGGACGTCTTTGCACTGGAGAGGGTACAGAGGAGATTTTGCTGGGAGTGGAGAATCTTAGCTATGAGGACAGATTGGATAGGCTGGGTTTGTTTTCCTTGGAACAGAGGAGGCTGAGGGGAGACCTCATTGAGGTGTATAAAATTATGAGGGGCCTAGATATAGTGGATAGAAAGGACCTATTTTCCTCAACAACCAGGAGGCATAAATTTAAAGTAATTGGTTGAAGGTTTAGAGGGGATTTGAAGGGAAATTTCTTCAAGCAGAGTGTTGTCGAAGTCTAGAACTCACTGCTCGAAAGGGTGGTAGAGGCAGAAACCCTCACCACATTTAAAAAGTACTTGGATGTGCACTTGAAGTACCATGACCGGCAGGATTACGGACCTAGAGCTAGAAAGTGGGATTAGGCTGGATAGCCTCTTGTTGGCCGGCGTAGGCATGATGGGCTGAAATGGTCTCCTTCCGTGCTGTAAACTTCTATGATTCTATGATTTCACAGCTGTTCCATTTCCAATCTTAGAAGCTGGAGCCTTCAGGATTTGGAATACACTTTTAAGCTTAATGGAGGTTTGAAGTGTTTGCAGTGAACTCTCTATCCAATGTCATCTCCTTGGAGCAACCTCTCTCACTATTGACAGATTTCTTCTCTCATCTCAACTTCAACTTCCATCTATTCCATTAGCATCGGTGCCCTTAAAAAAAATCTCACCTTGGTCCTCAGAATCCCATAACGATCAGCCCCAACACCAACATCTCCAGGCACACCAGCATCACTAACACCATCAACCTTCTCCGCAATAACCTGATGTTGCACGGGACACAGGGTATCAACATCCGACCACCCGGGACGCCAGGGGTGGCCTCACCATGGCCAGATTTACTTCACTTGATGCTGTACACCCTGGCTGCCACATGATGCGCCAGGTTGGCACCACCCCACACCACTACCATAAAGCCATTCCTTTTACACTCATCACCATTGAGGGAGGGAGTACCATTATGTTTCACCATTCACTGCAACTCACTAAGCCACGACGGATCGAAAAGCTACCTTCTGTGCTGTAAGATTCTATGATTGTATGAACTTACATTCTTGTGAGGTCATGTCCCCTTATTAACAATTAGCCAATCAGTGGAAACAACCATTCATTATTTACCCTTTCAAAGCAGTTCATAATTTTGAAAAATTCTATTTGATTTCCTCCCCCAACCTCCTTAACCCTCTCTGTTCCAGTTAAGACAGCTGCATTTCTTCTAGCTTCCAATTCCAACCTTTCATTTCTGCTATCATCCTCTGATATCTTTTTCCAGGGCTCCCTACCATGAAATAGCTGGAACAGCATGAAGTACTCCAGCTGTGGCCGAACCAGTATCTGCATCAACATCACTTCCTCATTTCTGTATTCTAGGCTACATTGTCGGTGGCGTCATCTATCAGATGGGATGTTAAACTGAGGCCCCATCTTCTCTCTCAGGTGCACGTGAAAGATCCCGTGGCAGCATTTTGAAGAAAAGCAGGGGATTTATCCCTGGTGTCCTGGCCAATATTTATCCCTCAATCAACACCACTAAAACAAATTATCTGGTCATTATCACATTGCTGTTTGTGAGAGTTGCTGTTCGCAAATTAGCAGCCGCATTTCCTACATTATAGCAGTGACTAAACTTCAAAAAATACACCAATGGCTGTAAAACGCTTTGGGACATCCGGTGGTCATGAAAGGCGCTATATAAATGCAAGTTTTTTTTCTTATTTATAAAGCCCAAGAAGAATCTGTGTCAGTGGTACGGAATCCTATTGTAATTGTTGAACAGCTGACTCTTATGTCTTGTTTTGTCTGCTTGTTTCGTAATATGAGTGACTCAGAGTTCCAGTGAATATTTTGTACCCGACAAACCTCTTCATAAAGACAGGTGTGATTATCCCAAGTTGCAATATGGTTTGACGAACACTGTAATTATGCTTTCAACAGCTCACGTACAACTGCGTGATCGTTTTGTGGATATTCAACTTTCCAAAAATAGTCCTTAGAAATGGAACGTGAGCCAAATGAAGTGCACGTCAAATGGAACATACGTCAAGTGGAACACGCATTAAACAGAATATACAATGAAATATAGCGCACATCAAATGGAGGACATATCAAGTGGAATACGCATCAAGTACAACACACGCCAAATGCAACACTTACAAAAATAGAACACACAATGAAGTGGAACACATGTCCAGTGGAACACACTGCAAATGGATCACACCATAAATTCAATGTAGAGAAATGCAAAGTGCAAATGCAAGGACCCCCGGAAGGATCTATTACCTGTACTTAAATGAAAGAAAATAATGTGCATGGAAAATGAAAAAGTGCTGGTGGACCTGATTGATAAGGTGAAGCTATCAATAATGCTCGGCGGCAGTGAGTAAAGCAAATTAGCTGTTGGGATGTATCAAAAGGGCAATATTAAGCTGAAATAGTAAGGTAGTTCTGCCACTTTACACATGATTGGTGTGACCACACTTAGGGATGGAATTGCCCTTTGCCCCGATTGGGGGCGGTAACCATCCAGGGCCAGGAGTTCCTGCGCCCGGCCCGGAGGTCCTGCCCCAGCGCAGAATTGGGCAGTACGACCCTCAAAGGAAACGGAGCATAGCCTCCGGCATTCTGCTTCCTTTGAGGAGCACTCCCAGGGTGGTAGCACGGTGCTGGGTCCAGCAGCAATTTCCTCCAAAGGGGGGGGGCAAGGGGTCGGTGCGGGGCGGTGAGGGGTTGCCGCGCACGGCAATGATGTCATCGCCGGTTGCGCGCCAGCCCGGTACACTAATTGAGGGGCACGGCGCTGCTGGGACAGCATCCCCCAAATCTCCGAGGCATTTTCTCGGGAGGCAGTAGCGCCCCCTCCCTGTCTTACTGCAATTATATAGGGCCCTGGTGAGACCACACCTGGGGTATTGTGTAAAGATTTGGTCCCCTTACCTAAGGAAGGATATACTTACCATTGAGGGAGTGCAACAAAGGTTCATCAGACTGATTCCTGGAATGGGAGGATTGTTCTATGAGGAGAGATTAAGTATATATTCTCTAGAGTTTAGAAGAATGAGATGTGATCTCATTGAAAAGTACAAAATTCTTATGGGGCTTGACAGGGTAGATGCAGGGAGGATGTATTCAAAAATAAATATATTCAAAAAGGAGTTAGATGTAGTCCTTACTACTAGGGGGATCAAGGGATATGGCAAGAAAGCAGGAATGGGGTACTGAAGTTGCTTGTTCAGCCATGAACTCATTGAATGGCGATGCAGGCTTGAAGGGCCGAATGGCCTACTCCTGCACCTATTTTCTATGTTTCTATGATTCCTTTGGTTGGGGAGTCTAGAACCAGGGGTCACAGTCTCAGAATAAAGAAGCGGTCATTTAGGACAGAGATGAGGAGAAACTTCTTCACTCAGAGGGTGGTGAATCTTTGGAATTATATATCCCAGAGGGTTGTGGAAGCTCAGTCTTTCAATATATTCAAGACAGAGATAGATATATGTTTGGATATTAAGGGAATCAAGGGTATATGGGGATAGTACAGGAAAGTGGAGTTGAGGTAGAAGATCAGCCATGATCTTACTGAATGGTGGAGCAGGCAAAAAGGGCCGAATGGCCTACTTCTGCTCCTAATTCTTATATTCTTATTCACTGCAAAAAAGAAGGTTGAAAGTGATACGATTACTATTTTTAGGATTCAAAAGGGACTAGATAATATAGATCATGACAACGTGTTTCTCCTTGTCCAGAACAGTAGGACCAGAGGACATGACCTGTGCTTGGGAGGGAGCGGGGGTGGGGGCAGATAAATTCAAAACTGTAGAAATATTTCAGTGAGCGAGTGGTCATGCTATGGAACTGACTATCGAGAAAACTATGGAATCAGTTAGTATTGATTAATTCAACTGCATATTAGATAACTTTATTTCAGAAAATAACATTTTGCTAGACAGTATATGAGTAATTTGAGATATGACATGTGGTAAGTGAAACATGCTTGGGTTGAACTTTGGACCTATGGTTCCCAAAGTTCTTCACCCCTGGGATTGTCACATGTCACATCTGGGTCTGTTGTAGACTAATTGAGAGAGATTGATTGCTGTGATTAGTTAACAACTCCATTATCATTGCGTCATGCTAACCAGCTTCTCTCGTCTCTCCACATAACTGAAATCCCTCATCCTGGTATAATTCTTCAGATTCCCTTGCACCCTCTCCAAGACTTTATATATATTGAATAAGTATTAATACCATACCGAATATGAGAATTAGAAGTTTACACCACAGAAGGAGGCCATTTAGTCCACTGTGTCCATATCAGATCTTTATTAGAGTAATCCAAAAGTAATCCCATTGCTCCACTCTCTTCTCATAACCCTGCATCTTCCTCTGCTTCAAATATTAGCATAACCAAATTTATTATTACTTCTTTACACTTGTGTTCTATGCCTCTATTTATAAAACTTCAAGTGTTGGTAATTTTTTTATATCTGCACACACTGGAGTGTTCCTGCTCATTTTATTTGGGTGTGTAACCCCTTTAACAGGCTGCGTAGCCCATTCTAATTATTTCACATGCGTGGTTTTTGCCATTTGAAAGCTTGCAATACTAACTGATTCCATAGTTTTCTAACGAGAACATTGCTGCACAATTATGTATTTGAAGCCCTCAGTCTTTTTGTTCATCCTTCAGTGTCTTTGCATTGAGCATATATTCCCATTCCTGGGCCCTTCTATCAAAATGTATTACCTCAGACTTATCCATTATAAATTGCATCTGCCATCTGTCTTCCAATTCTCTAACCTGTCTGTCTTCCTAAAGTTTTTTACAGTCCTCCTAACTGGTTGCTAAACCCTTTCTTTTTCTGTTGTCAGCAGACTTCAACAGCCCAGTGCAGATTGTGTATAGATAGTAACAATAAAATTGGGCCCAGCACTGATTGTTGGGATACCCCACTTCCAATCCTTCTCCAATCTAATGAACACCCATTTGCTTTAATTGTTTGCCTCTGAAATTCCTGAGGCTCAAGAGGATGCAAGTTGTCTTTATGTCATGGGTAAACCCGTAAAATGGGATGGATTTATCCATCATTTAACAATAACAGCTTGTATTTATATAGTGCCTTTGACATATTGAAATGTCCAAAGGCGCTTCAAAGGAGTATTATGTGATTAAAAATTTGACACTGAGCCGCATAAGTAGAAATGAGCATAGGTGACCAAAAGCTTGGTCAAAAAGGTGGGTTTTAAGGAGAAGTAAAGACAGTTAGAGAGGCGAGGGGTTTAGGTAGGGAGTTCCAGAACTTGGGGCCTAGGCAACAGAAGGCATGGCCACCAATGGTTGAGTGATTATAATCAGGGATGCTCAAGAGGGCAGAATTAGAGGAGCGCAGACATCTTGGAGGGTTGTGGGGCTGGAGGAGATTACAGAGATAAGAAGGGGCAAGGTCATGGAGGGATTTGAAAATAAGGATGAGAATTTTGAAATCGAGGTGTTGCTTAACGGGAAGCAAATGTAGGTCAACGAGCATAGCAAGTAAAGCCATAAGGCAGGTTAAGAACAACAAGACTTCGGAGCGGGTGGAATCCCTGCTGAGGCACTGAAGTATGGCGGAGAGGCACTACTGGCGCGAATACATGATCTCATCTCTCTCATCTGGAGGGAGGAGAACATGCCAGGAAATCTAAGAGGTGTAGTGATCGTGACCATCTTTAAAAAAGGGGACAAGACCGACTGTGGCAACTACAGAGGAATCTCCGTGCTATTGGTCACTGGGAAGGTCTTCGCCAGAGTCCTTCTCACCGTCTTCTCCCCGTGGCTGAATAGCTCCTCCCAGAGTCACAGTGCGGATTTCGTCCCCTACGGGGCACAACAGACATGATTTTTGCAGCGTGACAGCTGCAGGAAAAATGCAGGGAACAGCACCAGCCCTTATACATGGCCCTCTTCGACCTTACAAAGGCCTTTGATACTGTCAACCGCGAGGGTCTATGGAGCGTCCTTCTCTGTTTCGGATACCCGCAAAAGTTCGTCACCATCCTCCGCCTGCTTCACGACGACATGCAGGCCGTGATCCTTACCAACGGATCCATTACAGACCCAATCCACGTCCGGACCGGGGTCAAACGGGACTGCGTCATCGCCCCAACCTTCTTCTCAATCTTCCTCGCTGCCATGCTCCACCTCACAGTCGACAAGTTCCCCGCTGGAGTGGAACTAAACTACAGAACCAGCGGGAAGCTGTTCAGCCTATGCCGTCTCCAGGCCAGGTCCAAGACCACCCCAACCTCTGTCGTCGAGCGACAGTACGCGGATGACGCCTGCGTCTGCGCACATACAGAGGCTGGACTCCAGAACATAGTCAATGTATTTACTGAGGCGTACGAAGGCATGGGCCTTATGCTAAACATCAGCAAGACAAAGGTCTGCCTTCAGCCTGTCCTTATCGCACAGTACTGTCTCCCAGTCATCAAGATCCACAGCGCGGCCCTGGACCACTTCCCATATCTCGGGAGCCTCCTATCAACAACAGCAGGCATTGACGACGAGATCCAACACCGTCTCCAGTGCGCCAGCGAAGCCTTTGGCCGCCTGAGATAAGAGTGTTCGAAGACCAGGCCCTCTAAACTACCACCAAGCTCATGGTCTACAGGGCTGTAGTAATACCCACCCTCCTGTATGGCTCAGAAACATGGACCATGTACAGTAGACACCTCAAGCCGCTGGAGAAATATCACCAACAATGTTTCCGCAAGATCCTACAAACCCCCTGGGAGGCCAGACGCACTAACATTAGCGTCCTCGACCAGGCTAACGTCCGGAGCATCGAAGCACTGACCACATTTGATCAGCTCTGCTGGACAGGCCACATAGTTCGCATACCAGACACGAGATTCCTAAAGCAAGCACTCTACTCGGAACTCCCTCACAGCAAACGAGCCAAAGATGGGCAGCGGAAACATTACAAAGACACTCTCAAAGCCTTCCTGATAAAGTGCAACATCCCCACTGACACCTGTGAGACCCTGGCCAAAGACCGCCCGAACTGGAGGAAGTGCATCCAGGAGGGCGCTGAGCATCTCGAGTTTCGTTGCCGAGAGCATGCAGAAATCAAGCGCAGGCAGTGGAAAGAGCGCACGGCAAACCAGTCACACCCACCCCTTCCCTCAACGACTATCTGCCCCACCTGCGACAGAGATTGTGGTTCTCGTATTGGACTGTACAGCCACCTAAAAACTCATGTTAAGAGTGGAAGCAAGTCTTCCTCGATTCCGAGGGACTGCCTATGATGATGATGATAATGGTGAGTGTGACTTGGTGCGAGTTAGGACATGGGCTGCCGAGTTCTGGACCACAAAAGCAGATTATCTACTTATTTATCTCATTGCTATTAGTGGGACCTTGCTGTGAGAAAATTGACTGTCACCCGGTGCGAGGCAAAGGAAGGGCGGGGAGAGTGGGGAGTGGAAAAGTCGGAAGACCTCCTCATGGAATTTCTCCTGGCCTAGCCAGGGTGGCCATTAACAGGTCCAGGCAGTGGGCAGTCGAGGGGGTCATTCTGCACGACTGCCTTCCTCTTTCCCATGGCTACGTTCACACCTGGGTGTCCCTGGAGATGGAACACTCGAGGCCTTCCGCAACCAGTGGGCACCTGAGGGATTGGAGTGCATCATCACTCCAGAGAATAGAATTTTGATTTAATTTGTTAAGTTTCCTTTCAATTTTGTTAAGTTAGTTTTTATTGGTTGTGCCCCTTTAAGAAGAGAGCACATGCTTACCTCTAAATTGGTGATGGTAATTACCATCGATCAGTGCAATAAGAAGAGTGAGCAAATTGACTGCCTGGCCAAGGTGGCATTCAACATATCCAGGCAGCGGGCGGTTGAAGGGGTCGTTCGGCCTGACTGCCTGCCTCTCTTCCACCGCTACATTCGCGCCTGGGTGTCCCTGGTGCTGGAGCATGCGGTGTCCACTGGCACACTCGGTGCCCTCAAAACTGCCACCAAGCTCATGGTCTACAGGGCTGTAGTAATACCTGCCCTCCTGTATGGCTCAGAGACATGGACCATGTACAGTAGACACCTCAAGTTGCTGGAGAAATATCACCAACGATGTCTCCACAAGATCCTACAAATCCCCCGGGAGGACAGCCACACCAACATCAGCGTCCTCATTTAGGCTAACATCCCCAGCATTGAAGCACTGATCACATTCGATCAGCTTCGCTGGACAGGCCACATTGTCCGCATGCCAGACACGAGACTCCCAAAGCAACTACTCGGAGCTCCCTCACAGCAAACGAGCCAAAGGTGGGCAGCGGAAACGCTACAAGGACACCCTCAAAGCCTCCCTGATAAAGTGCGACACCCCCACTGACACCTGGGAGTCCCTGGCCCAAGACCGCCCTAAGTGGAGGAAGTGCATCTGGGAGGGCGCTGAGCACCTCGAGTCTCAACGCCGAGAGCATGCAGAAATCAAGCGCAGACAGCGGAAAGAGTATGCGGCAAACCAGTCCCACCCGCTCCTTCCCTCAACGACTATCTGTCCCATCTGTGACAGAGTCTGTGGCTCTCGTATTGGACTGTTCAGCCACCAAAGAACTCACTTCAGGAGTGGAAGCAAGTCTTCCTCGATTCCGAGGGACAGCCTATGATGATGATGATGATGACGATGCCTTCTGCTACCAGAGGGACTGGAATGCTTCATCACCCCCAGGTATAGAATTTTAATTTAATTTGTTAAGTTTCCTGTAAACCTTTTTTGTTAAGTTACAGTCTTTATTGGTTGTTCCCCTTTAAAAAGGGGGCACAGGCTTGACTTTAAATTAGCAATTGCCAGCAATAAGAAGAGCAAATTGACTGTTGCTTTTCCCTGCATTACACAGGGACTACACTTCAAAAGTACTTAATTGGCTGTGAACTACTTTGGGATGTCCTGAGGTCGTGAAAGGTGCTACAGAGTATAGAAGATTAAGGGGTTATCTAATTGAAGTGTTTAAGATGATTAAAGAAGTTGATTGGGTAGATAGAGAGAAACTATTTCTGGTGAGGGAGTTTAGAGCTAGGCCATTCAAGGTTGAAGTAGTTCTTCACACGGAATAGTGGAAATCTGAAACGCTCTCCCTCAAAAAACTGTTGAGGCTAGGTTGATTGAAAAATTCAAAACTGAGATCGATAGATTTTGTTAGGTAAGGGTATTAAAGGATATGGAGCAAAGGTGGATAAATGGAGTTGAGCTACAGATCAGCAATGATCTAAATGAATGGTGGAACAGGCTCGAGGGGCTGAATGGCCTACTCCTGTTCCTATAAGTATTGTGTTCAGTTTTGGTCTCCTAATCTGAGGAAGGATGTGCTTGCTACTGAGGGAGTGCAGCGAAGGTTCACCAGACTGATTCCCAGGATGGCAGGACTGACATATGAGGAAAGACCAGATTGACTAGGCTTATACTCACTGGAATTTAGAAGAATCAGAGATATTTCATAGAAACGTATAAAATTCTGACGGGACTGGACAGGTTAGATGCAGGAAGAATGTTCTGATGTTGGGCAAGTTCAGAACCAGGGACACAGTCTAAGGATAAGGAGTAAGCCATAAAGGACCAAGATGAGGAGAAACTTTTTCACCCAGAGAGTTGTGAACCTGTGGAAGTCTCTGCCACAGAAAGTTGTTGAGTCCACTTTGTTGGATATATTCAAAAGGGAGTTAGATGTGGCCCTTGCAGCTAAAGGGATCAGGGGGTATGGAGAGAAGGCTGGGGTGGGGTACTGAGGTTGAATGATCAGCTATGATCATATTGAATGGTGGTGCAGGCTTGAAGGGCTGAATGGCCTGCTCCTGCACCTATTTTCTATGTTTCTATGCGTTTATCTCATTGATATTTGTCAGACATTGCTGTGCCCAAAATGACTGTCACATTTCTTATATTACAACACTAACTACACTTCAAAAGTGCTTAATTGGCTGTGAAGCACTTTGGGACATACTAACATAGAAACATAGAAAATAGGTGCAGGAGCAGGCCATTCAGCCCTTCTAGCCTGCACCGCCATTCAATGAGTTCATGGCTGAACATGAAACTTCAGTACCCCCTTCCTGCTTTCTCGCCATAACCCTTGATCCCCCGAGTAGTAAGGACTTCATCTAACTCCCTTTTGAATATATTTAGTGAATTGGCCTCAACTACTTTCTGTGGTAGAGAATTCCACAGGTTCACCACTCTCTGGGTGAAGAAGTTTCTCCTCATCTCGGTCCTAAATGGCTTACCCCTTATCCTCAGACTGTGACCCCTGGTTCTGGACTTCCCCAACATTGGGAACATTCTTTCTGCATCTAACCTGTCTAAACCCGTCAGAATTTTAAACGTTTCTATGAGGTCCCCTCTCATTCTTCTGAACTCCAGTGAATACAAGCCCAGTTGATCCAGTCTTTCTTGATAGGTCAGTCCCGCCATCCCGGGAATCAGTCTGGTGAACCTTCGCTGCACTCCCTCAATAGCAAGAATGTCCTTCCTCAAGTTAGGAGACCAAAACTGTACACAATACTCCAGGTGTGGCCTCACCAAGGCCCTGTACAACTGTAGCAACACCTCCCTGCCCCTGTATTCAAATCCCCTCGCTATGAAGGCCAACATGCCATTTGCTTTCTTAACCGCCTGCTGTACCTGCATGCTAACCTTCAATGACTGATGTACCATGACACCCAGGTCTCGTTGCACCTTCCCTTTTCCTAATCTGTCACCATTCAGATAATAGTCTGTCTCTCTGTTTTTACCACCAAAGTGGATAACCTCACATTTATCCACATTATACTTCATCTGCCATGCATTTGCCCACTCACCTAACCTATCCAAGTCACTCTGCAGCCTAATAGCATCCTCCTCGCAGCTCACACTGCCACCCAACTTAGTATCATCCGCAAATTTGGAGATACTGCATTTAATCCCCTCGTCTAAATCATTAATGTACAATGTAAACAGCTGGGGCCCCAGCACAGAACCTTGCGGCACTCCACTAGTCACTGCCTGCCATTCTGAAAAGTACCCGTTTACTCCTACTCTTTGCTTCCTGTCTGACAACCAGTTCTCAATCCACGTCAGCACACTACCCCCAATCCCATGTGCTTTAACTTTGCACATTAATCTCTTGTGTGGGACCTTGTCGAAAGCCTTCTGAAAGTCCAAATATACCACATCAACTGGTTCTCCTTTGTCCACTTTACTGGAAACATCCTCAAAAAATTCCAGAAGATTTGTCAAGCATGATTTCCCTTTCACAAATCCATGCTGACTTGGACCTATCATGTCACCATTTTCCAGATGCACTGCTATGACATCCTTAATAATTGATTCCATCATTTTACCCACGACTGAGGTCAGGCTGACCGGTCTATAATTCCCTGTTTTCTCTCTCCCTCCTTTTTTAAAAAGTGGGGTTACATTGGCTACCCTCCACTCCATAGGAACTGATCCAGAGTCAATGGAATGTTGGAAAATGACTGTCAATGCATCCGCTATTTCCAAGGCCACCTCCTTAAGTACTCTAGGATGCAGTCCATCAGGCCCTGGGGATTTATCGGCCTTCAATCCCATCAATTTCCCCAACACAATTTCCCGACTAATAAAGATTTCCCTCAGTTCCCCCTCCTTACTAGACCCTCTGACCCCTTTTATATCCGGAAGGTTGTTTGTGTCCTCCTTAGTGAATACCGAAACAAAGTACTTGTTCAATTGGTCTGCCATTTCTTTGTTCCCCGTTATGACTTCCCCTGATTCTGACTGCAGGGGACCTACGTTTGTCTTCACCAACCTTTTTCTCTTTACATACCTATAGAAACTTTTGCAATCCGCCTTAATGTTCCCTGCAAGCTTCTTCTCGTACTCCATTTTCCCTGCCCTAATCAAACCCTTTGTCCTCCTCTGCTGAGTTCTAAATTTCTCCCAGTCCCCAGGTTCGCTGCTATTTCTGGCCAATTTGTATGCCACTTCCTTGGCTTTAATACTATCCCTGATTTCCCTTGATAGCCACGGTTGAGCCACCTTCCCTTTTTTATTTTTACGCCAGACAGGAATGTACAATTGTTGTAATTCATCCATGCGGTCTCTAAATGTCTGCCATTGCCCATCCACAGTCAACCCCCTAAGTCTCATTCGCCAATCTATCCTAGCCAATTCACGCCTCATACCTTCAAAGTTACCCTTCTTTAAGTTCTGGACCATGGTCTCTGAAATTACTGTTTCATTCTCCATCCTAATGCAGAATTCCACCATATTATGGTCACTCTTCCCCAAGGGGCCTCGCACAATGAGATTGCTAATTAATCCTCTCTCATTACACAACACCCAGTCTAAGATGGCCTCCCCCCTAGTTGGTTCCTCAACATATTGGTCTAGAAAACCATCCCTTATGCACTCCAGGAAATCCTCCTCCACCGTATTGCTTCCAGTTTGGCTAGCCCAATCTATGTGCATATTAAAGTCACCCATTATAACTGCTACACCTTTATTGCATGCACCCCTAATTTCCTGTTTGATGCCCTCCCCAACATCCCTATTACTGTTTGGAGGTCTGTACACAACTCCTACTAACGTTTTTTGCCCTTTGGTGTTCTGCAGCTCTACCCATATAGATTCCACATCATCCAAGCTAATGTCTTTCCTAACTATTGCATTAATCTCCTCTTTAACCAGCAATGCTACCCCACCTCTTTTTCCTTTTATTCTATCCTTCCTGAATGTTGAATACCCCTGAATGTTGAGTTCCCAGCCCTGATCATCCTGGAGCCACGTCTCCGTAATCCCAATCACATCATATTTGTTAACATCTATTTGCACAATTAATTCATCCACCTTATTGTGGATACTCCTTGCATTAAGACACAAAGCCTTCAGGCTTGTTTTATTAACACCCTTTGTCCTTTTAGAATTTTGCTGTACAGTGGCCCTTTTTGTTCTTTGCCTTGGGTTTCTCTGCCCTCCACTTTTCCTCATCTCCTTTCTGTCTTTTGCTTTTGTCTCCTTTTTGTTTCCCTCTGTCTCCCTGCATTGGTTCCCATCCCCCTGCCATATTAGTTTAAATCCTCCCCAACAGCACTAGCAAACACTCCCCCTAGGACATTGGTTCCGGTCCTGCCCAGGTGCAGACCGTCCGGTTTGTACTGGTCCCACCTCCCCCAGAACCGGTCCCAATGCCCCAGGAATTTGAATCCCTCCCTGCTGCACCACTGCTCAAGCCACGTATTCATCTGCGCTATCCTGCGATTCCTACTCTGACTATCACGTGGCACTGGTAGCAATCCCGAGATTACTACTTTTGAGGTCCTACTTTTTAATTTAGCTCCTAGCTCCTTAAATTCGTTTCGTAGGACCTCATCCCTTTTTTTACCTATGTCGTTGGTACCAATGTGCACCACGACAACTGGCTGTTCTCCCTCCCATTTCAGAATGTCCTGCACCCGCTCCGAGACATCCTTGACCCTTGCACCAGGGAGGCAACATACCATCCTGGAGTCTAGGTTGCGGCCGCAGAAACTCCTATCTATTCCCCTCACAATTGAATCCCCTATCACTATCGCTCTCCCACTCTTTTTCTTGCCCTCCTGTGCAGCATATATAAATGCAAGTCTTTCTTTTCTTTCTTTCCATTGTAGATGGAATAAGGCAGTACAGAGCAGCAAACAGAGAGCGGGGAAGGTGCAAGGCTGCAAGTGAAGGACCACCATGACCCTGATTTACATGAAAGCAGCAAGTTCCTGCGCCACTATAGATGCTGTTGGACCGCCATTCATTTTCATAACTTACCGTCCAACCCCAGTGCCAGGAATTGAAGGGGCTATTGGACCCTTTGTAAATGGGACTGATTTGCTCATAAGCATAGCATAATATCTTCCTGGATCCGCTGGCTGGAGAGCAGCTACCTCCCCTATGCTTTTGGCTGGCATACCATCAACTGCTACTCTGGAATGGCGGAGATAGTGGGAGCAAAGTAGGAACTGGGCTGGAAACCTGGGCCCGAACCTTGTCACTACCAGCATTTATATGTGGTGGGTGGGGAATGGTTTATCTGGCTGGTTAATCATCAAGAGTATCCCAGAATTTGTCAAAAAAGCAGTCAGTAGCCCTGTCCTCACTGCAGCCAAGACCTTCCCCCTTCAAAACCTGAGCTGGGACTGGTTATCAATGCTGACATTATAGTTTCCTTTCTCCAACAATGACACATTCACTTTGACGAGCACCAACATGTCATCCCCTTCAACAGGTTTGGACGTGAATCAGTTTGAAAGCATCCCTGGTCTCACTCAGTGAGATCAGCAGTTTGGTGGGAGCTTTTAATTAGCAGGCCGACAATTACAGATTCACTGACTGGAAATGAAATGCACCAAAATTAGATCACACGCTGTCTCACCAACAATATATTTTTTAGTTCGCTGTACAAGATACAGAGGAGGATGTGCCATTCGGGTTCATCCATCCAGAGAAAACTTTCAACCCCCTTCCCCCAATCATAGTATCAAGCTGATTCCATTCACTACACTACCCAGAAACTCATTCCATGTGTTAATTGCTCTGTGTGAAATTCCTCATTACAAAGTACAACAGTAAATTCAAAAAGGACTTCATTGACTGCAAAGCGCTTTGGGACATCCTGCAGTCATGAAAGGTGCTATATAAACGCAAGTTATTTCTTTCTTTAATATCTGTTCAGAAAGTAGTTGAGTTTTTTCTGCTCCATTTTTCTTCTGTCTCTCAAGGCACTGAATTGGAAGTTCCACAGGCTTGAGCCACTTCTTGGGCCTAATTTTGGCTTTGGTTGATAGCGTAAAACGGACGATATCGATTCCACTGCATTATCTACTTCCTTATTTTTGTTTCCATCAACTTCAATAGAAATGAAAACTGGAGATGTACAACGGATGGCTAAATTAATATTGCCCATTTTACACGATCACCCAAAGTCAGAATTACACTCTTTTCATTTAAACCAGTGAGCTTTAGAGGGAATGTCTTTGATGGGGTAAATAGCTTATTCCCGTTCCATGGATTCTTAGGTTTCAAACAGTAAGTACCAGCAGACTAATCAATCATGGGGACATCACAATACATGCCAATTTTCCGTGTTCAGTGTGGAAAGTGTCATTGGGGATTTCCTTGGGGGTCTTCTGATCGGCAGCTGTAACTTTGGGGTGGAAATACTGTTTACACGGTTTTATTCGGGGTTGCCGCTGCTCTTCCACCTGATGGCTGATTAGAAGAACGTCCAAGGAAATACTTGCCATGAATGTTTTAGCTGTGCTACGTTTGTGGACAAAAATCAATGCAGACTAGGCCCCTCATCCGAGATTTGCCCCTGGTCTCCTACTTGTGGATACTCCTGAGATTGGAAATGGAGAATAATCCATTGGTAACTTGGGTCTTGATTGCTGTAGCAGATGTCATCACTGCCACTCAAGGTGCTGAATTGGAAGTTCCATAGGCTTTGAACCATGTCATGAATGGATCTAGTGGCATAGGAGTTCAATGCTGTAGTGGCTTTCACTTAAAATGGACAGGGCCATCTCTGATATAGGTAACTCTGGCACAACTTGGAGACTGCTTTCCTGGTGAAGCGGTGATGACAAAGGTAGGTATCTCCAGAAAGTAGGTAATCTCTTTATAACAATTGGAGCAAACTTTTGTTTTATTGTGAAGCCTCGGTGAAGAAATCAAGCCCCCTCCGATACAGAGAAAGGCAGCAATGAGGTCGAAAAAAATAGGAGAGAAGGTGAAGCAAATCCAATAGTGGTTAGGTGACGTGAGGCTTGCATTTTGGAGGAAAGGGAAATTAATGGAGGTAAAGTGCTCAATTTTATTGAAGTCTTGGGCAAGATCTTATAATCTTTCCGAGTACACAAGCATTTGAAAAGTTGTGCTTTTAATTTGGCCAACATGAAGGATTATAGATATAATAACAGGGTTACCGTTTGTATAAATAACCTGTACCACACCTAGATGGCATTTGGCCAATAAAAACAAAGGGAGCATCTACAGTAAGGCACAACAATTTACTGCCAAGGAAAATAAACTGTGGAAAAACAGAAAAGGTGACTGTTGCATGCATGACTTCAGCTGTAGCACTGGAGATGCACACTACTCTTGTGGGGGGAAGCCTACAATGTTTATGCAGCTGCTTGTGAGGTAAACACTCCCTCCTGTTCCGTCAACACAGCTTGGCTCATACTGGTTATTCTATCGCAGTGATTCTTATAATGCAGCCCCAGATCTATTTGTGGTCCACCTCAACCTTCTCTTGTGGCCCTCAGAAGACTTGCTGCTCCGTGTGTGTCTGGTCTTGCACGCATTACGGGCCCAGCTCTGAGGATGTTCGAGCTGGGAACAGTACTGTTCGCTCTCTGGCCAGCAAATGAGGGTGAGGGAATGTTGTAAGGAGTTACGGTTGTTCCAGAATCCACAGACTGAGTGGAAGGGTCCTATTAAAATAGAACTATTTAAAAGAACTATATCTCCAAAAATGTTATCACTTCTTTCTCATCCTGTGCTTGGTCTCCAACTGACCACTGCTTATGGCAGCATGATTGAAATCAGGTGCTCACATATCATCTATGCAATATGTAGCTGCAGACCCACAGCCCCATGACACCGTGATGCACTGTCGCAACATTACCCACTGACCCTCCAGCAAGACATTGGCTGGTAACATTGACACTCGACAAAAAGTCAGTGAATGACATTGCTCTCTGCCAAGTACACAGCCTCAAATATGAGGTGGCAGGGGTGAAATTGGTCTTTAGTGTGAGCGCAAAACGGGTGTTAGCGAATCGGCAGCCCGTATTATATTCCGCCCGATTTTTCTTTCCCAAAACCAATTTCACCCACAGCCTCTTCATTGTCAACATAGTCTGGACTGCTCCCAAATACCAATGGCTCCATTTGGAAACATAGAAAATAGATGCAGGAGTAGGTCATTCGGTCCTTCGAGCCTGCACCACCATTCAATAAGATCATGGCTGATCATTCACCTCAGTATCCCTTTCCTGCTTTCTCTCCATATCCCTTGATCCCTTTAGCCGTAAGGGCCATATCTAACTCCCTCTTGAATATATCTAACGAACTGGAATCAACAACTCTCTGCGGTAGAGAATTCCACAGGTTAACAACTCTCTGAGTGAAGAAGTTTCTCCTCATCTCAGTCCTAAATGGCTTACCCCTTATCCTTAGACTGTGACCCATTATCCTTAGACTTCCCCAACATCGGGAACATTCTTACTGCATCTAACCTGTCCAGTCCTGTCAGAATTTTATATGTATCTATGAAATCCCCTCTCATTCTTCTAAACCCCAGTGAATACAGGCCCAGTCGATCCAGTCTCTCCTCATATGTCAGTCCTGCCGTCCCGGGAATCAGTCTGATGAACCTTCGCTGCACCTCCTCAATAGCAAGATTGTCCTTTCTCAGATTAGGAGACCAAAACTGAACACAATATTCCAGGTGAAGCCTCACCCAGGACCTGTACAACTGCAGTAAGACCTCCCTGCTCCTATACTCAAATCCCCTAGCTATGAAGACCAATATGCCATTTACCTTCTTCACCGACTGCTTGCCAACTTTCAATGACTGATGTACCATGACACCAAGGTCTCGTTGCACCTCCCTTTGAGACACAGCCTGTCCAACTCTCAAATGTGAACCAGATCCATTATCAATGCATGTTTCATTTCAAATCCTGACGAGCTTGCTCAACTCCAATACAATTTATTACACTCTTAATACTTTGGTGACTGGGTTAACACATTGTTCTTGTGTCTTCTGGCATCCAACCCAAGCTGATAGGATGAAAGTTATCTCTCTTGGCTGACTGTAACATCATTGTGTGAAATACGTTAAGGACAATCACAACCAGTTGGTGGAATTCCACAGTGTAAGCTTGCCCATAGTTCGACACTAAGTTGGAAAATTTTTCTTGTAGATGCTGTAGTGTATGTAGGCACCTTTAGTAATGACTCCACGAGGCAGGGTATGGTGCTTAAACTCTGCAGACCTGCAGTCTTTTATTCCAGTTTCTGAGTGACAAACAACAAGCTGTGAGTTCCCTTTTATACTGGGTTTCCTGCCGTGTGCAGGCAACCCCTGGGTCTCCAGCAACAGCACCCTCTAGTGTACCGGTAAGGTGTATACAGTACGAGGGTACATTCAATGTTGCATACAGTGTTACAGACATCACACAGTAAACAGGCATGCATACACAACAATACTCTCCCCTGAGCATTTTTCATATCCTACTTGTCATGACCGGGGGAGGTGATCAGTGGTGGGCTATGGGAGGTTGTGGTGAGGGTTGTGTGGTTGCCAGGTATGACCCCTGTGCTTGAGGCTGGCCTCATACATTTCCCCTTCCTCACACACAAACCAAGTGGGTGTCATTGTTGTGGGATCCCTCGGAGAGGTAGCCACGGCAGCAGTGGGTGGTGTGTATGCACTGTGATGTGGGTAGTTGTGGGGTGGTGGGCAGGGCCACAAGACTGGGTGGGCTCCTTGTCCACCAATAGGGATGAGGGTCAGGTCATCCCAGGGTTTGTCAGGAAAGCTGGAGGGTATTGGCCTCATGCTTCTGGTGTTGGCCCTGGTGACCAGGGGCTGTAGGGCTGATTTGGTGCCGGTTGCCATTGGTGGTGGCTGGGCTGCCCATTGACCACTGTCCCTGTAGTGGGTCTGCTCCCACTGCTTGTGTGTGTGTCCTGCAAGGGGCATCACATTCGTTCCAAAGGTCCAGGCTACATAGTCAGGTAGCCTGCTGGACTGGGGGTCTCCCACAGGGGGATTCCATTAGCATTAGCATGGTCCCTGTAGGACCCAATGTCCTTTGGCAGTGTCCTACCGGTATACATGACACCTTGCCTCCGATCACACATCGTCGAGCCTGCATTATACATTCTTGCACTTGCATCACTTTTGGGTGACCTGGTTTCAACAGACATGGTTACATTAGGCAATTCACAATCTCGATCATTATTGTTAAGCATAATAAACTTGTTCTTAACCTTTGTTTTGTTTTTCCTACCAGTGCTGACACTAGAGCAGCTGATAAGGAGTGCGAGAGTAGGAGACGGAGGCCCAGAGACCAGCCCAACCAGCTGCAGACAAAGATAGAGGGGTGTAAAATCAAGAGGTGATGTCACAGCCAAGCTGGTAAGTGGTTGGCTGTTCGACTGGAAAGTATAACTCTCTTTTAGACTGACTTTTAGATTGGTTTAATTGGCAGCGAACTACTGAGTAGATGTTTGGTGTTTAAGTCAATTTTAGTAATAAATTAATTTAAGGGTTAAGTCATGGCAGGAGAGCTTGGACCCATGTCATGCTCCTCCTGTGCTTTGTGGGAAGTCAGGGACACTGTCAGTGTCCCTGACAACTATGTGTGCGGGAAGTGTGTCCAGCTGCAGCTCCTGACAGACCGCATGACGGCACTGAAGCTGCGGATGGACTCACTCTGGAGCATGCGCGATGCTGAGAATGTTGTGGCGACCACATTTAGTGAGTTGGTCACACCACAGGTAAGGGTTAGGACAGATAGTGAATGGGTGACCAAGAGACAAGGCAAGAGCTGGAAGGTAATGCAGGAGTCCCCTGCGGTCATCTCCCTCCAAAACAGATATACCGTTTTGGATACTGTTGGGGGAGATGACTTACCAGGGGAAGGCACCAGCAGCCAGGTTCATGGCACCATGGGTGGCTCTGCTGCACAGAAGGGCGGGAAAAAGAGTGGTAGAGCTATAGTGATAGGGGATTCTATTGTAAGAGGAATAGATAGGAGTTTCTGCGGCCACAACCGAGACTCCAGGATGATATGGTGCAAGGGTCAAGGATGTCCCGGAGCAGCTGCAGAACATTCTGGAGATGGAGGGTGAACAGCCAGTTGTCAAGGTACATGTAGGTACCAACGATATAGGTAAGAAATGGGAAGAGGTCCTACAAGCTGAATTTAGGGAGCTTGGAGTTAAATTAAAAAGTAGGATCTCAAAGGTAGTAATCTCTGGATTGCTACCAGTGCCACGTGCTAATCAGAGTAGAGGGAGAAGGATAGTTAGAATAAATATGTGGCTTGAGCAGTGGTGCAAGAGGGAGGGATTCAAATTCCTGGGACATTGGAACCAGTTCTGGGGGAAGTGGAACCTGTACAAAAGGGATGGTCTGCACTTGGGCAGGACTGGAACTGATGTCCTCGGGGTAACATTTGCTAATGCAGTTCGTGAGTGTTTAAACTAATATGGCAGGGGGATGGGAACCTATGCAACGAGACAGGGCGAAGTAATATGGAGTCAGAAACAAATGGTAGAAAGGTAATAAGCAATAGAGGAAGGCCGAGTAAACAAAGGCAAGAAACAAAAAGGGCCACACTACATCATAATTCTAAAAGGACAAAGAGTGTTAAAAAAACAAGCCTGAAGGCTTTGTGTCTTAATGCAAGGAGTATCTGTAATAAGGTGGATGAATTAACTGCAAGTAGATGTTAACAGATGTGATGTGATTGGGATTACAGAGACATGGCTCCAGGATGATCAGGGCTGGGAACTCAACATCCAAGGGTATTCAACATTCAGAAAGGATAGAATAAAAGGAAAAGGAGGTGGGGTAGCATTGCTGGTTAAAGAGGAGATTAATTCAATCGTTAAGAAGGACATTAGCTTGGATGATGTGGAATCTATATGGGTAGAGCGGCAGAACACCAAAGGGCAAAAAACGTTAGTGGGAGTTGTGTACAGACCTTCACACAGTAGTAGTAATGTTGGGGAGGGCATCAAACAGGAAATTAGGGGTGCATGCAATAAAGGTGCAGCAGTTATCATGGGTGACTTTAATATGCATATAGATTGGGCTAACCAAACTGGAAGCAATACGGTGGAGGAGGATTTCCTGGAGTGCATAAGGGATGGTTTTCTAGTCCAATACGTCGAGGAACCAACTAGGGGGGAGGCCATCTTAGACTGGGTGTTGTGTAATGAGAGAGGATTAATTAGCAATCTCGTTTTGCGAGGCCCCTTGGGGAAGAGTGACCAGAATATGGTGGAATTTTACATTAGGATGGACAATGAAACAGTTAATTCAGAGACCATGGTCCAGAACTTAAAGGAGGGTAACTTTGAAGGTATGAGGCGTGAATTGGCTAGGATAGATTGGCGAATGATACTTAAGGGGTTGACAGTGGATGGGCAATGGCAGACATTTAGAGACCGCATGGATGAACTACAACAATTGTACATCCCTGTCTGGCGTAAAAATAAAAAAGGGAAGGTGGCTCAACCGTGGCTATCAAGGGAAATCAGGGATAGTATTAAAGCCAAGGCAGTGGCATACAAATTGGCCAGAAATAGCAGTGAACCCAGGGACTGGGAGAAATTTAGAACTCAGCAGAGGAGGACAAAGGGTTTGATTAGGGCAGGGAAAATAAAGTACGAGAGGAAGCTTGCAGGGAACATTAAAACGGACTGCAAAAGCATCTATAGATATGTAAAGAGAAAAAGGCCAGTAAAGACAAACGTAGGTCCCCTGCAGTCAGAATCAGGGGAAGTCATAATGGGGAACAAAGAAATGGCAGACCAATTGAACAAGTACTTTGGTTAGGTATTCACTCAGGAGGACACAAACAACCTTCCGGATATAAAAAGGGTCAGAGGGTCTAGTAAGAAGGAGGAACTGAGGGAAATCCTTATTAGTCGGGAAATTGTGTTGGGGAAATTGATGGGATTGAAGGCCGATAAATCCCCAGAGCCTGATGGCCTGCATCCCAGAGTACATGGTTGCAAGGTGGCCAAAACTGGGAATTAAACATACAGGGGTATCTGACGATTTGGAAAGATAGAAAAGAAGGGAAAGGAGATGGGGTAGCTCTGTTAATAAAGGATAATATCAGAGCAGTTGTGAGAGACGATATTGGCTCTAATGAACAAAATGTTGAATCATTGTGGATGGAGATTAGAGATAGTAAGGGGAAAAAGTCACTGGTGGGCGTAGTTTATAGGCCCCCAAATAATAACTTGACGGTGGGGTGGACAATAATCAAGGGAATAATGGAGGCATGTGAAAAAGGAATGGCAGTAATCATGGGGGATTTTAACCTACATATCAATTGGTCAAATCAAATCGCACGGGGTAGCCTGGAGGAGGAATTCATAGAATGCATATGGGATTGTTTCTCAGAACAGTATGTTACAGAACCTACAAGGGAGCAAGCTATCTTAGATCTGGTCCTGTGTAATGAGACAGGAATAATAAACGATCTCCTCGCAAAATATCCTCTCGGAATGAGTGATCACAGTATGGTTGAATTTGTAATACAGATTGAGGGTGAAGAAGTAGTGTCTCAAACGAGCATACTATGCTTAAACAAAGGGGACGACAGTGGGATGAGGGCAGAGTTGGCTAAAGTAGACTGGAAACACAGACTAAATGGTGGCACAATTGAGGAACAGTGGAGGACTTTTAAGGAGCTCTTTCATAGTGCTCAACAAAAATATATTCCAGTGAAAAAGAAGGGCAGTAAGAGAAGGGATAACCAAGGAAATAAAGGAGAGTATCAAATTAAAAAGCAATGCATATAAGGTGGCCAAGGTTAGTGGGAAAATAGAAAATTGGGAAAATTTTAAACGACAGCAAAGAATGACTAAGAAAGCAATAAAGAAAGGAAAGATAGATTACAAAGGCAAACTTCCGCAAAACATAAAAATGGATAGTAGAAGCTTTTACAGATATATAAAACGGAAAAGAGTGACTAAAGTAATTGTTGGTCCCTTAGAAGATGAGAAGGGTGATTTAATAATGGGAAATGTGGAAATGGCTGAGACCTTAAACAATTATTTTGCTTCGGTCTTCACAGTGGAAAACACAAAAACCATGCCAAAAATTGCTGGTCACAGGAATGTGGGAAGGGAGAACCTTGAGACAATCACTATCACTAGAGGGGGAGTGCTGGACAGGCTAATGGGACTCAAGGTAGACAAGTCCCCTGGTCCTGATGAAATGCATCCCAGGGTATTAAAAGAGATGGCGGAAGTTATAGCAGATGCATTTGTTATAATCTACCAAAATTCTCTGGACTCTGGGGAGGTACCAGCGGATTGGAAAGCAGCTAATGTAACGCCTCTGTTTAAAAAAGGGGGCAGACTAAAGGCAGGTAACTATAGGCCGGTTAGTTTAACATCTGTAGTGGGGAAAATGCTTGAAACTATCATTAAGGAAGAAATAGCAGGACATCTAGATAGGAATAGTGCAATCAAGCATGGATTCATGAAGGGGAAATCATGTTTAACTAATTTACTGGAATTCTTTGAGGATACAACGAGCATGGTGGATAGAGGTGTACCGATGGATGTGGTGTATTTAGATTTCCAAAAGGCATTCAATAAGGTGCCACACAAAAGGTTACTGCAGAAGATAAAGGTACGGGGAGTCAGAGGAAATGTATTAGCATGGATCGAGAATTGGCTGACTAACAGAAAGCAGAGAGTCGGGATAAATGGGTCCTTTTCGGGTTGGAAATCGGCGGTTAGTGGTGTGCCACAGGGATCGGTGATGGGACCATAACTATTTACAATATACATAGATGACCTGGAAGAGGGGACAGAGTGTAGTGTAACAAAATTTGCAGATGACACAAAGATTAGTGGGAAAGTGGGTTGTGTAGAGGACACAGAGAGCCTGCAAAGAGATTTAGATAGGTTAAGCGAATGGGCTAAGGTTTGGCAGATGGAATACAATGTCGGAAAGTTTGAGGTCATCCACCTTGGGGAAAAAAAACAGTAAAAGGGAATATTATTTGAATGGGGAGAAATGACAACATGCTGCGGTGCAGAGGGACCTGGGGGTCCTTGTGCATGAATCCCAAAAAGTTAGTTTGCAGGTACAGATGTAATCAGGAAGGCGAATGGAATGTTGGCCTTCATTGCGAGAGGGATGGAGTACAAAAGCAGGGAAGTCCTTCTGCAACTGTATAGGGTATTGGTGAGGCCGCACCTGGAGTTTTGGTCACCTTACTTTAGGAAGGATATACTAGCTTTGGAGGGGGTACACAGATGTTTCACTAGGCTGATTCCGGAGATGAGGGGGTTACCTTATGATGATAGATTGACGAGACTGGGTCTTTACTCGTTGGAGTTCAGAAGGATGAGGGGTGATCTTATAGAAACATTTAAAATAATGAAAGGGATAGACAAGATAGAGGCAGAGAGGTTGTTTCCACTGGTCAGGGAGACTAGAACTGGGGGGCACAGCCTCAAAATACGGGGGAGCCAATTTAAAACCAAGTTGAGAAGGAATTTCTTCTCCCAGAGGGTTGTGAATCTGTGGAATTCTCTGCCCAAGGAAGCAGTTGAGGCTAGCTCATTGAATGTATTCAAGTCACAGATAGATAGATTTTTAACCAATAAGGGAATTAAGGGTTACGGGGAGTGGGCGGGTAAGTGGAGCTGAGTCCACGGCCAGATCAGCCATGATCTTGTTGAATGGCGGAGCAGGCTCGAGGGGCTAGATGGCCTACTCCTGTTCCTAATTCTTATGTTCTACTTAAGGAGGTGGCCTAGGAAATAGCGGATGCATTGACAGTCATTTTACAACATTCCATAGATTCTGGATCAGTTCCGATGGAGTGGAGGGTAGCCAATGTAACCCCACTTTTTAAAAAAGGAGGGAGATAGAAAACAGGGAATTATAGACCGGTCAGCCTGACATCGGTAGTGGGTAAAATGATGGAATCAATTATTAAGGATGTCATAGCAACGCATTTAGAAAGAGGTGACATGATAGTTCCAAGTCAGCATGGATTTATGAAAGGGAACTCATGCTTGACAAATCTTCTGGAATTTTTTTAAGATGTTTCCAGTCGAGTGGAAAAGGGAGAACCAGTTGATGTGGTGTATTTGGACTTTCAGATGGCTTTCGACAAGTTCCCACACAACAGATTAATGTGCAAAGTTAAAGCACATGGGATTGGGGGTAGTGTGCTGACGTGGATTGAGAACTGGTTGGCAGACAGGAAGCAAAGAGTAGGAGTAAATGGGTACTTTTCAGAATGGCAGGCAGTGACTAGTTTGGTACTGCAAGGTTCTTTGCTGGGGCCCCAGCTGTTTACACTGTACATTAATGATTTAGACGAGGGGATTAAATGTAGTATCTCCAAATTTGTGGATGACACGAAGTTGGGTGGCAGTGTGAGCTGCGAGGAGGATGCTATGAGGCTGCAGAGTGACTTGTATAGGTTAGGTGAGTGGGCAAATGGATGGCAGATGAAGTAAGTAGCAGCCATTTTGTGGTGCTCCTTTCTTCCACATTCTTTTGGTGCTGCAGCCATTTTGTGGTCTTGTTGCAGGCAGGCTGTGGTGGTGTTTTCTTCCACAGCACCACTTCGCCTGATGTGGACCTGGTTCATCCAATTCCTGCCCAGCAGCATGGGACCGTCGCCGGCTATAATCCACAGGGGGAGTTTGTGCAACACACCGCCCTGGGAGACCTGGACGTCTGCACTGCCAACGATTTGGATTTTACCTTTGGTGTAGGTGAGCAGCTTTGCCTGGAGAGGAGATAGTTTTGGTCGAGTGGCAGGATTCCTCCAAATTTTTTCAACGGTCTTATGGCTCATCACAGACGGCTCACCCCTGTGTCGATCTCCATGGAGACTGGGACCCCGTCATTGTCCACTTCCATCATCATCGGAGAACTTCTGGTGGAGCAGGTTCCATACTACTCTCCCAGGATTAGAGCAGCTACATCTTCATCTGCGTCGGAGTCCCGGTGATTAGCCAACTCATCAGAGACACAGTGAGTACAGCCTTTTCTGCACATTCTCTGAAGGTGCCCTTTTTCTTTGCAGCCTTTCCATGCATAGTCTTTTTAGCGGCACTGGTGAACCCTGTGGTTTCCTCCACAGCGCCAGTACGGGGCCATCCGGTTTGCCCCATGTGGCGGACTCAGGGTTGCGGGACTCGGGCAGCATTTCTGCCTTTAGAAGTGTCCATGCGGTGCACTGCGCTTGCCTGTTTAGGGTCCTGGGTCAGTATTTGCCTGAAGTCGCTGGCCGAAACCATGTAGGCCTGGCTCACTTACATAGAAACATAGAAACATAGAAAATAGGTGCAGGAGTAGGCCATTCGGCGCTTCGAGCCTGCACCTCCATTCAATGAGTTCATGGCTGAATATGCAACTTCAGTACCCCATTCCTGCTTTCTCGCCATACCCCTTGATCCCCCTAGTAGTAAGGATTTCATCTAACTCCTTTTTGAATATATTTAGTGAATTGGCCTCAACAACTTTCTGTGGTAGAAAATTCCACAGGTTCACCACTCTCTGGGTGAAGAAGTTTCTCCTCATCTCGGTCCTAAATGGCTTACCCCTTATCCTTAGACTGTGACCCCTGGTTCTGGACTTCCCCAACATTGGGAACATTCTTCCTGCATCTAACCTGTCTGAACCCATCAGAATTTTAAACGTTTCTATGAGGTCTCCTCTCATTCTTCTGAACTCCAGTGAATACAAGCCCAGTTGATCCAGTCTTTCTTGATAGGTCAGTCCCGCCATCCCGGGAACCAGTCTGGTGAACCTTCGCTGCACTCCCTCAATAGCAAGAATGTCCTTCCTCAAGTTAGCAGACCAAAACTGTACACAATACTCCAGGTGTGGCCTCACCAAGGCCCTGTACAACTGTAGCAACACCTCCCTGCCCCTGTACTCAAATCCCCTCGCTATGAAGGCCAACATGCCATTTGCTTTCTTAACCGCCTGCTGTACCTGCATGCCAACCTTAAATGACTGATGTACCATGACACCCAGGTCTCGTTGCACCTCCCCTTTTCCTAATCTGTCACCATTCAGATAATAGTCTGTCTCTGTTTTTACCACCAAAGTGGATAACCTCACATTTATCCACATTATACTTCATCTGCCATGCATTTGCCCACTCACCTAACCTATCCAAGTCACTCTGCAGCCTCATAGCATCCTCCTCACAGCTCACACTGCCACCCAACTTCGTGTCATCCGCAAATTTGGAGATACTACATTTAATCCCCTCGTCTAAATCATTAATGTACAGTGTAAACAGCTGGGGCCCCAGCACAGAACCTTGCGGTACCCCACTAGTCACTGCCTGCCATTCTGAAAAGTACCCATTTACTCCTACTCTTTGCTTCCTGTCCGACAACCAGTTCTCAATCCATGTCAGCACACTACCCCCAATCCCATGTGCTTTAACTTTGCACATTAATCTGTTGTGTGGGACCTTGTCGAAAGCCTTCTGAAAGTCCAAATATACCACATCAACTGGTTCTCCCTTATCCATTCTACTGGAAACATCCTCAAAAAATTCCAGAAGATTTGTCAAGCATGATTTCCTTTTCACAAATCCATGCTGACTTGGACCTATCATGTCACCTCTTTCCAAATGCGCTGCTATGACATCCTTAATAATTGATTCCATCATTTTACCCACTACTGAGGTCAGGCTGACCGGTCTATAATTCTGTTTTTTATCTCCCTCCTTTTTTAAAAAGTGGGGTTACATTGGCTACCCTCCACTCCATAGGAACTGATCCAGAGTCAATGGAATGTTAGAAAATGACTGTCAATGCATCCGCTATTTCCAAGGCCACCTGCTTAAGTACTCTGGGATGCAGTCCATCAGGCCCTGGGGATTTATCGGCCTTCAATCCCATCAATTTCCCGACACAATTTCCCAACCAATAAGGATTTCCCTCAGTTCCTCCTCCTTACTAGACTCTCTGACCCCTTTTATATCCGAAGGTTGTTTGTGTCCTTCTTTGTGAATACCGAACCAAAGTACTTGTTCAATTGGTCTGCCATTTCTTTTTTCCCCGTTATGACTTCCCCTGATTCTGACTGCAGGGGACCTATGTTTGTCTTTGCTAATCTTTTTCTCTTTACATATCTATAGAAACTTTTGCAATCCGTCTTAATGTTCCCTGCAAGCTTCTTCTCGTACTCCATTTTCCCTGCCCTAATCAAACCCTTTGTCCTCCTCTGCTGAGTTCTAAATTTCTCCCAGTCCCCGGGTTCGTTGCTATTTCTGGCCAATTTGTATGCCACTTCCTTGGTTTTAATACTATCCCTGATTTCCCTTGATAGCCACGGTTGAGCCATCTTCCCTTTTTTATTTTTACGCCAGACAGGAATGTACAATTGTTGTAGTTCATCCATGCGGTCTCTAAATGTCTGCCATTGCCCATCCACAGTCAACCCCTTAAGTATCATTTGCCAATCTATCCTAGCCAATTCACGCCTCATACCTTCAAAGTTACCCTTCTTTAAGTTCTGGACCATGGTCTCTGAATTAACTGTTTCCTTCTCCATCCTAATGTAGAATTCCACCATATTATGGTCACTCTTCCCCAAGGGGCCTCGCACAATGAGATTGCTAATTAATCCTCTCTCATTACACAACACCCAGTCTAAGATGGCCTCCCCCCTCGTTGGTTCATCGACATATTGGTCTAGAAAACCATCCCTTATGCATTCCAGGAAATCCTCCTCCACCATATTGCTTCCAGTTTGGTTAGACCAATCTATGTGCATATTAAAATCACCCATTATAACTGCTGCACCTTTATTGCATGCACCCCTAATTTCCTGTTTGCCCTCCCCAACATCACTACTACTGTTTGGAGGTCTGTACACAACTCCCACTAACGTTTTTTGCCCTTTGGTGTTCTGCCGCTCTACCCATATAGATTCCACATCATCCAAGCTAATGTCCTTCGTAACTATTGCATTAATCTCCTCTTTAACCAGCAATGCTACCCCACCTCCTTTTCCTTTTATTCTATCCTTCCTGAATGTTGAATACCCCTGGATGTTGAGTTCCCAGCCCTGATCATCCTGGAGCCACGTCCCTGTAATCCCAATCACATCATATTTGTTAACATCTATTTGCACAGTTAATTCATCCACCTTATTACGGATACTCCTTGCATTAAGACACAAAGCCTTCAGGCTTGTTTTTTTAACACCCTTTGTTCTTTTAGAATTTTGCTGTACAGTGGCCCTTTTTGTTCTTTGCCTTGTGTTTCTCTGCCCTCCACTTTTCCTCATCTCCTTTCTGTCTTTTGCTTTTGTCTACTTTTTGTTTCCCTCTGTCTCCCTGCATTGGTTCCCATCCCCCTGCTATATTAGTTTAACTCGTCCCCAACAGCACTAGCAAACACTCCCCCTAGGACATTAGTTCCGGTCCTGCCCAGGTGCAGACCGTCCGGTTTGTACTGGTCCCACCTCCCCCAGAACCGGTTCCAATGCCCCAGGAATTTGAATCCCTCCCTGCTGCACCACTGCTCAAGCCACTTATTCATATGCGCTATCCTGCGATTCCTACTCTGACTAGCACGTGGCACTGGTAGCTATACCGAGATTACTACTTTTGAGGTCCTACTTTTTAATTTAGCTCCTAGCTCCTTAAATTCGTTTTGTAGGTCCTCATCCCTTTTTTTACCTATGTCGTTGGTACCAATGTGCACCACGACGACTGGCTGTTCACCCTCCCTTTTTAGAATGTCCTGCACCCACTCCGAGACATCCTTGACCCTTGCACCAGGGAGGCAACATACCATCCTGGAGTCTCGGTTGCGGCCGCAGAAACACCTATCTATTCCCCTCACAATTGAATCCCCTATCACTATCGCTCTTCCACTCTTTTTCCTGCCCTCCTGTGGAACAGAGCCAGCCACGGTGCCATGAACGTGGCTGCTGCTGCCCAACCTGATGAGTCATCCCCCTCAACAGTACTCAAAGCAGTGTATCTGTTTTGCAGGGGGATGACCACAGGGGACCCCTGCACTACCTTCCTTGCACTACTCTTCCTGCTGGTTTTCCATTCCCTAGCTGGCTGGAAATTGCTTTCTGCAGGTTGACCGTGATGTCAGCCGAGAGCAATTTGTGTAGGAGGCCTTCGTGGCCGATTCTGATGAAAAATATGTCCCTTAGTGCTTCATTAAGGTGGTCGCCAAACTCATAGGGTGCAGCTAGTCTTCTTAAGTGTGCAGCATACTTGGCAATTTCTTGGCCCTCAGGTCGCTGGTAAGTGTAGACCTGGTGCCTGGCTGTAAAGATGCTTTCTTTCGGTTTTAGTTGTTCCTGTATGATTGTTACAAGTTCCTCATAGCTCTTGGTGGTTGTCTTCTCCGGGGCTAGCAAGTCCCTGACGAGACAGTAGATGGTGGGCCCACAACTGCTAAGCAGGATGGCCCTGCGTTTGTTCGGAAGTGTGGCCGGTGTGCCCCCGTGCAAGTCGTTGGCTATGAAGAAGTGTTCCAATCTTTCCACAAAAGCATCCCAATCTTCCCCCTCTGTAAATTGCTGAAAATTGCTGAGGTTAGACATGTTGAGCGTGTAGTTCGTGATCCCATCCTCGTCGCCAGTTGTAGTGTATGTAGGCACCTTTAGTAATGACTCCACGAGGCAGGGTATGGTGCTTAAACTCTGCAGACCTGCAGTCTTTTATTCCAGCTCCTGAGTGACAAACAACAAACTGTGAGTTCCCTTTTAGCCTGGGTTTCCTGCCGTGTGCAGACAACCCCTGGGTCTCCAGCAATAGCACCCTCTAGTGTACCAGTAAGGTGTGTACAGTATGAGGGTACATTCAATGTTGCATACAGTGTTACGTACAGCGGTGCAGGCTCAAAGGGCCGAATTTTCTATGTTTCATTTTCTATGTTACAGACATCACACAGTAAACAGACATGCATACACAACAGATGCCGTGAAGATGAAAAATAAATCACAGCGGCAATTGGGGTGTTTTATGAGATTGTGGTTAAAGACATTGTTGCTGTAAAGCAGACAGAGCTTTACACGGTATCTGGCTATACCGTAGAAAGAATTTGCATCTATACCATGCCATAAAATCTTTCACATTACCAGCACATCCCAAAATGCTTGAAAGCCAATGAATGAATTTTTGACATACGGTCACTATTGTTATATAGGCAACAATTTGCACACAGTAAGATCCCACAGATAGCAGACAAATAAAGATGGATTAATCTATTTTTGATAGTGTTGGTTGTGGAAAGCTGGCCCAGATGATGATAACCAAAACAATTTGCATTGCACCTTTAATGCAGTAAACTTCCCAAGATGGCAGTGGCAGTGGCACCGTTAACGTTCAATGGAACCGCTGGAACAGGCAGCTGGAGCTTTGGTTTAACACCTGATCCCAGGACAAAACCTCACTGGATGACAGTGTTCCTGAGGCGGACAGTTCAATTTGCTATTCTCTTCATCCCGTCTCTGGGTTTGGCACCGAAAGAGTTACTGTTATACCTAGCAGCAGCCTCGCTTCATTCCGCACCTGAAGATTCCTTATGGCTGTCAATTTTGAATGGGAGCCAGGAATCTCAGCCAGACCCAACCTAACTGCTGAAATTTAAATTTGAACCTTGTAGGAAGAGGATTGAGTTACCACTTAAGTTGTATTAATAACCTCCTGTTCTAAACAGTTTTGACAGGAATCTATTTTAATTCCTTGGTGTATAATTTACTACAGTGACAGTAGATGGTTCTTTAAGTGAGTGATTGACCAGAATTCAGATTTTTACTTTTTTTTTTACATATTTTAATTTACATTTTGCCTTGCACAGATCCCTGCTAACAATAACAGGCTATGAATGCATTGCAAATGCCTTTTGTGTCCACAAAAGTCTTGTGTTTAGAAAAGACCGTGACAGACCAGCCATCATTCCTGACGTCACACACCAGACATCATTCCAGACTTTACACACCTGACATCACACACCAGATAACATTTTTTTTAAATTAATTCGCTCATGATGTGGCGACGCTGGCAAGGCCAGCATTTATTGCCCATCCCTAATCGCCCTTGAGAAGGCAGTGGTGAGCTATCATTTCAGAGGGTAATTAAAAGTCAACCACATTGCTGTGGGTCTGGAGTCACATATAGGCCAGACCAGGTAAGGATGGCAGATTTCCTTCCCTAAAGGATATTACTGAACCAGATGTTTTTTTTTTAAATGAAATCCGGTAGTTTCATGGTCACCATTACTGGTACAGGTACTAGCTTTTTTTAAATTCCAGATTTATTTAATTAACTGAATTTAAATTCCCCAGCTGCCGTGGTGGAATTTGAACTCGTGTCTCTAGATTATTAGTTCAGTAATATTACCACCATGCTACTGTTCCCCTCCAGACATACACCAGACATCACACACCAGATGTCACACAGCAGACATCATATTCCAAACATAAGACTACATAGCGTTATACACGAGGCAACATACTCCAGACATCACATGCACCAGATGTCACACTCCAGCTAACACACAACAGACATCATACACAACACAAATCAATTTTAATTAAAAAAGAGAGAGAAACAAGTCATTAACTTGAACACTGAAATTAACAAGCATATTCCAATCTGCAATTTAAAAAAATGTATTCATGGAATATGGGCGTCACCAACAAGGCCAGCATTTATTGCCCATGGGAAGGTGGTGGTAAGCTGACTTTTTAACTGCTGTTCTTTTCTTTGTAGGCCATTTCAGAGTTAACCACCTTGCTGTGAGTCTGGAATCACACAGTATATTTCAGAGGGCATTAGTGAACCAGTTGGGTTTTTTTATGGCAATTTAGTAGTTTCATACTAGCTTTGTATTCTAGTTATTTAATTAATTGAATTTAAATTCTTCAGTAGCCATGGTGGGATTTGAACTCATATCTCCAGATCATTAGTTCAGGTCTCTGGATTACTAGTCCAGTAACATAACTACTATGCTACTGTTCCCCTCTCTGATTGACTTCACAGGTATGACACATTGTGGTCCTAAAGGTAGACAGTGCCCTTTAGTAATAAGAAAGACTTGCATTTATATAGCATTTGTATGTCCTCAGGACACCCCAAAGCGCTTTAGAGCCAATGTTAAAGTGTAGTCACTGTCGTAATGTAGGAAATGCGGAAGCCAATTTGTGCACAGCCAGCTTCCACAAACAGCAATGAGATCATGACTAGATAATATGCTTTATTGATGCAGCAGAATAATACATAGTATATTACATAGTCAAAAAACTGTCTTTATGAAAAGTGCATCCTCTGACTCATTGAGCAATGCTACAGGACATCTGCTAATAGTTTTTAAAAGTGACGCAATATAAAAAGGCTAAAGAAAGTATTTTTAATTAATGGAATCATTAAAATGATTTATATTTTGCAGCATTAGGATATATCCATCAACTTTATAAATCATAATTTCTTCCAAACAACTAAAGCAGAGATTTCAAACTTTGCTTATTGCATACCCCCTTCTAGATCTGCCAAGCTGCCCGTGTACCCGGACCAGCATAAAGGTTTTCGACTGGACAGTTGCTGGGCAACTGAAACCTCGCTGTAGTGTACGGTGATTGGATGTGAGGGCTCTGTTCATCATTGTGTCTGTGTATCAGTGTTCTCATTGGTATATCTTGAAGTAAATTTACTACTTTATATAACAAATTCCCATAGAGTTTTAAAGCTTTGTCTGAGTAGCCTGTTGTTAAAAATGCACAAAATAAATAAATTAAATAATTTAATTTATAGTTCTTACTCTTGTCTACAAAAACTGCTCACTATTCCAGGGTCATTCTAAATTGCAAAAATAACCCCAGGCTATTATTCTCTACTGCTAACTGTCTTCTTAAACCCCTCTCCCCGGTCTCCACCACACTCACCTCCAACAACAAGTGTGAGGAGCTCATGGACTTCTTTGTCTCAAATATTGAGACCATTTGATCAGATGCCTCTGCGAGTTCCCTTCTTTCACCGAGTCCACAGGGCCAAACTTCATCTGATGCTTCCATCTGCTCTAGCCCTAAACTCATATCCTTTTCTAGATTCTGTTTGATTTCCCCTCATAATCTCTCCAAATTCATCTTATCCATGAGACCCACTTCCTGCTCTCTTGACCCTATTCCCCCTAAACTGCTGACCACCCAACTTCCTTTTCTGACTCCCATGTTAGCCGACATTGTTAATGGTTCTCTGTCCTCAGGTACTGTTCCCCTCTCCTTCAAATCTGCTGTCATCACACCTCCTCAAAAAACAACCCTTGAGCTCACTTTCCTTGCTAGCTATTGCCCCATCTCCAACCTCCCTTTCCTGTCCAAAGTATTCAACGTGTTGTTGTCTCCCAAATCTGTGATCACCTTTCCATGAATTCAATGTTTGAATCCCTTCTGTTGTGTATGGAGAAAGAGTCAGTCTGAACACTGTGAGCTCAAAGTAAAGTGTGACCTTAGTCTTTTATTGCAGGTCTCCAGAGTGCCTCTCCAACTTATGAAGCCTCCTTAAATACCTGTGCTCCCAAGGGTTTATGGGATCCCTTGGGACTCCCGGGGATGAGCCCTCTGATGGCTGTACAAAGTAAATACAAGTTTACATATATAACAACACTCCCTCCCCGAAGTCAATAGTGTAACTATTTACAATGTGAGTCGATTTGGGGCACTTCTTGCCCGGGTTGATCGTCTCGGTGTGAAAGCTGGTGTTGTTGAATCATTTCTTGGGCCCTCGCTGGGCTGCTGTGCAGCTGGCCTTGCTGGGCTGCTTGGTGTGTTGGACCCTGCTGGGCTGCTGTGGATGAAGGGGTCTGCTTCGAGGTCAACCGTGGTGCCGGTTGCCACTGGTGTGTATGTTGGGGGATCAAAAAAGGTAGGGTGCAAGGTGGGTTGCTTAGGGTAGTCCGTGAATCTGAGTTTGATTCACGGACTACCCTGTTTGGTCGAAGTGTTTCTGGTGAATGAGTCCATTTGAAAGTTTGACCCGAAACACCCTGCTCTCCTCTTTGGCCACGACAGTGCCGGGATGCCACTTGGAACCTTGTCCATAATTTAATACAAATACAGGATCATTGATTTCAATTTTGTGTGACACATTTGCGCTATCATGGTATGCACTTTGTTGAAGCCGCCTGCTCTCTACCTGTTCATGTAGATCAGGGTGAACTAACGAGAGCCTTGTCTTAAGTGCTCTTTTCATGAGCAGTTCAGCAGGTGGGATCCCAGTGAGTGAGTGGGGTCTCGGGATAGGCGAATCTGCAATGAGTCTTCAGTTACCCTCTTCAAGCCTTGCTTAATGGTTTGCACTGCTCTCTCTGCCTGACCAGATGTGACATGTTTGATCCCATTACGGGTCATGAATTCTTTGAACTCAGCACTGGTAAAACATGGCCCGTTGTTGCTCACCAGGCCATCGGGTAAGCCTTGAGTGGCAAACATGGCCCGCAGGCTTTCAGTGATGGCAGCAGATGTGCTAGCCGACATTATCTCACATTCAATCCACTTGGAGTATGAGTCTACAACTACAAGGAACATTTTACCCAAGAACGGGCCCGCATAGTCGACGTGTACCCCAGACCACGGTTTGGAGGACCAAGACCATAAACTTAGCTGCTCCTCCCTGGGTAAATTGCTTAACTGCGAGCATGTATTACATCTGCGAATGCAGAACTCTAAGTCCGCATCGATACCGAGCCATCACATGTGGGATCTGGCTATCACTTTCATCATTACAATGCCTGGGTGGGTACACTGGAGGTCATTGATGAAGGTTTCTCTGCCCTTCTTGTGGACCACTACTTGATTGCCCCACAGAAGACTGTCTGCCTGTATAGACATTTCATCTTTGCGCCGCTGGAATGGCTTTATCTCTTCCTGCATTTCCAGTGGGACACTGGACCAGCTCCCGTGAAGCACACAGTATTTGACTAGAGATAATAAGGGGTCCTGGCTTGTCCAGGTTTTGATCTGCTGGGCAGTGACGGGTGATTGCTCACTCTTAAATGCTTCCATAACCATGGCTAGATCTGCGGGCTGCGCCATTTCCACCCCCGTGGTGGGCAATGGCAGCCTACTGAGAGCATCGGCGCAGTTTTCTGTGCCTGGCCTGTGGCGGATGGCGTAGTTGTGAGCACCCATCTCTGGATGCGGGCCGATGTATTGGTATTTATCCCTTTACTCTCGGAAAACGGATATGTGGCTTATGGTCAGTTTCCAATTTGAATTTTAGCCCAAACAGGTATTGATACATTTTCATTACCCCATAGACACACGCTAATGCTTCTTTCTCAATCATGCTGTCGGCTCTCTCAGCCTTAGACAGACTCCTTAATGCATAAGCAACCGGTTGCAGTTTCCCGAAATCATTACCTTGTTGGAATACACACCCGATGCCAATATGACGTCGCATCACATGCTAGTACCAAACGCTTCTATGGATCATACAACGCAAACAATTTGTTTCTGCATTACAATTTTCTCGCTTTTGCAAAGGCTTTTGCCCCAAAGCCATTCGCTCCCTTTTCGTAGTAAGACATGCAGTGGTTCTAGCAGTGTGCTGATACCCAGTAAGAAGTTACCAAAGTAGTTCAAGAATTCCAGAAACGACCACAGCTCCGTCACGTTCTGCGGCCTCGGTGCATTCTCGATTGTCTCCGTCTTCGCGTTGGTGAGCCTGATACCGTCCGCAGCAATCCTCCTTCCCAAGAACTCCACTTCAGGCACCAGGAAAACGCACTTCGAGCATTTTAACCTGAGCCCCATGTAGTTGAGTCAACTAAGAACCTCCTGCAGGTTCTGCAGATGCTCGACTGTGTTTCAACCTGTGACCATGATGTTGTCCTGGAAGACCACGGTGTGCGGGACCGACTTCAGTAAACTTTCCATGTTTCTCTGGAATGTCGGCGCCGATGCAGGTGAGGGCCTTCAATGATTCCTCCAGTTCCTGCGTCATGTAGTCTGAAGTCAGATCCAGCTTCGTGAACGTCTTTCCTCCCGCCAGCGTTGCAAAGAGGTCGTCGGCCTTTGGTAGTGGGTATTGGTCCTGCAGGGAGAAACGGTTGATAGTTACTTTGTCATCGCCACAGATTCTGACGGTGCTATCTCCCTTGAGGACTGGGACGATAGGACTGGCCCACTCATTGAAATCGATCGGTGAAATTATGCCCTCTTGTTGCAGCTGGTCTAGCTCGATCTCTACCCTTTCATCATATATGGTACTGCTCTCGCCTTGTGCCCCCGGATTTAGGTGGATCTGCACTTTTGCTCCTTGGAATTTCCCGATGCCTGGTTCGAACAGTGAAGGAAATTTGTTTAAGACCTGGGCACACGAAGTGTCGTTACCGGGCGATAGCGCTCGGATGTCGTCCCAGTTCCAGTGTATTTTCCCAGCCAGCTCCTTCCGAGCAGCGTGAGACTATTGCCTGGTATCACCCAGAGTGGTAACTTCTCCACCGCTCCATCGTAGGAGACTTCCTCCTCCCGTGAATTGTTTAATGGTACACCACCATTCACAACTGGATGTGGCAGAACTACAGAGGTTTGATCTGATCCGTTGATTGTGGGATCGCTTAGCCCTGTCTATAACATGCTACTTCCACTTTTTAGCATGCATGCAGTCCTGTGTTGCAGCTTCTCCAGGTTAGCATCTCATTTTTAGGGTCGCCTGGTGCTGCTCCTGGCATGCTCTTCTGCATTCCTCATAGAACCAGGGTTGATCCCCTGGCTTGATTGTAATGGTAGCATGAGGAATAGCCCACAGCCCCTCATGGATGTCCAGTTTTGAGCTGCTAGATCTGTTCTGAATCTATCCCATATAGCATGTTGGCAGTGCCACACAACACGATGGAAGGTGTCCACAGTGTGAAGACGGGACTTTGTCTACACAATGACTGTGCGGTGGTCACTGCTACTAAGGCTATCATGGACAGATGCATCTGCAACAAGTAGATTAGTGAGGACAAGGTCAAGTAGGTTTTTCCCTCATGTTGGTTCTCTCACCACCTGTCGCAGGCCCAGTCTGGCAGCTAAGTCCTTCAGGACTCAGCCAGCTCGGTCAGTAGTGGGCTACCAAGTCACTCTTGGTGATAGGCATTGAAGTCCCCCACTCAGAGTACATTCTGTGCCCTTGCTACTCTCAGAGCTTCTTCCAAGTGGTGATTCATCAACTGAGGGGTGGCGATAGGTGGTAATCAGCAATAGGTTTCCTTGCCCATGTTTGACCTGAAGCCATGAGACTTCATGGGGTCCAGAGTCAATATTGAGGACTCCCAGGGCCACTCCCTCCCAACTGTATACCACTGTGCTACAGTATGATTGAGCGATCTGGATGGCCCTTTTTAAATCCAACTCCTCCACCGCCAGAAGTTGTGCAGGGTCATCTCGTGGTTGATACCGATAACAAAGAAGTCCCACAGCATATCTGCCAACACCATCCCGAACTTGCACGGTCCTGCTCGACGTCTCAGGTCGGCAACGAATTCCGCTGCGCTCTGGCCCTCCGATCGAACGTGTGTATAAAACCTGTATCTCGAGATGATGATGCCGTCATCTGGCTTGAGGTGCTCCTGTACCAATGTACACAACTCCTCACACGTTTTCTCTGTTGGATCACTCGGCATAAGTAGATTCTTTATCAGACTGTAGATCTTTGAACCGCACACAGTGAGGAACACGGCCCGGCGCCGATCTGCATCGCCGACCTCCTTCATTTTGTTGGCCATGAAGTACTGGTTCAAACGGCTCACAAAGTCTGTCCAATCTCCCTCCAAGAATCGCTCTAAAAATCCAATCCTACTCATTTTGCAAACAAAGGTTCTTGTATTCTCGTCGCCAAATGTTATGTATGCAATAAAGGTACAAACTGAGTACTGTTTAGCTGAACAAGGTACAACCTTGTTTCTGCTTTATAATGGCCCAAAGTACCTGACTCACCAAATGGCTGGCCTTTTATAAGCGTGCTGCTCAGTGGCGTCCAACAATGATGCCATCTGGTGGCTACAAACAGCATGTACATACATGACAATCAATGACCTTTCCTCCATCATAAGGTCAGATGTGGAGATGTTTGCTGATGACGGCACTGTGTTCAGTGCCATTCACAACTCTTCAGAGAATAAAGCAGTCCATGCACGCATGCAGCTAGACCTGGATGACATTCAGGTTTGGCTGTTCTTGGCCAGCAGTGGGGTGGGATCTTGGGTGCTTGGGCCGTCGGTGGACTTGACTGCGCTGAAGAAACCTCACACGTGGTGGTTGTCGGCCAGCTGCTGGATCTCCGTGCTTTCTCTACCCACCAACTATTCTTTAGGTCGCGGGTTTTTTGCTTGACCTCGGCCTTCAGCCGCCTGAGCTTTGTTGCTCCCAAATTGGGTTGCTGCTTTACGTTCAGAAATGCCTTGCACTTGCGATTTATTAGCTCCTGGATCTCCTGGTCGTTCTTGTCAAACCAGTCTTGATGTTTCCTGGTTGAGTGACCGAGCGTCTCAATGCAGGCGCTGGTTATGGAGGCCTTGAGGGCAGACCAGGTGCTGTGGGCACTCTGCGTCTTGGGGTCATCGAGGGTTGCTAGGTTGACAACGAGGCACTGGCTTTATAGGGCTTTCTTAACTGAGTCTTTGAGAGCCCCAGCCTTGATTTTTCTATGCCATTGTTTCTGTTTTGGGGCTACATTGATGTTGATGATGGAACGGATTTGGCGGTGGTCTGTCCAGCAGCCGTCGGCTCCTTCAAAAAAGGGGACAAGTCCGACTGTGGTAACTACAGAGGAATCTCCCTGCTGTCGGCCACTGGGAAAGTCATTACAAGAATCCTCCTCAATCGTTTTCTCCCCGTGACTGAAGAGCTCCTCCCAGAGTCACAATGCGGATTCCGCCCACTACGGGATACAACGGACATGATCTTCACTGCGCGACAACTACAAGAGAAATGCAGGAAACAGCATCAACCCTTGTACATGGCCTTCTTTGACCTCACAAAAACCTTTGACACTATCAACTGTGAGGGAATATAGAGCTTCCTCCTCCGTTTCGGCTGCCCCTAAAAGCTTGTCATCATCCTCTCCCTGCTCCACGACGACATGCAAGCCGTGATCCTGACCAACGGATCCACCACAGACCCAATCAACGTCTGGACAAGGGATCAAGCAGTGCTGCATCATCGCACCAATGCTTTTCTCGATCTTCCTTGCTGCAATGCTTCATCTCACTCTCAACAAGCTCCACGCAGGAGTGGAACTAAACTATAGAACCAATGGGAACCTGTTCAACCTTCACCGCCTTCAGGCTAGATCCAAGGTCATCCCATTCTCTGTCATCAAACTACAGTATGTGGATGACACTTGCATCTGCGCACACTAAGGGGCTGAACTCCAAGCCATCATCAGCACCTTCACCAAGGCATATAAAAGCATAGGCCTTACACTAAACATCAGGAAGACAAAGGTCCTCCACCAACCTGATCCCGCCACACAGCACTGCCCCGCCAGTCATCAAAATCCACAGCGTGGCCTTGGACAATGTGGACCATTTTCCATACCTCAAGCGCCTTCTATCAGCAAGGGCAGACATCGATGACGAGGTCCAACACCACCTCCATTGTGCCAGCGCAGCCTTTGGTCGCCTGAGGAAGAGAATGTTTGAAGACCAGGACCTCAAATCTAGCATCAAGTTTATGGTCTAGAGGGGAGTAGTGATACCCGCCCTCCTATATGGCTCAGAGATGTGGACCATATACAGCAGACATCTCAAAGCGCTGGAGAAGTATCACCTCCGCAAGATCCTGAAAATCCATTGGGAGCATAGGTGCACCAACGTCAGTGTTCTCCTCAGGCCAACATCTTCAGCATAGAAGAACTGACCATGCTCGACCAGCTCCGTTGGGCGGGCACATCGTCCGCATGCCCGACACGAGACTCCGAAAGCAAGTGTTCTACTCGGAACTCCTACTTGGCAAGCGAGCCCCAGGTGGGCAGAGGAAACATTTCAAGGACACCCTCAAAACCTCCTTGATAGAGTGCAACATCCCCACCGGTACCTGGTAATCCCTGCCCCAAGACCTCCCAAAATGGAGGAAGAGCATCCGGTAGGACGCTGAGCAGCTCAAGGCTTATCGCCAAGAGCATGCAGAAATCAAGCGCAGTCAGTGGAAGGAGCGTACAGCAAATCATATACAGCACCCACCCTTTCCTTCAACCACTGTCTACCCCATCTTTGACAGAGACTGTAATTTCTGCATTGGACTGTACAGCCTCCTGAGAACTCACTTTTAGAGTGGGAGCAAGTCTTCCTCGATTTCAAGGAGCTGCCTATGATGATGATGTCAAGGACATTGCCGCAGGAGTTCCTCAGGGCAGTGTCCTCGGCCCAACCATTTTCAGCTGCTTCATCAATGACCTTTCCTCTATCATAAGGTCAGAAGAGGGGATGTTTGCTGATGACTGCAGTGTTCAGTGCCATTCGCAACTCCTCAGATAATGAAGCAGTCCATGCCCGCATTCATCAAGACCTGGACAACATTCAGGCTTGGGCTGATATGTGACAAATAACATTTGCGCCACACAAGTGCCAGGCAATGTCTATCTCCAACAAGCAAGAGTCTAACCACCGCCCGTTGGCTTTCAATCGTATTACCATTGCTGAATTCCCCACCATCAACATCCTGGGGGTCATCATTGACCAGAAACCTAACTGGGCCAGCCACATAAATACTGTGACTACAAGAGCAGGTTAGAGGCTGGATATTCTGTGGTGAGTGTTTCACCTCCTGACTCCCCAAAACCTTTCCACCATTTACAAGGCACAAACAAGTCAGGAGTGTGATGGAATACTCTCCACTTGCCTGGATGAGTGCAGCTCCAACAACACTCAAGAAGTTCGACACCATCCAGGACAATGTAGACCGCTTGATTGGCACCCCATCCACCACCTTAAACATTCACTCTCTCCATCACCGGCATATTGTGGCTGCAGAGTGTACCATCTCCAAGATGCACTGCAGCAACTCACCAAGGCTTCTTCAGCAGCACCTCCTAAATGTGTGACTTCTACCATCTAGAAGGACATAGGCAGCAGGCGCATGGGAACACCATAACCTCCAAGTTCCCCTCCAAGTCACACAGCATGCTGATTTGGAATTATATCACTATTCCCTCACCTTAGTTGCGTCTGCACTGCGGGAGTACCTTCACCACAAGGAATGCAGCAGTTTAAGAAAGCGGCTCATCACCAGCATGGTTTTATGAAAGGGAAATCATGTTTGACAAATTTACTGGAGTTCTTTGAGGATGTAACAAGCAGAGTGGATAAAGGGAACCAGTTGATGTGTATTTGGATTTCCAAAAAGCATTTGATAAGGTGTCACACAAAAGGTTACTGCACAAGATAAGAGCTCACATGGTTGGGGGTAATATATTAACATGGATAGAAGATTGGCTAACTAACAGAAAACAGAGAGTCGGTATAAATGGGTCTTTTTCAGGTTGGGAAACTGTAACTAATGAGGTGTCACAGGGATCAGTGCTGAGGCCTCAACTATTTACAATTTATATTAATGACTTGGATGAAGTGACCGAGTGTAATGTAGCCAAATTTGCTGATGATACAAAGATAGGTGGGAAAGCAAGTTGTGTGGAGGACGCAAATAATCGACAAAGGGATATAGATAGGCTCAGTGAGTGGGCAAAAATTTAGCAGATGAACTATAATATGGAAAAATGTGAGGTTATACACTTTGGTAGGAAAAATAAAAATGCTAATTATTATTTAAATGGGGAGCGATTACAAAATGCTGCAGTACATAGGGATCTGGGGGTCCTTGTACATGTACTGCAGAAGCTAAAGATACGCGGAGTCAGAGGAAATGTATTAGCATGGATAGAGAATTGGCTAACTAACAGAAAGCAGAGAGTCGGGATAAATGGGTCCTTTTCAGGTTGCAATCGGTGGTTAGTGGTGTGCCACAGGGATTGGTGCTGGGACCACAACTGTTTACAATATACATAGATGACCTGGAAGAGGGGACAGAGTGTAGCGTAACAAAATTTGCAGATGACACAAAGATTAGTGGGAAAGCGGGTTGTGTAGAAGACACAGAGAGGCTGCAAAGAGATTTAGATAGGTTAAATGAATGGGCTAAGGTTTGGCAGATGGAATTCAATGTCGGAAAATGTGAGGTCTTCCACCTTGAAAAAAAAACAGTAAAAGGGAATATTATTTGAATGGGGAGAAATTACAACATGCTGCAGTGCAGAGGGACCTGGGGGTCCTTGTGCATGCATCCCAAAAAGTTAGTTTGCAGGTGCAGCAGGTAATCAGGAAGGCAAATGGAATGTTGGCCTTCATTACGAGAGGGATGGAGTACAAAAGCAGGGAGGTCCTGCTGCAACTGTACAGGGTATTGGTGAGGCCGCACCTGGAGTGCTGCATGCAGTTTTGGTCACCTTACTTAAGGAAGGATATACTAGCTTTGGAGGGGGTACAGAGACGATTCACTAGGCTGATTCTGGAGATGAGGGGGTTACCTGAGGATGATAGATTGAGTAGACTGGGTCTTTACTCATTGGAGTTCAGAAGGATAAGGGGTGATCTTATAGAAACATTTAAAATAATGAAAGGGATAGACAAGATAGAGGCAGAGTGGTTGTTTCCACTGGTTGGGGAGACTAGAACTAGGGGGCACAGCCTCAAAATATGGGGAAGCCAATTTAAAACCGAGTTGAGAAGGGATTTCTTCTCCCAGAGGGTTGTGAATCTGTGGAATTCTCTGCCCAAGGAAGCAGTTAAGGCTAGCTCATTGAATGTATTCAAATCATAGATAGATAGATTTTTAACCAATAAGGGAATTGAAGGTTATGGGGAGCGGGCGGGTAAGTGGAGCTGAGTCCACGGCCAGATCAGCCATGATCTTGTTGAATGGCGGAGCAGGCTCGAGGGGCTAGATGGCCTACTCCTGTTCCTAATTCTTATGTTCTTATGAAACGAAAAAGTTAGCATGAGGTACGCAAGTAACCAGGAAGGAAAATAGAATGTAAGCCTTTGTTGCAAGGGGGATGGAGTATAAAAGTAGAGAAGTCCTGCTCCAACTGTACAGGGCGTTGGTAAGACCACACTTGGAGTACTGCGTACAGTTTTGGTCTCCTTATTTAAGGAAGGATATACTTGGCAGTTGAGAGAAGGTTAAAGAGGTTGATTCTTGAGATGAAGATGTTACCATATGAAGAAAGTTTGAGCAGGTTGGGCCTATACTCATTGGAGTTTAGAAGAATGTGAGATGATCTTATTGAAACTTATAAGATTCTGAGTTGGTTTGACAGAGTAGATGCAGAGAGGATGTTTCCCATCATGGGGGAATCTAGAACTAAGGGGCATAGTTTCAGAATAAGGTGATGCCCATTTAAAACACCAATGAGGAGGAATTTCTCTCAGAAGGTTGTGAATCTTTGGAATTCTTTACCCCAGAGAACTGTTGAGGTTGGGTCATTGAATATATTTAAGGTAGAGATAGACAGATTTTTGAATGATAGGAGAGTCAAGGGTTATGGGGAGTGGGCAAGAAAGTGGAGTTGAAGCCAAGATCAGATCTGCCATCATTTTATTGAATGGCAGAGCAGGAGCGAGGGGCCAAATGGCCTACTCCTGCTCCTATTTATTATGTTCTTATGTTTTGAGGGAAATTAGGGATGGGCAACAAATGCTGGCCTTGCTAGCGATGCTCACATCCCATGAATGAATAAAATAAAACTTGTAGGGATTGGTGGTCAAGGTTTGATTGTTCTCCAGAACTTAGAACCATTCTGATTCACCATTCCACCTTCAGTGCTATCCCTTCTATCTCAATAGCACAGGACCCAGTGTGTCTTGGTCATCTCAGCCTAGTCCTATCCCTAGAAACTCCAACCCAAATATTTCTGGTCATTTCCTGATCGAACTGCCAATGGACCTGGGTGGAGTGCGTGTGCCACAAGCTCTGCCCATGAATCCCTTAAAGTTGAATCGAGTCTTAAGTATGTCATTGGGAAATAGGTCGATTGCTAGTTTCAGGCAAACGCTTCAGCCACCCAGGAATAGGCCCCTGTGAAAGTTACAGTGGGCTGATTGTCGCCATTAATAGGGTAGTAAGGCTACCGACCTCAATTTTTGGCCTTTATGTAAAATGCCAATTTTCCCAAGTGAAATTCAACTACAGTGACAGAAAGAGTAGGGGGGTTGATCTCTCAACCATAGATGTCCCTAGTGGGCCTGATAGACATTTTCTGTTCATATTTTGTAACATGCAATCTTTGTCCCCGCCTGCCTACCGGCCAGCTGCCAATTTCTGCCCAAAACAGGCAAGCAGCTGACCAGCAGTATTCAAATGAGGTCCAGAAGTTAAAATCTGAAGGTCCTCTGACAAAGACACCAGAGTAGGATTGGCATTCACTCCCGATTTCCTGCCGTAAGTTCAAATTGGCTCATATTTTTGGTGGTGTTAGTTAAGAGAGGAATATTGGACACAACATTGAGAGAATTGGAATATTGTGTCCAATTCTGGGCACCACAATTTAGGAACAATGCCAAGGCCTTGGAAAGAGTGCAGAGGACACCACAGTATTCGTGAGGTCACTGCTGGCCCATGATCGCTCCCCTCATGTTCTCCTTCCCCCTGCCTCCCAACAAATTGTATTTCTCAAAATGAGCAAGCTGCTTGTCGAGGTGCGACAGTCGCCGGCATCTTGCCCCAATTATTTAGATGAAGCTTGAGGCCTAATTTTGATCGGGCTTTGGGCCTACCTTTGCGGGCACAAGGATCATTCGCTGCACCCAGTTTGTGTTGGACTAGTGGCACAAACAAATTTCTACCTCAGAATTGCCAATAGTAATGTCATAGGAAAGTGTTAGACACTCATCCCCTACAATTGAACACAATGTAATCTCTAGGACCAAGGCCCCGATACTAGCTCGGAGGTGGGGACACAGTTTAGCGGTCGGATAACCCCGGAAGTACGGGTTTCCCTCAGGTCCTGCCGAACAAAAATGATTAACATTTTTTGTCTCCTTTTCCTGGCCGCAGCCAGCCAGATTGAGAGGCTGATTGGCTAGCTGTCGGGCGGGTAGGCCTTTAGCACTGGGCCGCAGCCAGAGAGCGGAGAGCAGGGAGAGATTGGAAAGGCTGGATGGGGGGTAGATCGGAGGCCGGTGTTGTGGGGACATCGGCGGCGTTGGGCGGGGGTGGGGAGGTGAGAGATCGGAGGCCGGTGTCGGGGGGTGGGGGGAGATCAAAGGTCAGTGTCGGGGAGATCAGAGGCCTCGGGGCGAGCTTGGAAGGATCATGCAGGGAAGATCAGATGGTTCAGTGGGGGGGTAGATGGGAAGGGTCAGGAGGAGACCTGAGGCTGCCACCGGGGAGTGCAGAGGAAGGAGGGAGGAAACAGAAAGACTGAGAGGTAGGTGGGAAATCATGGCTCTTGGGACACCGTGGCTTGGAGGGTGGTCCTATCATTCAGGGCAGGGGCTGTTGCAGAAGCAGGTAAGCTGGATCTAGCAAGTAAGTGGAAAGAAACATACCTGCAGGATCCAGCAATCCTCGCCTCCCTTTAGCTGCATGGTTCCCCGAGGCCAGGGTTAAATTTAAAATGGAGATTAAATCTGAGGCGCGCAGCCTTATTGTAATATTCAAATGACCAACCCGCCTCCTGGAAGAGGATTGTTCGCCTGCCCCGTCTCCATTAAAACCGGAAGTAGGTGGGTTCTAGACGGTTTGGATTCAGATGAATGATTTTTAACATTTTAACATCCCACCCATTTGAGGGTTAAAATTCTCCTCGAAGTGTCAGTTGCCTGACTAGAGTGGTTGAAGTGTAGTTGGATTGACTCAGTTCTCCTGATGCTGGAAAAACCTCTGTTGGCACTCGTCCTTAGTCAGGTTTATTGCCTGACAGCAGATCAGGATTAGAAGTGGACTAACAATAAACAAACGGTGGATTACTTTGAAACAACATGACAATGTGTGACTGCTCATTCCATTTAATACTTGATATTAGCTATTTATTTGGCCCTGTTGGATCCAGTAGGGTTTTTTGTCTGTTAGGTCATTACTAGGAACAGGACTCTTCTCCCACTTTGTCACACAGTTTTAGGGTCAAACATTGCCACTGTCAGGTATATAACCTTGAAACTTGAAATTGTGAGTCTCCGTTCCTAACACAGAGTCTTCAGCAATGGGGGTACAGATTGGACAATTTAGCAGAGATCAGCATGCTCAAAATTGTGGTCCACCTGAATTTTCAGATAAATGTAGCTTAATCTCAAGCCCCAGAAAAGCGGCCTCTATCCTCCAGTAGGGATTCTCCGCCTTGCACAGGGGCTACAGGGGTTGCAAATTTAGTGCAGAACCTTGGCTGTGGACTGGAGCTTAGGTTGAGACTGACTTCACGAGATTCCTAACAAAAATCTATCAATCTCAGTCTCAAAAATTTTAATTGAACCAACATCCACAGCCTTTTGTGGGAGAGAATTCCAGATTCCCACTACTCTTTGTGTGAAAAAGTTCTTTCTGATTTCACTCCTGAATAGCATGGTTCTAATTTTAATCTAATTGTGCCCCCTTGGTTTGGATTTCCCGGCCAGAACATATAGCTTCTCTGTATCTAGTCTATTAAATTCTCAATTAGAACATGTCTCAATCTTCTAAACTCAAGGGAATACAAGCCAAGTTTATGCAATCTGTCTTCATAATTTAACCCTTTAAGCTCCGGTATCATTCTGATGAATCAGCGATGCACCCCCTCCAAGGCCAATATATCCTTCCTGAGGTGTGCTGTCCAAAACTGAATGCAGTCCTCCAGATGAGGTCTGACGAAGGCTCTTTACAACTGAAGTGTAACTTCCTCCCATTTGTATTCCAACCCCCTTGAGATAAAGATCAACATTCCATTAGCCTTTTGATTACTTTTTGTACCTGTCCACTAGCTTTTAGTGATTTGTGTACATGGATATCTAAATCCCTTTGTTACTCCACAACACTTAGGGGGAAAAATTTGTGCGCACCAACAGAATTGCTGGTGTTACCGGCAATTCAAGTTAACGGCCGGCGAAAGTGGCTGCAGTCCGGTTTAAATGGAGCCCATTCCAACGGAACAGCTCTTTCTTTCCCCAGTACTGGTGCCAGTGCCCCATGAAGCAAAATTCCTGTCTCCCACATCCCTCTTTGAGCCATGCATTTAACCTTCTAAACTGCTTATCCCTATGCAAATTGATGCGTAGCTCAGGTAACAATCCAGAGATGATTACTGTAGTGTATGAATAAAGAGCCTGACCAGATAATGTGAGCTCAAAGTAAAGTGTGACCTTAGTCTTTTATTGCAGGTCTCCAGAGTGCCTCGCCAGCCTGTGAGGCCTCCTTAAGTACAGGTGCTCCCAAGGGATTGTGGGACCCCTTGGGACTCCAGAGGATGAGCCCTCTGGTGGTTAACCGAGGTATTTACAGGTTTACATATATAACCTCACCCGCCCCCCCCCCCCAAAGTCAATAGTGTAACTATTTACAAGGTAAGTCGATCTGGGGTCTTTTTTTCCCTGGTTGATCGTCTCGGTGCAAATGCTGGTTTTGGTGAATTGTTTGTTGGGCCCTCGCTGGGCTGCTATGCAGCTGGCCTTGCTGGGCTGCTTGGTGTGGTGAGTCCTGCTGGGCTGCTGTGGGTGATGGGTTCTGCTTCTTGGTCACCGGCTGTGTCGGTTACCACTGGTGTGTGTGTTGGGGGTTCAAAAAAGGTTGGGTCTAATGTGGGTTGCTCTGGATAGTCCATGAATCTGAGTTTGGTTTGGTCCAAGTGTTTCCTGTAGATGAGTCCGTTTGAAAGTTTGACCCGAAACACCCTACTCCTCTCTTTGGCAATGACAGTGCCGGGAAGCCACTTGGGACCTTGTCCATAGTTCAACACAAATACAGGATCATTAATCTCAATTTTGCATGACACATTTGCGCTATCATGATGTGCACGTTGTTGAAGCCGCCTGCTCTCTACCTGTTCATGTAGATCAGGGTGAACTAACGAGAGCCTTGTCTTAAGTGCCCCTTTCATGAACAGTTCAGTGGGTGGAATCCCATTGAGCGAGTTGTGCCTCATGCAGTAACTAAGCGGGACTCGGGATCGGCGAGTCTGCAGTGAGCCTTCAGTTGCCCTCTTCAAGCTCTGCTTGATTGTTTGCACTGCTCTCTCTGCCTGACCATTGGATGCTGGTTTGAACGGGGCAGATGTGACATGTTTGATTCCATTGTGGGTCATGAACTCTTTGAACTCGACACCGGTGAAACACGGTCCTTTGTCACTCACAAGGACAACAGGCAGGCCGTGCGTGGCAAACATTATCTCACATTCAATCCATTTGAAGTACACATCTACAACCACAAGGAACATTTTTCCCAAGAACGCGCCTGCATAGTCGACATGGACCCGAGACCACGGTTTGGAGGGCCAAGACCATACACTTAGTGGCGCCTCCCTGGGTGCGTTGCTTAACCATGAACATGTGTTACATTTGTGCACGCAGGACTCTAAGTCCGCATCGATACTGGGCCACCACACGTGGGATCTGGCTATCGCTTTCATCATTACAATGCCTGGGTGAGTACTGTGGTGATCACCAATGAAAGTGTCCCTGCCCTTTTTTGGTACCACTACCCGATTACCCCACAGAAGGCAGTCTGTCTGTATTTCATTTTTGTGCTGCTGATATGGCTTTGTTTCTTCCTGCATTTCTAATGGGACACTGGACCAGCTCCCGTGAAGCACACAGTTTTTTACTAAGGACAGTAAGGGGTCCTGGTTCATCCAGGTTCTAACCTGTCGGGCGGTAACAGGTGATTGCTCACTCTCGAATGGTTCCATTACCATAACTAAATCTGCGGGCTGTGCCATTTCCACCCCCGTGGTGGGCTATGGCAGCCTACTGAGAGCATCGGCACATTTTTCTGTGCCTAGCCTGTGGCGGATGGCGTAGTTCAATGCGGACAACTTGAGCGCCCATCTCTGGATGTGGGCCGATGTATTCGTATTTATTCCCTTACTTTCAAAAAAGAGGGATATCAGTGGCTTATGGTCAGTTTCCAATTCAAATTTGAGCCCAAACAGATATTGATGCATCTTCTTTACCCCATAAACACACGCTAACGCTTCTTTTTCAATCATGCTGTAGGCCCTCTCAGCCTTAGACAGACTTCTGGATGCATAAGCAACCGGTTGCAATTTCCCAGATTCATTAGCTTGTTGCAATACACACCCAACACCGTATGACGACGCATCACATGCTAGTACCCAACGCTTACATGGATCATACAACACAAGCAATTTGTTTGAGCATAACAGTTTTCCAGCTTTCACAAAGGCATTTTCTTTACATTTACCCCATACCTATTCATCTCCTTTATGCAGTAAAGCGTGCAGTGGTTCTAACAGTGTGCTGAGACCCGGTAAGACGTTACCAAAGTAGTTCAGGAGTCCTAGAAACGACTGCAGCTCCGTTACGATCTGTGGCCTCGGTGCGTTCCCGATTGCTTCCATCTTCGAATCGGTGGGCCTGATGCCGTCCGCCGTGATTCTTCACCCCAGGAACTCCACTTCACGCGCCAGGAAAATGCACTTCGGGCCTTTTAACCTGAGCCCCACGCGATTAAGCCAACTAAGGACCTCCTCCAGGTTCTGCAGATGCTCGACTGTGTCCCGGCCTGTAACCAAGATGTCGTCCTGGAAGACCACGGTGCGCGGGACTGACTTCAGTAAGCTTTCCATGTTTCTCTGGCATATCGCCGCGACTGATCGAATCCCAACTGGGGTCTGTTGTAAATGAACAGACCTTTGTGAGTGTTGATGCAGGTGAGGCCCTTCGATGATTCCTCCAGCTCCTTCGTCATGAAGGCCGAGTTCAAGTCCAGCTTTCGTGAATGTCTTTCCTCCCGCCAGCATCGTCTGCCTTTGGTAGTGGGTATTGATCCTGCTGGGAGAAATGATTGATAGTTACTTTGTAATCACCACAGATTCTGACGGTGCCATCCCCCTTGAGGACTAGAACAATCGGACTGGCCTACTCGTTGAATTCGATCGGCGAAATGATGCACTCTTTCAAGCCGGTGTAGCCCTTTCTCTCATCATGTACGGTACTGCTCTCGCCTTGTGATGGATGGATCGCGTCCCCGGAATTAGGTGGATCTGCACTTTTGCTCCTTGGAACTTCCCGATGCCTGGTTCGAATAGCGAGGGGAACTTGTTTCGGACCTTGGCACACGAAGTGTCATCGACGGGTGAAAGCGCTTGGACGCTGTCCCAGTTCCAGCATATCTTCCCCAGCCAGCTCCTGCCAGGCAGCATGGGGCCATCACCCGGTAACACCCAGAGTGGTAACTTCTGCACCGCTCCCATCGTAGGAGACCTTTACAGTAGCACTGCCGATTACGGGAATCAGTTCCTTTATGTAAGTTCTCAGTTTAGTGTGAATGGGAGTCAGGACAGGCCTTGAGGCCTTGCTGCACCACAATTTATCGAAAGTCTTTTGCTCATAATAAACTGGCTCGCACCCGTGTCCAGCTCCATTGACACCGGGAGTTCATTTAATTCAACCTTCAGCATTATCTGGAGACACTTTGTGGTAAATGTGTGCACCCCATAGACCTCTGACTCCTCGGTCTGAGGCTCTGGTTTATCATGATCCGCTGTGGATCTGTCCTCTGCAACATGGTGGTTTGCAGGATTAGCAGGATTTGCAGCTTGCCTTGCACATACATTGGAGATGTGGCATTGTTCCATAGCCCTTGCAAACGTATCCTTTGAAGCGGTATGAATGGAAACGATGATCACCCTCGCAGCACCAACAAGGTGTTAATGGCCTAGCATTCATCACCCTTGATGGTGGACTCTGAGACATCTGCAGGCCTGTACGTTATGATTTGAAAACAACATTACTTTGTTCACAATACTTGTAGCAGCACTTGTGATTTGCTTGGTATTGTCACTGGTGGTGATGAACGCCTGGGCTATCGCTATGGCTTTACTCAAGGTTGGGGTCTCTACAGTCAAAAGTGTGCTAAGTATTACTTCATGGCCAATGCCAAATACGAAGAAGTCCCTGAGATTGTGCTCCAAATGTCCTTCAAATTCGCAATGTCCTGCAAAGCGTCTTAGCTCAGCGACATAGCTCGCCACTTCCTGGCCTTCAGACCTCTTGCATGTGTAGAACCGGTACCTCGCCATCAGAACACTTTCCTTCCGATTAAAATGCTCCCGGACCAGTGTGCACAAATCATCATACGATTTCTGTGTGGGTTTCGCTGGAGCAAGCAAACTTTTCATGAGGCTATACGTTGGTGCCCCGCAAACGGTGAGGAGAATCGCCCTTCGTTTGGCAGCGTTCGCTTCTCCTTCCAGCTCGTTGGCCACAAAATATTGGTCGAGTTGCTCCACAAAGGTTTCCCAATCATCTTCCTCCAAAAATTTCTCCAAGATGCCCACTGTTCTCTGCATCATTGCGGTGGGGTTTGTTATCTGTATCTCGCCGCCACTTGTAATGTATGAATAAAGAGTCTGACCAGATACTGTGAGCTCAAAGTAAATTGTAACCATAGTCTTTTATTGCACGTTTCCAGAGTGCCTCTCCAGCCTGTGAGGCCTCCTTAAGTACAGGTGCTCCCAAGGGATTGTGGAATCCCTTGGGACTCCAGGGGATGAGCCCTCTGGTGGTTAAACAAGGTATTTACAGGTTTTCATATATAATAATTACCTTTGAGGTTCTGCTTTTTAATTTGGACCCCAACCCCTCAAAATCTGCGAGCAGAACCTCATTTTTAGTTCTAGCTATGTAATTGGTTCCTATGTGGACCACGACAACTGGATCCTTCCCTTCCCACTCCAAGTTCTTCTCCAGCCGCAAGGCGATGCCTTTAACCCTAGTACCAGGCAGGCAACACAACCTTCAGAACTCCCTGTCCCGACTGCAGAGAACAGTATCTATCCCTCGGACTATACTGTTCCCTACCACAACTACATTCCCTTTCACTCCCCACACTTGAATGGCCTCCTGCACCATGCTGCCATGGTGAGCTTGCTTATCCATCCTGCCAGTTTTTCTCTCATCCACACAGGCAGCAAGAACCTCATATCTGTTGGATAAGGACAAGTGCCAGGGCTCCTCCAGCACTGTACCTGGGGTCCCCTTACCTACCTGAATTGCAGTCATGCAGTTACACCCTCCTGTCCCTGATAAATAACAAGACCTGTACCACTACCTAACCTAAGGGATGTGACTACCTCCTGGATTAAAATGTCCAGGTAACTCTCCCCCTCCCTGATGCACCGCAATGTCTGCACCTCCGACTCCAGCTCAACAGCTCTGAGCTGAGGTTCCTCAAGGTGCAGGCAAATGTGATTGTCTGGGATCACAATGCTTTCCACAAACTCCCACATGCTGCAGTTGCAGCACACCACCTGCATTGGCATCCCTATATGACCTTGTTCTATTTAATTCAATTTGTATTTAAATAACATAGTTTACAGCTTAATTTATTGACTACTTATTGGATTTATATTAACTTATGGGTAATGAAATTAAATATCTACCTGTAACATAAAGCACTACAAGCAGTGTAGGCAAAAAGCACCAACTCCTTCCCCCTCTTCTCTGAATTCCCACTCTTTCCAAATTCCCAAATAAAACACTCTGAGGCCGAAATTGCCCCTTTCTATAAGAGCCGTGGCCGCCTCAAAGATGACACCACTCGGTCGGCGCGGAGGAACCGCCATTTTGAAAATTGCCCTCCTTTATTTTTGAAGTGGTGTACGGGACTGCCCCGGCAGTCTTCCTGCCTCGTCGGGCACACGCAGACCCCTTACAGACTGGCGGTGACCCCCTTTCTGCCCCGTATGGGAAATTGCCCTGTGGGAGTGGATCGACCGGCGCTCGGTGCCCCTGACAGCTTTCCCAAGCGGGAAACATCTTGTGGCAGGGCGGTGCATTCGCCCTTAAGGAGGAGGGCGCACTAACACGGACACCATTTTATTTAATTGTCGGCAGACTGCCAGGTCGGCCCGACAATGGTGGCCATGGGACGTGATGCAGCAGCGACGCGGTGTCCGCGTCGCGGTGACGTCATCAGCGACGCGCTGGCTTCATCAGCGCTGTGCAGATGACTCGGAGTGACAGCCATTCCGACCGGCTTGCTCTTTCACTCCGCTGATGACACCACATCCGCCTGGCTGCAAAATAAAAGAAAGAGCTGAATTTCGCTGGATTGGGACGGCATTGGTGGGGAGAAAACACTTAAAAAACGGTAAGTGTGCCCCGTTTGGGGCAGAGGCCTCATTTAATTGTTTGCAACATCCACCCAGCACTAACGGTGCTATTCATTGGCTGAACCCATCAGCAGGGTGCCAATATCGTGATAGACTAGCACCAGTTAAAGCTAACCTGCACCTCTTAAAGGGGAGTTGCATTGTGGTTGTAGTAGGTCTGGGAGTCGTGTTTTAAGAGATTCTGACCTGGGAAAGAGTGAAGTACAGGGCAGAGAGCATTCTCCAAGGACACTTTACTGGAGGCCTTGGTGGAGGAGGTGGAAAGAAGGAGAGCCCTCCAGAGAAATGGTCAAAATGCAGTCGGAGCAGATAGCCATGGAGGTCAATGCCAGGAGTCATGTTCCACGGACCCGGATGAACTGGCGCAAGAAGTTCAATGACCTCACATGAATAGTAAAGGTCAGTGAATGCATCTTCGAATGCCATATCCTACCAACTGCATCACTACCTCAGACGCTCATTAATTCACCACACTTCCATGACTCGCATACCATCAATTTCTATCAATCAGAACTCAGAGCTAACATTCATATGTGTGTGTACAGTTTTGGTCTCCTTACCTAAGGAAGGATATACTTGCCTAAGAGGGATTGCAGTGAAGGTTCACTGGACTGATTCCTGGGCTAGAGGAGAGATTGAGTAGACCAGGCCTATATTCCCTAGGGCTAGATTTTACAGTTTTATGTAGATCGCCCAAAAATAGGCAGCATTTCTGGCGTGGGCGGTAAAAATCGGTTTTCAGATCGCCGGCTTGTCGCCCATTCTCAAAGCCCCTAGTCTTCATTTTTGAAATTGGGCGTTACTGTGAGCGATATGAAATGGTCAGTAGCATTAAATCTCTCTGACCTTCTGCCATAAAGTGTAGATCGTACTTAGCAATGGCATGGCAAAGCTCAATTCCTGCGATTCAGGAGGTCAAGGGTCATCATGATATGCGCAAAAGAGGAGATAGAGAGGGAGCTGAGGGGAGTGAAGGCATGTGTAGATGTGGTGTGGCTGCTTTGGGAGGAAGGAGGGAGTTTAGAGCTTTAGAGTAAATAGGAAAACAAAAATTAGCTGTTAGCAGCCAGATATTTGCCCAAATTTGGCCTATAATGGAGGCAAAGGAGGGGGTGACACAGTATGCTGTGGAGACTGACGCTGGTGAGAGCAGTGAGCTGGGAGAGGAGCACATTGAAGGGCGCAAAAGAGCGAGGTTCTCGGACGAGGCAAATGCCTCTCTCCTGCAGGAGGTCGAGATACGTTGAGGTGATTTGACCCAGAGAGGGCGTGGGAAGCTCACTTCAAAAGCATACCAGAAGATATGGACCAAGATAGCAGAGGTGGTCTCGTCGGCGACCAATGAGGTGCGTGAGGGCAGCCAATGCTGCAAACGATGGAACGAATCTGTCGGATGCGCAAGAGTAAGTATTACATTTATTTACATGTACTTATGTATTTATATAATTTGATTTGTAACAGTCATGAGTGACTACCAGTAGACGTGAGGTCTTTCAGTTTTACCAGGAATGTTGTAGTCAAAGCCTGCAGTCACGGTGCACATCTTTAGGTAAAGAATGATAATTATAATAATCATGATTACATCTGTCGGTTATATGTTCTATCAGTCTCTGTGAGAATACCTAACAATGATATCATGCAATGATCTCATGCCATGTCATCCTGTTACCTTTTACAGAAGAAGCTATCGACGATGTGGTCTGTGCAGAGGTGAACGAGTGGGGGGCCACCAGTTGCCCGTGACATCATTGAGATGGAGGAGCGGGTGCTCACACTCGTGGGGAAGCACCCCTGGACAGCCACGCAAGCATCTGCAGACCATGAAGTGATGCGACGGGAGTAAGGTTTACACCATTGCGTGATGTAAAGTCAATAGATGCCGCATCCACTCATATCCGAACAATCAGATATGATCGATGATTTCTAAAATTGTCCTATGAATAATGCTAGCCGAATGAAAATCATTGCAATGCAGAATGTGTTGATGGTCATGAAATGTGATGTCTGTGAAGATTTTGCTAACGGTGGTGCTGTTGTCGTGCATATGCTGTGTGTAGCACTGGGATCACCTTGGGATCCTAGCATCCCCTTCTCCTCTAATAACCTCATTTGTGTTTTGCAGCTCAGCCAGCAGTGTGGCCTCAGGCAAGACCACAGAGGCCAGAAGGTGGGGACGCGGGGGCGGACTCGTCGGATGATCCTACATCTGGTGCTGAGGAGCTCCGATTCTCGCCCATCAATCCGCTGGGTCTGTTCTCTACAGATGAGAGCGCCGACTTCGAGGAACGAAGCCGAGACTTTGCCACGCTCCAGAAGCCATTCCACCCCAAGGCCATCTAGTGCTCCTCCGGTCATTCCCGTCTCCATTCTGGAGGTACCGGGCCCAAGCACCTCGCCACAGGGCACCCCATTTGTCCCCAGGATGGTGCTGACCCCGCGGAGGTTTCGTGGACGCGGCAGGTCTGGTCCACGAGCGCCACATGAGAGCAGAGATGGTACAGTTGTCCAGGAGGACTGTAGACATTGGTGACCAGATCCTCAATGCATTGGGGGTCATATCCCGACAGCTTGCCACCATGATTGAGTACGTTCCGCGGATAGCAGAGGCCCTGGAAGCAATAGCCAGGAACATTGCTGGCACAGGCCTCCTGGAGCACGGCACTCCACCCCTAGGTTCTGCACCACCACTGTGAACGACAGATGAGAGGCAGGACCAAGTTCCTGCTTCTGCATCAGAGAATGTTGCCCCCTCGGCAGCCCCCGCTCCCATACCCGTGCAACCACCACCTCTGCCTTCATCCCCCCCCCCCAATGTGGAGCTCTACGGTCAGGTGGTGTGGAGCAAGGAGGGGAAGGAAAATGAGGTGGCTGTCCGCAGGTGATCTCATAAGAACATAAGAACATAAGAATTAGGAACAGGAGTAGGCCATCTAGCCCCTCGAGCCTGCTCCGCCATTCAAAAAGATCATGGCTGATCTGGCCGTGGACTCAGCTCCACTTACCCGCCCGCTCCCCGTAACCCTTAATTCCCTTATTGGTTAAATATCTATCAATCTGTGATTTGAATACATTCAATGAGCTAGCCTCAACTGCTTCCTTGGGCAGAGAATTCCACAGATTCACAACTGTCTGGGAGAAGAAATTCCTTCTCAACTCGGTTTTAAATTGGCTTCCCCATATTTTGAGGCTGTGCCCCCTAGTTCTAGTCTCCCCGACCAGTGGAAACAAGCTCTCTGCCTCTATCTTGTCTATCCCTTTCATTATTTTAAATGTTTCTATAAGATCACCCCTCATCCTTCTGAACTCCAATGAGTAAAGACCCAGTCTACTCAATCTATCATCATAAGGTAACCCCCTCATCTCCGGAATCAGCCGAGTGAATCGTCTCTGTACCCCCTCCAAAGCTAGTATATCCTTCCTTAAGTAAGGTGACCAAAACTGCACGCAGTACTCCAGGTGCGGCCTCACCAATACCCTGTACAGTTGCAGCAGGACCTCCCTGCTTTTGTACTCCATCCCTCTCGCAATGAAGGCCAACATTCCATTTGCCTTCCTGATTACCTGCTTCACCTGCAAACTATCCTTCTGTCATTCATGCACAAGGAAAACACAAAAAAAAACAAAAAAAGGGGGGGGGGGGGAAAAAAAAAAAAAGGGCCTTGTAAATGTCTGGAGTGTCACCCAGGTCGAGTGGCACCGTTTAATGTTTTATGTTTTCGCAGGTAAACTCAAAAGAGTTTCATGCACAAGGAACCAATCGTGGAGCAGTGGAGGCGTGTCCTGCTCAGTTGGAGCTGTGAGCAGTGAGAGAGGCAGCTATCAACTTTTGCTCCTGCCTGGAGAGCCCTGAGACCAGCCCAGGAAGAGAAGGAAGGAAGGGGCTTCAACACCAACTTTCACCCAGAGGGAGAGGAGGAGAACAGAAAACTTTTCAACATTTTTACCATTCTGCAAGGAGTTGGAGAGAGGGGGAAAAACCAACAACATCCAGTGTGGAAGGAGGGAGACTCTACATTTCAACAGGTGGGTGTGGGTGCATTTCCCAAAAAGACTTTGTTGTTTCGGTGGGGGGAGGAAAGAAGACCACTGAGGGCCGGAACATCGCGGGGGGTGTGTGTGTGTGTGGAAGTGTGTGTGGGGGCCTTGCTTACAACTAGGCCCCCCCCACAATTGGAACCCCCCCCACCCCCCCCCATTTGCCTAGCCTGGGATAGCTGGAGCTACCAGGCTGAAGATTTACCCAATTAACATCGTTAGGAGTGCGTGCCTGGTGGCTCTAGCTACCCCAGGTGAAGACGTCTTCTCCCCCCACCTGAAGACCAACCCAAAGACTGTGTTTTTTGTGTGTTTTGCCATCTGGGGAGTGCACCCACCCACAGCTGCGAGGGGAGACCTGCCCTCGCAGCCCCCCCCTTCCCACCCCCCTCTCTCTTTCTCCGTTACCCTCTGTTTCTCCCCTCTCTCTCTGAGGCCCCTTTTCTTCCTAATTTTAAAAAACAAAACCCAATTAGGACAACTGAGCAGACGGAGCAAGGCCTCTCCCCAATTGTCAACGAGGGGAGAGGTGCCTCGTTAAGGGCTCCCCTGCTCAGTTAATATACGAGGCCATTAAAGACCATTAAGGCCTGTGACTTTGGGGTGGGTGTAGCCCTTAAAGGGGCCCCCGTGATGGCGACCCCATCCACGCCGGTGGCAGGGCCAGCAAGGACGTATGCGCAGGTGGCAACCGCTTCCACGGCCCCTCCTGCGCCACCCGCTGCCCTGCCACCTTTCAGACTCATTACTAAAAAACACGGGGTCAAGAGCTACACTCACCCCACAATGACCATCGAGGAGTGCGTGCGGGCGATGGCTGGGGTAGTCGGCCCCTCGGCCATTGTCGCAGCCTCCAAGATGTCTGGGAAGGCCGTGTTCTTCCTGGGGTCGGAGCGGGCGGTGTCCCTGGCCCTTGAAAAGGGGCTCACGGTGGGCGGGACGTTCCTGCCGGTGGACCCTCTCGAGGCCACCGCGCAGAGGGTCATCATTTCAAACGTCCCGCCCTTTGTTCCCGCTGAGCTCCTCCTCCCTCACCTACAACAACTGGGGGAGGTAAGGTCGGGGATCAACCCCATACCGCTCGGCCTCAGGGAGAACAGCCTGCGCCACGTGTTCTCCTTCCGCCGCCAGCTCTTTGTCCGGCTAGCACGGGAGGACACGACGGAGGGGAATTTCAATGTGGTGCACGAGGGGACTGCCTACCGCGTCTTCTGGACGTCGGACGGCGTGCGGTGCCATGCCTGCAGGGAGGTGGGGCACGTTCGTAAGAACTGCCCCGCCTCCAAGGCCGCCAAACCATCGAAGGCGGCCAAGGCTGGCGCCGCCGCCACCCCTCCCCCTAGGTGCGTCCGCGTGCCGGGAGCCATGGGTGCGCGGGCATCGTCGGAGGCCTTTGTTTTCAGGGCCTCCGGCGGGGGGGAGGGAGAGCGTCCGACCGGAAAGAAGGCGCGGAAGAAGGCAAAACATCTAGAGGCGGGTCCCCTCGGTGCGCCAGATAATTTGACCACCGCGCTCAGCCCAACCCAGTCACCGGCGAGCGCGTGGTGCCCCGAGCCCGTGCCCGAGCCCCTGAATAACACCACAGAGGGGCCCGGGCGCGGGAAAGGAAAGGAAAAGGGGGGAGCGGAGCGGGAGGCCTCGGCAGACATGGGGGTCTCCCTGCCTCCGCGCACCCCCAGGAACAAAAGGAGGCGCGGCTCCGATGAGGCGGAGGGGGAACAACATCCCTCCGCGGAGGAGTCGGTGCCCGCCGCGTGTCCCGCGTCCCCCACCAGCGCTCCCAAATTGCGCTGCAGGCGCGAAGAGTCTGTCCCCGGGGAGGGTGAGGTAGTCGAGGCTGCCCAGCCGCTGCCTCCTGGGGATGGCACGGAAGATCTGCCTGTCGTGGGGGGCGTGGGGACCGCGGAGGAATGCGTAGCCGCCGGGCCGGGCGTCCCGGGGACTGAGGCGGGCGAGGCCGAAAAGGCCGAACCTGAGCCCGCCCAGCCAATACCCAACTTCCCCCGGGAGACGCTCGACCCGGCAGAAACACAATTTATTGGTTTTAATGACACTGTAGATGCTGGGCCGGGGGGTGGCAGCGGGGAGGGGGAGGAACACCCACCCTCGCCCCTTACTTTGGAGCTGGAGCACTTGGAGGGCCTGGGGATTTCCTATGGCCGGGTCTCTCCTTGTTCTCCGGTTCCTGGGGCGGAGGGGGAACCCCTTCCGCTGTCATTTCCCGACCCAGCACCATTTTTAAAAGAGCCCAGTGGGGACTCCTCTGCCGACGATCCTGGGGGTGGGATCGGGGCAGTGCCAGGGCCGGTTGGAGCGGCCGGTTCATTTGCCGTACCTTGTGCGGTCGATGGGCTGGCTGCTGGCGGCCACCTCCCGGAGGAGGACGGGGACTCGGTGGGGGACGCGGGTGAAGACCTAGAGACCACCGCCAGTGAGGCGGTGGATCTGCTCGCGGCCGCCGCTGAGGCCCTCCTCATTCCTGCAAAGGAACTCCGGGACTTTTTGGCCCAGAGCCGGGGTCGCCGCGACCAAGCCCGACTGGCCCTGGAAAAATGGTCCGAGCCGGAGCTGATCAAGGGGTCCGTCCGTGCCGCCGTTAAAACCTTGGCCGCGGGCGGGCACTTGACAAAGGAGCAGCACCTTGAGCTGCGCGAGCACGAGGGACTCCTCGCTGGGCTGCGGAGGGAGCGGAGTTCAACAAAAGACTCCGCTCCCTCCCCCACAATAGGTTAAGGTAGAGGTTGCACTATGCTTTTGCCATGAAGATAACCATAGCCAGCCTCAACATCAACGGCGGCAGAGGGGCACGCCGTAGATTTGACAATTTTTCGCTCCTGCGGGAGGGGAAATATGCGGTGTGCTTCCTGCAAGAAACCCACACCGTTCCGGGAGACGAAGCCACGTGGCTCCTGGAATGGCAAGGAGAGGTCCGCATGAGCCACCTCACCGCCATTTCTAGTGGGGTGGCCATCTTGCTGGGCCCGCATTTTCAGCCGGAGATCTTGGGGGTCGAGGAGCCCGTGCCAGGCCGCTTGCTGCACGTAACGGTTCGCCTGGGGGACGTGCCGCTCCATCTCGTGAACGTGTACGCCCCTCATCCCGGCCCGCAGCAAACGCGCTTCTTTGAAGAGGTGTCCGCTCTTCTTGGCTCCGTCGACGTCGGCGACTGCATTGTCCTCGGGGGGGATTTTAACTGCACCCTCGAGGCGAGGGACCGCTCCGGTGCCCCGCAGTGCATGACGGCGATGGAGAAGTTGAGGGACCTGGTCGGGTCCTTCGACTTGGTGGACGTCTGGCGAAATCTCCACCCCGACTCCAGCGCCTTTACTTGGGTGAGGCCTGGAGTTGGATGGTCTAGAGTCGACCGCCTTTACGTGTCTCGGGCGTACGTTTCCTGCGTCCCGGCGGCCTCCATGCGGCCGGTGCCGTGTTCGGACCACCACCTGGTGTGGGCGGAGCTCGCTTCGCTCCGCGCGAGGACGGGGTCCGCGTACTGGCACTTTAACAACCGGCTGCTGGAGGACGTGCGGTTCCAGGACTCGTTCCGTCGATTCTGGTCCGACTGGAGAAGGAAGCAGGGGGGCTTCCCCTCCTTGAGGCTATGGTGGGACGTGGGCAAGGCTCACGTCCGCGTCTTCTGTCAAGAGTACGCGAGGGGGTCGACCAAGAGGCGGGCGGCCAGAGTCGGGCGCCTAGAAAAAGAGGTGCTCGACCTGGAAGCCCGTCTCGGTCAAGTCGTCCAGGACCCGGCCCTGCGGACGGTGTACGAAGCGAAGAAGGCCGCGCTGAAGGACCTGCAGCTCGTCGGGTCCCGAGGCGCGTTCGTGAGGTCGCGGATCCGGTTCCTGCGGGATCTGGACCGCGGCTCCCCCTTCTTCTACTCGCTGGAAAAAAGGCAGAGTGTCCGTAAGCAGCTCTTGACGCTGCTGGCCGACGACGGCTCTCTCGTCTCGGATCCGGAGGGCGTCAACAACAGGGTCCGTGAATATTACGGGGCTCTGTTCTCTCCGGATCCGTCCAGCGAGGAAGCGCGTAGAGTTTTGTGGGAGGACCTGCCGAAGGTCGGCCCGGAGGGCGCCGAAAATCTGGAAGCTCCGCTAAGCCTGGCGGAGCTGACCGGTGCCCTCGCCCGGCTCTCGAGGGGAAAATCCCCGGGGCTGGACGGGCTGACCGTGGAGTTCCACAGGGCGTTCTGGGACGTCCTGGGGAGCGACTACGCGCGGGTCCTGGGGGAAAGTCTGGCGACCGGGGAGATGCCCCTCTCTTGGCGCAGGGCAGTCATCGTCCTGCTGCCTAAGAAGGGCGATCTCCGCCTCCTTAAGAACTGGCGCCCGGTCTCCCTCCTCAGCATGGACTACAAAATCTTCGCCAGGGCGATGTCTGCTCGCCTTGGTGCCGTGCTGGACCACATGATCCACCCCGACCAGTCATACACGGTCCCGGGCCGGACAATCCACGATAACATCCATCTGGTCCGGGACCTCATCCATTGTTCCCAGGAGGCTGGTCTGTCGGTCGCCTTCCTATCCCTCGACCAAGAGAAGGCGTTCGACAGGGTGGATCACGACTATCTGCTCGGAACTCTGCGCGCTTTCGGGTTCGGGACGCATTTCGTCGCCCGGATCCGACTTTTGTACGCCGCCGCGGAGTGTCTGATTAAGGTTAACGGGTCCTTGACGGCGCCCCTTCGCTTTAGGAGAGGGGTGCGCCAGGGATGCCCCATGTCCGGCCAGTTATACGCCGTTTGCGTGGAGCCTTTCCTGCGCCTCTTGCGGACGAGGTTGACGGGACTGGCTCTGCAAGGGCCGGGCGTGGAGGTCGTCCTCTCGGCTTACGCCGATGACGTGCTCCTCGCGATAGAGGATCCCGCTGACCTGCGGAGGATGCGTGAGTGCCAGGAGATTTACTCGGCCGCGTCCTCCGCCAGGATCAACTGGGAGAAATGTTCCGGACTCCTGGTGGGTCAGTGGCGGGTGGACTCCCTGCCGGAGGAGCTCAGGCCTTTTGCCTGGAGCACGACCCATCTCCTCTATCTGGGAGTCTACCTTAGCCCCGACGAGGGAGCCTGGCCGGCGAACTGGCAGGAGCTGGAGGCCAAGGTCGCCGCTCGCCTAGGGCGCTGGACAGGACTGCTCCGAGTGTTGTCCTACAGGGGTCGAGCGCTAGTCATAAACCAGCTGGTGGCCGCAATGCTGTGGTACCGGCTGGTCACTTTGACCCCTCCCCCTGCGTTTGTCGCCAAGATACAGAAGAAGCTGGTGGACTTCTTCTGGAACAACAGGAAGCACTGGGTCTCTGCCGCGGTCTTGAGTCTCCCGCTTGAGGAGGGCGGTCAGTCGTTGGTGTGCGTCAGCGCCCAGCTCGCGACTTTCCGTCTTCAGACCCTGCAGAGATACCTTTACGTCGAGCCCCCTCCTAGGTGGTGCGCTCTGGCGAGGTATTTCTTCCGCCAGCAGCTCGACCTCAATTATGACACGCAGCTCCTGTTTGTGAACTTGGGGGGTGCCAGGACCGCCCTCCGGGAGCTGCCTGTCTTTTACAGGGAACTCATCAGGGTCTGGAACAAAGTCTCCACCAAGCGCAGCTCTCCGCCGGCTGGAGTGGCGGCCGTCCTGCAGGAGCCGCTGCTCGGGAATCCGTACCTCCACGGCCGAGGCTTCATGTGGCGGTCGGAAGAGAGGGCTGTGGCTGGTGAGGTGACCAGGGTCAGGGACCTGCTCGATGGCGGAGGAGCGGGCTGGATGGCGCCAGACACGCTGGCGCGGCGCCTAAACTCTGCCAACGTCCGCCACGCGGCCGATGCCATCGAGTCGCTAAAAACAGCTCTGGGCCCTGACTCCGTTAGGTGCATCGAGGAGGCTCAAGCACGTGGGGAGATCCCGTCCGAACTGACCCCCGTCCGGACGGAATTCCTCATCGGCGCCAAACCCCGGAACCTCCCTCGGGGGCCGGCGCCTCACAACTTGAGCCGCCTCGGGGAAATCCCCTCCGTGCCTTTCAGTTCCGCGCGGAGGGGTTTCCTGTACGGGCTGCTCCTGCACACCCTCAACTTTGCCATCCTCGCCGGCCGTCCGGACACGCCATGGCGTACCATCTTGCCGTCCGGAGGAGGCGGGGGTCCCCGATGGAGGGCACTCTACGCAGGGGTCCTCCCACTATTCATCGGGGACTTGGCCTGGAGGGTGGTGCACGGAGCAGTGCCGTGCAACAAATTTTTAAGCCGGTTCACGGACTCCCAGGCCGCCTGCAATTTCTGCGGTCTGGAGGAGTCCGTGTTCCATGTTTTTATTGAATGCACGAGGTTGCAGCCCCTGTTCCACTATTTGAAGGGGCTGCTCCTGAAATTCTGGCTGCACTTCAGTCCCACTCTCCTGATCTTTGGGCACCCTGTGCGGAGGGGAGCGGGTAGGTCCGAAGGCCTCCTCGTAGGACTGCTCCTGGGCACGGCCAAGGGTGCCATCAGCCGGTCCAGGCAGCGGGCGGTCGAGGGGGTCGTTCAACCTGACTGCCTGCCTCTCTTCCGCTCTTACATCCGGTCCAGGGTGTCCTTGGAGATGGAGCACGCGGTGTCCACCGGTACGCTCGCGACCTTCCGCGAGAGGTGGGCACCGGAGGGACTGGAGTGCATCATCACGCCCGGCAACCAAATTTTGATTTGATTTACGTTTTAAAGTTAATTTGTTTTAATTGCCGGTGCTTTTAGTGTCCCCTTCCCTTTTATAGGGGGCACTGGGGAAAAATTGTGATTTTAGTGCCCAAAAAAAAAAACAAAAAAAGAAAAACACAAAAAAAAAAAGGGGGGAAAAAAAGGGCCTTGTAAATGTCTGGAGTGTCACCCAGGTCGGGTGGCACTCTTTAATGTTTTATGTTTTCGCAGGTAAACTCAAAAGAGTTTCATGCACAAGGAAAACACAAAAAAAAAAAAAAAAAGGGGGGGGGGGGAAAAAAAAAAAAAGAAGGGCCTTGTAAATGTCTGGAGTGTCACCCAGGTCGAGTGGCACCGTTTAATGTTTTATGTTTTCGCAGGTAAACTCAAAAGAGTTTCATGCACAAGGAACCAATCGTGGAGCAGTGGAGGCGTGTCCTGCTCAGTTGGAGCTGTGAGCAGTGAGAGAGGCAGCTATCAACTTTTGCTCCTGCCTGGAGAGCCCTGAGACCAGCCCAGGAAGAGAAGGAAGGAAGGGGCTTCAACACCAACTTTCACCCAGAGGGAGAGGAGGAGAACAGAAAACTTTTCAACATTTTTACCATTCTGCAAGGAGTTGGAGAGAGGGGGAAAAACCAACAACATCCAGTGTGGAAGGAGGGAGACTCTACATTTCAACAGGTGGGTGTGGGTGCATTTCCCAAAAAGACTTTGTTGTTTCGGTGGGGGGAGGAAAGAAGACCACTGAGGGCCGGAACATCGCGGGGGGTGTGTGTGTGTGTGGAAGTGTGTGTGGGGGCCTTGCTTACAACTAGGCCCCCCCCACAATTGGAACCCCCCCCACCCCCCCCATTTGCCTAGCCTGGGATAGCTGGAGCTACCAGGCTGAAGATTTACCCAATTAACATCGTTAGGAGTGCGTGCCTGGTGGCTCTAGCTACCCCAGGTGAAGACATCATCTCCCCCCACCTGAAGACCAACCCAAAGACTGTGCTTGTGTGTTTTGCCATCTGGGGAGTGCACCCATCCACAGCTGCGAGGGGAGACCTGCCCTCGCAGTCCCCCCCCCCCCTTCCCACCCCCCTCTCTCTTTCTCTGCTACTCTGTTTCTCCCCTCTCTCTCTGAGGCCTCTTTCTTCCAAATTAATAAAAAAAAAACAATTAAGACAACTGAGCAGAGGGAGCAAGGCCCCTCCCCAATTACCAACTAGGGGAGAGGTGCCTCGTTAAGGGCTCCTCTGCTCAGTTAATATACGAGGCCTAATTAAGACCATTAAGGCCTGTGACTTTGGGGTGGGTGTAGCCCTTAAAGGGACCCCGTGATGGCGACCCCATCCACGCCGGTGGCAGGGCCAGCAAGGACGTATGCGCAGGCGGTGTCCACATCCACGGCACCTCCTGCGCCACCCGCTGCCCTGCCACCTTTTACACTTATAACCAGGAAACACGGGGTCAAGAGCTACACTCACCCGACAATGAGCATCGAGGAGTGCGTGCGGGCGATGGCTGGGGTAGTCGGCCCCTCGGCCATTGTCGCAGCCTCCAAGATGTCTGGGAAGGCAGTGTTCTTCCTGGGGTCGGAGCGGGCGGTGTCCCTGGCCCTTGAAAAGGGGCTCACGGTGGGCGGGACGTTCCTGCCGGTGGACCCTCTCGAGGCCACCACGCAGAGGATCATCGTGTCAAACGTCCCGCCCTTTGTTTCCGCTGAGCTCCTCCTCCCTCACCTACAACAACTGGGGGAGGTAAGGTCAGGGATCAACCCCATACCGCTCGGCCTCAGGGAGAACAGCCTGCGCCACGTGTTCTCCTTCCGCCGCCAGCTCTTTGTCCGGCTGGCGCGGGAGGACACGACGGAGGGAAGTTTTAATGTGGTGCACGAGGGGACTGCCTACCGCGTCTTCTGGACGTCGGACGGCGTGCGGTGCCATGCCTGCAAGGAGGTGGGGCACGTTCGCAAGAACTGCCCCGCCTCCAAGGCCGCCAAACCACCGAAGGCGGCCAAGGCTGGCGCCGCCGCCACCCCTCCCCCTAGTTGCATCCGTGTGCCGGGAGCCATGGGTGCGCGGGCATCGTCGGGGGCCTTTGTTTTCAGGGCCTCCGGCGGGGGGGAGGGAGAGCGTCCGAACGGAAGGAAGGCGCGGAAGAAGACGAGACATCTAGAGGCGGGTCCCCTCAGTGCGCCGGAAAGTTTGACCACCGCGCTCAGCCCAACCCAGTCACCGGCGAGCGCGTGGTGCCCCGAGCCCGTGCCCGAGCCCTTGAATAACACCACAGAGGGGCCCGGGCACGGGAAAGGAAAGGAAAAGGGGGGGGCGGAGCGGGAGGCCTCGGCAGACATGGGGGTCTCCCTGCCTCCGCGCGCCCCCAGGAACAAAAGGAGGCGCGGCTCCGATGAGGCGGAGGGGGAACAACATCCCTCCGCGGAGGAGTCGGTGCCCGCCGCGTGTCCCGCGTCCCCCACCAGCGCTCCCAAATTGCGCTGCAGGCGCGAAGAGTCTGTCCCCGGGGAGGGTGAGGCAGTCGAGGCTGCCCAGCCGCTGCCTCCTGGGGATGGAGTGGAAGATCTGCCTGTCGTGGGGTGCGTGGGGCCAGCGGAAGAATGCATTGCCGCCGGGCCGGGCGTCCCGGGGACTGAGGCGGGCGGGGCCGAAAAGGCCGAACCTGAGCCCGCCCAGCCAATACCCAACTTCCCCCGGGAGTCGCTCGACCCGGCAGAAACTGAAATTCAGGTTTTTAATGAAACTGTAAATGCTGGGCCGGGGGGTGGCAGCGGGGAGGGGGAGGAACACCCACCCTCGCCTCTTACTTTGGAGCTGGAGCACTTGGGGAGCCTGGGGATCTCCTATGGCCGGGTCTCTCCTTGTTCTCCGGTTCCTGGGGCGGAGGGGGAACCCCTTCCGCTGTCATTTCCCGACCCAGCACCATTTTTAAAAGAGCCCAGTGGGGACTCCTCTGCCGACGATCCTGGGGGTGGGATCGGGGCAGTGCCAGGGCCGGTTGGAGCGGCCGGTTCATTTGCCGTACCTTGTGCGGTCGATGGGCTGGCTGCTGGCGGCCACCTCCCGGAGGAGGACGGGGACTCGGTGGGGGACGCGGGTGAAGACCTAGAGACCACCGCCAGTGAGGCGGTGGATCTGCTCGCGGCCGCCGCTGAGGCCCTCCTCATTCCTGCAAAGGAACTCCGGGACTTTTTGGCCCAGAGCCGGGGTCGCCGCGACCAAGCCCGACTGGCCCTGGAAAAATGGTCCGAGCCAGAGCTGATCAAGGGGTCTGTCCGCGCCGCCGTTAAAACCTTGGCCGCGGGCGGGCCCTTGACAAAGGAGCAGCACCTTGAGCTGCGCGAGCTCGAGGGACTCCTCGCTGGGCTGCGGAGGGAGCGGAGTTCAACAAAAGACTCCGCTCCCTCCCCCACAATAGGTTAAGGTAGAGGTTGCACTATGCTTTTGCCATGAAGATAACCATAGCCAGCCTCAACATCAACGGCGGCAGAGGGGCACGCCGTAGATTTGACAATTTTTCGCTCCTGCGGGAGGGGAAATATGCGGTGTGCTTCCTGCAAGAAACCCACACCGTTCCGGGAGACGAAGCCACGTGGCTCCTGGAATGGCAAGGAGAGGTCCGCATGAGCCACCTCACCGCCATTTCTAGTGGGGTGGCCATCTTGCTGGGCCCGCATTTTCAGCCGGAGATCTTGGGGGTCGAGGAGCCCGTGCCAGGCCGCTTGCTGCACGTAACGGTTCGCCTGGGGGACGTGCCGCTCCATCTCGTGAACGTGTACGCCCCTCATCCCGGCCCGCAGCAAACGCGCTTCTTTGAAGAGGTGTCCGCTCTTCTTGGCTCCGTCGACGTCGGCGACTGCATTGTCCTCGGGGGGGATTTTAACTGCACCCTCGAGGCGAGGGACCGCTCCGGTGCCCCGCAGTGCATGACGGCGATGGAGAAGTTGAGGGACCTGGTCGGGTCCTTCGACTTGGTGGACGTCTGGCGAAATCTCCACCCCGACTCCAGCGCCTTTACTTGGGTGAGGCCTGGAGTTGGATGGTCTAGAGTCGACCGCCTTTACGTGTCTCGGGCGTACGTTTCCTGCGTCCCGGCGGCCTCCATGCGGCCGGTGCCGTGTTCGGACCACCACCTGGTGTGGGCGGAGCTCGCTTCGCTCCGCGCGAGGACGGGGTCCGCGTACTGGCACTTTAACAACCGGCTGCTGGAGGACGTGCGGTTCCAGGACTCGTTCCATCGATTCTGGTCCGACTGGAGAAGGAAGCAGGTGGGCTTCCCCTCCTTGAGGCTATGGTGGGACGTGGGCAAGGCTCACGTCCGCGTCTTCTGTCAAGAGTACGCGAGGGGGTCGACCAAGAGGCGGGCGGCCAGAGTCGGGCGCCTAGAAAAAGAGGTGCTCGACCTGGAAGCCCGTCTCGGTCAAGTCGTCCAGGACCCGGCCCTGCGGACGGTGTACGAAGCGAAGAAGGCCGCGCTGAAGGACCTGCAGCTCGTCGGGTCCCGAGGCGCGTTCGTGAGGTCGCGGATCCGGTTCCTGCGGGATCTGGACCGCGGCTCCCCCTTCTTCTACTCGCTGGAAAAAAGGCAGAGTGTCCGTAAGCAGCTCTTGACGCTGCTGGCCGACGACGGCTCTCTCGTCTCGGATCCGGAGGGCGTCAACAACAGGGTCCGTGAATATTACGGGGCTCTGTTCTCTCCGGATCCGTCCAGCGAGGAAGCGCGTAGAGTTTTGTGGGAGGACCTGCCGAAGGTCAGCCCGGAGGGCGCCGAAAATCTGGAAGCTCCGCTAAGCCTGGCGGAGCTGACCGGCTCTCGAGGGGAAAATCCCCGGGGCTGGACGGGCTGACCGTGGAGTTCCACAGGGCGTTCTGGGACGTCCTGGGGGGCGACTACGCGCGGGTCCTGGGGGAAAGTCTGGCGACCGGGGAGGTGCCCCTCTCTTGGCGCAGGGCAGTCATCGTCCTGCTGCCTAAGAAGGGCGATCTCCGCCTCCTTAAGAACTGGCGCCCGGTCTCCCTCCTCAGCACGGACTACAAAATCTTCGCCAGGGCGATGTCTGCTCGCCTTGGTGCCGTGCTGGACCACATGATCCACCCCGACCAGTCCTACACGGTCCCGGGCCGGACAATCCACGATAACATCCATCTGGTCCGGGACCTCATCCATTGTTCCCAGGAGGCTGGTCTGTCGGTCGCCTTCCTATCCCTCGACCAAGAGAAGGCGTTCGACAGGGTGGATCACGACTATCTGCTCGGAACTCTGCGCGCTTTCGGGTTCGGGACGCATTTCGTCGCCCGGATCCGACTTTTGTACGCCGCCGCGGAGTGTCTGATTAAGGTTAACGGGTCCTTGACGGCGCCCCTTCGCTTTAGGAGAGGGGTGCGCCAGGGATGCCCCATGTCTGGCCAGTTATATGCCGTTTGCGTGGAGCCTTTCCTGCGCCTCTTGCGGACGAGGTTGACGGGACTGGCTCTGCAAGGGCCGGGCGTGGAGGTCGTCCTCTCGGCTTACGCCGATGACGTGCTCCTCGCGGTAGAGGATCCCGCTGACCTACGGAGGATGCGTGAGTGCCAGGAGATTTACTCGGCCGCGTCCTCCGCCAGGATCAACTGGGAGAAATGTTCCGGACTCCTGGTGGGTCAGTGGCAGGTGGACTCCCTGCCGGAGGAGCTCAGGCCTTTTGCCTGGAGCACGACCCATCTCCTCTATCTGGGAGTCTACCTTAGCCCCGACGAGGGAGCCTGGCCGGCGAACTGGCAGGAGCTGGAGGCCAAGGTCGCCGCTCGCCTAGGGCGCTGGACAGGACTGCTCCGAGTGCTGTCCTACAGGGGTCGAGCGCTAGTCATAAACCAGCTGGTGGCCGCAATGTTGTGGTACCGGCTGGTCACTTTGACCCCTCCCCCTGCGTTTGTCGCCAAGATACAGAAGAAGCTGGTGGACTTCTTCTGGAACAACAGGAAGCACTGGGTCTCTGCTGCGGTCTTGAGTCTCCCGCTTGAGGAGGGCGGTCAGTCGTTGGTGTGCGTCAGCGCCCAGCTCGCGACTTTCCGTCTTCAGACCCTGCAGAGATACCTTTACGTCGAGCCCCCTCCTAGGTGGTGCGCTCTGGCGAGGTATTTCTTCCGCCAGCAGCTCGACCTCAATTATGACACGCAGCTCCTGTTTGTGAACTTGGGGGGTACCAGGACCGCCCTCCGGGAGCTGCCTGTCTTTTACAGGGAACTCATCAGGGTCTGGAACAAAGTCTCTACCAAGCGCAGCTCTCCGCCGGCTGGAGTGGCGGCCGTCCTGCAGGAGCCGCTGCTCGGGAATCCGTACCTCCACGGCCGAGGTTTCATGTGGCGGTCGGAAGAGAGGGCTGTGGCTGGTGAGGTGACCAGGGTCAGGGACGTGCTCGATGGCGGAGGAGCGGGCTGGATGGCGCCAGACACGCTGGCGCGGCGCCTAAACTCTGCCAACGTCCGCCACGCGGCCGATGCCATCGAGTCGCTAAAAACAGCTCTGGGCCCTGACTCCGTTAGGTGCATCGAGGAGGCTCAAGCACGTGGGGAGAACCCGTCCGAACTGACCCCCGTCCGGACGGAATTCCTCATCGGCGCCAAACCCCGGAACCTCCCTCGGGGGCCGGCGCCTCACAACTTGAGCCGCCTAGGGGAAATCCCCTCCGTGCCTTTCAGTTCCGCGCGGAGGGGTTTCCTGTACGGGCTGCTCCTGCACACCCTCAACTTTGCCATCCTCGCCGGCCGTCCGGACACGCCATGGCGTACCATCTTGCCGTCCGGAGGAGGCGGGGGTCCCCGCTGGAGGGCACTCTACGCAGGGGTCCTCCCACTATTCATCGGGGACTTGGCCTGGAGGGTGGTGCACGGAGCAGTGCCGTGCAACAAATTTTTAAGCCGGTTCACGGACTCCCAGGCCGCCTGCAATTTCTGCGGTCTGAAAGAGTCCGTGTTCCATGTTTTTATGGAATGCACAAGGTTGCAGCCCCTGTTTTATTATTTGAAGGGGCTGCTCCTGAAATTCTGGCTGCACTTCAGTCCCACTCTCCTGATCTTTGGGCACCCTGTGCGGAGGGGAGCGGGTAGGTCCGAAGGCCTCCTCGTAGGACTGCTCCTGGGCACGGCCAAGGGTGCCATCAGCCGGTCCAGGCACCGGGCGGTCGAGGGGGTCGTTTAACCTGACTGCCTGCCTCTCTTCCGCTCTTACATCCGGTCCAGGGTGTCCTTGGAGATGGAGCACGCGGTGTCCACCGGTACGCTCGCGGCCTTCCGCGAGAGGTGGGCACCGGAGGGACTGGAGTGCATCATCACGCCCGGCAACCAAATTTTAATTTGATTTTACGTTTTAAAGTTTAATTTGTTTTCATTGCCGGTGCTTTTAGTGTCCCCCTTCCCTTTTATAGGGGGCACTGGGGAAAATTGTGAATTTAGTGCCCAAAAAAAAAACAAAAAAAAAACAGAAAAAAAAAACAAAACAAAAAGGGGGGGAAAAAAAAAAAGGGCCTTGTCAATGTCCGGAGTGTCACCCAGGTCGGGTGGCACAGTTTTAATGTTTTATGTTTTGCAGGTGAACTCCAAAAAGAGTTTCATGCACAAGGACCAATTGTGGAGCAGTGGAGGCGTGTCCTGCTCAGTTGGAGCTGTGAGCTGTGAGAGGAGCAGCTATCAACCTGTGCTCCTGCCTGGAGAGCCCTGAGACCAGCCCAGGAAGAGAAGGAAGGAAGGGGCTTCACCACCAACTTTTAGCCAGAGGGAGAGGAGGAGAACAGAAAACTTTTAAACAACTTTTACCATTCTGCAAAGAGTTGGAGAGAGGGGGAAAAGACCAACAACATCCAGTGTGGAATGAGGGAGACTCTACCATTCAACAGGTGGGTGTGGGTGCAGTCCCAAAAAGACTTTGTTGTATCGGTGGGGGGAGGAAAGAAGACCACTGAGGGCCGGAACATCGCGGGGGGTGTGTGTGTGTGGAAAGTGTGTGTGGGAGCCTTGCTTACAACTAGGCCCCACACACAATTGAACCCCGCCCCCCCCCCAATTGCCTAGCCTGGGATAGCTGGAGCTACCAGGCTGAAGATTTTTCTCATTTACCCTATTAACATCGTTAGGAGTGTGTGCCTGGTGGCTCTTGCTGCCCCAGGTGAAGACGTCTTCTCCCCCCACCTGAAGACCCACCCCAAGGACTGTGTTTTTTGTGTTTTGCCATCTGGAGAGTGCACCCACCCACAGCTGCGAGGGGAGACCTGCCCTCGCAGTTCCCCCCCCTTCCCACCCCCCTCTCTCTTTCTCTGTTACTCTGTTTCACCCTCTCTCTCTGAGGCCCCTTTCTCCTAATTTAAAAAAAAACAATTAAGACACTGAGCAGAGGGAACAAGGCCCCTCCCCAATCATTAACAAGGGGAGAGGTGTGCCTCTTTCAGAGCTCCCTCTGTTCAAACAACAACGAGGCTAATAAAGACCATGAAGGCCTGTGACTTTGGGGTGGGTGTAGCCCTTAAAGGGACCCCGTGATGGCGACCCCATCCACGCCGGTGGCAGGGCCAGCGAAGACGTATGCGCAGGTGGCAACCGCTTCCACGGCACCTCCTGCGCCACCCGCTGCCCTGCCACCTTTTCAACTTATAACCAGGAAACACGGGGTCAAGAGCTACACTCACCCCACAATGAGCATTGAGGAGTGCGTGCGGGCGATGGCTGGGGTAGTCGGCCCCTCGGCCATTGTCGCGGCCTCCAAGATGTCTGGGAAGGCAGTTTTCTTCCTGGGGTCGGAGCGGGCGGTGTCCCTGGCCCTTGAAAAGGGGCTCACGGTGGGCGGGACGTTCCTGCCGGTGGACCCTCTCGAGGCCACCGCGCAGAGGGTCATCATATCGAACGTCCCGCCCTTTGTTCCCGCTGAGCTCCTCCTCCCTCACCTACACCAACTGGGGGAGGTAAGGTCGGGGATCAACCCCATACCGCTCGGCCTCAGGGAGAACAGCCTGCGCCACGTGTTCTCCTTCCGCCGCCAGCTCTTTGTCCGGCTGGCGCGGGAGGACATGACGGAAGGGCACTTTAATGTGGTGCATGAGGGGACTGCCTACTGCGTCTTCTGGACGTCGGACGGCGTGCGGTGCCATGCCTGTAGGGAGGTGGGGCACATTCGCAAGAACTGCCCCGCCTCCAAGGCCGCCAAACCACCGAAGGCGGCCAAGGATGGCGCCGCCGCCACCCCTCCCCCGAGTTGCGTCCGCGTGCCGGGAGCCGTAGGTGCGCGGGCATCGTCGGAGGCCTTTGTTTTCAGGGCGGTGGGACGTGGGCAAGGCTCACGTCCGCGTCTTCTGTCAAGAGTACGCGAGGGGGTCGACCAAGAGGCGGGCGGCCAGAGTCGGGCGCCTAGAAAAAGAGGTGCTCGACCTGGAAGCCCGTCTCGGTCAAGTCGTCCAGGACCCGGCCCTGCGGACGGTGTACGAAGCGAAGAAGGCCGCGCTGAAGGACCTGCAGCTCGTCGGGTCCCGAGGCGCGTTCGTGAGGTCGCGGTTCCGGTTCCTGCGGGATCTGGACCGCGGCTCCCCCTTCTTCTACTCGCTGGAAAAAAGGCAGAGTGTCCGTAAGCAGCTCTTTACGCTGCTGGCCGACGACGGCTCTCTCGTCTCGGATCCGGAGGGCGTCAACAACAGGGCCCGTGAATATTACAGGGCTCTGTTCTCTCCGGATCCGTCCAGCGAGGAAGCGCGTAGAGTTTTGTGGGAGGACCTGCCGAAGGTCAGCCCGGAGGGCGCCGAAAATCTGGAAGCTCCGCTAAGCCTGGCGGAGCTGACCGGTGCCCTCGACCGGCTCTCGAGGGGAAAATCCCCGGGGCTGGACGGGCTGACCGTGGAGTTCCACAGGGCGTTCTGGGACGTCCTGGGGGGGCGACTACGCGCGGGTCCTGGGGGAAAGTCTGGCGACCGGGGAGATGCCCCTCTCTTGGCGCAGGGCAGTCATCGTCCTGCTGCCTAAGAAGGGCGATCTCCGCTTCCTTAAGAACTGGCGCCCGGTCTCCCTCCTCAGCACGGACTACAAAATCTTCACCAGGGCGATATCTGCTCGCCTTAGTGCCGTGCTGGACCACATGATCCACCCCGACCAGTCCTACACGGTCCCGAGCCGGACAATCCACGATAACATCCATCTGGTCCGGAACCTCATCCATTGTTCCCAAAAAACTGGTCTATCGGTCGCCTTCCTATCCCTCGACCAAGAGAAGGCGTTCGACAGGGTGGATCACGGCTATCTGCTCGGAACTCTGCGCGCTTTCGGGATCGGGACGCATTTCGTCGTCCGGATCCGACTTTTGTACGCCGCCGCGGAGTGTCTGATTAAGGTTAACGGGTCCTTGACGGCGCCCCTTCGCTTTAGGAGAGGGGTGCGCCAGGGATGCCCCATGTCCGGCCAGTTATACGCCGTTTGCGTGGAGCCTTTCCTGCGCCTCTTGCGGACGAGGTTGACGGGACTGGCTCTGCAAGGGCCGGGCGTGGAGGTCGTACTCTCGGCTTACTCCGATGACGTGCTCCTCGCGGTAGAGGATCCCGCTGACCTGCGGAGGATGCGTGAGTGCCAGGAGATTTACTCGGCCGCGTCCTCCGCCAGGATCAACTGGGAGAAATGTTCCGGACTCCTGGTGGGTCAGTGGCGGGTGGACTCCCTGCCAGAGGAGCTCAGGCCTTTTGCCTGGAGCACGACCCATCTCCTCTATCTGGGAGTCTACCTTAGCCCCGACGAGGGAGCCTGGCCGGCGAACTGGCAGGAGCTGGAGGCCAAGGTCGCCGCTCGCCTAGGGCGCTGGACAGGACTGCTCCGAGTGCTGTCCTACAGGGGTCGAGCGCTAGTCATAAACCAGCTGGTGGCCGCAATGCTGTGGTACCGGCTGGTCACTTTGACCCCTCCCCCTGCGTTTGTCGCCAAGATACAGAAGAAGCTGGTGGACTTCTTTTGGAACAACAGGAAGCACTGGGTCTCTGCTGCGGTCTTGAGTCTCCCGCTTGAGGAGGGCGGTCAGTCGTTGGTGTGCGTCAGCGCCCAGCTCGCGACTTTCCATCTTCAGACCCTGCAGAGATACCTTTACGTCGAGCCCCCTCCTAGGTGGTGTGCTCTGGCGAGGTATTTCTTCCGCCAGCAGCGCGACCTCAATTATGACACGCAGCTCCTGTTTGTGAACTTGGGGGGTGTCAGGACCGCCCTCCGGGAGCTGCCTGTCTTTTACAGGGAACTCATCAGGGTCTGGAACAAAGTCTCCACCAAGCGCAGCTCTCCGGCGGCTGGAGTTGCGGCCGTCCTGCAGGAGCCGCTGCTCGGGAATCCGTACCTCCACGACCGAGGTTTCATGTGGCGGTCGGAAGAGAGGGCTGTGGCTGGTGAGGTGACCAGGGTCAGGGACCTGCTCGAAGGCGGAGGAGCGGGCTGGATGGCACCAGACACGCTGACGCAGTGCCTAAACTCTGCCAACGTCCGCCACGCGGCCGATGCCATCGAGTCGCTAAAAACAGCTCTGGGCCCTGACTCCGTTAGGTGTATCGAGGAGGCTCAAGCACGTGGGGAGATCCCGTCCGAACTGACCCCCGTCCGGACGGAATTCCTCATCAGCGCCAAACTCCGGAACCTCCCTCGGGGGCCGGCGCCTCACAACTTGAGCCGCCTCGGGGAAATCCCCTCCGTGCCTTTCAGTTCCGCGCGGAGGGGTTTCCTGTACGGGCTGCTCCTGCACACCCTCAACTTTGCCATCCTCGCCGGCCATCCGGACACGCCATGGCGTACCATCTTGCCGTCCGGAGGAGGCGGGGGTCCCCGCTGGAGGGCACTCTACGCAGGGGTCCTCCCACTATTCATCGGGGACTTGGCCTGGAGGGTGGTGCACGGAGCAGTGCCGTGCAACAAATTGTTAAGCCAGTTCACGGACTCCCAGGCCGCCTGCAATTTCTGCGGTCTGGAAGAGTCCGTGTTCCATGTTTTTATGGAATGCACAAGGTTGCAGCCCCTGTTTTATTATTTGAAGGGGATGCTCCTGAAATTCTGGCTGCACTTCAGTCCCACCCTCCTGATCTTTGGGCACCCTGTGCGGAGGGGAGCGGGTAGGTCCGAAGGCCTCCTCGTAGGACTGCTCCTGGGCACGGCCAAGGGTGCCATCAGCCGGACCAGGCAGCGGGCGGTCGAGGGGGTCGTTCAACCTGACTGCCTGCCTCTCTTCCGCTCTTATATCCGGTCCAGGGTGTCCTTGGAGATGGAGCACGCGGTGTCCACCGGTACGCTCGCGGCCTTCCGCGAGAGGTGGGCACCGGAGGGACTGGAGTGCATCATCACGCCCGGCAACCAAATTTTAATTTGATTTTACGTTTTTAAGTTTAATTTGTTTTAATTGCCGGTGCTTTTAGTGTCCCCCTTCCCTTTTATAGGGGGCACTGGGGAAAATTGTGATTTTAGTGCCCCAAAAAAAAAAAAGAAAAACACAACAAAAAAAAGGGGGGAAAAAAAAAAGGGCCTTGTAAATGTCTGGAGTGTCACCCAGGTCGGGTGGCACCTTTTAATGTTTTATGTTTTTGCAGGTGAACTCCAAAAAGAGTTTCATGCACAAGTACCCCCAGGTCCCTCTGCACCGCAGCATGTTGGGTGTATGCAATTTGTTGTCATATGTGGGGGGAGGAGGCCGCCCTCCTGCTTTGCATTTGTAATCTGTGTTGCTGGACATGTTGACCATTTGATTGATGTCAAGTCGAAAAAATGGGGTTTGGGAACGGGTGGGATGTTTTTGGCCATGATACTTATGATTTCAGACCAATGTTCGTATAAAAAATGTTTTATTCAACATAACCTTATTGCGCATTGTCTCAGATAGCTGGACCGATACACGCTGGTGATTCCTTAACATGAAAGGGTTAAATTAAACCTAACTTCAATCAACTTAAACTTTAACTGGCACCAAGGTGATGCCCACCATTGATATCTGAGCTGCACACACACAGCATCATCATCATCATAGGTAGTTCCTCGGAATCGAGGAAGACTTGCTTCCACTCTTAGCATGAGTTCTTAGGTGGCTGTACAGTCCAATACGAGAACCACAATCTCTGTCACAGGTGGGACAGACAGTGGTTGAGAGGAAGGGTGGGTAGGGAGCCCGGTTTGCCGAATGCTCCTTCCGCTGCCTGCGCTTGATTTCGGCATGCTCTCAGCGACAATACTCGAGGAGCTCAGCGCCCTCCCGGATGCACATTCTCCACTTAGGGCGGTCTTTGACCAGGAACTCCCAGGTGTCAGTGGGGATATCACACTTTATCAGGGAGGCTTTGAGGGTGTCCGTGTAACGTTTCCTCTGCCCGCCTTTGGCTCATTTGCAGTGAGAGAGTTCGGAATTGTAAGGGGGGGTGGTCCCGGAGGTCAGGTTCACCTCCCACCAACTTGAGTGGTTCAAATCACTCCCACTCCCTTGGGTTCTAGGCTCTGGATTTATTTGGGGGATGTGACAAAGTGCAAAGGACAACTGGTTTGGTGCAAAAGAACTTTGATTTTATTACAAACAAGAAAATACAATGTCAAACTTATAATCACTCTAATAAAGGACAATACATTACACATTCAAAGGGGGTTACAGTAAAATTACATCTCCCACCTCCCAATACCTAATTCTAGCTAGATTAGACTCCACGGTAGGCAGGGACTATGCTTACCAATCCTTTCTGGTCAGTTAGCGGTAGTTCGCGATTTCGGGGTTCGTTGAAATCTGTGGGTTCTGCTTGCCGTACCCTAAACGTCGGAGAAGACTTCTAGCTACGCAATCTTCAGTTGGGTTGAGTCTGCTAATACGGTAAGGCGCGTTTTGGATCTGTGGGGTAAGTACCCAGTTTTCTTTGTTAGAAATAGGTTCGAAGTCTCTTCAGGTAATGTTTTCACCTGTTGGTAGTCAGGACTTAGATTGTAGAGTGGAAACTTTTCAATTCTTCGTTTTTTTCCTGTTGGAGTTTTGTTTTGAGTTTGGTCGATCGCGGTGATTTTTCATTGGTGCCACGTTGGTTGTGGTCGGTTGCTGCCACGATGGTGATGTTCTTCCTTCTTTCAGGACTTCGAGACTGGAGAAGTTAGTTTACAGCTGTTGGTTTCTCTCCTTGTCTTGATACATAGACGTAGTATAGCACGAGCAATATGGCATACCCTCTCTTGAAACAGGGGGCCAGTTATACCATTTGAGTTGTTCTAATCTTGGTGCCAAATCAGTTCAGAATTCTTTGTTTAAATTTGGCAGGTTTGACTCTTTGTAATATTTTGGCGGGCTCATTAAAAGTTAATATGTTTTGGGTGGGTTGATGTTCGAAAACTGTTTCCTGATGGAAATATTAGCTTGGTAATCGCAATATCCTTTTGTGCTTAATTTTTCGCATACAGGCTGGGTTGGGCCTCTTTGTGATGTATATGCTGAAACGGTTTTCCAGATTCAGGTTGATGGTTGGCTATCTCCGGGTTATTTGTTGTAATGTTAATGTCGCTTGTGGAGTAGGATTCTCGAATACCCATTTCTCCAGACAAGTTAACTTAGTCCCAACACCCAGACAATCCTAATAATCAGGTGGGCTTCTGTTATTTCTTGAGGCCCACCCACAGCCTTGAATTTGTCTTTTAAAATCCAAAATTTGATTAAAGTTCGTAGTTTCTTCTACAAGCACTTTAGGATTTCAAACTTTTCGGTAGATTGTCCCAAATTAAATTTCCTTTCGAATGAGCCCAAACACTGGGGGAGTTCTTGTGAATTTTGCATCCTTTCAGAGTAGAGCGCTTGTTTTGGGAGTCTCGTGTCTGGCATGCGAACTATGTGGCCTGCCCAGCGGAGCTGATCAAGTGTGGTCAGTGCTTCAATGCTGGGGATGTTTTCCTTGACGAGGACGCTAATGTTTGTGCGTTTGTCCTCCCAGGGGATTTGCAGAGACATCGCTGGTGGTATTTCTCCAACAATTTGAGGTGTCTACTATACATGGTCCACATCTCTGAGCCATACAGGAGGGCGGGTATTACTATGGCCCTGTAGACCATGAGCTTGGTGTGTCAATGTTGTCACTCACAGCAACATTCTTTCAGGCAAATTGTTCACTTATCAGCTGCTGACGTAAGAGTCTTGCAGCTATGTAGCCACCACGGGCTCTTTCCTGTGGTCTGAAGAGGGAGTGGACATGGTTGCATAGCCAGCCCGATTGTCTGGCCCTAGGTCAGCATCCAGCCCCTCGTTCTCCTCTTCCTCTCGCTCTTGAGGTGGACCATCAGTCCCTTCTGGCAATTCTTGTCCCCTCCTGATAGCCAGGTTGTGCAGCATGGAGCAGACAACATCGAATTTAGCTACTTGCTCAGGGTTGTATTGTAGCTCCCCTCCTGAGTGGTCCAGGCATCTGAAGCGCTGCTTAAGCACAGTTATTGTTTTCTGGACCACATTGCATGTATCTGTGTGGCTCCGGTTGTATCACTTCTCAGCCTCGGTGTGGGTGTCACGCCAGGTGGCTAGGCCATATCAGTTTTCACCAAGCATCCAGCATTGTCCTTGTGGCTGACTCTTAAACATGTCAGAGACAGCGCTCTCACGCAGGATGTGAGCCTCATCAAAGCTGCCTGGACATTCACTGCCATTATGATCTGGTTGTGGTCAACAACTAGTTGGACATTCAGGGAGTGAAATCCTTTTCTGTTACGAAAAAGCTCTGGGTCCTGAGAAGGTACCCGCATGGCGATGTGAGCTTACTGTATTGCTCCCTGCACTCTGGGGAACCTAGCAATGCGGTACAATGCTCCAGCCCTGTCAGTCTGAGCCTCTGTGATCATGGGGAAGCTGATAAAAATCCATCCTACGCATGTACAGGGCCTCCATGACAGTATAATACCGACTGATCAGAAGCAATAATTTCCTCACTAAAATACACCAACAGTAAACCCCCAATAGTCCAGAGTCTGAAAATATGTCTGTTGATATGGTCACTTCACCTGAGAAGAACTCCAGAGTCAATCCAAACTCCCCCGAAGTTGAAGCAGCCTTTTGAATGAAGCGATCTGCGATTTAAAAAATGCCGCCCACACTGCAGTGATTCGTTCAGAACAGTTCCACTTTTTCTGAGCGGTGTTTTGGGCGAGCGATATTGTGGGTGAGATGTGTGCGAGGTGGTGAAAGTGACGCTGGCCGATCTCCTGGGCGTTAGTTTTGGCAAATGTGATCTTTAGGACAAAAAAAAGTGGCCGGTCGGTATTATTGAATCTTGGCATTAATTACATGCGGAAAGTAACACTGGGCAATATTATGGGCGTTGGTTTCGCCCATTCTGATGATTCTGCCCAAAAAAAGTGTGCAGGCGGTATTTTTTTTCCCGGCGTTACGCACATGGGGAAAGTAATGCTCGGCGATAAGTGTCTGAAAAATGGGCATCAGTTTCCATTTTGTGGCTAAATGGGCAATATCTGGGTGTTATACGTCATTTCAGTGGTAAAATGGACATTAAGTGGGCGTTATGCATGCAAAAAAAGTGTAAAATCTAGCTCTTAGACTTTAGAAGAATGAGACGTGATCTCACTGAAACATATAAAACTCTTAAGGGGCTTGACAGGGTAGATGCTAGGACCATGTTTCTCCAGCCTTTGGCCCTCCATTAACCATGACATTTCTGCAGCTACCGATCTGCTCAATCACACCCTCACCACCACCTTTGATGCCCTAGTCCCTGTTAAAACAATTACTCTCTCTCACCCTGGCCATTCCCCCTGACCAAGGCCAAGGGACACAGACTTGAACGGATATGGCGGACAACTGGTTAAGCCATTCACCACCAGATCTGGCTGGACCACATAAAGCACTATCGGGTCTTGCTCTCATCTGCCAAAATTGCTCACTATTCCAGAATCATTCTGGAATGTGAAGATAAATCTTGGCTTCAATTCTGCACTATTAACTGTTTTTTTAAACCCCTCTCCCCAGTCTCTACCCTCACCTCTGACAATAATTATGAGGAGCTCATGGACGTCTTTGTCTCTAAGATTGAGACCATCCATTTGCCTGCCTCTTCCTCTTCCCGTCCTTCCCCTAAATCACTGGGCCAAGCTTCCTCTAAGGTAGCGCCCTGCCCTTGTCCTGACCTCACATCTTTCTCCAGTTTCTATCCGATCTCCCCTCATGATCTTTCCAAGCTCATCCTGTCCATGAGACCAACTTCCTGCTCCGTTGACCCTATTCCCACCAAACTGCTGACCACCCAACCTCTTTTTCTGGCTCCTGTGTTAGCTGACATTGTTAATGGTTCTCTCTCCTCAGGTACTGTCCCTCTCTTCCTGAAATCTGCCGTCATCACCCTTCTCAAAAAAACAATCCTCGACCTACCCGTCCTTGCAAACTAGCACTCCATTTCCAACCTCCCTTTCCTCTCCAAAGTCCTTGGACGTGTTGTCGCCTCCCAAATCTGTGTCCAGTTTTCCCCCAATTCCATGTTTGAATCCCTCCAATCAGGTTTCCGTGCCTGCCACAGTACCGAAACGATTCTCATCAGTCACAAATGGTATCCTTTATGACTGTGACAAAGGCAACTATCCTCCCACATCCTTCTTGACTTGTCTGCAACCTTTGACATGGTTGACCACTCTATCCTTCTCCAACGCCTCTCCACTGTCGTCCAGCTGGATGGGACTGCATTCGTCTGGTTCCATTCTTCCCTATTTAATCGTAACCAGAGAATCAACTGCAATGGCTTCTCTTCCCGCTCCCGCATCATTACCTCTGGTGTCCCCCAAGGATCTATCTTGACCCCCTCCTATTTCTCATCTACATGTTGCCCCTTAGCGACATCATCTGAAAACACAGCATCATTTTCCGCATGTATGCCGATGCCACCCAGCTCTACATCACTCAACCCCTCCACAGTCTCTAAATTGTCAGACATCCAGTTCTGGATGAGCATAAGTTTTTTCCAGTTGAATATTGGGAAGACTGAAGCCATTGTTTCCATCCCTGCCACAAATTCTGTTCCCTAGCCACTGACTCCATCCCTCTCGCCAACTTCTGTCTGAGGGTGAACCAGACTGTTTGCAACCTTGTTGCCATATTTGACCCTGAAATGAGCCTTCAACCACACATCCACAGCATAACTAAGACCGCCTATTTCCACCACCGTAACATTGCCCGTCTCTGCCCTTGCCTCAGCTCATCTGCTGCTGAAGCCCTCATCCATGCCTATGTTACCTCTAAACTTTACTATTCCAATGGACTCCTAGCTGGCCTCCTACATTCTACCCTATGTAAGTGATCCAAAACTTGGCTGCCCATGTCCTAACTCACACCAAGTCCCATTCACCCATCACCCCTGTGCTCGCTGATCCACATTGGCTTCCAGTTAAGCAAGCCCTCGATTTCAAAATTTTCATCCTTACTTTCAAATCTCTGCATGGCCTCGCCCTTCCCTATCTCTGTAATCTCCTCCAGCCCTACAATGCCCTGAGATGTCTGCGCTCCTCTAATTCTGCCCTCTTGAGCATCCCTGATTATAATCGTTTAACCATTGGTGGCCGTGCCTTCTGTTGCCTATACACCAGACTCTGGAACTTCTTGTCTAAATCCCTCTGCCTCTCTACCTCTCTTTCCTCCTTCAAGACGTTCCTGAAAACATACCTCTTTCACCAAGCTTTTGGTCACCTGTGCTAATTTCTACTAATGCATCTCGGTGTCAAATTTTTTAATCTCATTATACTCCTGTGAAGCACCTTGAGATGGTTCACTATGTTAAAGTCACTATATAAATACAAGTTGATGTTGTTGTTGGCTGAAGAGTCGAGAACTTATCTCAGAATAAGGGGTCGGCCATTTAGGATTGGGATGAGGATAAATTTCTTCACTCAAAGAGTTGTGAATCTTTGGAATCCTCTAACCAGTGGGCTGTGAATGCTCAGCCATTGAGTATATTCAAGGCAGAAATAGATAGATTTTTGGATACTAAAGGAACCAAGGGATATGGGGATAGTGGGGGAAGGTGGAGTTGAGGTAGAAGATCAGCCATGATATTGAACAGCAGAGCAAGTTTGAAGGGCCGAATGACCTACTTTGGCTCCTATTTCTTGTGTTCTTATATTCTTCACCTCACCCTCACACACTTTGCATTGTTGCAATCCTCACACCCACATTTCATAGCTTGCACACACTGTCAGCTATTCAACCATGGCAGCCACATCAGCCAAACAGATTGCACGACACTCATTCACCCACTTCAGCAGCAGGAGCTAACCGGAGGAGAAGAGGCTTGCCTGAATGTCCTACCACCATGAAGGAGACAGTGCTGGCCGTTATTGAGATGATCATTGCTGAGCCCATGGCCAACAGTGGGGCTGAATTAATTGAAAATGAAGCTATCCTCACACCTAAATCACCTTCTCAACTACCCACTTCCTCCTCTTTCCACAATCTTTTCTGTTTTACAATCTGCAGATGGTGTTAGCATATATCTCTTACTTTTCCCCCTCCCCTCTTCACAACCTTACCCTTGTGCTTTACTCCTTTCAGATACCCAGCAAGTGCAACCTGGCCAGGCAGTGGAGGGAGAGCAAGAAGACACTGTATCCCAGAGAAAGTCCATCACTCGATTTCACACTCACAGCCACCAGCTCAGATAGTTGTGTATAATTTAGACGATAGCATAGAGGCGGGATATGCACGTGATGAGACACTGGGAACAAGTGGCCTACAGCCAGGCCTGGGGACAAGGATAGTGTAGGTGCCAGCTCGCCGAAGGGCGAGATTGCACTCGAGTTCTGCTGCAGAGGACTTACATGAGGACTTGACTGGGGCAAGTTACAGAAAAAGGCTGATGAATATGCACAATGAAATGCTTAGTGTATTGGGAAGCCTGCCAGAAAGTTTGTGTGTAATGTCAAGGAGCGTGGAGGAGTCCAGCACCAACTTGGCACAGGGCTTTGCGCAGAGCTTGGAGCCCATTCTTTCCAGCATAGAAGTGGTGACCAGCTCCATTAGCATACTACAACAAAAGCAAAATACTGCAGATTCTGGAATCTGAAATAAAAACAGAATGCTGGAAATCTCAGCGGGTCAGACAGCATCTGTGGAGAGAAAAACAGAGTTAACGTTTCAGGTCAATGACCCTTCGTCAGAACTGTTGAATGTTCGAAAAGGGCACATTCTTAAGCACTGAAAGGGGGTGGGGGGAAGAAAGAACAAAAGAGAAGTCTGTGATAGGGTGGAAGGCAGGAGAGATTAGAGAGACAAAAGGGATGATGGCCAAATTGAAATGGTAATGATACAATGTAGCACTGTATAGAAGCACAAAGACAAGCAAAGGCACATGGAAGAAAGACACTAAGGGAATGCACGTGGTGATGAGTTAAATTGTATATGCAATATAGCATAGAAACATAGAAAATAGGTGCAGGAGTAGGCCATTCGGCCCTTCTAGCCTGCACCACCACTCAATAAGATCATGGCTGATCATTCACCTCAGTACTCCTTTCCTGATTTTGCTCCATACCTCTTGATCCCTTTAGCCGTAAGGGCCATATCTAACTTCCTCTTGAATATATCCAATGAACTGACATCAACAACTCTCTGCGGTAGGGAATTCCACGCTTAACAGCTCTCTGAGTGAAGAAGTTTCTCCTCATCTCAGTCCTAAATGGCTTAACCCTTATCCTTAGACTGTGTCCCCTGGTTCTGGACTTACCCAACATCGGGAACATTCTTCCTGCATCTAAGCTGTCCAGTCCCGTCAGAATTTTATATGTTTCTATGAGATCCCCTCTCATTCTTCTAAACTCCAGTGAATAAAGGCCCAGTCGATCCAGTCTCTCCTCATATGTCAGTCCAGCCATCCCGCGAATCAGTCTGGTGAACCTTCGCTGCACTCCCTCAATAGCAAGAGCGTCCTTTCTCAGATTAGGAGACCAAAACTGAACACAATATTCCAGGTGAGGCCTCACCAAGGCCCTGTACAACTGCAGTAAGACCTCCCTGCTCCGATACTCAAAATCCCTATCTATGAAGGCGAACATACCGTTTGCCTTCTTCAGTGCCTGCGGTACCTGTATGCCAGCTTTCAATGACTGAGGTACCATGACACCCAGCTCTCGTTGCACCTCCCATTTTCCTAATCTGCTGCCATTCAGATAATATTCTGCCTTCGTGTTTTTGCCCTCAAAGTGGATAACCTCACTTTTATCCACATTATACTGCATCTGCCTTGTATTTGCCCACTCACCTAACCTGTCCAAGTCACCCTGCAGCCTCTTAGCATCCTCCTCACAGCTCACACCACCACCCAGTTTAGTGTCATCTGCAAACTTGGAGATATTACACTCAATTCCTTCATCCAAATCTTTAATGTATATTGTAAATAGCTGGGGTCCCAGCACTGAGCCCTGTGGCACCCCACTAGTCACTGCCTGCCATTCTGAAAAGGACCCGTTTATTCCGACTCTCTACTTCCTGTCTGCCAACCAGTTCTCTATCCACATCAGTACGTTCCCCCAAACCATGTGCTTTAATTTTGCACACCAATCTCTTGTGTGGGGCCTTGTCAAAAGCCTTTTGAAAGTCCAAATACACCACATCCACTGGTTCTTCCTTGTCTACTCTACTAGTTACATCCTCAAAAAATTCCAGAAGATTTGTCAAGCATGATTTCCCTTTCATAAATCCATGCTGACTTGGACCGATCCTGTCACTGCTTTCCAAATGCGCTGCTATTTCATCTTTAATAATTGATTCCAACATTTTCTCCACGACTGATGTCAGGCTAACCGGTCTATAATTACCCGTTTTCTCTCTCCCTCCTTTTTTAAAAAGTGGTGTTACATTAGCTACCCTCCAGTCCATAGGAACTCATCCAGAGTTGATAGACTGTTGGAAAATGATCACCAATGCATCCACTATTTCTAGGGCCACTTCCTTCAGTACACTGGGATGCAGACTATCAGCCCCAGGGATTTATCGGCCTTCAATCCCATCAATTTCCCTAACACAATTTCCCGTCTAATAAGGATATCCTTCAGTACCTCCTTCTCACTAGACCCTTGGTCCCCCAGTACTTCCGGAAGGGTATTTGTGTCTTCCTTCGTGAAGACAGAACCAAATTATTTGTTCAACTGGTCTGCCATTTCTTTGTTCCTCATTATAAATTGACCTGAATCTGACTGCAAGGGACCTAGTTTGTCTTCATTAATCTTTTTCTCTTCACATATCTATAGAAGCTTTTGCAGTCAGTTTTTATGTTCCCGCCAAGCTTCCTCTCATACTCTAATTTCTCCCTCCAAATTAAACCCTTTGTTTTCCTCTGCTGAATTCTAAATTTCTCCCAGTCCTCAGGTTTGCTGCTTTTTCTAGCCAATTTATCTGCCTCTTCCTTGGATTTAACACTATCCTTAATTTCCCTTGTTAACCACGGTTGAGCCACCTTCCCCATTTTATTTTTACTCAAGACAGGGATGTACAATTGTTGAAGTTCATCCATGTGATCTTTAAATGTTTGCCATTGCCTATCCACCGTCAACCCTTTAAGTATAATTCGCCAGTCTATTCTAGCCAATTCACATCTCATACCCATCAAAGTTATCTTCCCTTAAGTTCAGGACCCTAGTCTCTGAATTAACTGTGTCACTCTCCATCTTAATAAAGAATTCTACCATGTTATGGTCACTCTTCCCCAAGGGGCCTCGCACAACAAGATTGCTAATTAGTCCTTTCTCATTACACATCACCCAGTCTAGGATGGCCAGCCCTCTAGTTGCTTCCTCGACATATTGGTCCAGAAAACCATCCCTAATACACTCCAGGAAATCCTCTTCCACCGTATTGCTTCCAGTTTGGTTAGCACAATCTTTATGTAGATTAAAGTCGCCCATTATAACTGCTGTACCTTTATTGCATGCATCCCTAATTTCTTGTTTAATGCTGTCCCCAACCTCACTACTACTGTTTGGTGGTCTGTACATGATTTCATTCACAAATTTGATGTGGAATGCTTACTTTCTAGTGGCTTTTATTTTTGCATTGTGGCCAAGCGGGAGCATTGATGGTCAGTGACAGTGGGATGGTCAGGTGTGGGACTGTTGGTGAATTAGGGTTGTCATTACTGATATTAAACATAAGAACATAAGAAATAGGAACAGGAGTAGGCCACACGGCCCCTCGAGCCTGCTCCGCCATTCAGTAAGATCATGGCTAATCTGATCATGGACTCAGCTCCACTTCCCAGCCCGCTCCCCATAACCACTTATCGCTTTATCGTTTAAGAAACTGTCTATTTCTATCTTAAATTTATTCAATGTCCCAGCTTCCATAGCTTTCTGGGGCAGCGAATTCCACAGATTTACAACCCTCTGAGAGAAGACATTTCTCCTCATCCCTGTTTTAAATGGACGGCCCCTTATTCTAAGCATGCCCTCTAGTTCTGGTCTCCCCCATCAATGGAAACATCCTCTTTGCATCTATCCTGTCAAACCCCTTCAGAATCTTACGCGTTTCGATTTGATCACCTCTCATTCTTCTGAATTCCAATGAGTAGAAGCCCAACCTACTCAACCTTTCCTCGTAAGTCAAGCCCCGCATCCCCGGAATCAACCAAGTGAACCTTCTCTGAACTGCCTCCAAAGCAAGTATATCCTTTAATAAATATGGAAACCAAAACTGCATGCAGTATTCCAGATGTGGCCTCACCAATACCTTGTATAGCTATAGCAAGACTTCCCTGCTTTTATACTCCATCCCCTTCACAATAAAAACCAAGATACCATTGGCCTCCCTGATCACTTGCTGTACCTGCATACTATCCTTTTGTGTTTCATGCACAAGTACCCTCAGGTCCCGCTACACTGCAGCACTTTGCAATGTTTCTCCATTTAAATAATAACTTTTTTCTCCCAAAGTGCATGACCTCACACTTTCCAACATTATACTCCATCTGCCAAACTTTTGCCCACTCACTTAGCCTGTCTATGTCCTTTTGCAGATTTTTTGTGTCCTCCTCACACATTGCTTTTCCTCCCATCTTTGTATTGTCAGCAAACTTGGCTATGTTACACTCAGTCCCTTCTTCCAAGTTGTTAATATCGATTGTAAATAGTTGGGGTCGCAGCACTGATCCCTGCGGCACCCCACTCGTTACTGATTGCCAACCAGAGAATGAACCATTTATCCCGACTCTCTGTTTTCTGTTAGTTCGCCAATCCTCTATCCGTGCTAATATATTTCCCTCAACCCTGTGAACTTTTATCATGCAGTAACCTTTTATGTGGCATCTTGTCAAATGCCTTCTGGAATTCCAAATACACCACATCCACTGGTTCCCCTTTATCCACTCTGTCCGTTACATCCTCAAAGAACTCCAGCAAATTTGTTGAACATGACTTCCCTTTCATAAATCCATGCTCACTCTACCTGACCGAATTTTGCTTTTCCAAATATCCTGCTACTGCTTCTTTAATAATGGACTCGAACATTTTCCCAACTACAGATGTTAGGCTAACTGGTCTATAGTTTTGTGCTTTTTGTCTGCCTCCTTTTTTAAATAGGGGTGTTACTGTTATGTATTAATGATTGGGGGTCACCAGACACCAGAGGGCGCTGTGGTCGGAGGTCATCAAGCGGTGCGCATGTGGCATGTGTGCTTGGTCACCTGTATATAAGCTGGGTGTCTTTGTCACACTGGCACTCTTGGACTGGAATAAAGATGGATCAGATTGCACCTGAGTGAGTTTACAGTAACCAGACTCTTGAGTCATTACATTGGCGACAAGGTAATTTAAGAACCTTCACATGCACAATGGCCACTGTTGGAATCCTGGAGAGATTCGTGGAGGGCGAGGATTGGGCGTATTTTGTTGACCGCCTGATCAGTATTTTGTGGCCAATGGCATGGAGGCAGGAGCTTACGCAGTTAAGCAGAGGGCAGTTCTCCTCACAGTTTGTGGTCCTCATGAAGAATCTTCTCACCTGTATGTCTGGAGGAAAAAAGGTATGAGAAACTGTGTACATTGGTGGGTAACCATCTGAAACCAAATGAGGGGATCATCATATCACGCTACTGTTTCTACATGCATATTCGTGCTGAGGGCCAGGACGTGTTGGGATTTGTCGCCGACCTGTGACGTCTTGCTGAGCCGTGTAAGTTCTGGAACATGCTGGACGACATGCTGTGTGATGTCTTCTTGATAGGCATCAGCCATGATGCGATCCTCAGGAAGCTGGTGGCTGCAGAGATGCAGGATTTGAAAAAGGCCATCGTGACTGCACAGAAATGCATGACGACGGATGATAATTTGAGGCTGATATCATTGACGAGTCGGAGTTCCGCGGTAAGTACTGTAAACAAGATGGTGTCGTCTTCGGGCAGAGCTGTTTACGCGAAACCTGCCGCTGCTCAGAGCCCGCCAACTGATTCAATCCAGATTTCACCCCGTTGGCGTTGTGGGGGAAATCATCAGCCTCATCTGTGTCGGTTTAGACAATACTCATGCAATGGATATTCGAAAGTGGGGCATCTTCACAGGATGTGTCCGCAATGGAGCAAGCATGGTGCAGCTCACCACGTGGTTGATGAGGACCAGTTCAGTGATGGCCCGAATACGCAACCCGAGGAGGGTGTGAATGGAGTGTATTCGTTCCTGAGCAAGAGCCAGCCGATATTCGTTAATGTGAAGCTGAATGGCGTGCCTGTATCAATGGAGCTGGACATGGGTGCGAGACAGTCGATAATGATCCAAAGGACATTCGACAAGCTGTGGGAATACTAAGGCTGTGAAATCGAAGCTGAGTCCAGTCAATGCCAGGTTGCATACTTAACTAAGGAACTCATACTGGTGCTCGGGAGTGCAGCAATCGAGGTGTCATATTATGGTGTGGTTCACGAGTTACCAATATGGATCGTCCCAGATAATGGTCCAATGCTGTTCGGCAGGAATTGGCTCGAGAAAATCCAGCTGAACTGGAATGATATCAAGATGTTGTCCTCAGTGGAGACTTAGTGTGCTCAAGTATTGAAAAAGTTTCCTTCTTTGTTTGAACCGCACATTGGTAATTTTATGGGAGCCAAGGTGCACCTCCAATGCAAGGCCTGTCTATCATAAAGCTCAGTCTGTTACTTACATGATGAGGGAGAAGGTTGAAATTGAACTTGACAGACTCCAACATGAAGGGATCATATCTCCGGTCGAGTTTAATGAGTGGGCTGGTCCCATTGTTCCTGTGTTGAAGAGTGATGGCACTGTCAGGATTTGTGGAGACTACAAGGTTACGATTAACTGATTTTCAAAACAGGATTACCGAGGGCTGATAACCTGTTCGCCATGCTAGCTGGTGGAAAGTCGTTCACGAAACTGGATCTGACGTTGGCTTATGTGACCCAGGAGCTTGTTGACACTTCGAAGAAACTCACCTGCATCAACACCCATAAAGGATTGTTCATCTACAACAGGTGTCCTTTTGGGATTCGTTTGGCTGCAGCCATATTTCAGAGGAAGTCCGTTCGTAGAACTGTCGTGTTTCAAGATGATATTCTGGTCGCAGGTCGCGACACAAATGAACATGTGAACAATCTTGAATAAGTCCTACAGCATCTGGACAAAGTGGGACTCAGGTTGAAATGCTCGAAGTGTGTATTCATGGCACCTGAAGTCGAATTCATTGGGTGGAAGATTGCTGCTGATGGCATCAGGCCCACTGATTCGAAAACCGAGGCTATCAAAAATGCACCCAGGCCTCAGAATATGACAAAGCTGCGTTCGTTCCTTGGGCTACTCAACTACTTTGGTAATTTCTTACCCAGATTGAGCACTTTACTGGAGCCACAGCATGTGTTACTAAGAAAAGGTGACAACTGGGTCTGGGGTGCATCTCAAGATAGAGCCTTTGAGAAAGCCAAGAATGTGCTATGTTCAAACAAGTTGCTTGTTCATTATGATCCACATAAACGTCTTGTAATGGCCTGTGATGCTTCATCATATGGGGTTGGCTGCATACAAGCAAATGAATTGGGCAAGCTACAACCCCTGTTGCGTATGCTTTGAGATGTCTGTCTAAAGCGGAAAGAGCTTACAGTATGGGAGAGAAAGAAGCTTTGGCCTGCATGCATGGGGTAAAAAAAATGCACCAGTACCTGTTTGATCTTCGTTTTGAACTAGAAACGGATCACAAGCCACTCATTGTTTGCGGAAAATAAAGGTATTAATACCAATGCATCATCCCGCATTCAAAGGTGGGCGCTGATATTGTCTGCCTATGATTACGTCATCCGTCATAGACCTGGTACTGAGAATTGTGCCGATGAATTGATTCGTCTGTCTTTACCCACAACTGAGATGGAGACGCCTCAACCTGTAGATCTACTGTTAGTAATGAGAGCGAAGGAACTCCTTTCACTGCTCAACAAGTTAGGATCTGGACCAGCCATGACCCTATTTTATCGGTTGTGAAACGGTATGTACTCAGTGGTGATTGGTCTGCCATACCTACGGAGATGCGTGAGGAAATCAAACCTTACAACCGTCACAAGGATGAGCTGTTCATTCAGTCAGACTGTTTACTGTGGGGTAATTGTGCAATCATTCCTCAGAAAGGTAAAGAAAAATTTGTACGTGAACTTCATAGCACTCATCCTGTATTCTTATGATGAAGTCCATTGCTAGGTCTCATGTACGGTGACCTGGAATTGACTCTGATCTGGAATCATGTGTGCATCAGTGCAATACTTGTATGCAGCTAAGTAAAGTACCAGCAGAATCTCCGCTGAGTCTTTGGTCGTGGCCATCCAAACCATGGTCGAGGATCCAAATTGATTTTGCGGGCCCGTTCCTAGGAAAGATGTGTTTTGTCGTAGTAGATGCATATTCTCAGTGGATAGAGTGTGTTATTATGTCATCCAGCTACCATTGAGAGCCTTCGTATCATGTTTTCTCCTCATGGTTTGCCTGACATTGCTGTGAGCGACAACAGATCTTGCTTCACAAGTCTTGAGTTCCAGGAGTTCATGAAACTCAATGACATTAGGCATGTGGGATCAGCTCCATTCAAACCTGCTTCTAATGGTCAAGCAGAACATGCCATTCAAACGATCAAGCAAATATGAAACGTGTAACTCAGGGCTCACTGCAGAGACGGTTGTCATGTATATTGCTTAGTTACAGGTCAAGACCTCATACGCTTAGTGGGGTTCCTCCTGCTGAACTACTGATGAAGAGAAATTTCAAGACCAGGCTTTCTCTTATTCATCCTGATTTGAATGATCGTGTTGAAAACAGATGTCAAAGTCAGCAATGGTGTCATGATCGTGTTGCTGTGTCACGTGACATCTCGGTCAACAATCCGATTTATGTACTGAACAATGGTCAAGGTCCAAAGTGGATCGCCGACACTGTTACAGCCAAGGAGGGTAACAGAGTGTTTATTGTCGTGCTCAAGAATGGACAAACATGCTGGAAACACCTTGACCAGGTTAAACTGCGGCACACGGATGAACTGGAACGGAGTGAGGAAGCTGCAGTCAGTGACCAACCAACCATTGTTCACTCATCAGAGGACTCTGCTGACATTACTGACTCTGAACCTTCAGTCTCTGATGTGGTCATGACCACTCCCATCAGATCAGCTGCTCAGCCCTCAGTCTCAACGGACTCAGAATGCTCGCCAAACACTCAGAGCCAAAGTTGAACTGAGACGATCAACTTGTGAGAGGAAAGCCCCAGACCATCTTAATTTGTAAAAAGACTGTTGTTAAGATTTTAAAAGGGGGATGTTGTTATGTATTAATGCTTGGGGGTCACCAGACACCAGAGGATGCTACGGTCAGAAGTCATCGGGCTGTACGCATGTGGCATGTGTGCTTCGTCATCTGTATATAAGCTGGGTGTCTTTGTCATGCTGGCACTCTTGGGCTGGAATAAAGATGGATCAGGTTGTACCTGAGTGAGTTTACAGTAACCAGACTCTTGAGTCATTACAGTTACATTTGCAGTTTTCCAATCTGCTGGGGCCTCCCCAGAATCCAGAGAATTTTGCTGGGGCCTCCCCAGAATCCAGAGAATTTTGGTAAGTTACAACCAATGCATCCACAATCCCTGCTGCTACGTCTCTTAAGGCCCTAGGATGCAAGCCATCAGGTCCAGGGGATTTATCTGCCTTTAGTCCCATTATCTTACTGAATTTTACCTCCTTAGTGATTGTGATTGTGTTAAGTTCCTCCCCCACTGTTAGCCCCCTGACTATCCATTGTTGGAATATTGTTAGTGTCCTCTACCGTAAAAACTGATACAAAATATTTGTTCAGAGTTTCTGCCATCTCCATGTTCCCCATATTGCACTTGGATGAGCTCTTCACTGAAAGTCCAGGCAGAAAAGGACTATCTAGGTTGCCTCTTCCTTTCCTCTTCCTCCACCTCTTCCTCCTTATGCTCCTGCTTCTCAGCTGGTCGCTGTATAGCTGGTGGCAAGGGCTGTGCCCTCATGGTGAGGTTGTGCAGCATTTAGCAGACCACCACGAATCTTGACACCGGCTCTGCTGAGTATTGCTGGGTTCCTCCGGTGCGGTCCAGGCAGTGGAAGCATTGTTTCAGCATGCCAATGGTCTGCTCTATCACATGTTGTGTGACAACCTGGCTCTCCTATGCATGTTGCGCACATGTGCAAGGGTTGTGCACCGGTGTCATGAGCTATGGGTTGTCAGCGGCTATCCCTTGTCTCCCAGTAGCTACACTTTGGTTTGCTATAGTGACTGAAATGCAGCTAGCACAGCAGACTGCCTACTAAAGTCATCATGACTGAATCATAGAATTATAGAATGATAACAGCATAGAAGGGGGCCTTTCGCTCGTTCAGCCAAATACTTGTAGAATTATAGCAACAGCCAGTAGAAATCAATCAGCAACTAACCTGTAAGTAGGTGATGATCCCTTTAAATAGGCCTAGTGGGGGGGGGGGGGGTCCTTCCTGCTGCTGAATATGTGTTCAGCTGTGCGAGGTTAAGAGAGGGCGTTAGTTGGAGCGTTGTGCTCCAAAATGGCATTATTGCCGTCAAATCAGCATTGCAGATTGATTGATGTCATAATCTGTCTACTCTGCTTACTTTCGGCGGACATTTACTGCGTGCATGCTAGCGCCCTCATCAACATGGCTTCCGATGCGATTTGCCCCACAAGTGCGTGCGCATCGGACGCCATTTTGCCTTGTTAACGGCACCCATAGCACCCAAACAATGGGCGCTACCGATCCGAATGCTCGTCTCAAGGTGCTACCCGAAACAAGGCCCCACAGATACTGACAGCATAAGACTGGGTCCAAGCATTTATTCCCCTCCCGCTCCCCTCCACTGCGATGTTCAATCTCGCCCCCCCCTAATGTTCAATCTTTCCCCCTGAATTTCCCATTGTCATTTCTGGGTCTGTTGAATACTAATTGATAGAGATTGATTTCTATAATTAGTCAACAATGCCATCAACATTGTATGATGTGACTACCAGGGTGATAGAAGGCGAACTCGATGGACCTTGTTCTTGTGTTGTCTAGCAATTCCTATGTTCATCTGAGAGAAGTAGCAGGTGATGTGACTTCAGGAGATGGTTCTATGGAGACTGATTGTGGAGTTGAGGGATCGAAGGACAGAGGATCCAGGTTATGATTAAAAACTTGAAGAGATTGGGAAACAGGCATCTAAATCTTTCATTCCTAACCTTTCTGCCTCCGACAATGAAGTGCTCTCTCAGTGCTGCCCTGACGTGTCCGTCCAGATTAGGTGTTCAATTCACACAGATTTGTGAGTGCTACTAACTGAGACAAGCTGACACCTATGCTTGGCAATCCCCAGGTAAGTTTTCCGTCTGTAGCATGATATAAGTCAGAGCATGTTGAGGAATTTGGTGCTCATTTACTGCAAACTGCCACAGCTCAGCTGAAAGGATGAAGTGATGTCAGCAGCTCTGGAAATAGTTGAAAAGCTGTATTGAGTCAGTGATAAGAAGACAAAGCAAGGCGGCTCCACCTTAGATGAGTTTAGCATTTTGGCACTCCACCTTTCTGTCAGAAGACCAGCCATGCTGTCAAGTCAGGGCTCAGTGTTTCTAATTGTGATTCAGTGATTGTGCCGGTAGCTTGAGGTTTAGCATATAAGGCAAGTTGCCACATGCACAACTGCACAGCACCTACCTGACAAGTTGAGTAACACAATTGCAGACCTAAAGTCAGATGACATCTGACAAGTTTATGGATTGTGTGTAAGATGTATAGAGGGAAAATTCAACATTGTTTTGCCCGTGCTTTTTCTGGCGCAACAATGAAGGTGGTGAATTTCAGATCACGATCTCCTGCACCGATCTCTTCCAGTGCGCCGGCTACCAAAACAATAGCCAGAGATATTTAGATCTCTAGAGTGCTTTACATAAGTAAATCGGGGTCCTAACGTCGGTTGTAAGACCCCTATTGAGATTTGGGTACAGATGGACGGAATACCTTGCCTAACCAGCGACTTTAAAAAAGCAGCTGGGGGCCAAGAAATGGAAACAAAACTTTTTCAGAGTTTTATTCTGTGAAATCAGGAGGAGCAGGAAAGATCCTCAAAACAGCTTTGGCCAATGTGGGTCTGGGTTTGCCCCCTCCACTTTGCCTCTCCCATTGCAACCCAGGTCCGACCTGTGGACAAACTCGGCATCGGAACCAGCTGGATTTTGGCTGCGACCGGTGAGCTTCACCTGATTAGCATCTGCTTCTCATTTGTTTAATTCAAATAAGGCTCGATACCGAACTAGTCATGCATATAATTCCTATTGATTCTTGTTATATAGACTCCCAGTGGATCAAAGTCGTTCCCATTCACTCTCATTGTATAGACTTAGAGTGGGCCAAAGTATTTCACATTCACTCTCATTATATAGAGTTCTAGTGGCTCAATGTCTTTCCCATTCATTCTCTTTGTATAGAGTTCCTTGGGAACACATCTCATTTCATTCACTCCTATTATTCAGAATTCCCATTGCACAGAATTCACATTCATTTGCATTAAGTTTGATTCTAATGGACAAAATTACTTCTCTTTCAAACCCCTTGTTTATTATAACTGAACTAAAAGGAGTATTCAGATATAAAGAGTGCAATATCCAGCTCCTCCTGGTCAATGTAAAAGACTGAAAGGATTTACCTAGATTAGATCAGTTACCAATATTAGTACTTGCATTCATATAAATGTGCTTTGCATTAGAGTGCTTCAAAGTGCTTTAGACACTGAAATGTTCTTTGAAGTGCAATAGTTGTTGTTTAATAAGCAAAGCTGGCTGCCATTCTGGGTTAGTCCATGGTTAATTAACAACAACAAGATGAATGACCAATAAATATGTGTTTAATGGTGTTGGTTGAGGAGGGAATGTAGGTCAAGGAGAATTCCCCATCCTTTGAGTTATGGCATGGGACCTTTAATGTCCACCTGAAAGGAACCTTAGTTTTGTGTCTTATCTGAAGGATGGCCCCTCTGATAGGCAGGATTTCCTCTGTCCTACACAGGAGTAACAGATGAGGGGGCTCTTCTTCAAACCATACATGGTAGGAGTAGGAGATTGGCCAGAGACTAGAAGAGAGAGCAAGAGCTTGGCGATGGCACTACATTTGGTATGGGGAAACACTGGCTAAGGGTTTTGCTTTACTACAATTACCACTACCACTGTTACAGCAACAACATCTTTATATAGTGCCTTCACACTTAACAGAGGTGTAATTAAAAAAATGGACACTGAGCTGACGAAGGAGATATTACAAAGGGTGACCACAACCTCAGGCAAAAAGGTGGGTGTTAAAGGAAGTGGAAAGGTGGAAAAGGTTTAGGGAGGAAGTTCCAGAGCATGGAGCCCAGGTAACTGAAGGCAATGCTGCCGATGCTGGGGCACAGGGAGTAGGAGATCATCTTCCAGGTAATGTATAAAGCACCTGCACACTGCTAGGAGCTGATGTGAGGTGGCAAGTTCATCATTATCATCATCATACACAGTTCCTCGGAATTGAGGAAGACTTTCTTCCACTCTTAGTTGGCTGAACAGTCCAATACGAGAACCACAGTCACAGATGGGGCAGATAGTCGTTGAGAGAAGGGTTGGGTGGGACTTGTTTATCGCATGCTCTTTCTGCTGCCTGCGCTTGATTTCTGCACGCTCTCGGTGACGAGACCCGAGGTGCTCAGCGCCCTCTGGATGTGCTTCCTCCACTTAGGGCGGTCTTTGGCCAGGGTCTCCCGGGTGTCAGTGGGATGTTGCACTTTATCAGTGAGGCTTTGAGGGTGTCCTTGTAACGTTTCCGCTGCCCATCTTTGGCTCGTTTGCCGTGAAGGAGTTCTGAATAAAGTGCTTGCTTTGGGAGTCTTGTGTCTGGCATGCGAACTACGTGGCCTGCCCAGCGGAGTTGATCAAGTGTGGTCAACGCTTCAATGCCAGGGATGTTGGCCTGGTCGAGGACGCTAATGTTGGTGCGTCTGCCCTCCCAGGGGATTTGTAGAACCTTGCGGAGACATCATTGGTGGTATTTCTCCAGCGACTTGAGGTGTCTATTGTACATGTCCATGTTTCTGAGCTATAAGGAGGGCAGGTATTACTACAACCCTGTAGACCATGAGCTTGGTGGCAGTTTTAAGGGCCTGGTCCTCAAACACTCTTTTCCTCAGGCAAGTTACAAGGGTGTAGTAAACTAGGCAATAATGATTAAACAACTGAGTTCCTATATTCCTATGTATTTCATTACATAGGAATATAGGAACAGGAGTAGGCCATTCAGCCCCTCGAGCCTGTATGCCATTCAATTAGATTGTGGCTGATCTTTACTTACATTTTCCTGTCTTTGTTCCATATCCCTTGATACTCTTACCTAACAAAAATCTATCGATTTATGGAAGCTCCAATTGACCCAGCATCCACAGCCTTTTTTTTGGTGGGGGGGGAGGTGGGGGGGGGGGGCGGGTGGGCGGTGGGGGTGAGGTGGAATTCTAGATTTCTACTACCCTTTGTGGTTTTAAAAATTTTGTTCATGGTATGTGGGTGTCGCTGGCAAGGTCAGCATTTATTGTCCTTCCCTAATTACCCTTGAGAAGGTGGTAGTGAGCCACCTTCTTGAATTGCTGCAGTCTGTGAGGTGAAGGTACTCCCACAATGCTGTTAGGAAGGGAGTTTCAGGATTTTGACCCAGAGACAAGACGGAATGGCGCTATATTCCCAATTCAGGGTGGTGTGTGACATGGAGAGAAACTTGGAGATGACGGTGTTCCCAAGTGCTTGCTGCCCTTGTCCTTCTAGGTGGTAGGGGTCATGGGTTTGTGAGGTGCTGTCAGAGAAGCCTTGGCGAGTTGATGCAGTGCATCTTGTAGATGGTACACACTGCAGCCATGGTGCACCGGTGGTAGAGAGTTAAGGCAGTGGGTAGGGTGCCAATCAAACGAGCTGATATATTCTGGATAGTGCCAAGCTTCTTGAGTGTTGTTGGAGCTGCACCCATCCAGACAACTAGAGAGTATTCCATCACATCCCTGACTTGTGCCTTGTAGATGGTGGAATGCCTTTGGGGAGTCAGGAGGTGAGACACTCGCCGCAGGATACCCAGTCTCTGACCTGCTCTTGTAGCAACATATTTATGTGGCTGGTCTAGTTAAGTTTCTGGTCAATGATGACCCCCAGGATGTTTATTGTGGGGGATTTGGTGATGATAATGCCATTGAATGGCATGGGGCACTGGTTAAACTCTTGTTGGAAGTAGTCATTAACTGGCACTTCTGTGTCGCGAATGTTACTTGCCATTTATCAGCCCAAGCCTGAATGTCGTCCAGGTCTTGATGAATGTGGGCATGGACTGCTTCATTATCTGAGGAGTTGCAAATCACTTTTTTTTAATCTGTTCATGGGATGTGGGCATCGCTGGCAAGGCCAGCATTTAATGCCCATCCCTAATTGCCCTTGAGAAGGTGGTGATGAGCTGCCTTCTTGAACTGCTGCAGTCTGTGAGCGGTTTGGTACAACTAAGTGGCTTGCTAGGCCATTTCAGTACTTCCGACATTATGATAGAGAGAAGGTCATTGATGAACCAGATGAAGATGGTTGGACATAGGACGCTGCCCTGAGGAACTCGTACAGCGATGTCCTGAGGCTGAGATGATTGGCCTTGAATAACCACAACCATCTTCCTCTGTGCTACGTATGACTCCAGTCAATGGAGAGTTTCTCCCTTGATTCAAATTGACTTCAATTTTAGTAGGGCACATTGATGCCACACTCGGTCAAATGCTGCCTTGATGTCAAGGGCAGTCACTCTTACCTCATCGTTGGAATTCAGCAATTTTGTCCATGTTTGTAATGAGGTCTGGAGCCGAATGAAAAAGTGCTTCCTGATTTCTCTCCTGAATGGCCTAGCTCTAACTTTAAGATTATACCCTCATGCTCTGGATTCGTCCACCAGAATATATAGGGCTAGAAATTTGTCTCGGGCTGTGGCACAAACAAGCGGTACCAGATCGGCCGCCCGTTATTCACAGCCCCTGATATTCAGTTCTATCAGGCGCTGCATATAAAGGACGGCCAACCCGATACTACCCAAATTGTGCCACTGCCTGAGTCTAATTTCTAGCCCATAATTTCTTCATATCTACCCTATCCTGCTGTCATTCGAACTCAAGAGAATACAAATTAAGTTTATTGTGTACCTAACACAGATGAGGCTGCACACAGGGAGGTGAAAGTAACAGTGACCTCAGTCTTTAATAAGACACTCCAGAGTGAGGAACAGGCCTTAGGGGCCGGCTTATATACAGTGCTCCTAAGGGTTGCTGGGATCCCTTGGGACTTCAGGGGATGGGTTCCCTGGTGACGGAACATGGGAGTGCATGCTTTACAGATACACAACATCACTTCCCCCCGCCAAAGTCATGGGTTCGATTTCTTGGTCCGGCATGGTGTCGTTAATCCTTTGGGTGTGTGTTGTGGGCTCAAAAAAGGTGATGTCTGCTGTGGATTGTTCAGGGCAGTCTGTGAACCGCAGCCTCGTTTGGTCCAGGTCCTTTCTGCAAATTTGTCCATTGTCTAGTTTGACTACAAACACCCTACTCCCTTCTTCAGCTATCACCGTGCCCGCGATCCACTTGGGACCATGTCCATAGTTTAGCACAAATACAGGGTCATTCAGATCAATTTCCCATGACACAGTGGCGGGACCATCGTTTAGATTTTGTTGCTGCCACCTGCTCTCTACCTCATCATGCAGGTTGGGGTGAACAAGCGAGAGTCTGGTTTTAAGTGTCCTTTTCATGACTAGTTCAGCCGGGGCACCCCTGTGAGCGAGTGGGGTCTCGTGCGGTAGCTGAGCAGTACTCGGGACAGGCGGGTTTGGAGTGAGCCTTCTGTGACTCGTTTAAGGCTCTGTTTGATGGTTTGTACTGCCCGCTCTGCCTGCCCATTGGAGGCTGGTTTAAACGGGGCCGAGGTGACATGTTTGATCCCATTGCGGGTCATGAATTCTTTCAATTCGGCACTGGTGAAACATGACCCGTTGTCACTGACCAGTGTGTCAGGCAGGCCGTGGGTGGCAAACATGGCCCTCAGGCTTTCAATGGTGGCGTTGGCGGTGCTTCCTGACATTATTTCACATTCAATCGATTTTAAAAAAGCATCCACCACCACCAGGAACATTTTACTGAGAAACGGGCCCATGTAGTCGACATGGATCCTCGACCATGGTCTGGAGGGCCAGAACACAAACTTAGTGGTGCCTCTCTGGGCGCGTTGTTCAACTGAGCAAAAAGCTGCATTGCCGTACACAGGACTCTAAGTCAGAGTCGATACCGGGCCACCACATGTGGGATCTGGCTATCGCTTTCATCATTACTATACCGGGTGTGTGCTGTGGAGATCTGAGATGAACGTCACCCTGCCCTTTTTTAGTAGCACGACGCGGTTACCCCAAATCAGGCAGTCTGCCTGAATGGACAGCTCGTCCTTTCGCTGCTGGAACGGCTTGATTGGCTCTTGCATTTCAATGGGGATGCTAGCCCAGCTCCCAAGCAGTACACAGTTTTTTACTCGGGACAGCAGAGGATCTTGGCTGGTCCAAGTCCTAATCTGGCGGGTCATGACAGGTGATTTATCATTTTCAAACGCTTCCATGACCATCAACAAGTCTGCGGCAGAGCCACCATCAACAAGTTTGCAGGCTGCGCCATTTCCATCCCCGTGGTGGGCAATGGTAGGCAACTGAGAGCATCCGCACAGTTCTCGGTGCCTGGCCTGTGGCGGATAGTTATACGCTGATAGCGCGAGTGCCCACCTTTGTATGTGGGCTGAGGCATTAGTATTTATCCCCTTGTTTTCAGCGAACAGGGATGTGAGGCGCTTGTGATCGGTTTCCAGCTCAAATTTGAGGCCAAACAGGTACTGATGCATTTTCTTTACCCCGAACACACATGCTAATGCCTCTTTTTCAATCATGCTGTAGGCCCTCTCGGCCTTAGACAAGCTCCTGGAAGCATAGGCGACAGGTTGCAAGTTCCCCACAACGTTAGCTTGTTGTAATACACACCCGACTCCGTACGACGACACGTCGCATGCTAGAACAAGTCTTTTACATGGGTTATACAATTCAAGCAGCTTGTTGGAGCATAAAATGTTTCCTGCTTTCTCAAAAGCAATTACTTGGTTTTTTTCCCCATACCCAGTTCTCACCTTTGCGCAATAACACATGTAGGGGCTCTAAAAGGGTGCTTAACCCCTGTAGGAAGTTACCAAAGTAGTTGAGGAGTCCCAGGAATGACCGCAGCTCCGTGATGTTCTGTGGCCTGGGCGCGTTCCTGATAGGCTCTGTTTTGGCGTCTGTGGGCCGAATGCTGTCCACCGCGATCTTTCTCCCCAAAAACTCCACTTCTGTTGCCACGAAGACGCATTTCGACCTCTTCAGCCGCAGCCCTACGCGATCTAGTCGCTGGAGGACCTCCTCCAGGTTTTGTAGGTGCTCGGCGGTGTCCCGACCCATGACCAATATGTCGTCCTGAAAGACCACCGTGTGTGGTACCGACTTGAGTGGATTCACCATATTTCCCTGGAAGATCGCTGCAGCTGACCGAATTCCAAACGGGCATCTGTTGTGGATGAACAGTCCCTTGTGCGTGTTGATGCAGGTGAGACCCTTCGAAGACTCCTCCAGCTCCTGCGTCATGTAGGCCGAAGTCAGATTGAGCTTGGTGAACGTCTTGCCCCCTGCCAGCGTCGCAAATAAGTCGTCTGCCTTAGGTAGCGGGTATTGGTCAGGTAGAGAGAAACGATTAATAGTTACTTTATAATCGCCGCAAATCCTGACCGTGCCATCACTTTTGAGTACTGGAACAATCGGGCTGGCCCACTCGCTGAATTCCACTGGGGAGATGATGCCCTTGCGTTGCAGCCTGTCCAGCTCGATTTCCACTCTCTACCTCATCATGTGAGGTACCGCTCGCGCCTTGTGGTGAATGGGTTGTGCCTCTGGGACCAAGTGGATCCGCACCTTCGCCCTGGAAAAGTTTCCAATGCCTGGTTCAAAAATGGAAGGAAATTTGTTAAGAACCTGGGTACATGAGACCTCATTGACATGTGATAGCGCTTGGATGTCATTCCAGTTCCAGCGGATTTTGCCCAGCCAGCTCCTTCCAAGCAGTGTGGGGCCATCGCCTGGGACAATCCAGAGGGGCAGTTCGTGCACTGTGCCCTCGTAGGTGACCTTGACCATGGCGCTGCCCAGGACAGTGACAAGCTCTTTGATGTACGTTCTCAGTTTCGTGTGGATGGGGCTCAGGGCTGGTCTGAATGCCTTGTTGCACCACAGTCTCTCAAACATCTTTTTACTCATGATGGATTGGCTAGCGCCAGTGTCTAGTTCCATGGCTATGGGTAAGCCATTCAATTTTACATTTAGCATTATAGGTGGACATTTCATCGAAAATGTGTGCACCCCATGTACTTCAGCATCTGCCTCCTCTCTCTGAGGCTCGAAATTGCCTTGATCCACCATGGACCAATCTTCCTCTGCCACATGGTGGTTAGCAGGTTTTGCAGAGCTTGCAGCTCGTTTGCAAGCTCGTTGGAGGTGCCCCATTGTTCCACAGCTCTTGCAAACATACCCTTTGAAGCGGCATGAATAGGCTGAATGGAAGCCTCCACAATGCCAACAAGGTGTGAATTGCCTTGCATTCATCCTTTGTTGGGGACTCTGAGTCATCTGGGTCACCTGAGGCCTGCTGGCAGTTGCAGACTCGTGGTTTCTGCACTGTACATTTCTGCTCACAAACACATTTCCAGTTAATTTATGAACATTGCTCGCACTTGTGTGCTGAGAGATTTGTTTGGTGTTATCACTGGTGGACATAAACGCCTGTGCTATCGCAATAGCCTTACTGAGGGTCGGTGTCTCTACAGTCAAAAGTTTTCGTGGGTTGGTCTCGTGGCCAAAGCCCAGTACAAAAAAGTCTCTGAGCATTTGCTCCAGGTAGCCATCAAACTCACATTGTCCTGCAAGTCGCCTTAGCTCGACGACGTAGCTCGCCACTTCCTGACATTAATATCGCTGGCACGTGTATAACCGATACCATGCCAGCAGCATGCTCTCCCTCGGGTTAAGATGCTCCCAACCAGTGTACACAGCTCCTCATATGACTTATCTGTGGGTTTCATGACGCTGTCGGTCAGCGCCCCGCAGACTGTGAGGAGGACCGCTCTCCTTTTTGCAGCGCTTCCTTCTCCGTCCAGCTTGTTGGCTACAAAGTACTCGTCCAGCCGTTCGACATAGGCTTCCCAGTCCTCACCCTCCGAGAACTTCTCCAGGATGTCCACAGTTTGCTGCATCTTTGTGTTGGATTCGTATTCTCCTCGCCAGTTATTGTGTTCCTAACACAGATGAGGCTGCACACAAGGAGCTTAAAATAACAGTGACCTCAGTCTTTAATAAGACACTCGAGAGTGAGGAACAGGCCTAAGGGGCCGACTTATATACAGTGCTCCCAAGCGATGCTGGGATTCCTTGGGACTTCAGGGGATGAGCTCCCTGGTGGCGGAACTTGGGAGTGCAAGCTTTACAGATACACAACAAAGTTTATGTAATCTGCCCTCCTAATTTAACCCTTTAATCCTGGTATAATTCTGGTGAGTCTGCACTGATCCCCCTCCAAGGCCAATATAGCTTTACAGAGGTGCGATGCCCAAAACTGATCGCAGTGCTCCAGATGGGGTCTGACCAAAGCTCTGTACAACATGGTCCATTTTCTGGTTCCAGCCCACAAATTACTAGATCTTTTTAATTCAATTGCCCAACTTGCCATGGTAGGATTTAAACTCCTAACAGCTGGGGGTGTTAATCTGGAACTATGCTTCCATATCCTCTAATGGCTTCTGAAATGGCCTTGAAAGCCACTCAGTTGTAAAACACTTACTTGAAAAGAAGATCGACCCATCACCACCTTCTCAGGGTAACTAGTGATGGGCAATAAATGTGGGCCTTGCCAGCGACACCCACATCCTGAGAACAAATAAAAACAAAGTGTGCACAAGCTGCAACCAAATAGAAAGACAATGGTAAATAAGCTCAATCACAACATTTTGGAAGTATCTCAATATCTCGACTTTTTCCTTTGTTAGTTTTTCTAACAGGAAAAAACATGGGAAAAAAACACATGCATGATTAAATAAATATACACAGCCCACAGGAAAGGTTCCAGCATGACTTATTAATTCAGAGCTCAGATACTAGAAATTTGGTTGACATGTCAGTTAATTGAAGGCAGTCGAGTAATTCTCCCAGACGGTTTTGTTTAATTAATCCAATTTAGTTTGAAGAGAGGGGTTGTTAGCTTGTGGGCGGAGGGCTGAGGCCTACATTTATTTGGAGCACACTAATATGAAAATGTCATTGCCTGGGATTGCAGCACAGTATCAGTCACTGACTCCACACAATACCCACACTGTCTCTGTGACTTTCCTTTAAAGAATACTTTTCAATTAATTAAACAGTTTGCTGACTGGCCCTAAAGTACAATAGGGTGGGGGAGGGGAGGTTGGACAAATGATGTTGAGACAGAATGGAACTTCAGACGTAAAATTGCAGGGCTGAAGACCCAGTGGCCGTCCTGGGTCGCTCCCTGCCTTAACTTCAGCGACAATGGGTGGAAACTAGGCCGTGGCCTCGATATGCCAAATCCAACCTAGCACCAAGGAATCTGGAATGGTCCTGTGGGGTGGAGTCATCAACTGCCCATTTATAAAGCCTCCATCATAAAGGGCATGCAGACTCCCTACATTGGGAGTTTCCATGCCTCGGGCCATCAGTGGAATGTGGAGTATAATTGGTGATACTAGGTATACCAGCCGATCCAGAGTGGATGTGAGCCGCACCCGGGAAGTTAGATCAGGACCCATGAAGAAAATCACTTTTTTTTTTGTAAAATATGTTTTCTTGTGGCCCCCTTAGCAAAGGGATTGAAAGGACAGGAAACAAATCTACTTTGGGGAAGCAGGGTGTATGGGGTACTGCCACCCCAACCTTTTCTAGGGTCAGCAGTGGAGGTCCAAGGTCGGCGCATCATGAAACTTACGCTGAGTTGTAACTCTGTGACTTTTCAGGGCTTTAATGTTTTGCTGCTCTTTTAGAGTGGAAGAAAGTCTTACTCAATTTCAAGAGACTGCCAATGGTGATGGTGAAAGCTCCCATTACACTGTTCCATCAAATACTCCCAGGTCAGGAACAGCATGGGTTAGATACATAGTAAAACTCCCATTACACTGTCCCATCAAATGCTCCCAGGTCAGGTACATCATGGGTTAGATACGAAGTAAAGCTCCCTCTACACCATTGTATCAAACACATCCAGGTCAGGTGAGGTATGATTTAAACATAAAGTAAAATTTCCTCTACCAGGTTGACATTTCAATGCTGTACTTCGATAATGCTGCAAAACCGGATGTGATGTTAAACTGAGGCCCCTATCTGCCCATTCAGGTGGACATAAAAGATCCCAAAGCACTATTCGAAGAAGAAGGAGTTCTCTCTCTTGTCCTAGCCAATATGTCTCCCTCAACTGTTGTGTATGCAATAACTCAATGGACTGAATACTGCACAAACCTGGCTCTACTTTATTAGGGCCCAAAGTGATTACATTACAAGATGGCTGGCCTTTTATACCTGGGCTGCACACACGTGCACACAGCCCAATGACCTCCGACAGTGGCGCCACCTGCTGGCTAGTAAACCCTAGCATACATATATAAAAATATCCCCCTTTAAGATATTAGTAATGGTCTTTTTACAAATTGAGACGGTCCAGGGCTTTCCGTTCCCGAGTTGAACGTCTCAGTTCAACTCCAGCCTTGGGCGAGCGTTCTGAGTCTGTTATGACTGGGGGCTGGGTAATCGATTTGCTGAGAGTGGCAATGACCACGTCAGGGATTGAAATTCCAGATTCATTGACCATTCATTGCTACAGCATCCAGGGGTATTCAATATTCAGGAAGGACAGACAGGAAGGAAAAGGAGGTGGGTAGCGTTACTGGTTCAAGAGGAGATTAACGCAATAGCAAGGAAAGACATTAGCGTGGCTGATGTGGAATCTATATGAGTAGAGCTGCGAAATACCAAAGGCAGAAAACGTTAGTGGGAGTTGTGTACAGACCACCAAACAGTAGTAGGGAGGTTGTGGATGGCATCAAACAGAAAATTAGGGTCGCGTGCAGCAGTTATCATCGGTGACTTTAATCTACATATTGATTGGGCTAACCAAACTGGTAGCAATACTGTGGAGGAGGATTTCCTGGAGTGTATAAGGGATGGCTTTTGAGACCAATATGGCGAGGAACCAACTAGAGAGCAGGCCATCCTAGATTGGGTCTTGTGTAATGAGAGAGAATTAATTAGCAATCTTGTCGTGCGGGGCTCCTTGGCGAAGAGTGGCAATAATATGGTAGAATTCTTCATTAAGATGGAGAGTGATACAATTAATTCAGAGACTAGGGTCTTGAACTTAAAGAAAGGAAACTTCGATGGTATGATACGTGAATTAGCTAGGATAGACTGGAGAACGATACTTAAAGGGAGAATGATACTGACAGTGGATAGGCAATGGCAGACATTTAAAGATCACATGGATGAACTTCAACAATTGTATATCCCTGTGTGGCATAAGAATAAAAGAGGGAAGATGGCTCAACTGTGGCTAACAAGGGAAGTTAGGGAAAGTGTTAAATCCAAGGAAGAGGCATATAAATTGGCCAGAAAAAGTAGCAAACATGATGACTGGGAGAAATTTAGAATTCAACAGAGGAGAACTAAGGGTTTAATTAGGAGGGGGAAATAGAGTATGAGAGTAAGCTTGCAGGGAACATAAAAACTGACTGCAAAAGCTTCTATAGATATGTGAAGAGAAAAAGATTAGTGAAGACTAATGTAGGTCACTTGCAGTCAGAATCAGGTGAATTCATAATGGGGAACAAGGAAATGGCAGACAAATTAAACAAATATTTTGGTTCTGTCTTCACTAAGGAAGACAGGAATAAGCTCCGGAATATAGTAGGAGACTGAGGGTCTAGCGAGAAGAGGGAACTGAGGGAACTCCTTATCAGTCAGGAAATGGTGTTAGGGAAATTGAAGGGACTGAAGGCCGATAAATTCCTAGGGTCTGATAGTCTGCATCCCAGAGTACTTAAGGAAGTGGCCTTAGAAATAGTAGATGCATTTGTGGTCATTTTCCAACATTCCATGGACTCTGGATCAGTTCCTATGGATTGGAGGGTAGCTAATGAAAGGGAGTGAGATAGAAAACAGAGAATTATAGACCAGTCAGCCTGACATCGGTGGTGGAGAAAAAGCTGGAATCAATTATTAAAGATGTAATAGCAGCGCATCTGGAAAGCAATGACAGGATCGGTCCAAATCAACATGGATTTATGAAAGGGAAATTATGCTTGACAAATCTTCTAGAGTGTTTTGAGGATGTAACTGGTAGAGTGGATATGGAGAACCAGTGGATGTGATGTATTTCGAATTTCAAAAGGCTTTTGACAAAGTCCCACGCAAGAGATTAGTGTGCAAAATGAAGGCACATGGTATTGGGGCTAATGTATTGATGTAGATAGAGAATTGGTTGGCAGACAGGAAGCAAAGAATGGGAATAAACGGGTCCTTTTCAGAACAGCAGGCAGTGACTAGTGGGGTGCCGCAGGGTTCAGTGCTAGGACACCAGCTATTTATAATATACATTAATGATTTAGATGAAGGAATTGAAGGTACTATCTCCAAGTTTGCAGATGATACTAAGTTGGGTGGCAGTGCGAGCTGCGAGGAGGATGGAAGAGACTGCAGGGAGACTTGGACAGGTTAGGTGAATGGGCAAATGCATGGCACATGTATAATGTGGATAAATGTGACATCGAAGGTTCACCATACTGATTCCAGGGATGGCTGGATTGACATATGAGGAGAGACTTTTGAATATGTCCAACGAACTGGACTCAACAACTTTCTGTGGCAGAGAATTCCACAGGTCACAACTCTCTGGCTGAAAAAGTTTCTCCTCATCTCGGTCTATATGGCTTACCCCTTATCGTTAGACTGTGACCCCTGGTTCTGGACTTCCCCATCATCGGGAACATTCTACCTGCATCTAACTTGTCCAGTCTGGTCAGAATTTTATAAGTTTCTATGAGATCCCCTCTCATTCTTCTAAATTCCAGTGAGTATAAGCATAGCCGATCCAGTCTTTCTTCATATGTCCTTCCTGCCATCCCGGGAATCATTCTGGTGAACCTTCGCTGCACTCCCTCAATAGCAAGCACGTCCTTCCTCAGATTAGGAGACCAAAACTGCACACAATACTCAAGGTGTGGCCTCACCAAGGCCCTGTACAACTGCAGTAAGACCTCCCTGTTCCTATACTCAAATCCCCTCGCTGTGAAGGCCAGCATGCCATTTGCTTTCTTTGCTGCCTGCTGTACCTGCATACCTACCTTCAATGACTGATGTATCATGACACCCAGGTCTCTTTGCACCTCCCCTTTTACTAATCTGTCACCATTCAGATAATAATCTGCCTTCCTGTTTTTGCCACCAAAGTGGATAACCATGTACTCCCTCAATAGCAAGAACATCCTTCCTCAGATTAGGAGACCAAAACTGAACACATTATTTCAGGTGAGGCCTCACTAAGGCCCTGTGGCACTGCAGTAAGACCTCCCTGCTCCTATATTCAAATCCCCTAGCTATGAAGGCCAACATATCATTTGACTTCTTCACCGCCTGCTGTACCTGCATGCCCACTTTCAGTGACTGATGAACCATGGAGTGGAGGGTAGCCAATGTAACCCCACTTTTTAAAAAAGGAGGGAGAGAGAAAACAGGGAATTATAGACCGGTCAGCCTGACCTCAGTAGTGGGTAAAATGATGGAATCAATTATTAAGGATGTCATAGCAGTGCATCTGGAAAATGGTGACATGATAGGTCCAAGTCAGCATGGATTTGTGAAAGGGAAATCATGCTTGACAAATCTTCTGGAATTTTTTGAGGATGTTTCCAGTAAAGTGGACAAAGGAGAACCAGTTGATGTGGTATATTTGGACTTTCAGAAGGCTTTCGACAAGGTCCCACACAAGAGATTAATGTGCAAAGTTAAAGCACATGGGATTGGGGGTAGTGTGCTGATGTGGATTGAGAACTGGTTGTCAGACAGGAAGCAAAGAGTAGGAGTAAACGGGTACTTTTCAGAATGGCAGGCAGTGACTAGTGGAGTGCCGCAAGGTTCTGTGCTGGGGCCCCAGCTGTTTACATTGTACATTAATGATTTAGACGAGGGGATTAAATGCAGTATCTCCAAATTTGCAGATGATACTAAGTTGGGTGGCAGTGTGAGCTGCGAGGAGGATGCTATTAGGCTGCAGAGTGACTTGGATAGGTTAGGTGAGTGGGCAAATGTATGGCAGATGAAGTATAATGTGGATAAATGTGAGGTTATCCACTTTGGTGGTAAAAACAGAGAGACAGACTATTATCTGAATGGTGACAGATTAGGAAAAGGGAAGGTGCAACGAGACCTGGGTGTCATGGTACATCAGTCATTGAAGGTTGGCATGCAGGTACAGCAGGCGGTTAAGAAAGCAAATGGCATGTTGGCCTTCATAGCGAGGGGATTTGAATACAGGGGCAGGGAGGTGTTGATACAGTTGTACAGGGCCTTGGTGAGGCCACACCTGGAGTATTGTGTACAGTTTTGGTCTCCTAACTTGAGGAAGGACATTCTTGCTATTGAGGGAGTGCAGCGAAGGTTCACCAGACTGATTCCCGGGATGGCGGGACTGACCTATCAAGAAAGATTGGATCAACTGGGCTTGTATTCACTGGAGTTCAGAAGAATGAGAGGGGATCTCATAGAAACGTTTAAAATTCTGACGGGTTTAGACAGGTTAGATGCAGAAAGAATGTTCCCAATGTTGGGGAAGTCCAGAACCAGGGGTCACAGTCTGAGGATAAGGGGTAAGCCATTTAGGACCGAGATGAGGAGAAACTTCTTCACCCAGAGAGTGGTGAACCTGTGGAATTCTCTACCACAGAAAGTAGTTGAGGCCAATTCACTAAATATATTCAAAAGGGAGTTAGATGAAGTCCTTACTACTCGGGGGATCAAGGGTTATGGCGAGAAAGCAGGAAGGGGGTACTGAAGTTTCATGTTCAGCCATGAACTCATTGAATGGCGGTGCAGGCTAGAAGGGCTGAATGGCCTACTCCTGCACCTATTTTCTATGTTTCTATGTTTCTATGACACCCAGGTCTTGTTGCACCTCCCCTTTTCCTAATCTGCCACCATTCAGATAATATTCTGTCTTTGTGTTTTTGCCCCCAAAATGGATAACCTCACATTTATCCACATTATACTGCATCTGCCATGCATTTGCCCACTCACCTAACCTGTCCAAGTCACCCTGCAGCCCCTTAGCATCCTCCTCACAGCTCACACTGCCACCCAGTTTAGTGTCATCCGCAAACTTGGAGATATTACACTCAATTCCTTCATCTAAATCGTTAACGTATATTGTAAAGAGCTGGGGTCCCAGCACTGAGCCCTGTGGCACTCCACTAGTCACTGCCTGCCATTCTGAAAAAGACCCATTTATCCCGACTCTCTGCTTTCTATCTGCCAACCAGCTCTCTATCCACATCAGTACATTACCCCAAATACCATGCACTTTGATTTTGCACACCAATCTCTTGTGTGGGACCTTGTGAAAAGCCTTTTGAAAGTCCAAATACACCACATCCACTGATTCTCCCTTGTCCACTCTGCTAGTTACATCCTGAAAAAATTCCAGAAGATTAGTCAAGCATGATTTCCTTTTCATAAATCCATGCTGACTTGGTCCGATCCTGTCACTGCTTTCCAAATGCGTTGCTATTTCATCCTTAATGATTGATTCGAACATTTTCCTCACTACTGATGTTAGGCTAACAGGTCTATAATTTCCTGTTTTCTCTCTCCCTCCTTTTTTAAAAAGTGGTGTTACATTAGCTACCCTCCAGTCTATAGCAACTGATCCAGAGTCAATAGACTGTTGGAAAATGATCACCAATATATCCACTATTTCTCAGGCCACTTCCTTAAGTACTCTGGGATGCAGAATATCAGGCCCCGGGGATTTATCGGCCTTCAATCCCATCAATTTCCCCAACACAATTTCCCGCTTAATAAGGATATCCTTCAGTTCCTCCTTCTCACTCGACCCACTGTCCCCTAGTACATTCGGAAGGTTATTTGTGTCTTCCTTCGAGAAGACAGAACCAAAGCATTTGTTCAATTGGTCTGCCAGTTCTTTGCTCCCCATTATAAATTCACCTGAATCTGACTGCAAGGGACTTACGTTTGTCTTCACTAATCTTTTCCTCTTTGCATATTTATAGAAGCTTTTGCAGTCAGTTTTTATGTTCGCTGCAAGCTTCCTCTCGTACTCTATTTTCCCCCTCTTAATTAAACCCTTAGTCCTCCTCTGTTGAATTCTAAATTTCTCCCAGTCCTCAGGTTTGCTGCTTTTTCTGGCCAATTTATATACCTCTTCCTTGACTTTAACACTATCATTAATTTCCCTTGTTAGCCATGGTTGAGCCACCTTCCCCGTTTTATTTTTACTCCAGACAGGGATGTACAATTGCTGAAGTTCATCCATGTGATTTTTAAATGTTTGCCATTGCTTATCCACCATCAACCCTTTAAGTATCATTTGCCAGTCTATTCTATCCAATTCACACCCCATACCGTCGAAGTTACCTTTCCTTACGTTCAGGACCCTAGTTTCCGAATTAACTATGTCACTCTCCAACTTAATAAAGAATTCTACCATATTATGTTCACTCTTCCTCAAGGGGCCTCGCAAAACAAGATTGCTAATTAGTCCCTTCTCATCCAGGCTAATGTCTCTCCTTACTATTGTATTAATTTCCTCTTTAACCAGCAATGCCACCCCACCTCCTTTTCCTCTCTGCCTATCGTTCCTAAATGTTGAATACCCCTGGATGTTGAGTTCCCAGCCTTGGTCACCCTGGAGCCATGTCTCCATGATGCCAATTACATCATATCCGTTAACTGCTGTCTGCGCAGTTAATTCGTCCACCTTATTCCGAATATTCCTCGCATTGAGGCACAGAGCCTGCAGGCTTGTCTTTTTAACACACTTTGCCCCTTTAGAATTTTTCTGTAATGTGGCCCTTTTTGTTTTTTGCCTTGGGTTTCTCTGCCCTCCACTTTTACTATTCTCCTTTCTATCTTTTGCTTCTGCCTCCATTTTATTTCCCTCCGTCTCCCTGCATAGGTTCCCATCCCCCTGCCATGTTACTTTAACTCCTCCCCAACAGCACTAGCAAACACTCCCCCTAGGACATTGGTTCCGGTCCTGCCCAGTGCAGACCGTCCGGTTTATACTGGTCCCACCTCCCCCAGAACCGGTTCCAATGTCCCAGGAATTTGAATCCCTCCCTCTTACACCACTCCTCAAGCCACGTATTCATCTGAGCTATCCTGCGATTCCTACTCTGACTAGCACGTGGCACTGGTAGCAATCCTGAGATTACTACTTTTGAGGTCCTACCTTTTAATTTAGCTCCTAGCTCCCTAAATTCATCTCGTAGGAACTTATCCCATTTTTTACCTATATTGTTGGTACCTATATGCACCACGACAACTGGTTGTTCACCCTCCCTTTTCAGAATGTCCTGCACCCGCTCCGAGACATCCTTGACCCTTGCACCAGGGAGGCAACATACCATCCTGGAGTCTCAGTTGCGGCCGCAGAAACGCCTATCTTTTCCCCTTACAATCGAATCCCCTATCACTATAGCTCTCCCACTCTTTTTCCTGCCCTCCTGTGCAGCAGAGCCACCCACGGTGCCATGAATTTGGCTGCTGCTGCTCCCCCCTGATGAATCATCCCCCTCAACAGTACCCAAAGTGGTGTATCTGTTTTGCAGGGGGATGTCCACAGGGTACCCTGAACTACCTTCCTTGCACTGCTCTTCCTACTGGTCACCCACTTACTATCTGGCTGTGTACCCTTTACCTGCGGTGTGACCAACTTGCTAAGCAAGCTATTCACGTCATTCTCAGCATCGTGCATGCTCCAGAGTGAATCCACCCACAGCTCCAGTGCCACAATGTGGTCCGTCAGGAGCTGGAGGCGGATACACTTCCCGTACACGTAGTCGTCAGGGACACCGGAAGCGTCCCTGACTTCCCACATAGTACAGGAGGAGCACAACACATGTCCGAACTGTCCTGCCATGGCTTGACCCTTAGATTAACTTAATTTGGCAACAACAATGCTAAAGGTTGCTTACTGATATAGAAAAGAAAAAGAAAAACTACTTACCAATCACCAGCCAATCACTTACCCCCTTGGCTGTTACGTCACCTTTCGATTTCCTTCTACTTCTTTTTTGCCTTCTCTCCCTGCTGCAGCTGCACCAGCACGCCTCTCGCCGAACTCACCACGCTGGGCCTTTTTATAGGCCTCCCCACGCTGCCTCACTGACGCTGCTCGATCTCCCGCTGCCTCTTGCCGAACTCACCATGCTGGGCCTTTTTATAGGCCTCCCCACGCTACCTCACCGACGCTGCTCAATCTCCCACTGCCTCTTGCCGAACTCACCATGCTGGGCCTTTTTATAGGCCTCCCCACGCTACTTCACCGATCTAAACAGCACACATACCAGTATTGGCATGATGAAAGCCATTGCCAGGTCGCATGTATGGTGGCCTGGAATTGGCTCTGATCTGCAATCATATGTGCATCAGTGCAACACTTACAACGATGCCAGGCAGACCATGCATAGCAAACATGACACGAAGGCTCTCAATTGTAGCTATGGATGTGCTGAATGCCATGACTGTACACTCTTTCCACTTGGAATAAGCATCCACCACAACTAAGAACATCTTTCCCAGGAAGGGACCTGCAAAGTCGATGTGGATCCTGGACCATGGTTTAGATGGCCACGACCACAGACTCAGCAGCGATTCTGCTGGTGCTTTGCAAGCTGCATGCAAGTGTTGCACTGATGCACACGTGATTGCAAATCAGAGTCAATTCCAGGCCACCATACATGCGACCTGGCAATGGCGTTCATCATGACAATACCGGGTTGTGTGCTATGTAGATCATGCACAAGTTTCTTTCTGCCTTTCTTGGGCATAACAACATGATTACCCCACATTATACAAGCTGATTGAATGGCTAGTTTGTCTTTGCGACGGATGTAAGGTTTGGTCTCCTCACACATTTGCTTGGCTGTGGCAGACCAATCACCAGTAAGGATAATATCTGGCTGATCCAAGTCTTAACTTGTTGGGCCGTGACAGGGGTTCCTTCACTTTCAAAAGCATCCCTGACTAACAGTAGGTCCGCCGGTTGTGGCGTTCCACCTCTGGTGTGGGCAACGACAGATGGCTCAATGCATAGGCACAATTGTCAGTGCCAGGTCTATGGCAAATGACATAATCATAGGTAGATAATGTCAGCGCCCACCTCTGGATGCGGGACGATGCATTGGTATTGATACCTTTGTTTTCCGAAAACAATTAAATGAATGGCTTGTCATCTGTTTCTGGTTCAAACTGAAGACCAAACAGGTACTGATGCATCTTTTTAGCCTCATACACACAGGCTAATGCTTCTTTCTCTACCATGCTATAGGCTCTTTCCACCTTTGACAAACTTTTGAAGCATATGCAACAGGTTGTAATTTGCCCGACTCATTCATTTGTTGGAGCACGCAACCAACTCCATATGACGAAGCATCACAGGCCAATACTAGACACTTACATGGATCATAATGTACCAGCAGTTTGATAGAGTAAAGCAGATTGGTAGCTTTCTCAAAAGCTCTATCTTGAGATGTACCCCAAACCCAGTTGTCGCCTTTTCTTAGCAGCATGTGCAATGGCTCTAATAAGGTGCTCAATCTCGGTAAGAAATTACCGAAGTAGTTGAGTAGACCAAGGAACGAACGCAGCTGCGTCACATTCTGAAGCTTGGATGCATTTTTGATGGCCTTCGTTTTTGAGTCCATAGCCCTGATACCATCAGCGGCAACTTTCCTCCCCAGGAATTCGACTTCTGGTGCTATGAAGACGCACTTCGAGCATTTCAGTCTGAGTCCCACTTTGTCCAGACAATGTAGAACCTCTTCCAGGTTGTTCAGATGTTCGGTGGAGTCACGACCTATAACCAGTATGTCATCTAGGAACACGACGGTTCTGGGGATGGACTTCAGTAGACTCTCCTTGTTCCTCTGAAATATGGCTGCAGCCGAGAGAATTCCAAAAGGACACCTGTTGTAGATAAACAGTCCTTTATGGGTGTTGATGCACGTAAGTTTCTTCGACGTGTCAACCAGATCCAGTTTTGCAAACGACTTCTCTTTGACTAGCATTGCAAACAGGTCATCAGCCTTCGGTAATGGGTATTGATCCTGTTTCGAAACTCGGTTGATCGTAACCTTGTAGTCTCCACAAATCCTGACAGCGCCCTCACTTTTCAACACGGGAACAATTGGGCTGGCTCATTCGTTAAATTCGAGTGGTGATATGATTTCTTCATGCTGGAGTCTGTCCAGTTCGATTTTAACCTTCTCCTTCAACATGTACGGAACTGCCTGAGCTTTATGATGGATGGGTCTTGCATCTGAGTCCACGTGGATCAGCACCTTGGGCTCCCATGAAGTTGCCAGTGCCTGGTTCAAACAGCGAGGGGAACTTGCTCAGCACTTTGACGACAAAGCTTTGATTTCGTTCCAGTTCCATTTGATTTTTTCTAACCAGTTCCTGCTGAACTGTGTTGGAACATTGCCTGGAACAATCCTTAACGGTAAATCGTGAACCGCACCATCATACGACACCTTGATTACTGCACTGCCAATCACCGTTATGAGTTCTTTAGTGTACGTATGCAGTCGGGTAGGCCCTGCCATATGCAGCTCTGCCAAATGATGATACTATCTTGTTTACAATACTTGCCGAATTCCGATTTTTCAATGATATCTGCTTTAAACTTTTGTCCGTCGTCATGCAGGATTGGGCAATCTTGATGGCCTTGCTCAAATCCAGCTTCTCTGCCACCAGGATCATCTCGTGGTTGGTGCCGATTACAAAGAAGTCCCGCAGCATGTCTGCCAACGCAGTTTCAAACTTACACGGTCCAGCTAGACGTCTTAGGTCGGCAACGAATTCCGATACATCCTGGCCCTCAGAACGAACGTGCATATAGAATCGATACTTTGAGATGATGATGCCTTCATCTGGGTTGAGATGGTCACGTACCAGAGCACATAATGTTTCATAGTCCTTGTCCGTTGGACTTAAGGGCGAGAGGAAATTCTTTATGAGTCCATAGATTTTTGGACCGCAAACCGTGAGGAGGTCCGCCCGGCGCCGAACTGCATCTACTTCTTCCTCCATTTTGCTGGCCACGAAGTTCTGGTTCAAGCGGGCTACAAAGTCTGCCCAATCTTCTTCCTCCACGAATCACTCCAGAATTCCAATTGTACTCATTTTTGCTTGCGAAGGTTCTTGTTACCTCATCGCCAAATGCTGTGTAAGCAATAACTCAATAGACTGAATACTGTAAATTCCAAAGAGGTACAAACCTGGCTCTACTTTATTAGGGCCCAAAGTGATTACATTACAAGATGGCTGGCCTTTTATACCTGGGCCGCACACACGTGCGCACAGCCCAATGACCTCCGACAGTGGCGCCACCTGGTGGCTAGTAAACCAAGTATACATACATGACATCAACCAACATTACTAAAGAGATTATCTGATTATTATCTCATTGCTGTCTGAGGGACCTTGCAATAAGCAAATTGGCTGTCATGTTTCCCTACATTACAACAATGACTAAACTTCAGAGAGTAATTCATTAGATGTGAAGCTGTTTATGGTACACTGAGGATGTGATAAGGTGTAGTATAAATGCAAATTATTCTTGCTTACATCCCTGTCCTGTAAGCTCACTTCCAAAACCACTTGTCCTTGCTCTCCTTTCCTCATAAAAATCTCTCTTTTGGTCTCTTCCCTCATTGATCTTCTCCATCTCTCCATTGTAAAGCATTCTGAGATATTTTTCTACAAGAGAGTACTGTATAAATGCAAACAGTTGTTGTTCTGTGTCTTTTATGAAAGCAAGATACATTTTTGTGTTACCTTCTCCCTTTTCTCTTGTTTAGCTATCCCCATACCAAGCGCTGTTCTAAGTGACATGGTGCATTTCCTGCTCCCAGTTTATTGCCAATTCTGCTCTACTTTAAATGAGATCTGTCCAATGCGCTGTTCATTTCTTGAGGGTCCTCATGTACTGCAAAGGATGTCCTGTTTTATTTATGCTAGATAATTGATAAAATTAATCAGAAGGAACAGCACTTGATTCAAAAAAATTATAGGGTAGAGTGCCTTTAAGGCCAACCACATATGCGTGTGTATATTTATTACTGTGTTACAACGACTTGGCTGCTACCGTACTCCATATATCAAAATTATGTAAGTCATGGGATGGGTGTAAATTGTCTAATACCTTAGGCACTGACTGACAGTCAGCTGGAATGATTTCAATCACGACAATATAACCTGTCTCTCTGATGAAAGCTTTAACTGTGAGTAATTTCCTTTGCCCGCTTGTATCCTGAAGGCGCTGACTCATGTTGGGATACAGTTCTCAATACATTGCTAGGTCCTCCTGTACCTTGCCCACATGGCCATTCTTCATGTGGGAGCCTAAGCTGATCGTTTAAGATGCTCCTTAAAACATACTTCTTTGACCAAGCTTTTGGTCATCCCTCCTAACAACTCCTTCTTTGGCTCAGCATCGATTTCTTTAAATTACATTTCTGTGCAGAAAATGGGACATCTTTTCTATATTAAAGGAGCTATATAAATGAAAGCTGTTGTTCCTAATCTACACATGCCAAGTTTCCAGTTGCTGCACAGTATTGAAGACATGATTTCAGCATGCTTATTTTACCACTTCTGGAAGATAAGGGACACTGAGCCCGGCGACACTGAGTTGGGTACAATGAGTTGGGGACACTGAGTTGGGGGACACTGAGTTGGGGACACTGGGCCCGGGGACACTGAGCCTGGGGACACTGAGTTGGGGTCAAGGTGTTGGGGACACGTTGTTGGGGACACTGAGCCTGAGGACACTGAGCCCGCGGCACGGAGTTGGGTACACTGAGTTGGGGACACTGAGCTCGGGGACACTGAGTTGGGGTCACTGAGTTGGGGACACTGGGCCTGGGGACACTGAGTTGGGAATACTGGGCCCGGGGACACGGAGTTGGGGACACTGAACCTGAGAACACCATCTCGGGATTGGGTTGGTTTTAGAAAAATAACTCAGTGGGGCCTGTTGTGTTCCTAACACAGCTGAGACTGCTCACAGGGTGGTGAAAGTAACAGTGACCTCAGTCTTTATTAAGACACTCCAGAGTGAGGAACAGGCCTTAGTGGCCGGCTTATATACAGTGCTCCCAAGGGATGCTGGGATCCCTTGGGACTTCAAGGGATGCGCTCCCTGGTGGCGGAACATGGGAGTGCATGATTTACAGATACACAACATCACTCCCCCGCCGAAGTCAAAGTGAAAACTATTTACAAGGTGAGGCGGTCTGGAGCCTTTCATTCCCTGGTGGACCGCCTCGGAAGAAATATCTGTTTTGGTGTGTTGGCTGTGCCCTCGCTGGGCTGGCGTGTTGTTGGCCCTGCAGGGCTGCTGGGTGAGTCTAGGCTGTTGGGTGTGATGGGGTCAATTTCCTGGTCCGGGGTGGTATCTTGATCTTTTGGGTGTCTGTTGTGGGCTCGAAAAAGGTGGTGTCTGCTGTGGGTTGTTCAGGGCAGTCTGTGAACCGCAGCCTCGTTTGGTCCAGGTGCTTTCTGCAAATTTGTCCATTGTCTAGTTTGACTACAAACACCGTACTCCCTTCTTTAGCTATCACCGTGTCCGCGATCCACTTGGGGCCATGTCCATAGTTTAGCACAAACACAGGGTTTATCAGATCAATTTCCCGTGACACATTGGCGTGACCATCATTTACATTTTGTTGCTGCCGCCTGCTCTCTGCCTGATCATGCAGGTTGGGGTGAACCAGTGAGAGTCTGGTTTTAATTGTCCTTTTCATGAGTAGCTCAGCTGGGAGCACCCCTGTGAGCGAGTGGGGTCTCGTGCGGTAGCTGAGTAATACTCGGGACAGGCGGGTTTGGAGTGAGCCTTCTGTGACTCGTTTAAGGCTCTGTCTGATTGTTCATACTGCCCGCTCTGCCTGCCCATTGGAGGCTGGTTTAAACGGGGCCGAGGTGACATGTTTGATCCCACTGCGGGTCATGAATTCCTTAAATTCGGCACTGGTGAAACATGGCCCGTTGTCACTGACCAGTATGTCAGGCAGGCCGTGGATGGCAAACATGGCCCTTAGGCTTTCAATGGTGGCGGTGGCAGTGCTTCTCGACATTATTTCACATTCAATCCATTTTGAAAAAACATCCACCACCGCCAGGAACATTTTACCGAGAAACGGGCCCGCATAGTCGACATGGATCCTTGACCATGGTCTGGAGGGCCAGGACCACAAACTTAGTGGTGCCTCTCTGGGCGCGTTGCTCAACTGAGCACACCCGCTGCATTGCCGTACGCAGGACTCTAAGTCAGAGTCGATACCGGGCCACCACACGTGGGATCTGACTATTGCTTTCATCATTACTATACCCGGGTGTGTGCTGTGGAGATCCGAGATGAACGTCTCCCTGCCCTTTTTTGGTCACACTATTTGGTTACCCCACAACAGGCAGTTTGCCTGAATGGACAGCTCGTCCTTTCGCCGCTGGAACAGCTTGATTAGCTCTTGTCTTTCAATGGGGATGCTGGCCCAGCTCCCAAGCAGTACACAGTTTTTTACTAGGGACAGCAGAAGATCTTGGCTGGTCCATGTCCTAATTTGGCGGACCGTGACAGGTAATTTATGATTTTCAAATGCTTCCATGACCATCAACAAGTCTGCGGGCTGCGCCACCATTAACAAGTTTGCAGGCTGCGCCATTTTCACCCCCGTGGTGGGCAATGGTAGCCGATTGAGAGCATCCGCACAGTTCTCGGTGCCTGGCCTGTGGCGGATGGTATAGTTATACGCTGATAGTGCGAGTGCCCACCTTTGTATGCGGGCTGAAGCATTAGTATTTATCCCCTTGTTTTCAGCGAACAGGGATGTGAGGGACTTGTGATCGGTTTCCAGCTCAAATTTGAGGCCAAACAGGTACTGATGCATTTTTTTTACCCCGAACACACATGCTAATGCCTCTTTCTCAATCATGCTGTAGGCCCTCTCGGCTTTAGACAAGCTCCTGGAGGCATTGGTGACAGGTTGCAACTTCCCTGCAACATTAGCTTGTTGTAATACACACCCGACTCTGTACGACGACGCATCACATGCTAGCACAAGTCTTTTACACGGGTTATACAATACAAGCAGCTTGTTGGAGCATAAAATGTTTCCTGCTTTCTCAAAAGCAATTACTTGTTTTTTTTGCCCATACCCAGTTCTCGCCTTTACTCAATAACACATGTAGGGGCTCTGAGAGGGTGCTTAAGCCCGGTAGGAAGTTACCAAAATAGTTGAGGAGTCCCAGGAACAACCGCAGCTCCGTGACGTTCTCTGGCCTGGGCGCATCCCTGATAGCATCTGTCTTGGCGTCTGTGGGCCGAATGCCGTCTGCCGCGATCTTTCTCCCCAAAAACTCTACTTCTGTTGCCATGAAGACGCATTTCGACCTCTTCAGCTGCAGCCCTGCACGATCCAGTCGCTGGAGGACCTCCTCCAGGTTTTATAGGTGCTCGACGGTGTCCCGACCCATGACCAATATGTCGTCCTGCGTGTGGTACCGACTTGAGTAGGCTCTCCATGTTTCTCTGGAAGATCGCTGCAGCTGACCGAATTCTAAATGGGCATCTGTTGTAGATGAACAGTCCCTTGTGCGTGTTGATGCAGGTGAGGCCCTTCGAAGACTCCTCCAGCTCCTGCGTCATGTAGGCCGAAGTCAGGTTGAGCTTGGTGAATGTCTTGCCTCCTGCCAGCGTCGCAAATAGGTCGTCTGACTTGGGGAGAGGGTATTGGTCCTGTAGCGAGAAACGATTAATAGTTACTTTATAAGCGCCGCAAATCCTGACCGTGCCATCACTTTTGAGTACTGGATCAATCGGGCTGGCGCACTTGCTGAATTCCACTGGGGAGATGATGCCCTCGCGTTGCAGCCTGTCCAGTTCGATTTCCACTCTTTACCTCATCATGTGAGGTACCGCACGCGTCTTGTGGTGAATGGGTCATGCCTCTGGGACCAAGTGGATCTGCACCTTCGCCCCGGAAAAGTTTCCAATGCCTGGCTCAAAAAGGGAAGGAAATTTGTTAAGAACCTGGGTACATGAGGCCTCATCGACATGTGATAGCGCTCGGATGTCATCCCAGTTCCAGCGGATTTTGCCTAGCCAGCTCCTTCCAAGCAGTGTGGGGTCATCGCCCGTGACAATCAAGAGTAGCAGTTCGTGCACCGTGCCCTCGTAGGTGACCTTGACCATAGCGCTGCCCAGGACAGTGATAAGCTCTTTGGTGTACGTTCTCAGTTTCGTGTGGATGGGCTCAGGGCTGGTCTGAGTGCCTTGTTACACCACAGTCTTGCAAACATCTTTTTACTCATGATGGATTGGCTAGCGCCAGTATCCAGTTCCATGGCTACAGGTAAGCTATTCCATTTTACATTCAGCATTATAGGTGGACATTTCGTCAAAAATGTGTGCTCTCCGGTAACTTTAGCATCTGCCTCCTCTCTCTGAGGCTCGAACTTGCTTTGATCCACCATGGACCAATCTTCCTCTGCCACGTGGTGGTTAGCAGGTTTTGCAGAGCTTGCAGCTCGTCTGCAAGCTCGTTTGAGGTGACCCATTGCTCCATAGCTCTTGGAAACATACCCTTTGAAATGGCATAAATAGGCTGAATGGAAGCCTCCACAACACCAACAAGGTGTGAATTGCCTTGCATTCATCCTTTGTTGGGGACTCTGAGTCATCTGGGTCACCTGAGGCCTGCTGGCAGTTGCTGACTCGTGGTTTCTGCGCTGTACATTTCTGCTCGCAAACACATTTCCAGTTAATTTACGAACATTGCTCGCACTTGTGTGCTGAGAGATTTGTTTGGAGTTATCACTGGTGGACACAAACGCCTGTGCTATCGCAATGGCCTTACTGAGGGTCGGTGTCTTTGCAGTTAAAAGTTTTCGTAGGATGATCTCGTGGCCAGTGCCCAGTACAAAAAAGCCTCTGAGCATCTGCTCCAGGTAGCCATCAAACTCACATTGTCCTGCAAGTCGTCTTAGCTCGGCGACGTAGCTCGCCACTTCCTAACCTTCAGATCGCTGGCACGTGTAGAACCGATACCTCACCATCAGCATGCTCTCCCTCGGGTTAAGATCCTTCGAACTAGTGTATAGAGCTCCTCATACGACTCACCTGTGGGTTTCACTGGAGCCAGAAGATTCTTCATGAGGCTGTATGTCGGTGCCCCGCAGACCGTGAGGAGGACTGCTCTCCTTTTTGCAACGCTTCCTTCTCCGTCCAGCTCGTTGGCTACAAAGTATTGGTCGAGCCATTCGACATAGGCTTCCCAGTCCTCACCCTCTGAGAACTTCTCCAGGATGCCCACATTTTGCTGCATCTTTGCTTTGGAATCATATACTCGTCGCCAGTTGTTGTGTTCCTAACACAGATGAGACTGCACACAGGGAGGTCAAAGTAACAGTGACCTCAGTCTTTATTAAGACACTCCAGAGTGAGGAACAGGCCTTAGGGGCTGTCTTATATACAGTGCTCCCAAGGGATGCTGGGATCCCTTGGGACTTCAGTGGATGCGCTTCCTGGTGGCGGAACATGTGAGTGCATGCTTTACAGATACACAACAGGGCCATCCAGAAGTTATTTTCAAAGAACAGCAAGGAACCAATTCCTCAACCGACAGCCCTTAAAACAAAGCAGATGAACAGCTCATTAATCTTATTGCTGTATGTGGCATCTAGCTGTGCCAAAAATGGCTGCCACATTTGCCTACAACAGTCGCAGCAATGTAAAGTAAATTGGGCATGTTGAAGTGGCTCTAAGAAAATAGATAAGGGCACAATTTTTATTATGCCAATCATATTACTCTGCAACCTTTTGAAACTGTCCCAACAGAAGCCTTGAGGAAGAGTTCATAGAGTGCATAAGGGATGGGTTCCTTGAGCAGTATGTCACGGAACCAACCAGAGGGTAGGCTATTTTAGATCTATTCCTGTGTAATAAGGTAGGATTAATAAACAATCTCCTAGTAAAGGATCCCCTTGGAATGAATGATCATAGCATGGTTGAATTTCAAATTCAGATGGAGGGCGAGAAGTTGGATCTCAAACCAGTGTACTAAGCTTAAATAAAGAGGACTACAAACGTATTAGGGCAGAGTTGCCTAAAGTGGACTGGAAAAATAGATTAAAGTGTAGGACGGTTGATGAACAGTGGCGTACATTTAAGGAGATATTTCATAACTCTCAAGAAAAATATATTCCAGTGAGGAGGAAAGGGTGTAAAAGAAAGGATAGTCACCCAAGGCTAACTAAAGAAATAAAGGATAGTATCCAATTAAAAACAAGGGTATACAAAGTGGTCAAAATTAGTGGGAGGACAGAAGATTGGGAAGCTCTTAAAAGCCAGCGAAGAATGACTAAAAAAATGATTAAGAAAGGAAAGATAGACTCTGGGCTATATTTTACACTTTTGTGCAGATCACCCAAAAATGGCGGTATTTTTGGCGTGGGCAGTAAAAATGGGTTTTCAGATCACCGGCTTGTCATCCATTCTCAAAGCCCTTAGTTTCCATTTTTGAAATTGGGCGTTACCGCGAGTGATATGAAATGGACGGTCGTGTTAAATCTCTCTGACCTTCTGCCATAAAGTGTCGCGTCCTTAGCAAAGGCATGGCAACGCTTGATTCCCGTGATTCAGGAGGTCAAGGGTCATCATGACATGCGCAGAAGAGGAGACAGATAAAGAGGGAGCTGAGTGGGACTGAAGGCATGTGTGGGTGTGGTGTGGCTGCTTTGGGAGGAAGGAGGGAGAGTTTAGAGCTTTAGAGCAAATAGGGAAACAAAAATTAGCAGTTACTCCAGATATTTGCCCGAATTTGGCCTATAATGGAGGGAGAGGAGGAGGAGACACAGCACGCTGTGGAGACTGACGCTGGCGAGAGCAGTGAGCTGGGAGAGGAGCACATTGGAGAGCGCAAAAGAGCGAGGAGGTTCTCGGACGAGGCAAATGCCTCCCTACTACAGGAGGTTGAGTTACGCTGGGGTGATTTGACCCAGGGAGGGTGTGGGAAGCCCAACCCAAAGGCCTACCAGAAGATATGAGCCGAGATAGCAGTGGTGGTCTCGTCGGTGACCAACGAGGTGCGTGAGGGCAACTAATGCCGCAAATGATGGAACGACCTTGTGGGATCCACACGTTAAAAAATATTCACGATCAGGCATTTTCCACTCCCTCAACTGGAGTTTAGGACTGGAACATCGAGTCCTTCATTGAAACATTTGTGAACTCTCGTGGAAGCAAGTCAGCCTCGTTTGAGGGACCGCCTATAATGGATGATGATATCAGTCTCTGTGACAGTACCTTGCAATGATATCACGCAATGATCTCATGCCATGTCGACTGGAGGGCCACCAGTCATCAGCGACATCACTGACATGGAGGAGCGGGTGCTCACAGTCGTGGAGAAACACCCCCGGACAGCCACTTAAGCATCCGCTGACCCTAAAGTGAAGCGACGCGAGTAAAGTTTACACAATTGCGTGATGTAAAGCCAATAGATGCCACACCCACTCATATCCGAACAATCATATATGCTAAATGATTTCTAAAATTGTCCTGTAAATAATGCTGGCCTAATGAAAATCATTGCAATGCAGAATGTGTTGATGGTCATGAAATGTGATATCTGTGATGATTTTGATAGCGGTAGTGCTTTTGTCGTGTACATGCTGTGTGTAGCGCTGAACTCACCTTGTGACCCTAGCACCCCCTTCTCCCCTAATAACCTCATTTGTGTTTCAGCCAGCAGTGCAGCCCCAGGCAAGACTACAGCGGCCAAAAGGTGGGGACGTGGAGCCAGACTCCCCGGACGATCCTACATCTGGTGCTGAGGAGCTCCGATTCTCGCCCGTCAATCCACTGGGTCTGTCCTCTGTGGGCTTCGAGGAACCTGCATCGTCACACTCCAGAAGCCATTCCAACCCAAGGCCATCTAGTGCTCCTCCGGTCATTCCCGCCTCCGAGGTACCGGCCCCAAGCACCTCGCCACAGGGCACCCCATTTGTCCCTAGGATGGCGGCGACCCCGCGGGGGTTTTGTGGATGAGGCAGGTCTGGTCCACGAGCGCCACATGAGAGCGGCGAGATGGTACAGTTGTCCAGGAGGACTGTAGACAATGGTGACCAGATCCTCGATGCATTGGGGGTCATATCCCGACAGCTGACCACCATGACTGAGTACGTTCCGCAGATAGCGGAGGCCCTGGAGGCATTAGCCAGGAACACTGCTGGCACAGGCCTCCCAGTGGTCCCGGAGCGTGGCACTCTACCCCTCGGTTCTGCACCACCACTGCAAACGACAGATGAGTGGCAGGACCAAGATCCTGCTTCTGGATCAGAGAATGTTCCCCCCTTGGCACCGCCCTCCCCCCCCCACCCCCGCTCCCATACCCGTGCAACAACCGTCTCTGCCTTCAACCCCCCCAATGAGGCACCGCCTGAGGAGCTCTTCGGCCAGGTGGCGTGGAGCGAGGAGGGGAAAGGGTAGAGGTGGGGAGAAGAAGGGGAGGGGGGAAGGAAAGTGAGGTGCATGTCCGCAGGTGATGGCTGTTTTATATCTCCATCTGGGTGTATGCAATTTGTTGTAATGTATAGGGGGAGGGGGCCATCCTCCTGCTTTGCCTTTGTATTCTGTGTTACAGGACATGTTGACCATTTGATTGATGTCAATGGTCAAAAAGGTGGTGTGTGGGTGAGAGTGGGGTGTTTTTGGCTGTGATACTTATGATTTCAGACCAATGTTGGTATAATTTTTTTTTATTAAACATACCTTGTTGCGCATTGTCTCAGATAGCTGGACCGTTACACACTGGTGATTCCTTAACATGAAAGGGTTAACTAAAACTTAACTTCAATCAACGTAAACTTTAACTGGCACCAAGGTGATGGGCACCATTGATGTCTGAGCTGCACACACACAGCAGTGTGTCAGCGTTGTCACTCACAGCAACGTTCTTTCAGGCAAATTGTTGAGATATCAACTCCTGACGTAAGAGTCTTGCAGTTATTTAACCCTTTCCTGTGGTCTGAAGGGGGATGTGGGCATGGTTGCATAGCCAGCCTGATTGTCTGGCCCTAGGTCAGCATCCAGCCCCTCGTCCTCCTCTTCCTCTCTCTCCTGAGATGGACCATCAGTCCGTTCTGGCAATTTTTGGCCCCTCCTGATAGCCAGGTTTTGCAGCATGGAGCACACGGACATGAATTTAGCTACTTGCTCAGGGTTGTATTGTAGCTTCCCTCCTGAGTGGTCCAGGCATCTGAAGCGCAGCTTAAGCACAGTTATTGTTTTCTGAACCACATTGCGTGTGTCTGTGTGGCTCTGGTTGTATTGCTTCTCAGCCTCGGTGTGGGTGTCACGCTGGGGAGTCATCAGCCAGGTGGCTAGGCCATATCGGTTATCACCAAGCATCCAGCATTGTCCTTTTGGCTGACTCTCACGCAGGATGTGAGCCTCATCGAAGCTGCCCGGACCTTTGGCTTTCACTGCTATTATGATCTGGTTGTGGTCGACAACGAGTTGGATCTTCAGGGAGTGAAATCCTTTTCTGTTACGAAAAAGCTCTGGGTCCTGAGAAGGTGCCCGCATGGCGATGTGAGTGCACTGTATTGCTCCCTGCACCCTGGGGAACTTAGTAATGTGGTAGAATGCTCCAGCCCTGTCAGTCTAAGCCTCCATGGTCATAGGGAAGCTGATAAAGTACATTCTTCGCGTGTACAGGGCCTCTGTGACCTACCTAATGCAGCGATGGGTGGCATGGTGTGACAGAGGGCAAATCTTGACTGCGGAGGCCCGAAAGGAACTGGACGTGTAGAAGGACAGTGCTGCGGTGACCTTGACCTCGACCGACACTGATGTCTGATGGCAGGCTGCATATGTGGCCTGATGAGCTCACATATTTCATTGATCACCACCTAGTGGAAGCGCAGTCTCCGAAGGCAGGTGTGCTCGGACACATCGAGGTAAGACCTTTTCTCCCAGTAAGCGCGGGGTATGTATGGTCTGGACCTCCTCCTAATTCTGGCACGTCTTAAATTGGGCACATAATGATGTGCATCAGACATTGAGCTATTTGCACTCTGCAGCATCTGCGTATTGATCGATGCAGGCTGAGAAGTGGTTGGCCCCATTGCAATGAAAATATAATAGCGATTGATCAGAAGCAATAATTTCCTCACTAAAATCATCATCATCATCATAGGCAGTCCCTCGAAGCGAGGATGACTTGCTTCCATGCCAAAAAGGAATGAGTTCACAAGTGTTTCAATGAAGGACCTAATATTCCAGATCCCAAACTACATCTTGGAGGGTGGAGGATGCCTGTGCTTGGATTTTTTTAACGTGTGGTGGCCGTTACACACCAGCCACCACACGGGCTTGACAGAGCTACATCTTGGTCCAATGGCAAGGGTTAACCAAGACGACTGGAGACCAGCTCTGCTGCAAGGACCAAGCGCGCACCCATATAGCAGTGTGGGCTGGCTCATGCTGCCCCTGGGCCCTCGCCTCTTCTGGGCCCCAGACTCACGTCTCTCCTGGGCCCCGGTCACTTCCTTCTAGAAACTCTTGCCGTTCCTTCGCCCCTCCTGCTGTGCCTACCCGCACTGCAATCAGCGACCTGACTTCGCAGCCGTTGCCCTCCTGCAGTGGTATGCCGCCACACGCTGCTCACTCTGATGGCTGATAATGGTCTTGCAGGCCGGGACCGCGTCGATTTCTGGGCCGGGCCGGGCCATTGCATGCTGCTCCCTCTAATGCAGCCTTTCAATCACAGTAAATCCTCTTCAAGTCTCACTAAAATACACCTACAGTAAACCCCCAATAGTCCAGAGTCTGAAACTATGTCTGTTGAGATGGTCACTTCACCTGAGAAGAACTCCAGAGTCAATCCAACTTCAATCGAAGTTGAAGCAGCCTTTTGAATGAAGCGACCTGCGATTTAAAAAATGGCGCCCACACTGCTGTGATTCGTTCAGAACAGTTCCACTTTTTCTGAGCGGTGTTTTGGGCGAGCGATATTGTGAATGAGATGTGTGTGAGCTGGTGAAAGTGACGCTGGGCGATCTCCTGGGCGTTAGTTTTGGCAAAAAAAAGTGGGTGGTCGCTATTATTGAATCTCGGCGTTAATTACGTGCGGAAACTAATGCTAGGTGATATTATGGGCATTGATTTTGCCCATTCTGATGATTCCACCCCAAAAAAGTGGGCGGGCGGTAATATTTTTTCCCGGCGTTACGCACATGGGGAAAGTAATGAAGTAACGCTTGCCGATAAGTGTCCAAAAAATGGGCGTCAGTTTCCATTTTGTGGCTAAATGGGTGATATCTGGGCGTTATATGTCATTTCAGCGGTAAAATGGACGTTATGCATGCAAACAAAGTGCAAAATCTAGCCTTATGAAAGTAAACTAGCACGAAATATAAAAACAGATAGCAACAGTTTCTACAGGTATATAAAAAGGAAAAGAGTGGCTAAAGTAAATGTTGGTCCCTTAGAAGATGAGACCGGGGAATTAGTAATGGGGAACATGGAGATGGTAGAAACTCTGAACAATTATTTTGTATCAGTCTTTACGGTAAAGGACACTAAAAATATCCCAACAGTGGATAGTCAAGAGGCGAGAGGGGGAGGAATTTACCACAATTGCAATCACTAAGAAGGTGGTACTCAGTAAGATAATGGGACTAAAAGCGGATAAATTCCTTGGACTTGATGGCTCACATCCTAGGGTCTTAAGAGAAGTAACGGCAGGGATAGTGAATGCATTGGTTGTAATTTACCAAAATTCCCTGGATTCTGGGGAGTTCCCAACAGATTAGAAAACTGCAAATGTAACGCCCCTATTTAAAAAAGGAGGCAGACAAAAAGCAGGAATCTATAGACCAGTTAGCCTAACATCAGTGGTTGGGAAAATGTTGGAATTCATTATTAAAGAAGCAGTAGCAGGACATTTGGAAAAGCATAATTTAGTCAGGCAGAGTGAGCATGGATTTATGAAGGAGAAGTCATGTTTGACTAATTTGCTGGAATTCTTTGAGGATGTAACGAACAGGGTGGATAAAGGGGAACCAGTGGATGTGGTGTGTTTGAACTTGGGGTAATATATTAGCCTGGATAGAGGATTGGCTAACTAACAGAAAACAGAGAATCGGGATAAATGGTTCATTCTCGGGTTGGCAATCAGTAACTAGTGGGGTGCCGCAGGGATCAATCTATATTAACCACTTGGATGAAGGGACCGAGCATAACGTAGCCAAGTTTGCTGATGATACAAAGATGGGAGGAAAAGCAATGTGTGAGGAGGACACAAAAAAAATGCAAAAGGACATAGACAGGCTAAATGAGTGGGCAAAAATGGCCATGAGATAATGGCCAGATAATCGTTTTTTAATTATGTTGGTTTCGGGATAAATATTGGTTAGGACATCAGGGAGAACTCATCTGCTCTTATTTGAAAGAGTATCATGGAGAGCAGGCAGGGCCTCAATTTAACATCTCATCTGAAAGACAGCACCTCCGACAGTGCAGCACTTTCTCAGTACTGTATCGACCCTGGATTATAGGCTCAAGTTTCTGGTTGGACTTGAATCCACAATGCTCTGAACTAGAGACAAGAGCTTTACTGCTGAGCCATATTTAAACCAGCATTGATTCAGTCATTTAAATGGTATGTTTCAGTGATCCTGTCCTGTTAATTGTGTGATGATTTTGCTTCCAGCAAATGGTAGTGAGGATAACTTTATTCTATATACTAGATGTTGCAAGATAATAAGAGCAATCTTTATTCGTAATTTCACTACAGGAAGCACACATAGAGATCCTTCCCCAAGAAAGCATGAGCTGCTCTGTAAGCGGGAGAGAGGTGGGTGAGTGTTGCCATGATAGTGAGCTGCCTTCATTTATTTCTGATCAACCTTTCCCATTGACTCTTCCTTTGCTGAAGATGATGACTCTTGCTGGTGTTTGGATCCTGCATCTCAATCAAGTGACCATTCTTCACCCATCATTCTAACGCAGTAACCGATTCAACCATGGAAGGCAGCACAAACCCGATCCAGTTCTTCTGTGATATTTACACACCCGCTCACTTTCTAGCAAGGAACACTGGATGCCTGTCGGGAGGGAAAATTCTTTTTCTTCTTCTTGAGGCCTATTGTAGCACTCCTCCTGTATTGTCTTGGCTGGATCAGTGAACTCAGCACAGGTCGACGGGCATTGAACCTGAGATCGCTCTGCTCTGTATGGACCAGCCCCACCCTGGGTGGTGCAGAGATTCTCTCTTTAACAGAAGTTCTGTTGACAAGGCTCCCTCTACCACCTCAAGAACACGACAAACATGTATAATGCATAACAACCACCAGAACCACATAAAAGGCGTTTGCATGAAAAACAAAGACACTCCCAAATATTTGTGCAGTTAAATTAAGCGGCAAGGAAGCATCTTGTCCTAGACATCATCACAAGGGAGTTTGGATCAGGAACAGATGAAAAACATCAAAACAAAACAACAGACTCTGATAGCCCAGGCCTATGACGTTTTCTTTTTACATGGTGTCAGCCATGACTCAGTTGGTAGCACTCTTGCCTCTCACTCAGAAAGTTGTGGGTGCAAGTCCCATTCCCATGCGTCCTGACCAATATTTATCCCTCAACCAACATTCCAAAGCACTTTCCATCTTCTCCCTAGAGCCTGTTCCATAGTTGATCATTTGCTAAATTAGCAGTCTGGCTGATGGCCAGGAGAGAGCACCAGTGGCAGGAGACCACAGCTGGGGAACCTTAGGGATGGTCCCTGGCAATCGGAAGGAGGGTTGGTTGGTGATCAGAGGTGGGAGGGGAAAAGGACAGCAATCGGAGGGTTCCTTGAGGGGCCATGGGAGGCCATTGTTTCCACAGATTAGTTTTGAATTTACCCCTTCAAACGCAGGCCATGTCCTCTGCATCTACTGTTCTGGACAAGGTGAATTAGTTTGTTGTGGTCTAGTCCCTTTAGAAGCATATCACCCCGTAATCTTCTATTTTCCAGTGAGAACATGCTCAATTTATAGAATCACACCTCATAATTCAATCCCTCCATCCCCTCTGAACTGCACTGAAATGTCAGCTTGGATTATGTGCTCAAGTCTCTGGAGTAGGTCTTGAACCCACAAACTTCTAACTCAGAGGTGAGAGTGCTACTATTTAGCCACAGCTGAGACTTATTTTACAGACCACATTGACTACTGGGTGATGGGGTGTGCACTGAAAGGACAGGGAAACATAATTTGTTCTTATTAGTGAAGTACAGAGCTTGCTGGTGGTTCTGTTAGTCCTCGTCACAAGGGACTGCCGAGTAGTAGTAGTAGTGTCTGGTTAGTAACTGAGCCATGAAAGCAAAAGAAATCTTGGGTCTGATCGCCGGACTTTGCTGAGTTAGTTGATCTCAGCCACGTGATGGTAAAGTCACTATAATTCCTCTTTTTTGGGGAATTTGGAGTTTGCTGCGCGAGGCTGGAGCTTTGGGCAAATCAGAAAAAGCCCGACTTCATGAGACAGTCAGAGGAGCAGGTTGGAGCACAAGGCTGGATCTGTGGGCAAATCAAAAATTATCCTGACTTCATGGGACAGTCAGAGGAATAGTTTGGAGTGCAAGGTTGGAGCTGTGGGCAAATCCAAAAAGGCTAGCCACCGCAGCAGCAGAATCAACAACAAGGAAGTCGGAAGCGGCGAGGAGCGGAGGTTGGAAATGGGCAGGAGTGGAGGTCAGAAGCGGCGTGGAGCAGAGGTCGGAATCAGGGAAGAGTGGAGGGAGGGACCACCGAGGAGCGGAGTTAGGGACCAGTGAGGTCCGGAGGTCGGGACCTGCGAGGTACGGAGATCGGAAGTGGAGAGGAGAGGATGGAGGAGTGGTCAAAATTCAGAGGTGGAGCAGCGTGGACAAGACCAAGGGAAGGCTAAAGGGATCAAGGAGTATGGAGAGAAAACAGGAAAGGGGTACTGAGGTGAATGATCAGCCATGGTCTTATTGAATGGTGGTGCAGGCTCGAAGGGCAGAATGGCCTACTCCTGCACCTATTTTCTATGTTTCTATGTTTCGATGGCGCAGCATGGGCCAATAGCGAGGTTGTGAGGTCGTGAGGCTCACATTGCGTACTATGAATTCCACGTAGAGAGAAGTCCTGTAGGAAGGAGGAAGGAAGGAGGACAGTAGGAGTATGTTTGAGTTTGTGTGTATGTATTGGCACATGCGGCGGAGCCAGGTCTCGAGTCATCTTGGATCCCCTTGCCACTGGACCAAGACTTTGCTCTGTCAAGCCCATGTGATGGCTGCTGTGAAATGGCTACCCCATATTAAAAGAATTCATGCACAGGCATCTTCCACCATTTAAAATGAGTTCATCAGTCACCTGAGTACTCATTTTTAGTGTGGAAGCAAGTCATCCTCAACCCCGAGGAACTGATGATAATTCCTCTCAGCACTTGGGGCTACTGATTGCAAACATCTGCTGGGCTTCCCACTCCTGATTTTATTCAGCAACCTCTACTGGAAAGTCTGCACATGTCAGCATCAGGTGAGGGCAGGATGTCATATTTCCTGTCGGTAACTATCCTGCCGACACTCAGTGTCCAGGAAGAATGGCCGCTTGGATGAGTTACTGGGGGCTGGCAGTGCTCATGGAAACTGTACCCCAGCAAAAGGTGGCACCTTCAGGTGAGGCAACATCAATGGAAAATAAATCAACTGAGAAAAGAGCATTGTGGCAACAGAGTGAAGAGAAACCCAGTTCTAGTTTTATCTGTTAGACACTTTAATATGTCTCTACTTACCTGTAGAATAACTCCACAAGGCCGAGTGCTGTGCTTGAACTGCTGTGACCTTAGTCTCTTTATTGTAACTGTAGAGTGCTTTCACTGCATGGTGACTAGCCTATTCTACAGCTCCTGCCTGAGCCTCCCACAGTTGCACCCTCTAGTGGTACCAGCGTAGTATGTACACAGAGTATACATATATGACAACATTCCCCTCCAAAGTCTTTGATGCGAGTTAGTTACAAGTTGAGGTGATCCGGAATTCTGTACTCCCTGGTTGATTGTCTGAGTGTCACTTCTGGCATGGGTGAGTTGGTCGGGCCATTGTTATCTTGCAGCGCTGTTGGTCTGACTGGACTGTTGGAGATGGTGGGATCATCCTTGTGGTTGGCAGCTATGTCTGTTGTTGATTGGGTGTGTGTAGATGGATCGCTGAAGGTAAGGTCCTCTCCCGGTAGTTCCTGGTTATCTATAAATTTGGTCTGGTCCAAAAGCTTTCTGCACGTTTGTCCATTGAGCAGTTTGACAACAAACACTCTATTCCCATCCTTGGCTAAAACAGTGCCAGCGACCCATTTGGGGCCATGACCGTGATTCAGCACAAACACCGGGTCGTTTACAGTGATGTCGCGTGATACAGCCGCGCGATCATGGTACATGTTTTGCCGATAACGCCTGGTTTCCACCTGATCGTTGAGGTCAGGGTGGACTAAGGAGAGCCTGGTTTTGAGTGCACATTTCATTAGTAACTCCGCAAGGGGGACCCCAGTAAGCGAGTGGGGTCATGTCCTGTAATTTATCAGCACCCGGGATAGGTGGGTTTGTAAGGAGCCTTCCGTGACATTTTTCAAGCTTTGCTTTATGGTTTGGACTGCCCGCTCCGCTTGGCCATTGGATGCGGGCTTGAACGGGGCAGACCTGACATACTTGATGCCATTGCGGGTCATGAATTCATTGAATTCCGAGCTGGTGAAACACGGACCATTGTCGCTGACCAGAATGTCGGGCAAGCCATGGGCAGCGAACATGGCCCTGCGGCTTTCAATGGTGGCAGTGGACGTGCTGGATGCCATTATTACACATTCGATCCACTTAGAGTAGGCATCCACTACAGCGAAGAACATTTTTCCTCGAAAGGAGCCCACATAATCAACATGGATCCTAGACCATGGTTTTGAGGGCCAGGACCACAGACTAAGTGGAGCCTCCCTGGGGGCATTGCTCAATTGTGAGCAAGTGTTACACTGGCGCACGCACGACTCCAAGTCCAAGTCAATGCCAGGCCACCAGATGTGGGGCCTGGCGATAGCCTTCATCATGACAGTATGCCTGGGTGGGCACTGTGTAGGTCATGTATGAAGGTTGCCTTACCTTTTTTTGGCAGGACGACATGGTTGCCCCATAATTCGCAATCCAATTGGATGGACATTTCGATTTTACAATGGTGAAATGGCTTTATCTCGTCTTGCATTTCTCTTAGGACCGCTGACTAGCCCCCATTGAGGATGCAACTTTTTACAAGAGATAACGCAGGATCCTGGTTGGTCCAGGTCCTGATCTGGCGGGCCGTTACGGGTGACCCTTCACTTTCGAAGACGTCCATGACCAGGCACAGGTCTGTGGGCTGCGCCATTTCCACCTAACTCGAACCTGAGTCCGAACAAATACTGGTGCATTTTTTTTACCCCATAGACACAGGCCAAAGCCTCCTTCTCAACCATACTGTAGGCTCTTTCGGCCTTGGATAGACTTCTAGACACATATGCAAGCGGTTGGAGTTTGCCCGCTACATTAGCTTGCTGTAAAACACACCCGACACCATACGACGATGTGTCACATGCTAAAACCAGATGTTTACCTGGGTCATACAATAAAAGCAACTTGTTCGAACACAGTAAGTTTTTGGCCTTTTTGAAGGCGGCCTCTTGATTTTGACCCCAAACCCAGTCGTCTCCCTTCTGTAGCAACTTGTGCAACGGTTCAAGCAAGGTGCTCAAACCTGGAAGAATGTTACCAAAATAGTTGAGGAGTCCCAGGAACTAGCGCAGCTCCATTACATTTCGTGGTCTGGGTGCATTCTTGATGACCTCTGTCTTCGAGTCCGTGGGCCTGATGCCGTCTGCCACAATCTTCCTCCCCAGGAATTCTACCTCTGGCCCCTGGAAGGCACACTTGGATTGTTTCAGCCGGAGTCCGACTCTGTTTAGTCGACTTAAAACCTCTTGCAGGTTGTGCAGGTGTTCGATGGTGTCGCGACCAGTGATTAAGATGTCGTCCTGAAATACAACGGTGCATGGAACCGATTTCAACAGACTCTCCATGTTCCTTTGGAAGATGGCTGCAGCCGAGCGGATCCTGAAAGGGCACCTTTCGTCGTCAAAAAAATGAACGTGCATTAACACACACAATCCAGCTTGGTGAACGCCTTTCCTCCTGCTAATGTCACAAAGAGATCATCAGCTTTCGGTAGCGGCTACTGGTCCTGTAATGAAACTCAATTGATTGTTACCTTGTAGTCAATGCAGATTCTGATCGTGCCATCGCTCTTTAGTACCGGAACAATCGGGCTGGTCCACTTGTTGAATTCGACTGGTGATATGATTCCCTCGCGTTGAAGTCTGTCCAATTCGATCTCCACTTTCTCCCTCATCATGTAAGGGACCTCTAGCGCCTTGTGATGAACAGGCCGTGCCTCGGGGACCAAGTGGATCTGCACTTTGGCGCCTGTGAAGTTGCCGATGCCTGGTTCAAATAAGGATGGCAACTTGCTCAGCACTTGAGCACAGGAAGCATCGTCCACTGAAGATCGTGCTTTGACGTCTTCACAGTTTCACCAAATCTTCCCCATGCAGCTTCTGCCAAGCAGCGTTGGCCCGTCGCCTGGTACAACCCACAGTGGCAATTCGTGTATCTCTCCATCATGGGAAACTTTTACGTTCGCACTGCCGATAACTGGGATCAGTTCCTTGGTGTAAGTGTGCAACTTTGTCTGAATCGAGCTCAGCTTGGGTCTTTGTTCTTTGTTGCCCCTCTCAAATGCCTTCTGGCTCATAAGTGACTGACGCGCCCCCGTGTCCGACTTCATGGAAACAGGAATGCCACTTATCTTGACTTTCATCATCATGGGGGGACTTTTGGGTAATGAAGGTGTGCACCCCGTGCACTGTTTCCTCGGGCTGAGTCGCCTCTCTAGCTTGTACTTTATGATCTTTGCTGGATCGGAAACCTCCTGCCAACTCCTCTGCCACCTTTTGAGTCACAGTTCTTCTGCACATTCGCTGTGGGTGGCCCTTTTGGCCGCAGCCTTTGCACACATTGTGTCTGAATCGACACAGACCCGATGGTTACCCCCGCAACGCCAGCATGTTAAACGATTCACATTTACACCCCTTGGCAGACTCTGAGTTGGACTAATTCTTTGATCAACAGTTACTTTCTGCACAGTACTTGCCAGTGAGTTTTGATTCTGGGAGAATCTCAACATTGAGGTTGTGAACGTCTGGCTTAAGGTGATGGTCCACTTCACGTCCCATCCCCTCGCGAAAACGTCCCACAACACATTGTTGAGGAGTTCGCCAAAATTGCATGGTTCTGCGAGCCTTCGTAGGTCTGTGACATATTCCGCTAAATCCTGGCCCTCGGTGCGGCGGTGTGTGTAGAAGCGATACCTGGCCAGCGAACCGAGTAAAGGCTTCACCCTCTGTAAACTTTTCTAAACTACCAACGGGAGCCATCTCTGGGTGTAAGTCCGTGATCTGTACTCATCGCCAGTTAATATGTCTTTACTTATCTGTAACTCCACGAGGCCTAGTGCTGTGCTTGAACTGCTGTGACCTTAGTCTCTTTATTGTAACTGCAGAGTGCCTTCATCGCGTGGTGACCAGTCTTTTATACAACTCCTGCCTGGGCCTCCCACATTTGTACCCTCTAGTGGTACCAGCATAGTATATACACAGAGTATACATATATGACACACTTCATCACCCTAATTATAGATTAAATACAGAGTAAAACTCACTCTATATAACCTTATCTAACACTTCCAGGTCAGATACAGCATGGGTTAGATACAAAGTAAAGCTCCCTCTGTACTATCCCATCAAAGACTCCCAGGGCAGGGACAGCACGGATTAGATACACACTCCCAGTAGGTACGCAGTACATATAAGAGATAGCGTAAAGCTCCCACTGTAGGAGAAAGAACTTGCCTTTATATAGCGCCTTTCACATCCTTAAGAAATTCCAATGCACTTTAAAGCTACTGAATTAATATTGAAGTGCAGTCACTACTGTTATGCAGATAAAGGTGGCAGCCAATTTGCACAACAATAGATCCCACAAAAACCAATAAGAGAAATGACAATATAACCTGTTTTGTGACTGAGGGATGAAAGTTGACAGACATTGGAAGAGCAGCCTATCCTTCTTCAAAAGTGCGGAGAACTTTTATGACTATATAAATAGATAGTTACAGCCTTGATTTAAACCTCTCATTTAAAGGGCAGCACCTCTGACAATGCAACACTCCATTAGTATTACACTAGAGAATTAGCCTAGATTACATGTTTAAGTGTAGAATGTGGCTTGAACCTACAAACATTTGAGCGAGAGAGGATACTACTAACTCAGCCAAACTGACGCTTGATGGAGTGAGCTTCAGAGCAAAATGGTCATTTCTCTATTTGGATTATCTCACATCAATACGCCTAGGTCAGAAATAACATGGCTTATCTACAGAGTAAAGCTCCCTCTACACTGTCCCATCAAATACTCACAGGTCAGATACAGCACGGGTTAGATACAGAGTAAAGCTCTCTCTACTTTATGGAACGGGAGCGGGAGGTCAAGGCCCATAAAAAGGACGGCAGCAGATCGTGAGGAGCCAGCTGGTGCAGGGACAAAATATTTTAAAAATCAAAATCGAAGTGTGATGTCACAGCCAAGCGGGTAAGTTATCAGCTGGTGGATTGGTGAGTATTTTTATTATTATTTTCAGTAGGAAACCTTTGGCATTGTTGTAAGTAGGATTAGCCGGTAAATATGTGTGATCTTTATTATCGAAGGAGAGCCAGTTAATTAAATCGGCTGTTTGCTGAGTAGTGGGTGTGTGTTGTGCTAAGGTTTAGAGTTTAGTTCTACTCGATAGTTGCGAGTGTAACTAGAGGGATGGCAGGGCAGCTCAGTCCCATGGATTGCACATTCTGTGGCATGTGGGAAGTCCTGGATGCTTCGCGCAGCCGGGATGACCATGTGTGCAGGAGGTGTCTCCAGCTGTACCAACTCGAGCTCCATGTTTTGGAGCTTTAGTGACAGCTGGGGTCACTGCGGTGCATCCATGAGACTGAGAGCAATGTGGATAGCACGTTTCTAGAGGTGGTCACCCCACAGCTTAAGAGTGTGCAGGCAGATGAGGATTGGGTGACCCCTGGACAGAAGAGGGGGACAAGGCAGGTAGTGCAGCAGTCCCCTGAATCCATCTCGCTCTCTAACCGGTACTCTGTTCTGATAACCGGTGGGGGCGATGGTGGCTCTAGGGAATGCAGCCAGAGCCAAGTCCACGGCATCACAAGTGGCTCAGCTACACATGGGGGGAGGAAAAAGAATGGAAGAGCAAAAGTGGGAGGGGATTCGCTAGTCAGGGAAGCAGACAGGTGTTTCTGCGGCTGCACACGTGACTCCAGGATGGAATGTTGCCTCCCTGGGGCCAGGGTCAAGGATGTCACTGAACGGCTGCAGGGCATTCTGGGGGGAGAGGGTGAACAGCCAGAGGTCATGGTCCACATCGGTACCAATGACATAGGTAGGAAGAGGGATGAGATCCTGCAGGCAGAGTTTAGGGAGCTAGGGGAGAGATTAAAAAGCAGGACCTCCCAGTGCCACGAGCTAGTGAGTACAGAACTAGGAGGATAAAGCAGATGGTGCTGGAGAGATGGTGCAGGCAGGAGGGCTTTAGTTTCCTGAGGCATTGGGACCGCATCTGGGGGAGGTGGGACCTGTACAAGCCGGACGGGTTGCACCTCAACAGAGCCGGGACCAATATCCTCGCAGGGTGTGGGGGGTGGTGGGGAGGGGGGTTTGCTAGTGCTGTTGGGGAGGGTTTAAACTAGCTTGGAAGGGACATGGCAACCTGAAAATAGATTCAGTAGGGAAGGGAGTAAAGCTGGAATTAGAAAGCAAAAATAAAGAAAGTGAGTTTGAAGGGGAGCAGGAAAAAAGGGTAAAAAAACAAACTTAAAGGCACTGTGTCTAAATGCAGGTAGCATTTGTAATAAAATAGATGAGTTGACGGCATAAATTGAGACAAATGGGTATGACCTGATAGCCGATTGCAAGGTGATCAGCATTGGGAATTAAACATGCAGGGGTACTTGACAATCCGGAAGGACAGACAGAAAGGAAAAGGAGGTGGGTTAGCTCGATTGATAAAAGATGGAATCACTGCAATGGTAAGAAATGATATTGACTCAAATGATCAGGATGTTGAAACAGTTTGGGTGGAGATAAGGAACAATAAGGGGAAAAGGTCACTGGTGGGTGTTGTTATGTATGTAAACCTGTAAATACCATGTCTAACCACCAGAGGGCTTATCCCCTGGAGTCCAAAGGGATCCCACAATCCCTTGGGAGCACCTCTATATAAGGAGGCGTCACAGGCTGGAGAGGCACTCTGAGATCTGTAATAAAGTACTACGGTCACACCTTACTTTGAGCTTGCAGTATCCAGTCTGATTCAAGACATAACAACTGGTGACGAGATACAAATGACGAACCCCACCGCAACAATGCAGAGAACCGTGGGCATCCTGGAGAAATTTTTAGAGGAAGATGATTGGGGAACCTTTGTGGAGCGACTCGACCAATACTTCGTGGCCAACGAGCTGGAAGGAGAAGTGAACGCTGCCAAATGAAGGGCGATCCTCCTCACCGTTTGTGGGGCACCAACATATGGCCTCCTGAAAAATCGGTTCGCTCCAGCAAAACCCACAGACAAGTCATACGATGAGTTGTGCACACTGGTCCGGGAACATCTAAACCTGAAGGAAAGAGTTCTGATGGCAAGGTATCGGTTCTACATGTACAAGAGGTCTGAAGGCCAGGAAGTGGTGAGCTACGTCGCCGAGCTAAGACACCTTGCAGGACATTGCGAATTTGAAGGAAACTTGGAGCACATGCTCAGGGACTTCTTTGTACTTGGCATTGGCCATGAAGTAATACTTCGCAAACTCTTGACTGTAGAGACCCCAACCTTGAGTAAAGCCATAGCGATAGCCCAGGCATTTATCACCACCTGTGACAATACCAAACAGATTTCTCAGCACACGAGTGCTGTTGCAAGTATTGTGAACAAAGTATCGTTGTTTTTGAATCGAAATGCACAGGGCAGGACTTACACGCCTGCAGCGGCACGTCCGCAGATGACTCAGAGTCCACCATCAAGGGTGATGAATGCAAGGCCATTAACACCTTGTTGGCGCTGCGGGGGTGATCATCATTTCCATTCATGCCGTTTCAAAGGATACGTTTGCAAGTGCTGTGGAACAATGGGATACTTCCAATGTATGTGCAGGCGAGCTGCAAACCCTGCTAATCCTGCAAACCACCATGTTGCAGAAAAGGACAGATCCACAGTGGATCATGATGAATCAGAGCCTCAGACCGAGAAGGCAGCAGTATATGGGGTGCACACATTTATCACAAATTGTCCCCGATAATGCTAAAGATTGAATTAAATGGACTCCTGGTGTCCATGGAGCTGGACACGGGCGCAAGCCAGTCCATAATGAACAAAAAGACTTTCGATAAATTGTGGTGCATCAAGGCCTCAAGGCCAGTCCTGACTCCCATTCGTACTAAACTGAGAATTTACACAAAGGAATTGATTCCCGTAATCGGCAGTGCTACCGTAAAGGTCTCCTATGATGGAGCGGTATACGAGTTGTACCGGGCGATGGCCCCACGCTGTTTGGCAGGAGCTGGCTGGGAAAAATATGTTGGAACTGGGACGATGTCCGAGCGGTTTCGTTCGTCAATGACACCTCATGTGCCCAGGTCCTAAACAAGTTCCACTCGCTGTTCGAACCAGGCATTGAAAAGTTCTAAGGAGGAAAAGTGCAGATCCATTTGATTCTGGAGGGGGGACCTATCCAGCACAAGGTGAGAACGGCACCTTACATGGTGGGAGAGAGGGTGGAGATCGAACTGGACAGGCTGCAACGAGAGGGCATCATTACGCTGATCGAATTCAATGAGTGTGTCAGTCCAATTGTTCCAGTCCTCATGGGAGACGGCACCATCAGAATCTGTGGTGATTACAAAGTAACTATCACTGCAGGATCAATACCCGCTACCGAAGGCAGACGACCTATTTGCGATACTGGCGGGAGGGAAAACGTTCATGAAGCTGGACTTTACCGCGGCCTACATGACGCAGGAGCTGGAGGAATCATCGAAAGGCTTCACCTCATCAACAGGCACAAAGGTCTCTTCATTTACAACAGATGCTCATTTGGGATTTGATCGGCTGCGGCGATATTCCAGAGGAACATGGAAAGCTCGCTGAAGTTGGTTCTGCACACTGTGATCTTCCAGGACGACATCTTGGTTACAGGTCGGAACACCGTCGAGCACCTGCAGAACCTGGAAGAGGTTCTTAGTCTGTTTAATTGGATGGGCTCAGGCTAAAATGCTCAAAATGCGTTTTCCTGGCGCCTGAAGTGGCGTTCCTGGGGAGAAGAATTGCGGCGGACGGCATCAGACCCACCGATTCGAAGACGGAGGCAATCAAGAATGCACCGAGATCACAGAACGTGACAGAGCTGCGGTAGTTTCTAGGACTCCTGAACTATTTTGGTAACTTTTTACCGGCTCTTAGCACATTGTTAGAACCCTTGCACTCTTTACTGCATAAAGGAAATAAATGGATATGGAGTAAAAGCCTAGGAAATGCATTTGTGAAAGCTAGGAAGCTGTTATGTTCAAACAAATTGCTTCTGTTGTACGATCCATCGCCCGTTACCACCGAGTGGTAACTTGTGTACCGCTCCATCGTAGGAGACCTTTACAGTAGCACTGCTGAGTACAGGAATCAGTTCCTTTGTGTAAGTTCTCAGTTTTGTGCGAATGGGAGTCAGGACTGGCCTTGAGGCCTTGCTGCACCACAATTTATCGAAAGTCTTTTTACTCATAATGGACTGGCTCGCGCCCGTGTCCAGCTCCATTGACACCAGGAGTCCATTTAATTCAACCTTCAGCTTTGTGGTAAATGTGTGCACCCCATATACCTCTGCCTCCTGGGTCTGAGGCTCTGGTTCATCGTGATCTGCCGTGGATCTGTCCTCCTCTGCAACATGGTGGTTTGCAGGATTAGCAGGGTTTGCAGCTCGCCTGCACATACGTTGGAGATGTCCCATTGTTCCACAATCCTTGCAAACGTATCCTTTAAGGCGGCATGAATGGAAACGATTATCACACCCGCAGTGTCAACAAGATGTTAATGGTCTAGCATTCATCACCCTTGATGGTGGGCTCTGAGACATCTGCGGACGTGCAGCTGCAGGCATGTGGGGCCTGCCCTGTACGTTACGATTGCAAACAACATTACTTTGTTCACAGTACTTGTAGCAGCACTCGTGTGCTGAGAGATTTGCCTGATATTGTCACTGGTGGTGATGAACGCCTGGGCTATCGCTATGGCTTTGCTCAAGGTTGGTGTCTCGACAGTCAAGAGTTTGCGAAGTATTACTTCATGGCCAGTGCCAATTACAAAGAAGTCCCTGAGCATGTGCTCCAAATGTCCTTCAAATTCGCAATGTCCTGCAAGGCTTCTTAGCTCGGCGACATAGCTCGCCACTTCCAGGCCTTCAAACCTCTTGCACGTGTAGAACCGGTACCTCGCCATCAGAACGCTTTCCTTCAGGTTAAGATGCTCCTAGACCAGTGTGCACAAATCATCGTACAATTTCTCTGTGGGTTTCGCTGGAGCAAGCAGATTTTTCATGAGGCCATACGTTGGTGCCCCGCAACCGGTGAGGAAAATCGCTCTTCGTTTGGCAGCGTTCGCTTCTCCTTCCAGCTCGTTGGCCACGAAATATTGGTCGAGTTGCTCCACAAAGGTTTCCCAATCATCTCTCTCCAAAAATGTCTCCAGGATGCCCACTGTTCTATAGGCCCCTTAACAGTAGGAACTCTGTTGGTCGGAGCATAACCCAGGAAATAGTGGGGACTTGTAAAAAGGGAACAGCAATAATCATGGGTGATTTTAACCTCCATATTGATTGGACAAGTCAAATTGGTCAGGGTAGCCTTGAGGAGGAGTTCATAGAGTGCATAAGGGACAGGTTCCTTGAGCAGTATGTAACAAAACCAACCAGGGAGCAGGCTATCTTAGATCTGGTCCTGTGTAATGAGACAGGATTAATAAACCTGTAAAGGATCCCCTCGGAATGAATGATCATAGCATGATTGAATTTCAAATTCAGATGGAGGGTGAGAAAGTTGGATCTCTAACCTGCGTACTACGCTTAAATAAAGGAGACTATGAAGGTATGAGAGCAGAGTTGGGTAAAGTGGACTGGGAAAATAGATTAAAGTGTAGGGCAGTTGATGAACAGAGGTGGATAGGGTGTAAGGGAAAAGATAGCCATCCGCTGCTAACTAAAGAAATAAAGGACGGTATGCAATTAAAAACAAGGGCATACAAAGTGGCCAAAACTAATTGGAGGGCAGAAGACTGGGAAGATTTTAAAAGCCGGCAAAGAAGGACTAAAATAATTGATTAAGCAAGGGAAGATAGACTATGAAAGTAAACTAGCACAAAATATAAAAATAGATGGTAAGAGTTTCTATAGATATATAAAAAGCAAAAGAGTGGCTAAAGTAAATGTTGGTCCCTTAGAAGACGAGACTGGGGAATTAATAATGGGGAACATGGAGATGGCAGAAACTCTGAACAAATATTTTGTAGAGGACACTAATAATATTCCAACAGTGGATAATCAAGGGGCTATAGGGGGGGAGGAACTGAACACAATCACAATCACTAAGGATGTTGTACTCAGTAAAATAATGGGACTAAAGGCAGATAAATCCCCTGGACCTGATGGCTTGCATCCTAGGGTCTTAAGAGAAGTAATGGCAGGGATTGTGGTTGCATTGGTTGTAATTTCCCAAAATTTCCTGGATTCTGGGGAGGTCCCAACAGATTGTAAAACTGCAAATGTAATGCCCCTATTTAAAAAAGGAAACAGACAAAAAGCAGAAAACTTTAGACCAGTTAGCCTAACATCTGTGGTTGGGAAAATGTTGGAATCCATTATTAAAGAAGCAGTAGCAGGACATTTGGAAAAGTAAAATTCGGTCAGGCAGAGTCAGCCTGGATTTATGAAGGGGACGTCATGTTTGACAAATTTTCTGGAGTTCTTTTTGGATGGATAAAGGGGAGCCAGTGAATGTGGTGTATTTGGACTTCCAGAAGTCATTTGACAAGGTGCCACATAAAAGGTTACTGCACAAGATAAAAGTTCACGGGGTTGGGGGTAATATATTAGCATGGATAGAGGATTGGCGAACTAACAAAGAACAGAGAGTCGGGATAAATGGTTCATTCTCTGGTTGGCAACCAGTAACTATCCCTGTGGGGTGCCGCAGGGATCAGTGCTGGGACCCCAACTATTTACAATCTATATTAACGACTTGGAAGAACGGACTGAGTGTAACGTAGCCAAGTTTGCTGACGATACAAAGATGGGTGGAAAAGCAATGTGTGAGGAGGACACAAAAAATCTGCAAAAGGACATAGACAGGCTAAGTGAATGGGCAAAAATTTGGCAGATGGAGTATAATGTTGAAAAGTGTGAGGTCATGCACTTTGGCAGAAAAAATCAAAGAGCAAGTTATTATTTAAATGGAGAAATATTGCACAGTGCCGCAGTACAGCTGGACCTGGGGGTACTTGTGCATGAAACACAAAAGAATAGTATGCAGGTACAGCAAGTGATCAGGAAGGCCAATGGTATCTTGGCCTTTATTGCAAAGGGGATGGAGTACAAAAACAGGGAAATCTTGCTACAGCTATATAAGGTATTGGTGAGGCCACACCTGGAATACTGTGTGCAGTTTTGGTTTCCATATTTACGAAAGGATATACTTGCTTTGGATACAGTTCAGAGAAGGTTCACAAGGTTGATTCCGGAGATGAGTGGGTTGACTTATGAGGAAAGGTTGAGTCGGTCGGGCCTCTACTCATTGGAATTCAGAAGAATGAGAGGTGATCTTATCGAAGCATATAAGATTATGAGGTGGCTTGAGAAGGTGGATGCAGAGAGGATATTTCCTCTGATAGTGGAGACTAGAACTAGAGGGCAAAATCTTAGAATAAGGGGCCGCCCATTTAAAACTGAGATGAGAAATTTCTTCTCTCAGAGGGTTGTGGATCTGTGGAATTCGCTGCCTCAGAGAGCTGTGGAAGCTGGGACATTGAATACATTTAAGACAGAAATAGACAGTTTCTTAAACGATAAGGGGATAAAGGGTTATGGGGAGCGGGTGGGAATGTGGAGGTGAGTCCGTGATCAGATCAGCCATGATCTTATTGAATGGCAGAGCAGGCTTGAGGGGCCGTCTGGCCTACTCCTGTTCCAATTTCTTATGTTCTTATGTTCTTATGTACTTATGGTGAGGTACCAGATGGCTACTGATGGCCTGGAAATCTATCCCAGGATGAGGGGGAACTGGAGTTAACTTAGTCTTTGTGGGCTGAGGCGAATCTGTTATAATTTTGTTGCTGCAGCGTATAATGTTGTATCAGTAACTCTCACCTGCTGACTTCCAGACCTTTCCAGAAATCTAGCGAAAGAAAATAGACCCAGTTGACTGTGTACATAACTAACACTTTCTGGAGTGATTCATGGCTCATGACAGCTTACCTAAAATATGAAAAATTCTGTTTGTTTAAGAGATGTGCTGACAGCAGGAGTGGCAACGTAAACACTTTCCTCTGTGCCAAACAAATGCTGGACACATTCCCCCGTGGCCCTCGGCACCTCCCACCAAAGACCCACACACAGTGCAAGGTATTAGTTAGCTGCTCGATCGGGAATTAATTGGCAAATTTCCAGTCAGTCTCCCTGACAGATTTTCAAAAGTCAGACCCATTTTGTAATTCCTTTTCTCCTACAATCCCCTCTTGAGGGCTTGGCTCTTCCTGGGCATGAGGCTAGGGACACCCACTGCCCTCTGGTGGCCTAGAACAAGTGGCCACTTCTCCCGTGTGAGGCGAGGTAGTGATGTCGCCAGGCTGTTTGGCAGTGGAAGGCATCTCATAAGAAGATCTCAAGCAAGAAATGGCCATTCTGCCCTCAAGCCCATTCAATCCAGAGTCCATATATGACTATTCTCTTATTGAATTCCCTCGAACCAATTCTACCTGTTGATCTACTTTAGGGAACCAAGATTTTTTTCCCTGACCTCTCCTTAAAAAATATCTAGCTGTTAATATCTCTCTAATCCCCAATCCTATTGCAACGGTTAGCAACCCAGTTCCTATTAAAGGTGTTAATTGACCTCAACTCACTTCCCTAGGTGTCTGTTCCACACCTTCAGCAACTTGTGGGGAAAAACATTTTTTTTTAAATCTTTAGCTTTGCTTGACGCCTTTGTTCTTGTCCGTTCCTGTGCTCTCTCGACATCCACACACAGGTACTTTCCAGCAGGGAGGCGGGGGGGGGGGGGTCACTGAATAACAATCAGGAGGACACAACCTTATCCAGTGGCACTAAGAGCAATTGTTGCTCCCCAACTGCTGCCTTGGTGAGATCAGCTAATGGGGGGCAAAACCGCCTGAATCACTGGCATTTTTGGGCCCAGACTCGGTGCCCCAACCTGGAGGCCCAAGGAATTGGGCCTCATTAACATTTTACGCCGAGCTGCCAACAAAAACACTTCTAAGCCACGGTTCCTTCCTGGATTTTATTTATCCTCTTATGAAACCATTTGCATTTCTTTACAGTTAATTTCATCTGCCACCTGTCTGCGCAGTTCCCAAAGTATTTTCCAATCCTCCTGTAGTTTAACCTGTTCAGCTTTGGAATCTACTATCTTCATTAGCTTTATAACATCTTCAAATTTAACCACTGTGCTTGTGACTCCTAGCTCCAGATCACTTGTAAAGATATTAAACAAAAGAGGGCCCAAAACAGAGCCTTGTGGGACCCCACTGGTAACATTTTCCCAGGCTGATAACAATTCCTGTACCACCACCCTCTGAGTTCTATTCTTGATTGTTGTTGTAATTGGTCAACCAATTATGTATCCATTGTAAAATATTTCCACTGATTCCTACTTTATTTATTTTCAGTACCAGCTTTTCTAGAAGAACTCTATAAAAGGCATTACTGAAATCCAAGTAACACCACATCCACTGCTAACCCCTATCAAGTTCCTTATGACATCCCTAAAGAAAATGAGTACGTTAGATTGGCAAGAACTCCCCATCATGGACCCATATTGGCTATCTTCTATGATTTTATTTTTATCCAGATGCTCCAGGATGTTATCTTTAATAAGAGTTTCCACAACTTTACCAATAATGGGTGCCACATTTACTGGTCTGTAGTTTCCTGGGTCACATTTGCTGTTTTTCCCCAGTCCCCAGGCACCGCTCCACTATTCAGTGATTTCCGAAAGATTTGTACAAGAGTTCTGTAATTTCCCTACTTATTTCCTCAAGAATCCTCAGATGTATCTTATCCAGCCCCTGAGATTTATTTACCTTCGGTTTACACAGCTGGTAGTATTGTGATCAGTGTCACAACGTACCTCTGGAATACCCCCTAGTTCCCTTTCCAGATTAAATAAATTACATATCTCTTCCTTTTTAAAATTTGAGGCAAAACCTTTTGCAGGCTGTGTAGCATCAGCTGTCATGCCCTCAACCAATCCGACTTCCATCCCTTGTTTTTATTCTTAATACAACCATAAAACTATTATCCTCACTTCTTTGGCCATATTGAATTTGAAAATGTTCTTTGCCATTTTGATGCCCTTTTTATACTCGAGATATGCCTTTTGGTATTGAATCCATCTTGATTCTGTGGTGTTTTCCTTCATGTCCATAAATGCTTTTTTCCCTTCTTTATGAGTTGCCTGGTAATCCCAGTTAACCAGGCAGGATTGTTTTAAGCTTAGTGCCTTTGCTTTGCATGGTCACACATTGATCCATTGCATTCAGAATGACCTCCTTGAAGAAAATCTCCAGTTCCGGCACTCTCCTAGCCAGATTCAAACCTTCCAGTCCCACTCTGACAAGACAAGACTTCTCAAGTGCATAAAGTTGGTCCTCTTAAAATTTACCAATTTAGTTTGGGTTTTACCTCCACAGGGTGTTCCCCTATGAGCCTTTGAGGACTGCATTGTCTCTTTGTTTGTCTGTTTCTATTGAGAAGCTTATGAATTGCCCAACCCACCTGAATAGCTCATCATTGATCATCTCAATGCAGTGGTGAGCAGCTCCCTGATTAATGAGGCAAAGGTCACCAGGCGCTGCCTGGAAGGTTCCAATTACAAATTATTCCAGGAAAGCGATGACCTTGATTGATACAAACAATGCTGTTAGAAACATAGAAAGTTACAGCGCAGAAGGAGGCCATTTTGGCCCATCGTGTCTGTGCCGGCCGACAAAGAGTCACATGGCCCTTAGTCAGCAGCCCTAAAGGTTACATATAAATACAATGACAGAAAGGCAAAGAGCACCCAGCCCAACCAGTCCGCCTCACCACAACTGCGACATCCCTTATATTAAAACATTAAACACTCCACCCCAACCGGAGCAGTGCGATCTCCTGGGAGAGGCAAAAACCAGATAACAACCCAGGCCAAATTAGGGAGAAAAAAATCTGGGAAAATTCCTCTCCGACCCATCCAGACGATCGAAACTAGTCCAGGAGATCACCCTGGCCGTATTTGATTCCCTAAAATACTTACCATTATATCTGCTCCGTCCAATAAAAGGTCATCTAGTCTAATCCCAATTACCAACTCTAGGTCCGTAACCCTACAGGTTATGGCACTTTAAGTGCCCATCCAACCATTTCTTAAAAGTGGTGAGGGTTTCTGCATCCACCACTCTTCCAGGCAGCGAGTTCCAGAGCCCCACAAACCTCTGCGTAAAGAAGCCCCCCCCCCGCTCAAATCCCCTCTAAACCCTCCACCAACCACCTTGAAACTATAGACCCCTCCACCAATGGAAATAAACCCTTACTATCCACTATGTCCAGGCCCCTCAATATTTTGTACACCTCAATGAGGTCTCCTCTCAACCCCCTCTATTCCAATGAGAACAAACCCAGCCTATCCAATCTGTCCTCATAACTAAGATTCTCCATTCCAGGCAACATCCTAGTAAATCTCCTCTGCACCCTCTCTAGTGCAATCACGTCCTTCCTACAATACGGCGACCAGAACTGCACGCAGTACTCCAGCTGTGGCCTAACCAGTGTATTATATAATTTAAGCATAACCTCCCTGCTCTTATATTCTATGCCTCGGCCAATAAAGGCAAGCATTCAGCATGCTTTCTTAACCACCTTATCCAACTACTTTCAGGGATCTGTGGACAAGCACTCCAAGATCCCTTTGTTCATCTACACTATTAAGTGGCCTATCGCTTAATGTGTATACCCTTTCCTTATTAGCCCTCCCAAAGTGCAGCACCTCACACTTCTCTGAATTAAATTCCATTTGCCACTGCTCTGCCCATCTGACCAGTAGATTGTTATCCTCCTGCAGCCCATGACTTTCCTCTTCATTATCAACTACACAGCCAATTTTAGTGTTTTCTGCAAACTTCTTAATCATACTCCCTATATTCATGTCTAAATCGTTGATATATACCATAAAAAGCAAGGGTCCCAGTACTGAGATCTGCGGAAACCCACTAGAAACATCCTTCCTGTCACAAAAACATCCATCAATTATTACCTTTTGCTTCCTACCTCCAAGCCAATTTTGGATCCAACTTGACACTTTGCCCTGTATCCCATGGGCTTTAACCTTCATGACCAGTCTACCATGTGAGACCTTATCAAAAGCTTTGCTAAAGTCCATATATACTATATTGTACGCACTACCCTCATCAACTCTCTTGGTTACCTCCTCAAAAAATTCAATCAGGTTAGTCAGATACAATCTTCTCTTAATAAATCCATGCTGACTGTCCCTAATTAATCCTTGCCTTTCCAAATGCAGATTTATCCTGTCTTTCAGGATTTTTTCCAATAATTTTCCCACCACTGAGGTTAGACTGACAAGCCTGTAATTACTTGGCCTATCCCTTTCTCCCTTCTTAAACAAGGGTACTACATTAGTAGTCCTCCAATCCTCCAGCACCATGCCCAGATCCAAAGAGGACTGAAAAATGATGGTCAAGGCCTCTGCTATTTCTTCTTTTACTTCGCTCAACAGCCAAGGATGCATTTCATCTGGGCCTGGGACTTATCTACTTTCAAAGCTACTAAACCCCTTAATACTTCCTCTCTCACTATATTTATTGCATCCAGAATATCACACTCCTCCTCAATAGCAGTATTTGCATTGCCCCTTTTATTTGTGAAAACAGGTGCAAAGTATTCATTAAGAACCCTCCCAACATCTTCTGCCTCCACTCAAAGATTACTCTCTAATAGGCTCTACCCTTTCTTTAGTTACCCTCTTGCTCTTAATATATTTATGGAACATCTTAGGGTTTTCCTTAATTTTACTGGCCAAGAATTTCTCATGCTCTCTCTTAGCATTCCTAATATCCTTTTTAATTTTGCCTCTTAACTTTCTATATTCCTCTAAAGATTCTATAGTATTTAGCCGTTAATATATGACATAAGCGTCCCTTTTTTTCTTACTCATCCCCTGTAAGTTTCTAGACATCCAGCGGGTTCTGGAATTATTTTTCCCAGCCTTTTTCTTTAAGGGCACATATTTGGCCTGAGCCTTCCGGATCTCCTCCTTAAATGCCTCCCACTGTTCTGACACTGATTTACCCACAGGGAGCTCTTTCCAGTCCACTATGGCCAAATCACTGCTTAACGTAGCAAAATTAGCTTTTCCCCAATTCGGAACTTTTATTCCAGGCCTATTCTTGTCCTTATCCATAACCAACTTGAATCTGACTGAATTGTGGTCACAGGCACCCAAGTGCTCCCCCACTAATACCCCTTCAACCTGCCCAGCTTCATTCCCCAAAACTAAATCCAAGACCGCCCCCCTCATGTTGAGCTTGCTACATACTGACGATAAAAGTTCTCTTGAATGCATTTCAAGAATTCCGCACCCTCTATACCCTTCACACTAAATTTGTTCCAATCAATATTTGGATAGTTAAAATCCCCTACTATTATTACCTTCTGGTTTTTGGACATCACAGCAATTTGCCTACATATTTGCTCCTCTATCCCCTTCCCACTGTTTGGGGGTCTGTAATAAACACCCAGCAGTGTGATCGCCCCTTTTTTATTTTCCAATTCGACCCATATGGCCTCATTTGATGATCCCTCTAACATATCATCCCTCTTCACCACTGTAATAGTTTCTTTAATCAGTACCGCAAACCCACCCCCACTTTTTACCCCCCTCTCTATCTCGTCCAAAAATCCTGCAGCCAGGAATATTGATCTGCCAAACCTGCCCCTCTTTCAGCCATGTTTCTGTAATGGCTTTAATGTGTAAGCGGTTTTGATCCGAGCCCAATGGCTAGATGGACGGTTCGAATCGCCCCCGCCTTATGAGAATTCTAAACCCAGAGATTATTATTTAGAGTGTAAATGGAATAAGTCACGGACAGGAATGCTTCGGTGAAAAATTGCATTTATTTATTTGGTCTAACATACACTGGCTAAAACATGTACTACTAAACAAAATCACTGTCTCTGTGGAGAATAAGATCCACGTTAAAACAACATACAGTACAACACTGAGGACTGGTGACATGCAGTCATTTCCTTGTTGCTATGGTAGAGTCTAACTCCCCCCTACCAGCGAATTACCCAGTCACATGAAGCTCCCTCCCCAGAATAGTCCGAAGAAGCTTCCAAAAAAACTCTGAGCCCTTTACACCCCACACAGCTCACCAGTTGGTCTCAATCACTCAGCTGGTCCTTCGTCTTGTCATGTCGGTCTTGGTGAAGAGAGAGAAAGGGGGAACGCTCGAACGCTGGAGAACGCTCCAGAATGCTAGAGAATGGTGGAAAAGAGTCTATCTTTAAAGGAGTCCTGCTGCCCTTATCTCTCCCGCCAATCTTTGAAATCCTTTTGCTTCTAAGTACTCCGGTGCTTAGTTGATGATGGGCCATCAGACCCATGTGTATTAGACTGATGGCCCTGGGTCTGGGACATCCCTCGGCTTTTGTGTAGGGAAGAACGTGCCCCTCTTGGTGTGGCCAGGCTAGTGGGTCCATTGTTCTGCTTCTCTTCTGAGATGGAGGTGAGAAGTGCCTTTGCATATTAGAATGGTTTTCCAATAGTTTATGCATGCCTCAGATATCTGAGCCCCTTTCCTTTTGCTAGGGCGAACCTGTACATTCTGGATGACTGACAGTTCTTTGTCACAGCCAACTGCCATGCGGTCTCTGGAGTTTTAACAAACCAGCCTTTTCACGTATCTGCACAGTGTGATCCCATCACAGGGAAAGTACCCTCAGAGAAAAAAAAAACATAAAGTTAACGAAATATTCTCGACTGAGTCCATTCTTTAAACAGAGAATGTGTTTTTGTGGTCTCTTCAGTCCCCCATTTGATGCTTTTTCTTTCCATAAAACATCACTTGATGAGAGAGCAAAGGCCAAAGTTTCCCACAAGTAAAACTGTTCCCCTGATTTTACATTTTAAAACCCCAGTACTATACATACAGTGTGTCACAGTTCCCTTCTACAGAGTCAAAACATAAGAAAACGGCTTCTTCACACATAAGATCTACAAGACGTTACCAAAAAAAATCAAATAATCACCGCGCACATCACACAGTACAACATTGACAGATGGTGACACATTACAAAAACTACAACAGCGCACATCGCGCAATACAAAGTGTGAAATTATAACCAGAATATAATACACTTGCTTACAGAACTTTGGTACATTACAAGTTTTAGCAGGGAAAAACAATCATCAACATAAATCAGTCACACCTCTCCGGGTCGATCTAACATCCCTTGCCACTGCATTCGGAACATCTGGCTCTGTCACCTGCAGCTGGTGTACAACAAATAGCTTACAAGCAACAATTGTATGATGACTAATGCATGGGAACCGACGTGGATCTAGGGGGAATCTCTACATTGAGACCGATATCCCACCACTGTGGCGAGACAATCCCCTTGATCTCTTCCCCCACTTCCACTGTCTTTTGCTCTAAAGTGTAAAAATGTCTCTGGGAGAGCTCAATGGCCTTTATTAACTCAGTGAGGCGTTCCGGCAGAAAAGGAATCGGGTACCCAAAATGTTCCACATAATCCTGGAGATGCGTGAAGGTGTTGTTTACAGTGAGGTGAATGGACGAGGGTTCGGGGATGGGAGTAATTCGCTCTTGTGCCACTTGAACCTCCGCCTTGGGTTTGAAACAAAAACTGTGTCGCTCACCGGACACCGTATGTCCTGGCTGTACTGGTAGCGGAGCGCACTTGTGGTGACACAGTATGTCCCACTCCCCACATATGCTACCTGTGGAGGTACGTGATCTGGTGCCATCACTTCCATGGTGCAATTGATAGGTTCCGCGCCTGCAGAAGCAAACCCACATTCTGATCGAGCAAAAGCATTCAAGTGCTGGGGGCGCAGTATTATGTGTGCACCCCGGCTCTGGCATCCGGAATGGTCAGTGCTCGTCATAGCATGCTCCCACTTTATGACATACGGCGGGACCGCTTTAAAACAAACATGCACTCCTCCACGAATGACCCCGATATTCTCAACCCTGTATACCGATGCTGGCCGGGATGATCCGCCCATTACCGGCATCCTTACTACAATTCCCATCACTGTATGGTTGGACCGCCCGCAATGTACAGGGACAGGGTAGGCTTCAGAGGCTAAACGAAGCTGGGACGGGCTCAACGAATTGCTGTACGGGTGCAGCGCGACGAGATGCTTGTTGCTTATCCGTGAAGGGATGCGACCTTGCCTCAGGTCCTCCAGGTTGCTGCGGCCCTCGCCCAGCAACTCTGCGCCATACAGCATGCACACCTCATTCCGTGCAGCCTGCTCCGAGGTGTTCCTGTTCTCCTGTATCAAATCATTAACAGTTTTAGCTCCAGCTCCGCAATGACCTCCTTTAAATGAACAGTCATTGCCTGGTCCTCATGAAACTCTGAACCCGTCCCTGTGTTCTCTTCCACTAGAATCTTACGCAGTTGGATCTGCATCTGGAGTTGTACATCATCCATACTATTAACAATACCCGTTCCTGTACTGAACACTGTGGCAACATTGTTCCAGGTTCCTCTTCTCTGACTCCTGGACCCCACACTATTCCCAACATTCAGATCATAAAGCTGTCCTTTATCTACGTTTCAATAGTCCAGTTCATAAAACTTCTGAAACATCACTTTTAACAGAGCTTCATAAAGCTTCTCCGTCTTCTTCGGCATCACACAGGCAGGTGGACTTCAGTCAGGTTCAGGATCACAGATGCCACAGAGTGGGGATTAACACCAACCCATTCCCTGGACCCCTGGTTGTGGTGGGGTACCTATCTACAGTTGTCTGTACCACCGTGGCTCTGGGCGGGGGCTTCCTAGTGTATGAGATGAGTTGTGTGGCGTTGATGGTGTTCAGGGGATTTGGGATCACACAGGAGTCCATACACCAATCCCACCTCCGGCGTCCTGCCATCGCCCTCTAAACGCGATTGACACACCCGTTGGGCAGATCTTTTCCGACCCCCACATACACACATAAATCTCTTCCACGGATTCCCACCACTTATCCCAACACACATTCGCTCCTCCCTGAGAACCCGTGATCATCTGATACGTTTCGTTACTTAGTCTTTCCCAGTCAGCTATCTGGTCCCCTGTGTGCATGCTCAGTTTCCTGAGCCACCACCACCTTCCCAGTGGAATGTGTCCCCTACAGCTAAGGCACATCCGTTTACCCTCCGTTACCCTAACCCAGGAGGTGGGATGGATGCTTCACCATAGATGAACTTGTCATGGCTGGAATACTGCGTGGAATTCAACCCCAGCCATCCTGGCCATCTCCCCTTGTGGAGATGGACGCTCGCCCCATCCTTCAAGCCATCAGTAGTCACGGTCGGTCCGTCTCCACTGGTGCAGCTGAAAACAACCAATTCCTCGGTGTTGCCCCTACAACTTGTGCTGGCTTCAATCATGACGATTAGGATTACTATAACTGACTTCATCTTGTTCTTAGATGTTCCCTGAAAACACACAGAAGACAATGTTGTCCTTGGGGTGATGCCTCACCTTTCAAGATGCAGCTACATACGATTGATTACCTTTGGTAACCAGAATATACAGACAAGCTAAGGCAACAGTCAGGAGGGAAAGAAGTTATGTACAGCGCCACCCGTCTCTGGGTGGCCACACTAGGTCTCCTTGACCCTAGGCCTCTTACGACCCCGGTTTCCTTCGTTCACCGGTGTGTAAGGAGGCGTCTACGGTTCCCTTGGCCATGGGATCCTGGCACTCCTCCTCACTCCTATCCGCACAGGCGGAATGGCTGGTCCCTCTGTGGGCTCCTCACAGTACCAGATTATGGGCTGGAGACCCACACCTGTAGCGCAGCTCACCACTCCCTGCTGTTTCCTCCTCTTATCAGCTCTTTCCTCATGGTTGAAAAGCTTGCACTGATTGATATGGAACCATTTAATGCATCGGGGCATTTTGACCGCATATACCATCGGACTTGCCTTATCCACGATATTGTACAGTCCCATGTATAGCGGTTCAAAAGTCCGTACCCTGGTGAAGTTTCTGACCATTACTTGATCACCGACCTTCCACTCGTGGTGCCTCTGAGGCTCAAACAATAAACGATTTCTACGATGTTGCTTCCCCATGTTGCTGGCAGCCTGCCAATGGACCTGTTTGAGATGCTCAAACAGATTCTTAACAAACCTTAACAACTGACCTTCCATGAGAACCGGTGCCAGTACATGGCTGGGCATTCTCATGACCCTGCCAGTCACGAGCTCATGCGGGGATACCCTGTACTTCTAGACGGGCTGGCTCGGACCCCCATCAGAACTAACGGCAAGACCTTCACCCATTTTCTAGGCGTGTCTCCCGTTTCCTTTCGTAACCTTTCCTTGATGGTCCTATTCATTCGCTCCACAATCCCCGATGACTGCAGGTTGTGGGCGACGTGCCATTTACCCTCTAGACCTAGCATCTTCAGAGTCGCCTGCATGACTGCCCCTGTGAAGTGACTCCCCTAATCGGACTCCACATACTGTGGTAGCCCCCACCTAGAGAATACTTCTCTCACTAGAATCCTTGTTGACCCCAAAGCTGTGGTTGTTCGGCAAGGGAAGGCTTCTACCCATTTAGAGAACACATCTTCGAGGACCAGCAGTACTTGTAACCCCCCTGCGCGGTGGGCAGCGGTCCGATATAATCGACCTGTATGGACTGCCATGGTCCCTCCCCTCTCCTAGTGCGTCCCATGGATACCTTCCTTTTCTGGGGGTCAGGGTTGTTTGCAGCACACACCAAGCAATCTACGCAGAAGTCGCGGACGTCCTCCCTCAGTTGCGGCCACCACTCTGCCTGTTCCACCTGTTGCCAGGTGGTCTCCGGCCCAGGGTGCCCTGCTCCTGGACCTTCGTGGGCCAACTGAAGAAATTCTCTCCAGTGCTGCTGCAAGATTACCCACTGTTCCCCTCTGAAAATCATCCCTTCCTTTACCGTAATGCCTGCGCCACTCCGTATGGACCCTCTACCTTATCTCCCTTAGCCAGCATATCCAGAGCAGTCTTCAGGATGGGATCCTGTGTCTGGGCCATCTTTAGGTCCGGGGCCAATGCTACCCTTGCACTCCCTTGTATCCCACCTCTGTCTCTGATCGCGGCGACCGGACTCGACACATAACGATCCCAAAACATGCCCATTCGAGCACCTTCCTTGGCCAGTACATCAGCCTGCTGATTGCCCTCCGCACGGGATTCTGTCTTAAAATGGGCCTTGACTTTGTGGATATAGAAATTCCCCTGGGTTCCTATCGATGTTATGATCTGTTGCAACAATGGCTTGGCTGCTAGGGGTTTCCCATCTGCAAGACCAAATGACCAAATATTCTGTACACAAATTGTAAGTGAACATGCTGTCCGAGCAAATTGTGTAGGGTGTAGGGAACTCTTCGGGGTGGGTAACCACATACACCACTGCCAACAGTTCAGCGTGCTGGGCGCTCATGGTACTCGGGAGTTTAATGGCCTTGGCAATATCTGCCTTTAGGTCAAAAATCCAGCATCCAGTGAGTCGCTCCCCTGCCACCACTGTACTGGACCCGTCTACATAGATCTCACGGCCTGTGGAATGGATCCCAGCCCGAAATCCTATGTCTACATCCTATACTTCTTCAACAGAACATTTGTGAGCCACCCCTGAGTAGATCAAATTTGCAGCGAGCTTAGGTTCACAGAGGCCTTTCACGCTCAAATTCATTTGCAATAAAGTCCAGCGAGCAATGCGTGCACTGCTCACCGTGCCGTGCTTTATCCTCCCATCCAGAAGCATCTGAGTGGGTGTATGATGGGTTAAGAGAGTTATTGGGGATGCCCCCGTGAAGATTTGTGATCTATTCATGGCCCAATGTGTGGCAAGCAGGTGCCTCTTACAATTGGAGTAACCCCTCGCTACATCTGTGAGGATTCTTGATGAGTATATCACAGGCCTCAGCTTGCCATGCCGCTCATGGAGCAGCACTGCACTCAAACTGTCCCCTGTGGCAGCTACCTCCAAAAAGAACTCCTCTCCCCCATCAATTGCTCCTAAAGCCGGTGCGGTCTGCAGATCTCTCTTCAGATGACTAAAAGCTGCCATGCAGTCCTCATCCCACTCCCAGCCCACTCCCAGCCCGCTCTCTTGTGGAGGAGCCGGAGTAGAGGGGCTACTGTAGTGGCATCGTCCTCTATGAAATCTCTGCAGTACCCTGTGAGTCCCAGGAAGGATCTTACCCCCGCTACCATGGTCGGGGCAGGTAGCTCCTGTACTCATCGATGGCCCTCTCCCCAGTACGCACGGTCAGCCCGAGGAATTTTACATCCTGCTGGCCGACTGTGCTTTCCCGAGATTAACCTTGAACCCAGCTTCCTTTAACAACTCAGCAGTTCATCCAGCTGTGGGCCATGCTCCTCCCCCTTGTCGGAGAACAAAAGCAGGTCGTCCACGTACTGCATAAGCTGCTGTGCTCTGCTGAACCCTTTTAAACAGTTGGCCATACATTGGTGGAAAATAGGACTGTTATGAAACCCTTGGGGATGGCAGATCCATGTGTACTGCTGACCCTTGAAAGTGAATGCGAACTTATACTGGTCCTCCCTTTTGAGAGGGATAGACCAGAATCCGCTCGAAATGTCCAGCACCGTGAATGTTTTTGCGGATGCTGGGATACTCCCGATCAGGTCGGCTACGGCTGCGATAGTGAGGGCACAGGCTGGGATGTTCTTGTTAAGAATCTGATAGTCACAGTGGCTCTCCATGAATTGTCCGGTTTCCTAACCGGCCAAATCGGAGAGTTAACATAGGTCGCTATGGGTCTCAACACACCCTGCTCAACCAGTGATATCAACGCCGTCTCTAAATCCGCCCCTGCCTCTCTGGGGAAGTTGTACTGCTTCTGTGGTCGGGCCATGGGATCTCCTTCTACTCTGACCTCCACCCCTGCTACCCTCCCGCAGTCGTGCTTGTGTGTAGTGAATGCCGCGAGGTTGGCTCGCACATCCGCTCTGTACTCCGTCGGGGTAGAAGTGACCAAAGGTTCAAGGTCATAACTATCCTTAGGCTTCATTGTACACGCGGTTCCCTTGCCTTGCTTCCCTGGTATAACTACCACCTACTTCTCCTTTCCCATGCATACTGCCCCCCCATAGACAGTGATTCCGGAAATCCACCAATATCTTGTGGGCTAGTATGAAGTCTACCCCCCAATTGCCTATTCCCTCCCACTCCCACTGCATCAGGACACATTTCCACTCCGTATGGAGTGTCCCCAGATCGATGGCTAGCGGGATGGAGAAAGACCCAGTTCATTCGTTCCCGGTGAACCCTACTAAGTTATATGGGTCCCCGTCCGATAGAGGTGATGTGGCCGGGTTATCCGCATAGACAATAGTGCTTGAAGCTCCAGTGTCCATCAGATAGGTCCCTTGTACCTTCTCCACCTCCATCTTCACGCATGGTCTTTTTCAAACATCATAACTTAGTGGGCACAGGTAAACGGGCTGAGAAGCCCCTAGTCATGGATCGGGATTGTTCGGGGCGGATGGGATACGCTGCTTGCTGCCACGTTCGCCCTACCCTGCCCTGCCAGAAAGACTGCGCAGAGAGCAGCCACTTATACCACGAACAGATCAGTGCTGCTTCCCCCCACAACTGCAGCTTTCCGCGCTGGCGCTGGAGGATCCCCTTTCCCGCTTCCTTTGTCAGGGACTGGGCAGTCTGTCCTCCAGTGCCCTTTTCTCCCACACCCATAACAACCCTGCTTCAACTCTGAGCTACCCCCTTTCTGGCGCCACTCTTTTCTAGCATTGCCTCCACTAGGCTTTAACTCGTGCACTCTGCCCTTTGGTTTGTCATCCTCACCCGAGAGTTAACTGCCAGATTACTCCCTCTTCTGTGGTCTGGGGGTCCCTGGAATTGCAACACCCCTCTGAGTTGGCCTTGATCCTGGGCAGGCTGTTCACCACAGGGTCCTCAGCCAGTGAGCTCTAGGCTTCTCCTGCAGCTGCGCCCGGTTGGGCAACCCTGCACAGGCACTCTGGTAGACGGGCCAAAGCCTGTCCGCGAAAGCCTGTGGTGCCTCCCCAGCTAACTGCAGTGTCCTTTCCACTCGGGAGAAGGGACTTCCATCATTGAGGCCCATAGCCTCTAGAATGTCATCCTTTATCCCCTCTAACATACCCTGCCCCCTCTTGCTACCCACTGAGAGCGACTGGTACAACCTACTATCCAGGGAAAACAAAAGTAATTTGGCTGACTCAGCTTTGTTACAATTATTGATCCCCCGACCTGCTCCACAGCCATAAAATGGACAGATGGGTCCCCTTTGCTAGTCAGTTTGGTCAGGTTAGAGACCATTGCCTGCATCTGGGAGGTCATATACGGGACCACAAAGTCACTCTGCAGTGGTCCTTGCTCTTGACCATCTACAGGTGCACCATATTTCCGCTACCGGACAGGGCACATGGGTCCTGGTCCCGGCACTTCGGGCGGTGGTTGAGCATTCTCCTCTGCCTCACAGCCCTCCTTATCTTTCCCCTGATCTTCCTTATCTTTCCCCTTCTCATCCTCATCTACCCAGGCCATTCCCGGAGCTACCAAGCAGACCATCCCTTTGGCCTTAGATAGAGCATCAGTTAAATTCCGGATCTGCTCCTGGCAAGGACCATGATTACCCATATCAAACCCTCTAGTGCTGGTGACTCTGTATGCTATCTGAATATCCTTCAACTGCTCTTCCAGTGCCTTTACCTCAATCGACAAGCGAGTGTTCTCCTCCCTAACCGCCCTCTCATTCCCCTTTGCTTCAGTTACCTGGCATTGCAGGAACTCCTTATGATTACGGAAGGTTTCCTCCTGGCTTATTCTTCCCCTCTTCTCATCCCTTAGCTGTGTGCATAACCTGCTCCCGACTACAGCCTTTGTATCTGACTGTGCCTTGGACTCCCTGAGCTCTGCCTCTAACTTACCAACCTGCTCATCCAGCATTGTACTTGTCTTTGTAGACAGACGAGCCATATCGCCTTTTCATTGCTGCGCTTATGCTCCTTGCCCTCCGTCCATTTTGCCGCTGCGTCCGCTGGATGCTCAGCACGCAACAAACCTAGCACCAACTTCTTAGTGATGTTAACCTTCTTAAATACATATGAAGAAATCCCTTCCTCCATTTGTGATTTTTCACTAGAAGCGCTGTCCATGACTGATTTACATTCTTATGAAAATTCTATACCCGGGGATTAGTATTCAGAGTGTAAATGGAATAAGTCACAGACAGGGATGCTTCGGTGAAAAATCGCATTTATTTATTTGGTCTAACATACACTGGCTAAAACATGCACTATGAAACAAAATCACTGTCTCTATGGAGAATAAGATCCAGGTTAAAACAACATACAGTACCACACTGAGGACTGGTGACATGCAGTCATTTTCTTGTTGCGATGGTAGAGTCTAACTCCCCCCTACCAGCGAATTACCCAGTTGCATGAAGCTTCCTCCCCAGAATAGCCCGATAAAGCTTCACTTCCAAGAAAACTCTGAGCCCTTTATGTTGTGTATCTGCAAAGCATGCACTCCCATGTTCCGCCACCAGTGAGCACATCCCCTGAAGTCCCAATGGATCCCAGCATCCCTTGGGAGCACTGTACATAAGCCAGCCCCTAAGGCCTGTTCCTCATTTTGGAGTGTCTTAATAAAGACTGAGGTCACTGTTACTTTAACCTCCCTGTGTGCAGTCTCATCTGTGTTAGGAACACAATAACTGCCGACGTGTATACGAATCCAACGCAAAGATGCAGCAAACTGTGGGCATCCTGGAGAAGTTCTCGGAGGGTGAGGACTGGGAAGCCAACGTCGAACGGCTAAATAGTAGTTTGTAGCCAACGAACTGCACGGAGAAGGAAGCGCTGCAAAAAGGAGAGCTCCTCACGGTCTGGGAGGCACCGGCCTACAGCCTCATGAAGAATCTTCTGGCTCCGGTGAAACCCACAGCTAAGTCATATGAGGAGCTGTGCACACTGGTTTGGGAGCATCTTAACCCGAAGGAGAGCATGCTGATGGCGAGGTATCGGTTCTACACGTGCCAGTGATCTGAAGGTCAGGAAATGGCGAGCTACATCGCCGAGCTAAGGCAACTTGCAGGACAATGAGAGTTTGATGGCTACCTGGAGCAGATGCTCAGAGACCTTTTTGTACAGGGTATTGGCCACGAGACCATCCTACGAAAACTTTTGACTGTAGAGACACCGACCCTCAATAAGGCCATTGCGATAGCACAGGCGTTTATGTCCACCAGTGATAATACCAAACAAATCTCTCAGCACACAAGTGCTAGCAATGTTCATAAATTAACTGGAATTGTGTTTGCGAGCAGGAATGTACAGGGTAGAACCCACGAGTCTGCAACTGCCAGCAGGCCTCAGGTGACCCAAACGACTCAGAGTCCCCAACAAAGGATGAATGCAAGGCAATTCACACCTTGTTGGTGTTGTGGAGGCTTCCATTCAGCCTATTTATGCTGCTTCAAAGGATATGTTTGCAAGAGCTGTGGAACAATGGGGCACCTCCAACGAGCTTGCAGATGAGCTGCAAGCTCTGCAAACCCTGCTAACCACCACGTGGCAGAGGAAGATCGGTCCATGGTGGATCAAAGCAATTTCAAGCCTTAGAGAGAGGAGGCAGATGCTGAAGTACACAGGGTGCACACATTTCCGACGAAATGCCCACCTATAATGCTAAATGGTGATCATTTTCCAACAGTCTATCGACTCTGGATCCGTTCCTATGGTCTGGAGGGTAGCTAATGTAACACCACTTTTTAAAAAAAGGAGGGAGAGAGAAAACGGGTAATTATAGACCGGTTAGCCTGACATCAGTAGTGGGGAAAATGTTGGAATCAATTATTAAGGATGAAATAGCAGCGCATTTGGAAAGCAGTGACAGGATCGGTCCAAGTCAGCATGGATTTGTGAAAGGGAAATCATGCTTGACAAATCTTCTGGAATTTTTTGAGTATGTAAATAGTAGAGTGGACAAGGGAGAACCAGTGGATGCGGTGTATTTGGACTTTCAAAAGGTCTTTGACAAGGTCCCATATAAGAGACTGGTGTGCAAAATCAAAGCACATGATATTGCGGGTAAAGTACTGGCATGGATAGAGAATTGGTTGGCAGACAGGAAGCAGAGAGTCGGGCTAAAAGGTCCTTTTCGGAATGGGAGTCAGTGACTAGTGGAGTGCCGCAGGGCTCAGTGCTGGGACTCCAGCTCTTTACAATATACATTCATGATTTGGATGAAAGAATTGAGTGTAATATCTCCAAGCTTGCAGATTACACTAAACTGGGTGGCGGTGTGAGCTGTGAGGAGAATGCTAAGAGGCTGCAAGGTGATTTGGACAGGTTAGGTGAGTGGGTAAATGCATGGCAGATGCAGTATAATGTGGATAAATGTGAGGTTATCCACTTTGGTGGCAAAAACACGAAGACAGAATATTATCTGAATGGTGGCAGATTAGGAAAAGGGGAGGTGCAACGAGACCTGGGTGACATGGTTCATCAGTCATTGAAAGTTGGCATGCAGGTACAGCAGGCGGTGAAGAAGGCAAATGGCATGTTGGCCTTCATAGATAGGGATTTGAGTATAGGAGCAGGGAGGTCTTACTGCAATTGTACAGGGCCTTGGTGAGGCCTCACTTGGAATATTGTGTTCAGTTTTGATCTCCGAATCTGAGGAAGGACGTTCTTGCTATTGAGGGAGTGCAGCGAAGGTTCAGCAGACTGATTCCAGGGATAGCTGGAATGACATATGAGGAGGGACTGGATCAACTGGGCCTTTATACACTGCAGTTTAGAAGGATGAGAGGGAATGACATAGAAATGTATAAGATTCTGACGGGACGGGACAGGTTAGATGCGGGAAGAATGTTTCCGATGTTAGGGAAGTCCAGAACCAGGGGACACAGCCTTAGGATAAAGGGTAGGCCATTTAGGACTGAGATGAGGAGAAACTTCTTCACTCAGAGAGTTATTAACCAGTGCAATTCCCTGCTGCAGAAAGTCGTTGATGCCAGTTCATTCGATATATTCAAGAGGGGAGTTAGATATGGCCCTTATGGCTAAAGGGATCAAGAGGTATGGAGAGAAAGCGGGAAAGGGGTACTGAGGTGAATGATCAGCCATGATTATATTGAATGGTGGTGCAGGCTCGAAGGGCCAAATGGCCTACTCCTGCACCTATTTTATATGTTTCTATGTTTCTGTGTAAAATTGAATGGCTTACCCGTAGCCATGGAACTGGACACAGGCGCTAGCCAATCCATCATGAGTAAAAAGATGTTTGAGAGACTATGGTGCAACAAGGCACTCAGACCAGCCCTGAGCCCCATCCACACGAAACTGAGAACGTACACCAAAGAGCTCATGACTGTCCTGGGCAGTGCCATGGTCAAGGTCACCTATGAGGACACGGTGCATGATCTGCCACTCGGGATTGTCCCGGGCGATGGCCCCATACTGCTTGAAGGAGCTGGCTGGGCAAAATTCGCTGGAACTGGGATGACATCCGAGCACTATCACTTGGCGATGAGGCCTCTTAACAAATTCTGAACAAATTTCCTTCCCTTTTTGAGCCAGGCATTGGAAACTTTTCCGGGGCAAAGGTGCAGATCCACTTGGTCCCAGAGGCACGACCCATTCACCACAAGGTGCGAGCGGTACCTCACATGATGAGGGAGAGAGTTGAAATCAAGCTGAACAGGTTGCAACACGGGGACATCATCTCCCCAGTGGAATTCAGCGAGTGGGCCAGCCCGCTGTTCCAGTACTCAAAAGTGATGGCACGGTCAGGATTTGCGGCGATTATAAAGTAACTATTAATCGTTTCTCGCTACAGGACCAATACCTGCTACCTAAGGCAGATGACCTATTTGCAATGCTGGCAGGAGGTAAGACGTTCACCAAGCTCGATCTGACTTCGGCTTACAAGAAGCAGGAGCTGGAGGAGTCTTCGAAGGGTCTCACCTGCATCAACACGCACAAGGGACTGTTCATCTACAACAGATGCCTGTTTGGAATTCAGTCGGCTGCAGCGATCTTCCAGAGAAACACGGAGAGCCTACTCAAGTCGGTACCGCCCACGGTGGTTTTTCAGGACGACATATTGGTCATGGGTCGGGACACCGTCGAGCACCTACAAAACCTGGAGGAGATCCTCCAGCGACTGGATCGCGTAGGGCTGCGGCTGAAGAGGTCGAAATGCGTCTTCATGGCAACAGAAGTGGAGTTTTTGGGGAGAAAGATCGCGGCGGATGGCATTCAGCCCACAGACGTCAGGACAGAGGCTATCAGGAACGCGCCCAGGCCACAGAACGTCACACAGCTGCGGTCGTTCCTGGGACTTCTCAACTATTTTGGTAACTTCCTACTTGTGTTAAGCACCATCTTAGAGCCCCTACGTGTGTTATTGCATAAAGGTGAGAACTGGGTATGGGGGAAAAAACGAAGTAATTGCTTTTGAGAAAGTCAGAAACATTTTATGCTCCAACAAGCTGCTTGTATTTTATAATCCGTGTAAAAGACTTGTGCTAGCATGTGAAATGTCGTCGTACGGAGTCGGGTGTGTATTACAACAAACTAACATTGCGGGGAAGTTGCAACCTGTCGCCTATGCCTCCAGGAGCTTGTCTAAGACCGAGAGGGCCTACAGCATGATTGAGAAAGAGGTATTAGCGTGTGTGTTCAGGGTAAAGAAAATGCATCAGTACCTGTTTCGCCTCAAATTCGATCACAAGTCCCTCATATCCCTGTTTGCTGAAAACAAGGGGATAAATACTAATGCCTCAGCCCGCATACAAAGGTGGGCACTCGCGCTATCAGCATATAACTATACCATCCGCCAAAGGCCAGGCACCGAGAACTGTGTGGATGCTCTCAGTCGGCTACCATTGCCCACCTTGGGGGTGGAAATGGCGCAGCCTGCAAACTTGTTAATGGTGGCGCAGTCCGCAGACTTGTTGATGGTCATGGAAACATAGAAACATAGAAAATAGGTGCAGGAGTAGGCCATTCGGCCCTTCTAACCTGCACCGCCATTCAATGAGTTCATGGCTGAACATTCAACTTCAGTACCCCATTCCTGCTTTCTCACCATACCCCTTGATCCCCCTAGTAGTAAGGACCTCATCTAACTCCTTTTTGAATATATTTAGTGAATTGGCCTCAACAACTTTCTGTGGTAGAGAATTCCACAGGTTCACCACTCTCTGGGTGAAGAAGTTCCTCCGCATCTCGGTCCTAAATGGCTTACCCCTATCCTTAGACTGTGACCTCTGGTTCTGGACTTCCCCAACATTGGGAACATTCTTCCTGCATCTAACCTGTCTAACCCCGTCAGAATTTTAAATGTTTCTATGAGGTCCCCTCTCATTCTTCTGAACTCCAGTGAATACAAGCCCAGTTGATCCAGTCTTTCTTGATAGGTCAGTCCCGCCATCCCGGGAATCAGTCTGGTGAACCTTCGCTGCACTCCCTCAATAGCAAGAATGTCCTTCCTCAGGTTAGGAGACGTTTGAAAATGATAAATCACCTGTCACGGCCCGCCAGCTTAGGACTTGGACCAGCCAGAACCTCTGCTGTCCCGAGTAAAAAACCATGTACTGCAGGGGAGCTGGGCCAGAATCTCCATTGAAATACAAGAGCTAATCAAGCCGTTCCAGCGGCGAAAGGATGAGTTGTCCATTCAGGCAGACTGCCTGTTGTGGGGTAACCGTGTAGTGCTACCCAAAAAGGGCAGGGAGACGTTCATCTCGGATCTCCACAGCACACACACGGGTATCGTAATGATGAAAGTGATAGCCAGATCCCACGTGTGGTGGCCCGGTATCGACTGACTTAGAGTCCTTTGTACGGCAATGCCGCGTGTGTGATCAGTTGAGCAACGCGCCCAGAGAGGCACCACTAAGTTTGTGGTCCTGGCCCTCCAGACCATGGTCGAGGATCGATGTCGACTATGCGGGCCCGTTTCTCGGTAAAATGTTCCTGGTGATGGATGCTTTTTCAAAATGGATTGAACGTGAAATAATGTCGGGAAGCACTGTCAACGCCACCATTGAAAGCCTGAGGGCCATGTTTGCCATCCACGTCCTGCCTGACATACTGGTCAGTGACAACGGGCCATGTTTCACCAGTGCCGAATTTAAAGAATTCATGACCTGCAATGGGATCAAACATATCACCTCGGCCCCGTTTAAAGCAGCCTCCAATGGGCAGGCAGAGTGAGCAGTACAAACAATGAAACAGAGCCTTAAACTAGTCCTAGAAGGCTCACTCCAAACCCACCTGTCCCGAGTACTGCTCAGCTGCCGCATGAGACCCCACTCGCTAACAGGGGTGCCCCCGGCTGAGCTACTCATGAAAAGGACACTTAATACCAGACTCTCGTTGGTTCACCCCAACCTACATGATCAGGTAGAGAGCAGGCGGTAGCAACAGAATGTAAACGATGGTCGCGCCACTGTGTCATGGGAAATTGATCTGAATGACCCCGTGTATGGTGGATCACCATACTATGGACATGGTCCCAAGTGGATCGCGGGCACGGTGATAGCTAAAGAAGGATGTTGGGTGTTTGTAGTCAAACTAGATAATGGACAAATTTGTGGACCAAACGAGGCTGTGGTTCACAGACTGCCCTGAACAACCCATAGCAGACACCACCTTTTTCGAGCCCACAACACACACCCAAAGGATCAACGACACCACCCCAGACCAGGAAATCAAACCCATCAGCCATGCAGGGCCAACAACACGTCAGCCCAGCGAGGGCACAGCCAACACACCAGAACAGACATTTTTATCGAGGCGATCCACCAGAAAAGAAAGGCTCCCGACCACTTCATCTTGTAAATAGTTTTCACTTTGACTTTGCGGGGGAGTGATGTTGTGTATCTGTAAAGCATGCACTCCCATGTTCTGCCACCAGGGAGCGCATCCCCTGAAGTCCCAAGGGATTCCAGCATCCCCTGGGAGCACTATATATAAGCCAGCCCCTAAGGCCTGTTCCTCACTCTGGAATGTCTTAATAAAGACGGAGGTCACTGTTACTTTAACCTCCCTGTGTGCAGTCTCATGTGTTGGGAACACAATACTTTACACCCCACACAGCTCACCAGTTGGTCTCGATTGCTCAGCTGGTCCTTTTTCTTGTCACTTCGGTCTTGGTGGAGTGAAAGAGAGAAGGGGGACAGTCAAACGCCGGAGAACAGTCCAGTACTCTGGAGAATGGTGGAAAGGAGTCTATCTTTAATGGAGTCCTGCTGCCCTTATCTCTTCCACCAATCTTTGAAATCTTTTGCTTCTAAGTACTCTGGTGCTTAGTTGATGATGGGCCATCAGACCCATGTGTATTGGACTGATGGTCCTGGGTCTGGGACATCTCTCGGCTTTTGTGTAGGGAAGAACTGGCCCCTCTTGGTCTGGCCAGGCTAGTGGGTCATTGTTCTGCTTCTCTTCTGAGATGGAGGTAAGAAGTGCCTTTGCATATTAGAATGGTTTTCCAATAGTTTATGCATGCCTCAGATATCTGAGCCCCTTTCCTTTTGCTAGGGCGAACCCATACATTCTGGATGACTGACAGTTCTTTGTCACAGCCAACTGCCATGCGGTCTCTGGAGTTTTAACAAACCAGCCTTTTCACATACCTGCACAGGGTGATCCCATCACAGGGAAAGTACCCTCAGAAAAAAAAACCCATAAAGTTCACAAAATATTCTCGACTGAGTCCATTTTTTAAACCGAGACTTTGCGATCTCTTCAAATGTCATACTCCCGAGTGTCTACCTGTACTCTGAGCTCATCCGTCTTATTCGCTATACTCCTTGCATTAAACTATATACCATTCAGCATAAGAAGACCTCCTTGCTTACTACATACTAAGCCCTGTTTCCTCTGTCTTGCAGATTCGCTTTATAGATTCTTGCTGTCCAATTTCTGCTTTACTTCCCTTTTGAATTCATTCTCAGGTTCCCATCCCCCTGCCAAGCTAGTTTAAACTCTCCCCAACTGCAAAACTCCCCGCGAGGACATTGGTCCCGACGTTGTTGAGGTGGAACCCATCCGGTTTGTACAGGTCCCATCTCCCCCAGAAGCGGTCCCAATGCTTCAAGAATTTAAAGCCCCTCTGCTTCACCTACTTTCCAGCCACGTATTCATCATCTCTATCCTTCTATTCTCATACTCATTTTCACATGGCACCGGTAGCAACCCGGAGATTACTGTCTTTGAGGTCCTACCCTTTACTTTTCTTCCTAGCTCCCTGAATTCTTCCTATAGGACCTCATCCCTTATTTTACCTATGTCGATATGGACCACGACATCTAGCTGTTTACCCTCACCCCCCAGGATGCCCTGCGTCTGCTCTGTGACATCCTTGACACTGGCACCAGGGAGGCACAAAACCATTTGGGAGTCATGTCTACGGCCGCAGAAATGCCTGTCTATTCTCCTAACTATAGAATCCCCTATCACTAGGGCTCTTTTGTTCTTCGTCCCTTCCCCCCTGTGCAGCTGAGCCACCCGTGGTGCCTTGGAATTGGTTCTGGCTGCACTTCCCAGAGGCACCATCATCCTGACTGATATTCAGAAGTGAATATCAGTTTGAAAGTGAGATGGACTCATGGGGGGACTCCTGCGCTACCTGCCTAGCACACTTACTACATCTGGTGGTCACCCACTGCCCCTCTACCTGCACGCCTTTAAGCTGCAGGGTGACCACCTCCTGAAACGTGCTATCCACGTAGTTCTCAGCCTCGCGGATGCACCGTATTGACTCCACCCGCGGCTCCAGCTCCGAAACGCAGAGCTCAAGCAGTTGAAGCTGGAGACACTTCCTGCACACAGGGTTGTCTAGGCTGCGCGAAGCATCCAGGACTTCCCACAGGCTGCAGGATGTGGCACTCCACGGAACTGAGCTGCACTGCCATCCCTCTAGTTAGCCTTATCTAGTTTAAAATCTACTTAAAAAGAAATAAAGAAAAGAGAGCTAATTACCAACTCACCTCACCGATCTCTGTGGCTTCCCAACTTCTCAGCCTCCGAACTTCCAACCTAAAAGAAATAGAGAAAAGAGAGCCACTTACCAACTCACTTCACCGACCTTCGAACTCCCAGTCTCCGAACTCCAGACCTCACAGGGCCGACTGACTCGCCGACCTCACAGGGCTTACCGACTCGCCGACCTCAGGGCCTTACCGACTCGCTGACTTCAGGGCCTTTCCAACTCACCGACCTCACAGGGCCTACCTATTCACCAACCTCCCGATTCACCGACTCGCCAACCTCAGGGCCTTAACGATTCGCTGTTCTCCTGGTAGAAGTGCGCTGCGGGTCTCCATCCAGCAGTTGACATGTTTCCCCAATAGCCTCCAGTAGCCTTCTGAGGCACCTGTCATGTATGCAACACCTTGCAACCAGCATTCTACCGCCACCAGAGTGCGCATCTGTTGGAGTCCCAAGGAATCCCAGCAGTCCTTGCGAGCACTGCATATAAGCAGGCCTCCCATGCTGTGTTGGCACTCTGGAGTCAGAATAAAGAGACTAAGGTCACACTCACTCAAATCTACAGTACTCAGTCACATTGTTTTATTTGAAACATAACAACTGACGATGAGTAATAGATAATGAACCATCACCCGAAAATGCAGAGAATTGTTGGTCTCCTGGAGAAATTCTCAGAAGGTGATGATTAGGAAGCCTTCGTGGAGCGACTCGACCAATACTTCGTGGCCAACGAGCTGGAAGGGAATGAGAACGCTGCCAAATGAAGGGCGATCCTCCTCACCGTCTGAGGGGCAACAACCTATGGCCTCATGAAGAATCTTCTTGCTCCGGTGAAACCAACAACCAAATCTTATGAAGAACTGTGTACGCTAGTTCGGGAGCACCTAAATCTGAAGGAAAGCGTTCTGATGGCAAGGTATCGATTTTATACATGTCAACGGTCTGAAGGCTAGGAATTGGCGAGCTACATCGCCGAGCTAAGGCACCTTGCAGGACATTGCGAATTCGGTGGATTCCTGGAGTAAATGCTAAGAGACTTTTTTGTGCTGGGCATTGGCCACAAGGTTATCCTTCACAAAGTATTGATTGTTGAAACACCGAACCTGAGCAAAGCCATAACATCCCTGTACATCCCTGTCTGGAGTAAAAATAAAACGGGAAAGTGGCTCACCATGGCTAACAAGGGAAATTAAGGATAGTGTTAAATCCAAGGAAGAGGCATATAAATTGGCCAGAAAAAGCAACAAACCTGAGGACTGGGAGAAATTTAGAATTCAGCAGAGGAGAACAAAGGGTTTAATTAAGAGGGGGAAAATAGAGTATGAGAAGAAGCTTGCCAGGAACATAAAAACTGACTGCAAAAGCTTCTATAGATATGTGAAGAAAAAAAGATTAGTGAAGACAAACGTAGGTCCCTTACAGTCGATTCAGGTGAATTTATAATGGGGAACAAAGAAATGGCAGACCAATAGAACAAATACTTTGGTTCTGTCTTCACGAAGGAAGACACAAATAACCTTCCGGAAGTACTAGGGGACTGAGGGTCTAGTGAGAAGGAGAAACTGAAGGATATCCTTATTAGGCGGGAAATTGTGTTAGGGAAATTGATGGGATTGAAGGCCGATAAATCCCCGGGGCCTGATAGTCTGCATCCAAGAGTACTTAAGGAAGTGGCCTTAGAAATAGTGGATGCATTGGTGATCATTTTCCAACAGTCTATCGGCTCTGGATCAGTTCCTATGGACTGGAGGGTAGCTAATGTAACACCACTTTTTAAAAAGGGAGGGAGCAAGAAAGCGGGTAATTATAGATCGGTTAGCCTGACATCAGTAGTGGGGAAAATGTTGGAATCAATTATTAAGGATGAAATAGCAGCGCATTTGGAAAGCAGTGACAGGATTGGTCCAAGTCAGCATGGATTTATGAAGGGGAAGTCATGCTTGACAAATCTTCTGGAATTTTTTGAGAATGTAACTAGTAGAGTGAACAAGGGAGAACCAATGGATGTGGTGTATTTGGACTTTCGAAAGGCTTTTGACAAGGTCCCACACAAGAAATTGGTGTGCAAAATCAAAGCACGTGGTATTGGAGGTAATATACTGACATGGATAGAGAACTGGAAGGTAGACAGGAAGCAGAGAGTTGGGATAAACGGGTCCTTTTCAGAATGGCAGGCAGTGACTAGTAGGGTGCCGCAGGGCTCAGTGCTGGGACCCCAACTCTTTACAATATACATCAATGATTTGGATGGAGGAATTGAGTGTAATATCTCCAAGTTTGCAGATGACACTAAACTGGGTGGCTGTGTGAGTTGTGAGCGGGACACTAGGAGGCTACAGGGTGACTTGGACAGGTTAGGTGAGTGGGCAAATGCATGGCAGATGCAGTATAATGTGGATAAATGTGAGGTTATCCACTTTGGGGGCAAAAATGCGAAGACAGAATATTACCTGAATGGCGGCAGATTAGGAAAAGGGGAGGTGCAACGAAACCTGGGTGTCATGGTTCATCAGTCATTGAAAGTTGGCATGCAGGTACAGCAGGCGGTGAAGAAGGCAAATGGTATGTTGGCCTTCATAGCTAGTGGATTTGAGTATAGGAGCTGGGAGGTCTTACTGAAGTTGTGCAGGGCCTTGGTGAGGCCTCACCTGGAATATTGTGCTCAGTTTTGGTCTCCTAATCTGAGGAAGGATATTCTTGCTATTGAGGGAGTGCAGCGAAGGTTCACCAGACTGATTCCCGGGATGGCAGGACTGACATATGAGGAGAGACTGGATCAACTGGGCCTTTATACATTGGCATTTAGAAGGATGAGAGGGGATCTCATAGAAACATATAAGATTCTGATGGGACGGGAAAGGTTAGATGCGGGTAGAATATTCCCGATGTTGGGGAAGTCCAGAACCAGGGCACACAGCCTTAAGATAATGGCTAGGCCATTTAGGACTGAGATGAGGAGAAACTTCTTCACTCAGAGCGTTGTTAATCTGTGGAATTCCCTGCCGCAGAGAGTTGTTGATGCCAGTTCATTGGATATATTCAAGAGGGAGTTAGATATGGCTCTTACATCTAAGGGGATCAAGGGGTATGGCGAGAAAGCATGAAAGGGGTACTGCGGGAATGATCAGCCATGTTTTTATTGAATGGTGGTGCAGGTTTGAAGGGCTGAATGGCCTACTCAAGCACCTATTTTCTATGTTTCTATGTTTCTATGTTTCTATGATAACCCAGGCATTTATGTCCACCAGCAATAACACCAAACAAATTTCGCAGCATAAAGATGCATCGGCAAGTACTGCACACAAAGTAACATAGTTTTCAGGCAGGAATGCGTATGGCAGAACATCCAGGCCTGCAGCTGCATGACCTCAGATGGCTCAGAGTCCACCATCAAGTGTGAATGCGATGCAATTAACACCTGGTTGGCGCTGCTGAGGTGATCATTGAGCCCATCAATCCCACTTCAAACACTGCGTGCAAAGGCTGTGGAACAATGGGATACCTCCAGCGAATGTGCAGATGAGCTGCAAATCCTGCAAATCACCACATTGCAGAGCAAGACCAACCTATGGCAGATCAAACTGAACTAGAGACTCAAACCTAGGAGGCAGAAGTGTACGGGGTATATACTTTCACCACGAAATGTCCACCGATCATGTTAAATGTTGAACTGAACAGAATTCCAGTAGCCATGGAATTGGACACGGGTGCAAGTCAGTCTATCATGAGCAAAAAGGCCTTCGAGAGGCTGTGGTGCAACAAAGCACACAGGTCCAAGCTGAACCCTATTCATACCAAGCTAAGAACTTACACGAAAGAGCTGATCCCTGTAATTGGCAGTGCAGCAGTAAAACTCTCCTATGATGGAGCAGTGCACATACTACCACTATGGATTGTACCAGGAGATGGCTCCACTCTGTTCGGCAGAAGCTGGCTGTGAAAAATACGCTGGAACTGGGACGACATCCGAACACTTTCATCCGTCGACGATGCCTCATGTGCTCAGGTTGTGAGCAAGTTCCCGTCGTTGTTTGAGCCAAGCATCGGAAATTTCTCTGGAGCATAGGTGCAGATCCACTTGGTTCCCGGTACACGACCCATCCACCACAAGGCACGTGTGGTGCCATACATGATGTGAGAGAAAGTGGAGATCGAGCTGGACAGGCTGCAACGAGAGGGTATCATCGCACCGGTTGAGTTCAACGAGTGGGCCAGCCCGATTGTTCCGGTTCTCAAGAGCGATGGCACGGTCAGAATTTGTGGGGACTATAAAGTAACAATTAACCATTTTTTGCTACAGGACCAGTGCCCGCTATCCAAGGCAGACTAGCTATTTGCGACGCTGGCAGGAGGGAAGACGTTCACCAAGTTGGACCTGACCTCGGCCTACATGACGCAGGAGCTGGCGGAATCTTCGAAAGGCCTCACATGCATCAACATGCACAAAGGTATGTTCATCTACAATAGATGCCCATTTTGGATTCGATCGACCGCTGCTATTTTTCAAAGGAACATGGTGAGTCTACTAAAGTCAGTTCCGTGCACTGTGGTTTTCCAGGATAACATATTGATCACAGGTCGGGACACCATCGAACACTTGCAGAACCTGGAAGAGATTCTAAGTTGGCAAGGGAGCAGCGTGACTCCGTTGGAAAGGCCTATAAAAGGCCGCAAGGTTGGGAGGTGCGTCGCTGAGTCGGGAGCAGTGTTACTCCGTTGGAGAGGCCTATAAAAGGCTCCGAGGTCGGGAGGTGCGTCGCTGAGTCGGGAGCAGTGTGATTCCGTTGGAGAGGCCTATAAAAGGCTGCGAGGTCGGGAGGTGCATCGCTGAGTCGGGAGCAGCATGACTCCATTGGCGAGGCCGAAAAAAGGCCGCGAGTTCGGGAGGTGCATCGCTGAGTTGGGAGCAGCGTGACTCCGTTGGAGAGGCGTGCTTGTGCAGCTACAGCAGAAGGCAAAAAAGAAGTAGAAAGAAACAGAAAGGTGACGTCACAGCCAAGGGGGTAAGTGATTGGCTGGTGATTGGTGAGTAGTTTTTCTTTTTTCTCTTCTATAACAGTGAGTAAACTTTAGCATGGTTGTTGTTAATTTAAGTATCTAAGGGTTAAGTCATGGCAGGAGAGCTCGGTCACGTGATATGCTCCTCCTGTACCATGTGGGAACTCAGGGACACTTCCGGTGTCCCTGACGACTACGTGTGCGGGAAGTGTATCCGCCTCCAGCTCCTGACGGTCCGCATTGCAGAATTGCAGCTGAGGGTGGATTTACTCTGGAGCATCCACGATACTGAGAATGACGTGGGTAGCACGTGTAGGTCTTACCGCAGGTGAAGGGTCCACAGCCAGATAGGGAGTGGAAGACCAGCAGGAAGAGCAGTGCAAGGAAGGTAGTGCAGGGGTTCCCTGCAGTCATCCCCCTGCAAAACAGATACACCGCTTTGAGTACTGTTGAGGGGGATTACTCATCAGGGGAGGGCAGCAGCAGCCAAGTTCATGGCACCGTGGCTGGCTCTGCTGCACAGGAGGGCAGGAAAAAGAGTGGGAGAGCAATAGTGATAGGGGATTCAATGGTATGGGGAATAGATAGGCGTTTCTGCGGCCGCAACCGAGACTCCAGGATGGTATGTTGCCTCCCTGGTGCAAGGGTCAAGGATGTCTTTGAGTGGGTGCAGGACATTCTGAAAAGGGAGGGTGAACAGCCAGTTGTCGTGGTGCACATTGGTACCAACGATATAGGTAAAAAAAGGGATGAGGTCCTACGAGACGAATTTAAGGAGCTAGGAGCTAAATTAAAACATAGGACCTCAAAAGTAGTAATCTTGGGATTGCTACCAGTGCCACGAGCTAGTCAGAGTAGAAATCGCAGAATAGCTCAGATGAATACATGGCTTGAGCAGTGGTGCAGCAGGGAGGGATTCAAATTCCTGGGGCATTGGAACCGGTTCTGGGGGAGGTGGGACCAGTACAAACGAAGACTCATCGCAAGCTAGCACTAAACGTTTACATGGGTCATACAGAACAAGCAGTTTGTTGGAACATAACAGATTTCTGGCTTTCTCAAAAGCAGTCTCTTCTGATTTCCCCCATACCCAGTCATCTCTCTTGCATAGCAACATATGTACAGGTTCGAGCAAGGTGCTTAACCCGGGTAGGAAATTATCAAAATGATTGAGGAATCCCAGGAATGACTGCAGTTCCGTCACGTTCTGTGGTCTCGGCGCATGATGGCCTCCGTCTTGGCGTCGGTGGGTCTGATGCCGTCTGCCACGATTCTTCTCCCTAAGAGCTTGACCTCTGGCGCCAGGAAAACACACTTCGAACATTTCAACCTGAGTCTCAAATGATGTAGAACATAAGAACATAAGAACATAAGAATTAGGAACAGGAGTAGGCCATCTAGTCCCTCGAGCCTGCTCCGCCATTCAACAAGATCATGGCTGATCTGGCCGTGGACTCAGCTCCACTTACCCGCCCTCTCCCCGTAAACCTTAATTCCCTTATTGGTTAAAAATCTATCTATCTGTGACTTGAATACATTCAATGAGCTAGCCTCAACTGCTTCCTTGGGCAGAGAATTCCACAGATTCACAATCCTCTGGGAGAAGAAATTCCTTCTCAACTCGGTTTTAAATTGGCTCTCACAGCCTCAAAACTAAATTGGAAATGGGATGATGTTCACGCCATGTCGTCAGAGGAACGGACCTCCTGCTCAACAATTCTAAGTCGTTTTGAACATCTCTTTCAGCCAGGTGTGGGCACCTTCAAAGGGGCTAAAGTTAAAATCTACATCACACAGGATGCCAGACCGGTCCATCACAAGGCTAGAGCTGTGCCTTATGTGATGAGGGAAAAGATTGAACACGAACTGGACCGGCTTCTGCGGGAAGGCATTATCTCAGCCGTGGAATTTAGCGACTGGGCAAGTCCCATCGTCCCTGTCATGAAGCCTGATGGATCCGTACGAATCTGTGGGGATTACAAGTCTACCATAAACAGAGTCTCCCTACAGGACCAATACCCGTCGCCCAGAGCAGAGGACCTATTTGCCACATTGGCTGGAGGAAAACTTTTCTCGAAACTAGATCTCACATCTGCGTATATGACACAAGAACTGACCGAAGAGTCTAAGCTACTCACCACCATCAACACACATCGAGGCCTTTTTATGTACAATCGATGCCCATTCGGCATCAGGTCGGCAGCTGCTGTATTCCAGCACAACATGGAGAGTCTGCTCAAGTCCATCCCGGGGACGGTTGTGTTTCAAGATGACATACTCATCACAGGCAGGGACTCCCATCTCCGCAATTTGGAGGAAGTACTAAGTCGATTGGATCGGGTAGGCCGAAGAGTTAAGAAATCCAAGTGTCTGTTTCTTGCGCCCGAGGTTGAATTTTTGGGCAGAAGGATTGCCGCTGATGGAATCCGCCCAACAGAATCCAAAACTGAAGCAATTCGTCTGGCACGCAGGCCCCGGAATGTCTCGGAACTGCGCGCCTTTCTCGGGCTACTTAATTACTTGGGAACTTTATGCAGAACTTGAGCATGCTGCTGGAGCCTCTCCATGTGCTAATCAGAAAGGGATGCGATTGGTTTTGGGGGGACGCCCAAGAACGCGCTTTCAATAAGGCACGCAACCTTCTATGTTCCAACTGTGTTTTAGCCTTTTTTGACCTAGGTAAAAAGCTAGTTCTTACATGTGATGCGTCAGCGTACAGGGTCGGGTGCGTTTTACAGCATGTCAATAATGCGGGTAAATTACAACCCATAGCTTATGCCTCCAGGTCACTTTCGCGGGCGGAGCGTGGGTACGGTATGGTTGAGAAGGAGGCACTCGCGTGCGTGTACGGTGTCAAAAAGATGCACCAATACCTTTTCGGGGCCAAGTTCGCATTAGAAACCGACCACAAACCCCTCACGTCCCTGCTATCCGAGTGCAAGGCAATAAACGCCAATGCCTCGGCGCGCATTCTGCCGTGGGCACTCATACTGGCTTCTTACGACTACACAATAAGGCACAGACCAGGCACAGACAATTGTGACGACGCGCTTAGCAGGCTACCCCTGGCGACCACGGAAGCGTCCGACGAACAGGACTGTGAGATGGTCATGGCAATCAATTCCTTTGAATCCACAGGTTTGCCCATGACGGCTCGCCAAATCAGAGCCTGGACGACCAGTGACCCCACGTTATCCTTCGTCAAAAAATGTGTTTTAACTGGTGACTGGGCAGAGGCTCGCGATGCTTGCCCCGAGGAGATCAAACCTTTCCATAGGCGCATGCATGAACTATCACAACAGGCAGATTGCCTGATGTGGGGCAACCGAGTAGTTATGCTCTTGCAAGGCAGAGAGGCGTTTGTCCGGGAGCTCCACCATGAGCACCCGGGGATCGTCCTTGTGAAGGCCATAGCCAGATCCCACGTCTGGTGGTCTGGCATTCACGTGGACTTGGAGCACTGCGTCCGGCCGTGCACCATTTGTGCCCAACTCAGTAATGCCCCTAGGGAGGCCCCCATAAGCCCCTGGCCCTGGCCCACCAAACCGTGGTCGCGGTTGCATGTCGACTATGCGGGCCCATTCATGGGCAAAATGTTCCTCATCGTCGTCGATGCATTTTCAAAGTGAATCGAGTGCACCATTTTAAACTCGAGCACCACCTCCACCACTGTGGAGAGCCTTAGAACCATGTTTGCAATGCACAGAATCCCTGACATATTGGTCAGTGACAATGGTCCGTGCTTCACCAGCGCAGAATTTCAAGATTTTATAGTTGATCATGGCATAAATCACGTTAAGACGGCACCGTTCAAGCCGGCCTCCAATGGCCAGGCGGAGCGAGCAGTGCAAATCGTTAAACAATGCATGCTAAAAATCCAAGGTCCCACGCTGCAGGGCCGCCTGTCGCGACTGCTGCTGGCATACAGATCTCGTCCGCATTCGTTGACTGGGGTTCCCCCCACGCAACTACTGATGAAATGGACCTTAAAGACTAGGCTCTCGTTAATCCTCCTAGACATGCATGAAAATGTTGAGGCAAAGTGGCGGAAGCTAACTGAGTACCATGACCGAAATTCGAGAGGGAGGTGGAATGAGCTAGGGGACAAAGTGTTTGTGCTAAACTATGGCAGGGGTCCCAAATGGCTTGCAGGGACAGTAACAGGCAAGGAAGGAAACAGGCTACTGGTTATACAAAAGGACAATGGCCAAACCTGCCGGAGGCATGTAGACCAAGTAAAAATTAGATTCACCAACAACACTGCAGAACCAGAGGCAGACTACAATGTGGAACTCACACCACACCTGGTGGATAGACAGAGGGAACAACCTGAGGAAAGGGCAGTCTCAACAGACAGCCCAGGCGAGATACCAGCAATCATACTGAATGAAATAGACAGCCCAGGCGAGATACCAGCAATCACACCGAAAGAAAAACAGGCACCAAGGCAAACAACTGAACCACAACTAAGACACTCCACACGAGAGCGTAGACCACCTGAGAGACTGAATCCATAAAGACAATAAGATCTTGGGGGAGGGTGATGTCATGTATCTCACACTACTGTATATAACTGTGTCTTACCATGCTATACATGACTGTAACGAGATATGACCTGTAACCACAAGCATACTTTACCACCAGGGGTGCACTTGCAGAAGACACTGCATACCTGTTCCACACAGGTTTATAAAGGCAGGTCTCAGGCAAGTGTGTCACTCGAGAGCTGTGAAATAAAGGTGCAGGTCCTGAGTGACCTTGACTTCAGCATGTGCCTCGTGTAAGTCTGTACTGCAGGGTCAGGACTTTACACAAAGGGAAGTAAAATGGGGGCAGAAGCAAAAGATAGAAAGAAGAAAAGTATAAGTGGAGGGCAGAGAAACCCAAGGCAAAAATCAAAAAGGGCCACATTACAGCAAAATTCTCAAGGGACAAAGTGTGTTAAAAAGACAAGCCTGAAAGCTCTGTGCCTCAATGCGAGGAGTATTCATAATAAGGTGGACGAATTAACTGCACAGGCAGCTATTAACGAATATGATATAATTGGGATTACGGAGACATGGCTCCAGGGTGACCAAGGCTGGGAACTCAACATCCAGGGCTATTCAACATTCAGAAAGGGGAGTAGAAAGAAAAAGGAGATGATGTAGCATTGCTGGTTAAAGAGGAAATTAAAGCAATAGTAAGGAAGGACATTAGCTTGGATGATGCACAATCTGTATGGGTAGAGCTGCAGAATACCAAAGGGCAGGAAACGCTAGTAGAAGTTGTGTACAGACCACCAAACAGTAGTAGTGAGGTTGGGGACAGCATCAAACAAGAAATTAGGGATGCGTGCAATAAAGGTACAGCAGTTATCATGGGCGACTTTAATCTACATATAGATTGGGCTAACCAAACTGGTAGCAGTACGGTGGAGGAGGACTGCCTGGTTTTCTAGACCAATATGTCAAGGAGCCAACTAGAGGGCTAGCCATCCTAGACTGTGTGATGTGTGATGAGAAAGGACTAATTAGCAATCTTGTTGTACGAGGCCCCTTGGGGAAGAGTGACCATAATATGGTAGAATTGTTCATTAAGATGGAGAGTGACACAGTTAATTCAAGGTCCTGAACTTAAGGAAAGGTAACATTGATGGTATGAGACGTGAATTGGCTAGAATATACTTGCGAGTGAAACTTAAAGGATTGACGATGGACAGGCAATGGCAAACATTTAAAGATCCCATGAATGAACTTGAACAATTGTACATCCCTGCCTGGAGTAAAAATGAAATTGGGAAGGCGGCTCAACTGTGGCTAACAAGGGAAATTAGGGATAGTGTTAAATCCAAGGAAGAGGCATATAAATTGGCCAGAAAAAGCAGCAAACCTGAGGACTGGGAGAAATTTAGAATTCAGCAGAGAAGGACAAAGGGTTTAATTAAGAGGGGAAAAATAGAGTATGAGAGGAAGCTTGCTGGGAACATAGAAACTGACTGCAAAAGCTTTTATGGATATGTGAAGAGAAAAAGATTAGTGAAGACAAACGTAGGTCCCTTGCAGTCAGAATCAGGTGAATTTATAATGGGGAACAAAAAAATGGGAGAACAATTGAACAAATACTTTGGTTCTGTCTTCACGAAGGAAGACGCAAATAACTTTCCGGAAATGCTAGGAGACTGAGGGTCTAGCGAGAAAGAGGAACTGAAGGAAATCCTTATTAGTTAGGAAATTGTGTAAAGGAAATTGATGGGATTGAAGGCCGATAAATCCCCGGGGCCTGATAGTCTGCATCCCAGAGTATTTGAGGAAGTGGCCCTAGAAATAGTGGCTGCATTGGTGATCATTTTCCAATAGCCTATCGGCTCTGGATCAGTTCCTATGGACTGGAGGGTAGCTAATGTACCACCACTTTTTAAAAAAGGAGGGAGAGAGAAAACGCGGAATTATAGCCTGTTTAGCCTGACATCAGTAGTGGGGAAAATGTTGGAATGAACTATTAAAGATGTCATAGCAGCGCATTTGGAAAGCAGTGACAGGATCGGTCCAAGCCAGCTTGGATTTATGAAAGGGAAGTCATGCTTGACAAATCTTCTAGAAATTTTTGAGGATGTAACTGATAGAGTGGACAAGGAAGAACCAGTGGATGTGGTGTACTTGGACTTTCAAAAGGTCCCACACAAGAGATTGGTGTGCAAAATTAAAACACATGCTATTGGGGGTAATGTATTGACGTGGATAGAGAACTCGTTGGCAGACAGGAAGCAAAGAGTCGGGATAAATGGGTCCTTTTCAGAATGGCAGGCAGTGACTAGTGGGGTGCGGCAGGGCTCAGTGCTGCGACCCTAGCTATTTACAATGATTTAGATGAAGGAATTGAGTGTAATATCTTCAAGTTTGCAGATGACACTAAACTGGGTGGCGGTGTGAGCTGTAAGGAGGATGCTAAGAGGCTGCAGTGTGACTTGGACAGGTTAGGTGAGTGCGCAAATGCATGGCAGATGCAGTATAATGTGGATAAATGTGAGGTTATCCACTTTGTTGACAAAAACATGAAGGCAGAATATTATCTGAATGGCGGCTGATTAAGAAAAGGGGAGGTGCAACGATACCTGGATGTCATGGTACATCAGTCATTGAAAGTTGGCATGCAGGTACAGCAGGCGATGAAACATAGAAAAAAGAGAAAATAGGTGCAGGAGTAGGCCATTCGGCCCTTTGAGTCTGCACCACCATTCAATAAGATCATGGCTGATCCTTCAATGGGCGAGGAGGATGGGAGAAAGACCTGAGAGTGTTACAATGGGCGAGGAGGATGGGAGAAAGATTTGAGAGCGTTACAATGGGTGAGGAGGTTGGGGGGAAGATTTGGGGGTGTTACAATGGGTGAGGAGGATGGATGAAGATTTGGGAGCATTACAATGCATGTGGAAAGATTTGGGAGGGTTACAATGGGTGAGGGAAAGATTTGCGAGCATTACAATGGATGGAGAAAGATTTGGGGAGCGTTACAATGGGTGGAGAAAGATTTGTGAGGGTTACAATGGATGGAGAAAGATTTGGGGAGCGTTACAATGGGTGGAGAAAGATTTGTGAGGGTTACAATGGATGGAGAAAGATTTGGGAGCGTTACAATGGGCGAAGAGGATGGGTTACAATGGGCGAGGAGGATGGGAGAAGAGTTAGGTGGGTTACAATGGGCGAGGACGATGGCAGAAAGATTGGGGAGCGTTACAATGAGTGGGGGAAGATTTGGAAGTGTTACAATGGGGGAGGAGGATGAGAGAATGATTTGGGAGGGTTACAATGGGTGAGGAGGATGGAAGAAAGATTTGGGAGGGTTACAATGGGGTGAAGAGGTTGGGGGAAGATTTGGGGAGGGTTACAATGGGTGGAGAAAGATTTGGGAGGGTTACAATGGGTGAAGAAGGCAAATGGCATGTTAGCCTTCAGAGCTAGGGGATTTGAGTATAGGAGCAGGGAGCGCTTACTACATTTGTACAGGGTGTTGGTGAGGCCTCACGTGGAATATTGTGTTCAGTTTTGGTCTCCTAATCTGAGGAAGGACATTCTTGCTATTGAGGGAGTGCAGACTGATTCCCGGGATGGCAGGACTGACATATGAGGAGAGACTGGATCGACTGGGCCTGTATTCACTGGAGTTTAGAAGAATGAGAGGGGATCTCATAGAAACATATAAAATTCTGACGGGACTGGACAGGTTAGATGCAGGAACAATGTTCCCGATGTTGTGGAAGTCCAGAACCAGAGGTCATAGTCTAAGAATAAGGGGTAAGCCATTTAGGACCGAGATGAGGAGAAACGTCTTCACTCAGAGAGTTGTTAACCTGTGGAATTCTCTATCGCAGAGAGTTGTTGATGCCAGTTCGTTAGATATATTCAAGAGGGAGTTAGATATGGCCCTTACGGCTAAAGGGATCAAGGGATATGGAGAGAAAGCAGGAAAGGGGTACTGAGGTGAATGATCAGCCATGATATTATTGAATGGTGGTGCAGGCTCGAAGGGCCGAATGGCCTACTCCTGCACCTATTTTCTATGTTTCTATGTTTCTATACTCCATCCCCTTTGCAATAAAGGCCAAGATACCATTGGCCTTCCTGATCATTTGCTGTACCTGCATACTATCCTTTTGTATTTCATGCACAAGTACCCCCAGGTCCCGCTGTACTACAGCACTTTGCAATCTTTCTCCATTTAAATAATAACTTGTTCTTTGATTTTTTCTGCCAAAGTGCATGACCTCACATTTTCCAACATTATACTCCATCTGCCAAATTTCCAACAATATACTCCATCTGCCACTCACTTAGCCTGTCTGTGTCCTTTTGCAGATTTTTTGTGTCCTCTTCACATATTGCTTTTCCTCCCATCTTTTCTTTGGGAGTCTTGTCTCGGGCCTGCGAACAATGTGGCCTGCCCAACGGAGCTGGTTGAGGGTGGTCAGTGTTTCGATGCTGGGGATGGTGGTCTGATCGAGAACACTAACGTTGGTGCGTCTATCTTCCCTGGGAATTTGCAGGATCTTGCGGAGACATCGTTGGTGGTATTTCTCCAGCAATTTAAGGTTTTTATGTTTATGGTCCACGTCTCTGAGCCACACAAGAGGGAGGGTATCACTACAGCCCTGTAGACCATAAGCTTGGTGCCAGATTTGAGGGTCTGATCTTTGAATGCTCTCTTCCTTGGGCGGCCGAAGGCTGTGCTGGCTCACTGGAGGCGGTGTTGAACCTCGCCGTCGATGCCTGCCCTTGCTGATAATAAGCTCCTGAGGTATGGAAAATCGTCTATGTTGTCAAGGGCCATGACGTGGATCTTGATGACTGGGGGACAATGCTTTGTGGCGGGATTAGGTTGGTGGAGCACCTTTGTCTCATGGATGTTTAGCATAAGGCCCATTTATTCATACCCCTCAGTGAGGATGCTGACGATGACTTGGAGTTCAGCCTCTGAATGTGCGCAGACGCAAGCATCGTCCGCATACTGTAGCTCGACGACAGAGGATGAGACGGTCTTGGATCTGGCCTGGAGGCGGCGAAGGTTGAACAGGTTCCCACTGGTTCTATAGTTTAGTTCCACTCCAGCGGGGAGCTTGTTGAGTGTGAGAATTGCAGCGAGGAAGATCGTGAAGAAGGTTGGAGCCACGACTCAGCCCTGCTTGACCCCAGTCTGGACGTGGATTGGGTCTGTGATGGATCCATTGGTCAGGATCATGGATTGCATGACATCGTGGAGCAGGCAGAGGATGGCCCCCTTGCCACTGGACCAAGACCTTGCTCTGCTAAGCCCGTGTTGTAGCCGGTGTGTAAGCTACCCCACGTTAAAAGAACTCATACACAGGCATCTTCCACCGCTCAAAATGAAGTTCGGTACGTGGAACGTCAGGACCCTCATGGACAACTCCAACAGCGATAGACCGGAACGCCGCACCGCCATTGTTGCCTGGGAACTCAGACGCTTTGATGTCTACATCGTCACCCTAAGCAAGACCCAGCGGGCAGGGGAAGGCCAGCTCAAAAAACAAGGTGGAGGTTACATCTTCTTCTAGTAAAGCAAACCAGAGGAAGAACGCCGCTTCCACAGAGTCAGTTTCGCCATCAAGAACGAGCTGGTCGACCACCTCAGAGACTCCCCCTGTGGGATTAACGAACGTCTGATGACTCTCCAACTCACCCGATCCCGGAACTAGTGTGCCACTGTTATCAGTGCGTACGCCCCAACACTCGACGCAACAGATGAGGCCAAAGAGGGATTTTAATCCAGCCTCGAACAATTCCTGTCCCACGTCCCTACGGACGACAAACTGATCCTCCTCGGTGACTTCAACGTCAGGGTCGGTAAGGACACAGATGGCCAATTAATGCTGGCATTGCTAATGATGCCAATATATCGAGAATGAATTGAAAGAAAACTCCTGAAGCTGCCGTAGATCTCCGCCGAACCAACCCTTTTTTGGAGTGAGAATACAATGAATTTCTTTCATCTGGTTATCTGGTTAGCTCTCCTCACCCGTGCACCATACCTTGTCTAGGAGACTGCCAATAATTGTCCTTGAGTCAAATAGAGAATAGATTGTCTACACATGGTAGATCATCTCCAGGTGGTGTACAAGGTAAATCTTCTGCAAGTGATGTGCCTTCTCCATGTGGTAGTTCTTCTTCAGTTGGTACATCTTCTCCAAGTGGCAGATCTTCTCCAAGAGTATATCTTGGATCACCTGATTGATATCACTGCCACATCTCAAAGACACACCGAATTCCTACAAGGATTCCCTGTGTCCTGCAGTGGCTGCCAGACTTTCCTTTGTGTTATCTCCTTTCCTCTACCTAGCTTCTTTGACTCATTCTTCTAATTATTTCATTCAACTTTATCTTGTCTCCCCCTTCTCCCACCCTCCTCCTGCCTCCCTTTCAGTTCCTTATCACTTAATTCTTATTTCTTTTCTGAGTTTCTTTCTCTCCTACTCTTCTTAACTATGGTGGTGCTGTGGGCTGTGAGCCTTGACCGTTCACCCAGGAATCTCAATTTTAAGAAAACATCAGGATCACCAGAGTCTTAGGGGGAGAAATTCAATCACCCCACCGTTGCGGCATTGTCCCGGGTGGAGCGGTAAATTTTGCGCCGGGAAATGGATTGTGTCTGCCGCCGCAAAATTCATCAGCAGAGCCCGGAGTTTGGAGCGGAGTGCTAAGGGAGATGTTGCACACCTCTTTTAGGGTGCTAGACAGGCTGAGCAAGTGAAAATCCCGAGCTATAAGAGAGGCCTCAGGGACAAAGGAAAAACCTGGAAAAAAAACACCGAAAACATTCCCAATACATAACTCAAGCCACCACAATATAAATCGCAAAAAAAAACAATCACACTTACCTGAGGTCGACATTATTTACCTCACTGTGGATGTTAAAGCTTGGAATGCCAGCTTCCATAGGCGTTCCCACCAGGGCACTCTATGGAGCGCTATGGATCGGGTGGCAGACAAAAATCGAGCTGGTGTCACAACCAGGGACATTGCACACCGGCTCGCCTCTTTCGGGCAGTAATGCTCCGCGCCCCCCTCGAAACCGGCACCAAATGTCCTGGAAGTACTTACTGCCGCCATTGCCGCTCTTCCAGGGCACTAAAAGGAGGCAGAAGAGCGAAAATCTGGCCCATTGAATCTGTCACTGCCAACCTTACTCTTTCATTGTTCATGATAAATGACCAGTTGCCTGAGAAACTAGATGGTGGCTGGGCCTCCAGCAGTGTGATTCTGTGCCTTCATGAGAGGAACAGTAACATTTGAAGGGGAAAGATGGTCCAAATTGCTTGGACAGCTCTAATAAGATGAGAAGAAAAAGGAAAGCTTTAAAGTGTTCATAAAATATTCTGCATGGTTAAAAAGGCAGTCCTTTTAAATATAATTATTCTTGTTATGAAGTGGGACAGTTGACAAATTAATGCTTCACCTTTTAAAAGAAAATCAAAGCATTACATCAAGGAGTTCCGTTTTATTCAGAATCAAACATTTACTCATTGCTTTGATAGATGAAGAGGACAGAAGTGGTTTTGACAAAGTTTGATACTCTACGACTGAGGACTATATCTTACAGGGAAATTCCAGATTGTCTTTGATGTGCAATGCTGACCACGGCCTAGTTTTCTGCCTGATACGACATTTTTTTGATGTGTATAATAGTTTGCTGTTGGTCTGTCAAAGTGATCAATAGCAGATTAGCAGCCATATCCACCCATTCCCAATTTACTGATTTAAAAACTTGCACTTGATTTCCACCATAGATATGGGTCACATGAAGACAAGCAAGAGTGGGAAGCTGTCAAAATTTGGGAACTCCCTACCTAACAGTATTGTGGAAGTATCTTCAACAAATGGACTTCAGTGGTGCAAGAAGAAGATTCACCACTGTAGTGTTTGAATAAAGAGTCTGACCAGATACTGTGAGCGCAAAGTAAAGTGTGACCTCAGTCTTTTATTAGAAACATAGAAACATAGAAAATAGGTGCAGGAGTAGGCCATTCGGCCCTTCTAGCCTGCACCGCCATTCAATGAGTTCATGGCTGAACATTCAACTTCAGTACCCCATTCCTGCTTTCTCGCCATACCCCTTGATCCCCCTAGCAGTAAGGACCTCATCTAACTCCTTTTTGAATATATTTAGTGAATTGGCCTCAACAACTTTCTGTGGTAGAGAATTCCACAGGTTCACCACTCTCTGGGTGAAGAAGTTCCTCCGCATCTCGGTCCTAAATGGCTTACCCCTTATCCTTAGACTGTGACCCCTGGTTCTGGACTTCCCCAACATTGGGAACATTCTTCCTGCATCTAACCTGTCTAACCCTGTCAGAATTTTATATGTTTCTATGAGGTCCCCTCTCATTCTTCTGAACTCCAGTGAATACAAGCCCAGTTGATCCAGTCTTTCTTGATAGGTCAGTCCCGCCATCCCGGGAATCAGTCTGGTGAACCTTCGCTGCACTCCCTCAATAGCAAGAATGTCCTTCCTCAGGTTAGGAGACCAAAACTGTACACAATACTCCAGGTGTGGCCTCACCAATGCCCTGTACAACTGTAGCAACACCTCCCTGCCCCTGTACTCAAATCCCCTTGCTATGAAGGCCAACATGCCATTTGCTTTCTTAACCGCCTGCTGCACCTGCATGCCAACCTTCAATGACTGATGTACCATGACACCCAGGTCTCTTTGCACCTCCCCTTTTCCTAATCTGTCACCATTCAGATAATAGTCTGTCTCTCTGTTTTTACCACCAAAGTGGATAACCTCACATTTATCCACATTATACTTCATCTGCCATGCATTTGCCCACTCACCCAACCTATCCAAGTCGCTCTGCAGCCTCACAGCATCCTCCTCGCAGCTCACACTGCCACCCAACTTAGTGTCATCCGCAAATTTGGAGATACTACATTTAATCCCCTCATCTAAATCATTAATGTACAGTGTAAACAGCTGGGGCCCCAGCACAGAACCTTGCGGTACCCCACTAGTCACTGCCTGCCATTCTGAAAAGTACCCATTTACTCCTACTCTTTGCTTCCTGTCTGACAACCAGTTCTCAATCCATGTCAGTACACTACCCCCAATCCCATGTGCTCTAACTTTGCACATCAATCTCTTGTGTGGGACCTTGTCGAACGCCTTCTGAAAGTCCAAATATACCACATCAACTGGTTCTCCCTTATCCACTCTACTGGAAACATCCTCAAAAAATTCCAGAAGATTTGTCAAGCATGATTTCCCTTTCACAAATCCATGCTGACTTGGACCTATCATGTCACCTCTTTCCAAATGCACTGCTATGACATCCTTAATAATTGATTCCATCATTTTACCCACTACCGATGTCAGGCTGACCGGTCTATAATTCCCTGTTTTCTCTCTCCCTCCTTTTTTAAAAAGTGGGGTTACATTGGCTACCCTCCACTCCATAGGAACTGATCCAGAGTCAATGGAATGTTGGAAAATGACTGTCAACGCATCCACTATTTCCAAGGCCACCTCCTTAAGTACTCTGGGATGCAGTCCATCAGGCCCTGGGGATTTATCGGCCTTCAATCCCATCAATTTCCCCAACACAATTTCCCGGCTAATAAGGATTTCCCTCAGTTCCTCCTCCTTACTAGACCCCCCGACCCCTTTTATAACCGGAAGGTTGTTCGTGTCCTCCTTCGTGAATACCGAACCAAAGTACTTGTTCAATTGGTCCGCCATTTCTTTGTTCCCCGTTATGACTTCCCCTGATTCTGACTGCAGGGGACCTACATTTGTCTTTACTAACCTTTTTCTCTTTACATATCTATAGAAACTTTTGCAATCCGTCTTAATGTTCCCTGCAAGCTTCTTCTCATACTCCATTTTCCCTGCCCTAATCAAACCCTTTGTCCTCCTCTGCTGAGTTCTAAATTTCTCCCAGTCCCCAGGTTCGCTGCTATTTCTGGCCAATTTGTATGCCACTTCCTTGGCTTTAATACTATCCCTGATTTCCCTTGATAGCCACGGTTGAGCCACCTTCCCTTTTTTATTTCTATGCCAGACAGGAATGTACAATTGTTGTAGTTCATCCATGCGGTCTCTAAATGTCTGCCATTGCCCATCCACAGTCAACCCCTTAAGTATCATTCGCCAATCCATCTCAGCCAATTCACGCCTCATACCTTCAAAGTTAGCCTTCTTTAAGTTCTGGACCATGGTCTCTGAATTAACTATTGCAGGTCTCCAGTGTGCCTCTCCAGCTTGTGAGGCCTCCTTAAGTACAGGTGGTCCCAAGGGATTGTGGGATCCCTTGGGACTCCAGGGGATGAGCCCTCCGGTGGTTAAACACATTATTTACAGGTTTACATACATAAGAACACTATCCCCCAAAGTCAATAGTGTAACTATTTACAAGGTGAGTCGATCTGGGGCCTTTCTTTCCCTGGTTGATCCTCTCGGTGCAAATGCAAGTTTTGGTGAGTCGTTTGTTGGGCCCTCACTGGGCTGCTGTGCAGCTGGCCTTGCTGGGCTACCTGGTGTGGTGAGTCCTGCTGGGCTGCTGCGGGTGATGGGTTCTGCTTCGTGGTCAACCGCTGCGTCGGTTGCCACTGGTGTGTGTGTTGGGGGATCAAAAAAGGTAGGGTCTAATGTGCGTTGCTCTGGATAGTCCGTGAATCTGAGTTTGGTTTGGTCCAAGTGTTTCCTGTAGATGAGTCCATTTGAAAGTTTGACCCGAAACACCCTACTCCCTTCTTTGGCCACGACAGTGCCGGGAAGCCACTTGGGACCTTGTCCATAGTCCAACACAAATACAAGATCATTAATCTCAATTTCGCATGACACATTTGCGCAATCATGATATGTACTTTGTTGAAGCCTGCTCTCTACCTGTTTGTGTAGATCAGGGTGGACGAACGAGAGCCTTGTCTTAAGTGCCCTTTTCATGAGCAGTTCAGCAGGTGGAATCCTAGTGAGCGAGTGGGGTGTCGTGTGGTAACTAAGCAGGACTCAGGATAGGCCAGTCTGCAGTGAGCCTTCAGTTACCCTCATCAAGTGCTGCTTGATGGTTTGCACTGCTCTCTCTGCCTGACCATTGGATGCTGGTTTGAACGGAGCCAATGTAACATGTTTGATCCCATTGCGGGTCATGAACTCTTTGAACTCGGCACTGGTGAAACACGGCCCATTGTCACTCACAAGGACATCAGGCAGTCCATGGCCTGGCAAACATGGCCCGCAGGCTTTCAGTGGTGGCAGCGGACATGCTTGCCGACATTATCTCAAATTCAATCCATTTGGAGTACGCATCTACAACCACGAGGAATATTTTTCCCAAGAACGGACCATGGTTTCGAGGGCCAAGACCATAAACTTAGTAGCGCCTCTCTGGGTGCATTGCTTAACTGTGAACATGTGTTACATTTGTGCACGCAGGACTCTAAGTCTGCATGGATACCAGGCCACCACACGTGGGATCTGGCTATCGCTTTCATCATTACAATGCCTGGGTGGGGACTGTGGAGATCACTAATGAAAGTGTCCCTTTCCTTTTTTGGTGCCACTACCCGATTATCCCACAGAAGGCAGTCTGCCTGTAAAGACATTTCATCTTTGCGCCACTGGTACGGCTTTATTTCTTCCTGCATTTCTAATGGAACACTGGACCAGCTCCCCTGAAGCACACAGTTTTTCACAGGTTCAAATCTGTCGGGCGGTAACAGGTAATTGCTCAGTGTCGAATGACTGGGAGAAATTTAGAACTCAGCAAAGGAGGACAAAGGGTTTGATTAGGGCAGGGAAAATAGAGTACAAGAGGAAGCTTGCAGGGAACATTAAAATGGACTGCAAAAGCTTCTATAGATATGTAAAGAGAAAAAGGTTAGTAAAGACAAATGATTCTGCAACCAGAATCAGGGGAAGTCATAACTGGGAACAAAGAAATGGCAGACCAATTGAACAAATACTTTGGTTCGGTATTCACTAAGGAGGACACAAACAACCTTCCGGATATAAAAGGGGTCAGAGGGTCTAGTAAGAAGGAGGAACTGAGGGAAATCCTTATTAGTCGGGAAATTGTGTTGGGGAAACTGATGGGATTGAAGGCCGATAAATCCCCAGGGCCTGATGGATTGCATCCCAGAGAACTTAAGGAGGTGGCCTTGGAAATAGCAGATGCATTGAAAGTCATTTTCCAACATTCCATAGACTCTGGATCAGTTCCTATGGAGTGGAGAGTGGCCAATGTAACCCCACTTTTTAAAAAAGGAGGGAGAGAGAAAACAGTGAATTATAGACCGGTCAGCCTGACATCAGTAGTGGGGAAATTGATGGAATCAATTATTAAGGATGTCATAGCAGCGCATTTGGAAAGAGGTGACATGATAGGTCCAAGTCAGCATGGATTTGTGAAAGGGAAATCATGCTTGACAAATCTTCTGGAATTTTTTGAGGATGTTTCCAGTAGAGTGGTCAAGGGAGAACCAGTTGATGTGGTATATTTGGACTTTCAGAAGGCTTTCGACAAGGTCCCACACAAGAGATTAATGTGCAAAGTTAAAGCACATGGGATTGGGGGTAGTGTGCTGGCATGGATTGAAAACTGGTTGGCAGACAGGAAGCAAAGAGTAGGAGTAAATGGGGACTTTTCAGAATGGCAGGCAGTGACTAGTGGGGTACCGCAAGGTTTTGTGCTGGAGCCCCAGCTGTTTACATTGAACATTAATGAATTAGACGAGGGGATTAAATGTAGTATCTCCAAATTTGCGGATGACACTAAGTTGGGTGGCAGTGTGAGCTGCGAGGCGGATGCTATGAGGCTGCAAAGTGACTTGGATAGGTTAGGTGAGTGGGCAAATGCATGGCAGATGAAGTATAATGTAGATAAATGTGAGGTTATCCACTTTGGTGGTAAAAACAGAGAGACAGACTATTATCTGAATGGTGACAGATTAGGAAAATGGGAGGTGCAACGAGACCTGGGTGTCATGGTAATTCAGTCATTGAAGATTGGCATGCAGGTACAACAGGCGGTTAAGAAAGCAAATGGCATGTTGGCCTTCATAGCGAGGGGATTTGAGTACAGGGGCAGGGAGGTGTTACTACAATTGTACAGGGCCTTGGTGAGGCCACATCTGGAGTATTGTGTACAGTTTTGGTCTCCTAACTTGAGGAAGGACGTTCTTGCTATTGAGGGAGTGCAGCGAAGGTTCACCAGACTGTTTCCCGGGATGGCAGGACTAACATATCAAGAAAGACTGGATCAACTGGGCTTGAATTCACTGGAGTTCAGAAGAATGAGGGGATCTCATAGAAATGTTTAAAATTCTGATGGGTTTAGACAGGTTAGATGCAGGAAGAATGTTCCCAATGTTGGGGAAGTCCAGAACCAGGGGTCACAGTCTAAGGATAAGGGCTAAGCCATTTAGGACGAGATGAGGAGAAACTTCTTCACCCAGAGAGTGGTGAACCTGTGGAATTCTCTACCACAGGAAGTTGTTGAGGCCATTCACTAAATATATTCAAAAAGGAGTTAGACTTAGTCCTTACCACCAAGGGGATCAAGGGGTATGATGAGAAAGCAGGAATGGGGTACTAAAGTTGCATGTTCAGCCATGAACTCATTGAATGGCGGTGCAGGCTCGAAGGGCCGAATGGCCTACTCCTGCACCTATTTTCTATGTTTCTATGTTTCTAATGCTTCCATTACCAAAACGAAATCTGCCGGCTGTGCCATTTCCACCCCCGTTGTGGGCAATGGCAGCCTACTGAGAGCATCGGCACAGTTTTCTGTGCCTGGCCTGTGGTGGATGGCATAGTTGTAAGCGGACAACATGAGCGGCCATCTCTGGATGTGGGCCGATGCATTTGTATTTATCCCCTTGCTTTCTGAAAAGAGGGATATCAGTTATGGTCAGTTTCCAATTCAAATTTTAGCCCAAACAGATATTGATGCATTTTCTTTACCCCATGAACACACGCTAATGCTTCTTTTTCAATCATGCTGTGGGGTCTCTCAGCCTTAGACAGACTTCTGGATGCATAAGCAATCGGTTGCATTTTCCCAAATTCATTAGCTTGTTGCAATACACACCCGACACAATATGACGATGCATCACATGCTGGTACCAAACGCTTACATGGCTCATACAACACAAGCAATTTGTTTGAGTATACCAGTTTTCTAGCTTATACAAAGGCATTTTTTTGGCTTTTACCCCATACCCATTCATCTCCTTTACGCAGTTCTAACAGTGTGCTGAGACCAGGTAAGAACTTACCAAAGTAGTTCAGGAGTCCTAGAAACGACCGCACCTCCGACACGTTCTGTGGCCTCGGTGCGTTCTCGATTGCCTCTGTTTTCGAATCGGTGGGCCTGATTCCGTCCGCCACGATTCTTCTCCCCAGGAACTCCACTTCAGGCACTAGAAAAACGCACTTCCAGCATTTTAACCTGAGCCCCACGCGATTAAGCCAACTAAGAACTTCCTCCAGGTTCTGCAGATGCTCGACTGTGTCCCGACCTGTAACAAAGATGTCGTCCTGGAAGACCACGTGCGCGGGACTGACTTCAGTAAGCTTTCCATGTTTCTCTGGAATATCGCCGCGGCTGATCGAATCCCGAACGGCCATCTGTTGTAAATGAAGAGACCTTTGTGTGAGTTGATGATTCGATGATTCCTCCAGCTCCTGCATCATGTAGGCCGAGGTCAAGTCCAGCTTCATGAACGTCTTTCCTCCCGTCAGCGTCGCAAAAAGGTCGTCTGCCTTTGATAGTGGGTATTGATCCTGCAGGGAGAAACTTTGTTACTTTGTTACTTTGTAATCACCACAGTTTCTGACAGTGCCGTTCTCCCTTGAGGACTGGAAGAAAATGACTGGCCCACTCGTTGAATTTGATCGGCAAAATGATGCCCTCTCGTTGCAGCTGGTCCAGCTTGATTTCCACCCTCTCTCTCATCATGTACGGTACTACTCTCACCTTGTGATTTATGGGTCGCGATCCCGGAATTAGGTGGATCTGCACTTTTGCTCCTTGGAAAGTCCCGATGCCTGGTTCGAACAGCGAGGGCAACTTGTTTAGGACCTGGGCACACGAAGTGTCGTCGACAGGCGAGAGCACTCGTATGTCGTCCCAGTTCCAGCGTAACTTCCCCAGCCAGCTTCTGCCATCGCCCGGTATCACCCAGAGTGGTAACTTGTGCAGGAGCTGGACCAGTGTACACAAATCATCATATGATTTCTCTGTGGGTTTCGCTGGAGCAAGCAGATTTTTCATGAGGTCATACGTTGGTGCCCTGCAAACGGTGAGGAGAATCGCCCTTCGTTTCGCAGCGTTCGCTTCTCCTTCCAACTCGTTGGCCACGAAGTATTGGTCGAGTCGCTCCTCGAAGGTTTCCCAATCATCTCCCTCTGAAAATTTCTCCAGGATGCCCACTGTTCTCTGCATCGTTGTGGTGGGGTTCATCATCTGTATCTCGTTGCCAGTTGTAGTGTATGAATAAAGAGTCTGACCAGATACTGTGAGCTCAAAGTAAAGTGTGACCTTAATCTTTTATTGCAGGTCTCCAGTGTGCCTCTCCAGCCTGTGAGGCCTCCTTAAGTACAGGTGTTCCCAAGGAATTGTGGGATCCCTTGGGACTCCAGGGATGAGCCCTCTGGTGGTTAAACAAGGTATTTATAGGTTTACATATATCACAACCACCACCTTGTCAAGGGTAACTGGGATGGGCAATGAATGCTGGCCATGCCAACATCATGAGAATAATATAAAGATTTTGGCATTATTTTTTTTTTGTTGACCTCATTAGCCTAGCATCATTGAACTCAGGATGTAGTGCTACTGCTTGGTCCACAATTGGGAACCGTTCCACTCCATTCTCCAAACAGCAAACCTGGAAGATTCCAGACGAAAGGGCCGAAATTCAGCTCCCGAATAAGACTCGTTACCGCCCATTTGCGACGGCCATGCGGCAGAATCGAGCGGCCGTCAATTTCTGGTCAAATGTCTGGCGCAAGCTAAATTCAGCAGGGTTTTTTTTCTGGCGGTTCCCACTTCCGCCCTGCTGTTGCCAACCGGCTATGAGTTCGTCATCAGTGCATGCACCGCTGGTACCCCTCACCCCCCGTGAAATTTTGCCATAAAAATCGTATTTCTGCTGAGTGGTGCCCCCGACAGCTTTCTCTGTCGGGACACCTTCCGTAAGCCCTGGCTGTGCAGTGGCCATCAAAGGCAAAGGCCCAATGCCGCGGCCTCCATTTTATTTCTTTTGCCAGCTGACTTCCATGTTGGCTGGACTATTGTGCCCCCTGGTGGTCCAATGTCCGATCGTGACTGATGGCCGATTCGTTCCCCTTTAATGGAGGTGAGACACGTGATGACGCAGATGCGCAATGACGTCACCACCGCTGCGCTGCTGAGTGACAGCAGTGGAGAAGCCATCCCGCCTCCACTTCTGCCCCTCACCAGCACTTACCACTGCCCCTCACCAGCACTTACCACTGCCCCTCACCAGCACTTACCACTGCCCCTCACCAGCACTTACCACTGCCCCTCACCAGCACTTACCACTGCACTTTTGCCCCCTTTATGACCGACTTCCTGGCCGATTTTTAAAAAAGACAAAGAGCTGAACGTCGCGAAAGAGGGGACCTCTTCCGAAACGGTGGTAATTGTCGTATATGCAAGCACTCTATAATGACTCCACGAGGTACGGGTATAGTTCTTGAACTGTAGTGACCTTAATCCTTTATTGCAGCTCCTAGAGTGAGGACAGCAAGAGGTGAGCTCCCTTTTACACTTGGTTACCAGCTGTGTACAGGTGATCCTTAGGTCTCCAGCAGTAACACCCTCTGGTGGGACTAGTATGGTGTATACAGGTTAAAGGTACATTCAGTGGTCTAGTGTTACAGTACATACATTAACATACATACATAACAACACTCCCCCCTAAGTCTTTCACAAGTCCTTATTGCCATGACATGGGGAGGTGATCATTGGTGGACGGTGGGAGGTTGTGGTGAGTGTTGTATGGGTGCCGGGTGTGATCCATGTGTTCATGGCTGCACACATCCATCTTACCCCCCCCCCCCCCGCCCCCATAAGTAGACCATGTGGGTATATCACTGTTGGAGGATTCCGTAGTGGTGGAGCAAGTACATGTTGTTATGGGTAAGGTACATACATTGTTGGTTGGGTGGGTGAGGGCATTTAGTGGTGGGAAGAGCCACAGGGTGGTGTGGCCTCCCTTTACTCCATTGGGGGCTGTAGGGTCGCCCTGCTGCCCTTCATGGTGGTAGAATTCTGGTCATCCAAGGTCCCGCCGGGAAAGCTGGAGGGTACTGGCCTCTTGCTTCTGGTGCTGGCCCTGGTGGCCCTGGGGGGTAGGGGCGATCTGGGGCAGGTTGCCAGTGATGGTGGCTGTGCTGTCCATTGACCACTGTTCCTGCAGTGGGTATGCTCCCACTGGGTGTGTGTGAGCCCTCCCTGGGGCATCGCATTGGCCCGGAAGCGCAGGCTACATGATCAGGTAGCCCGTTGGACCTGGGTGTTTCCCACAGGGGGTTTCCTTTGGCATTGTCAGTATACATATAGAACCCGGTATCATTTATCATTCTATCATTAGCATACGTGATACATTGGCTCCGACCGCAACTAGCCGACTTGACATTGTTGTTTCTCTTTACACTTTCACATTTGTCAGTTACAATGCTTTCTTGTGTACTATCAGTATCTCTGTGCATGGTTACATTTGGATACCTGCCTTTGTTAGTTACATTTGTCTAGTTAGCATTACTAGCATCACTGTTCAACAGTACAATTTTGTCACTTACATCACTTTTTGGAGTATTAGTTACATTTTTCTCATTAGCATTGCCGGCATCACCATTCAACAGTACATACCTGCATTCATTAATTACACTTTTATCATTAGTGTCACTGGCATCGCTGTGCCAAGAGTGGAACCGTCCCTTTAATTGTTTTGGGTTGCCAGTCTCCTTTAAGAGGGCCTTGCAATCTTTATCCCAATCCAGTTCGTTGCTCGGTAACACGTGTTGCTCCCTCAATTCTGCCCCTCGTGGTCTGGTCGCGGCCATCTTGATTTCAGATGCTTTGCCTCGTGGTGCGGATGCCATCTTCTTTCTCTCCACGAGGTATGCTGCGATGATCCTTTTCTCCCCAGGTTCTGCCACGGACACCTTCTGCGCTGTCTTCTTCCCTCGGACTCCTGCCACTGGAGCCTGGAAGATGTGGTCTGGTCGTTCAGGTTGGATCATCTTACCGTTGAGTTGTGCGGTCTGTGTCGTTGTCGCGCAGTTGAGTCGGACAGTGGGATTTTCAGGTGCTGCGATGGATCCAAGTTTGGGACTGCGTAGGCTTCGTCGCTCCAACAGATGTGGATTTGCTTTATCCATCTTCTCCCCAGCAGCATTGGACCATCACTGGCAACGATCCACAAAGGAAGCTTGTGCAACGCACCCCCATGGGACACCTGGACCTCCACGCTGCCAATGACTGGGCTGGTGCCTTTTGTGTAGGTGAGCAGCTTCGCCTGGATTGGGGACATTTTGGGTTGTTTGGCGGGGTTGTCCCAGAGTTTCTCAAAGGCCGTCTGATTCATCAGCGACTGGCTCCCCCCTGTGTCGATCTCCATCGAGACTGGAACACTGTTGATTTCCACTTCCATTTCCCATGGGGAACTCTCGGTGGAGCAGGTATACACTCCGTACTCCTCTTCCAGGGGCTGAGCCGCTTCGTCTTCATCAGTGCTGGAGCCCGGGTGATCGGCCAATTCTTCAGCGACTCGGTGAGTAAAACTTCTTCTACACATTCGCTGAAGGTGACCTTTAGTGTTGCAGCCTTTGCAGGTATAGTCTTTGTATCGGCACTGGTGGGCCCTGTGGTTTCCTCCACAGCGCCAGCACGGGGCTAGCTGGCTGGCTCCATGTGGCGGACTCAGGGTTGCGGGACTCGGGGCAGTAGTCTTGCCTCTGAAAGGCGCCATTCGGTTCACTGTACTCGTCGGGTTAGAGTCCTGGGGGTGAGTCATCATCCTCTTGTAGTTGCAGACCGAAATCATGAATGCCTGGCTCACTTTGATTGCCTTCTGCAGGGTGACCGTAGTGTCTGCAGAGAGCAGTTTATGGAGGAGGCCCTCGTGGCCAATTCCAATAACGAAGATGTCCCTTAGTGTTTCGGTGAGGTAGTCACCAAAATCACATGGTGCAGCCAATCTTCTTAGATCTCCAGCATATTTAGCAATTTCTTGGCCTTCGGGCCACTGGTGGGTGTAAAACCAATGTCTGGCTGTGAGGATGCTCTTTTTAGGTTTAAGCTGTTCTTGTATTATAGTTATGAGCTCCGCATAAGTCTTGGTTGTTGTCTTCGCTGGGGCTAGCAGGTCCCTGATGAGGCCGTGGACATTGGGCCCACAACTGCTGAGCAGCATGGCTCTGCGCTTGTCCACCAGAGAGGTCGGTGAGTCCCCAGCCAGGTCGTTAGCGATGAAAAAGTGTTTTAGCCTTTCCACAAAGGCATCCCAATCTGCCCCATCAGCGAATTGTTGGAAGTTGCTTAGGTTAGACATATTGTGGATGGAAATTCATAATCTCGTCGCCAGTTGTGTATATGCAGGCACTCTAATAACGACTCCACAAGTTAAGGGTATAGTGCTTGAACTGTAGTTACCTTAGTCCTTTATTGCAGCTCCTAGAGTGAGGATACCAAGAGGTGAGCTCTCTTTTATACTTGGTTACGTGCAGTATACAGGTGACCCGGAGGTCTCCAGCAGTAGCACTCTTTGGTGGTACAGGTATGGTGCATACAAGGTGAAGGTACATTCAGTGGTCTAGTGTTACAGTACATAAATTAACATACATACATAACAGTAATAACTCTTAAAAAACAGTAGGAGCGTCAGCTTTGTGGAGGGACTAAATTTCGGCCCCAAAAGGTCTATCCAGATTTTTTGAGACACACAAATTCATTTAACATCCCAGTGATCGTCACTGTTAATTTGAATTCAGCAAGGTTCAGTTGCCAGGGAACTTTCATCAAGGAGCGTGATAGCCGGTATAATTGACAGTCATACTGGCAAAACCCACAGCCAGGGAAGGAGTTAAAGAGCCAACTTCCTATCCAGCTGGGGAATTAAAAGAACAGACAAACATTTCGGCCGGGAATTTCCACGAAGCTGCTCCTTCTCTTCCACCACTACATAGAAACATAGAATCATAGAAAATAGGTGCAGGAGTAGGCCATTCGGCCCTTCGAGCCTGCATCACCATTCAATAAGATCATGGCTGATCATTCAACTCAGTACCCCTTTCCTGCTTTCTCTTCATACCCTTTGATCCCTTTAGCCATAAGGGCCATATCCAACTCCCTCTTGAATATATCTAATGAACTGGCATTAACAAATCTCTACGGTAGAGAATTCCACAGGTTAACAACTCTCGGAGTGAAGAAGTTTCTCCTCATCTCAGTCCTAAATGACTTACCCCTTATCCTTAGACTGCGACCCTTCGTTCTGCATTTCCCCAACATCGGGAACATTGTTCCTGCATCTAACCTGTCCAGTCCCGTCAGAATTTTATATGTTTCTATGAGATCCCCTCTCATTCTTCTAAAGTCCAGTGAGTACAAGCCCAGTCGATCCAGTCTCTCCTCATATGTCAGTCCTGCCATCCCGGGAATTAGTCTGGTGAACCTTCGCTGCACTCCCTCAATAGCAAGAACATCCTTCCTCACATTAGGAGACCAAACTGAACACAATATTCCAGGTGAGGCCTCACCAAGACCCTGCACAACCACAGTAAGACCTCCCTGCTCCTAAAGTCAAATCCCCTAGCTATGAAGGCCAACATGCCACTTGCCTTCTTCACCACCTGCTGCACCTGCATGCCAACTTTCAATGACTGATGTACCATGACTCCCAGGTCTCGTTGCACCTCCCATTTTCCTAATCTGCCGCCATTCAGATAATATTCTGCCTTCCTGTTTTTGCCACCAAAGTGGACAACTTCACATTTATCCACATTATACATCTGCCATGCATTTGCCCACTCACCTAACCTGTCCAAGTCACCCTGCAACCTCTTAGCATCCTCCTCACAGCTCACACCACCAGCTAGTTTAGTGTCATCTGCAAACTTGGAGATATTACACTCAATTCCTTCATCTAAATCATTCATGTATATTGTAAATAGCTGGGGTCCCAGCACTGAACCCTGCGGCACCCCACTAGTCACTGCCTGCCATTCTGAAGAGGACCCCGTTTATCCCAACTCTCTGCTTCCTGTCTGCCAACCAGTTCTCGATCCACGTCAATAAATAACCCCCAATACCATGTGCTTTAATTTTGCACACTAACCTCTTGTGTGGAACCTTGTCAAAAGTTTTTTGAAAGTCCAAATACACCACATCCACTGGTTCTCCCTTGTCCACTCTACTAGTTACATTCTCAAAAAATTCTAGAATATTTGCCAAGCATGATTTCCATTTCATAAATCCATGCTGACTTGGACCGATTCTGTCACTGCTTTCCAAATGCGCTGCTATTTCATTTTTAATAATTGATTCGAACATTTTCCCCACTACTGATATCAGGCTAAGCGGTCTATAATTCCCCATTTTCTCTCTCCCTCCTTTTTAAAAAAGTGGTGTTACATTAGCTACCCTCCAGTCCATAGGAACTGATCCAGAGTCGATAGACTGTTGGAAAATGATCACCAATGCATCCACTATTTCAAGGGCCACTTCCTTAAGTACTCTGGGATGCAGACTATCAGGTCCTGCGGATTTAACGGCCTTCAATTTCCCTAACACAATTTCCTGACTAATAAGGATTTCCTTCAGTTCCTCCTTCTCACTAGACCCCCGGTCTCCTAGTATTTCCAGAAGGTTATTTGCGTCTTCCTTCGTGAAGATAGAAGCAAAGTATTTGTTCAATTGGTCTGCCATTTCTTTGTTCCCCATTATAAATTCACCTGATTCTGACTGCAAGGGACCTACTAATCTTTTGTCTTCACTAATCTTTTTTCCTTCACATATCTATAGAAGCTTTTGCAGTCAGTTTTTATGTTCCCAGCAAGCTTCCTCTCCTAATTAAATCCTTCGTCTTCTTCTGCTGAATTCTAAATTTCTCCCAGTCGTCAGGTTTGCTGCTTTTTCTGGCCAATTTATATGCCTCTTCTTTGGATTTAACACTATCTCTAATTTCCCTTGTTAGCCACGGTTGAACCAACTTTCCTGTTTTATTTTTACTCCAGACAGTGATATACAATTGTTGAAGTTCATCCATGTGATCTTTAAATGTTTGCCAATGCCTATCCACTGTCAACCCTTTAAGTATCACTCGCCAGTCTATTGTAGCCAATTCACGTCTCATACCATCGAAGTTACCTTTCCTTAAGTTCAGGACCCTAGTCTCTGAATTAACTGTTTCACTCTCCACCTTAATAAAGAATTCTACCATATTATGGTCACTTTTCCTCAAGGGGCCTCGCACAACAAGATTGCTAATTAGTCCTTTCTCATTACACATCACCCAGTCTAGGATGGCCAGCCCTCTAGTTGCTTCCTCGACATATTGGTCTAGAAAACCATCCCTAATACACTCCAGGAAATTCTCCTCTACCGTATTGCTACCAGTTTGGTTAGCCCAATCTATATGTAGATTAAAGTTGCCCATGATAACGGCTGTACCTTTATTGCACGTATCCCTAATTTCTTGTTTGATGCTGTCCCCAACCTCATTACTACTGTTTGGTGGTCTGTACACAACACTCACTCGTGTTTTCTGCCCTTTGATATTTCACAGCTCTGCCCATATAGATTCTCTCATATATGTAACCTTGTATATACCTTGTATAGCCACTAGAGGGCTCATCCCTGGAATCCCAAGGGAACCCGCAATCCCTTGGGAACACAGGTACTTAAGGAGGCCTCCCAGGCTGGAGAGACACTCTGGAGACCTGCAATAAAAGACTAAGGTCACACTTTCCTTTGAGCTCACAGTATTCAGTCAAACTCTTTATTCATTCATAACAACTGGCAACGAGATACAGATGATGAACCCAACGATGCAGAGAACAGTGAGCATCCAGGAGACATTCTCGGAGGGAGATGTTTGGGAAACCTCGTGGAGTGACTCGACCAATACTTCGTGGCCAACGAGCTGGAAAGAGAAGCGAACGCTGCCAAATGAAGGGCGATTCTCCTCACCGTCTCTGGGGCAGCAACTTATGGCCTCATGAAAAATCTGCTTGCTCCAGCGAAACCCACAGAGAAATCATACGATGATTTGTGCATATTGCTCCGGGAGCATCTGAACCCAAAGGAAAGCGTTCTGATGACAAAGTACCGGTTCTACAGCTACAAAAGGTCTGAAGGCCAGGAAGCGCCGAGTTATGTCGTTGAGCTAAGACGCCTTGCTTAACATTGCGAATTTGAAGGACATTTGGAGCACATGCTCTGAAACATTTTCGTACTTGGCATTGGCCATGAAATGATACTTTGGAAACTTTTGATTGTAGAGACCCCAACCTTGAGTAAGGCCATAGCGATAGCCCAGGCATTCATTGCCACCAGTGACAATACTAAGCAAATCTCTCAGCACACGAGTGCTGTTACAAGTACTGTGAACAAAGTGATGTTTTCAAATCGCAACATACAGGGCAGGCCCCATATGCCTGCAGCTGCATGTCCGCAGATGTCTCAGAGTCCACCATCAAGTGTGATGAATGCAAGGCCATTAAGACCTTGTTGACACTGCGGGGGTGATCATCGTTTCCATTCATGCTGCTTCAAAGGTTACGTTTGCAAGGGCTGTGGAACAATGGGACAACTTCAACGTATGTGCAAGCGAGCTGCAAATCCTGTTAATCCTGCAAACCACCATGTTGCAGAGGAGGACAGATCCATGGCGGATCACAACAAACCAGAGCCTCAGACCAAGGAGGCAGAGATATATGGGGTGCACACATTTACCTCTAAGTGTCCCCCGATAATGCTGAAGGTTGAACTAAATGAACTCCCGGTGTCAATGGAGCTGGACACGGGCGCAAGCCAGTCCATTATGAGCAAAAAGACTTTCGAAAAATTGTGGTGCAGCAAGGCCTCAAGGCCAGTCTTGACTCCAATTCGCATGAAACTAAGAACTTACACAAAGGAACTGATTCCCGTAATCGGCAGTGCTGCTTTAAAGATCTCCTACGATGGACCGGTGTACAAGCTACCACTCTGAGTAGTACGGGCGATAGTCCCATGCTGCTCGGCAGGAGCTGGCTGGGAAACATACGCTGGACCTGGGACGACATCCGAGCACTCTCATCCGCTGATGACACTTCGTATGCCCAGGTCCTAAACAAGTTCCCTTCGCTGTTTGAACCAGGCAACGAGAAGTTCCAAGGAGCAAAAGTGCAAATCCACCTAATTCCAGGGGCGCGACTCATTCATCACAAGGCAAGAGCAGTACCATACGTGATGAGAGAAAGTGTAAAGATCGAGCTAGACGGGCTGCAAAAAGAGGGCATCATTTCGCCGATCGAATTCAACAAGCAGGCGAGTCTGATCGTTTCAGTCCTCAAGGGAGTCGGCACCGTCAGAATCTGTGGTGATTACAAATAACTATCAATCGTTTCTCTCTGCAGGATCAATACCCACTACCAAAGGCCGACGACCTTTATGCTACGCTGGTGGGAGGAACGACGTTCACGAAGCTGAACTTGACTTCGGCCTACATGACGCAGGAGCTGCAGTCGTTTCTAGGACTCCTGAACTATTTTGGCCTCACCTGCATCAACACGCACAAACATCTGTTCATTTATAATAGATGCCCGTTTGGAATTCGATCAGTGGCGGCGATATTCCAGAAAAACATGGAAAGCTTACTGAAGTCAGTCCCGCGCACGGTGGTCTTCCAAGACGACATCTTGGTTACAGGTCGGGACACAGTCGAGCATCTGCAGAACCTGGAGGAGGTTCTTAGTCGACTCAACCGCATGGGGCTCAGGTTAAAACGCTCGAAGTGCATTTTTCTGGCGCCTGAAGTGGAGTTCCTGGGGGGGAGAATCGCGGCGGATGGCATCATGTCCACCGATTCGAAGACGGAGGCAATCATGAATGCACCAAGGCCACAGAACGTGATGGAGCTGCAGTCGTTTCTAGGACTCCTGAACTATTTTGGTAACACTGTGTAAAGGAAACAAATGGGTATGGGGCAAAAGCCAAGAAAATGCCTTTGTAAAAGCTAGAAAATTGTTATGCTCAAACAAAACGCTTGTGTTTTATGATCCATGTAAGTGTTTGGTACTAGCATGTGATGCGTCATCGTATGGCGTCGGGTGTGTATTGCAACAGACTAATGATTTTGCGAAATTGCAACCGGTTGCCTATGCATCCAGAAGTCTGTCTAAGGCTGAGAGAGCCGACAGCATGATTGAAAAAGAAATGTTAGCGTGTGTCTATGGGCTAAAGAAAATGCATCAATATCTGTTTGGGCTAAAATTTGAATTGGAAACTTATCATAAGCTACTAATATCCCTGTTTTCCGAGAGCAAGCGGATAAATATTAATGCATTGGCCCGCATCCAGAGATGGGCGCTCACGTTGTCCGCATACAACTACACCATCCGCCACAGACCAGGCTGAGAAAACTGTACCGATGCTCTCAGTAGGCTGCCATTGCCCACCACGGGGTTGGAAATGGTGCAGCCCGCATATTCATGGTTATGGAGGCATTTGAGAGTGAGCAATCATCTGTCACAGCCCGACAGATTAGAACCTGGACAAGCCAAGACCCCTAACTGTCCCTAGTTAAAAACTGTGTGCTTCACGGGAGTTGGTCCAGTGTCCCAGTGGAAATGCAGGAAGAGATAAAGCCGTACTAGCGGCGCAAAGATGAAATGTCTATACAGGCAGACTGCCTTCTGTGGGGAAATCGGGTAGTGGTCCCCAAGAAGGGCAGAGACACCTTCATCATTGACCTCCACAGTAGCCACCCAGGCATTGTAATGATGAAAGCGATAGCCGATAGCCAGATCCCATGTGTGGTGGCCCGGTATCGTTGCAGACTTCGCGTCCTTCGTTCACAGATGTAACACATGCTCGCAGTTAAGTAATGCACCCAGGGAGGCGCCACTAAGTTTATGGTCTTGGCCCTCCAAACTGTGGTCTTGGGTCCATGTCGATTATGCAGGCCCGTTCTTGGGTAAAATGTTCCTTGTGGTTGTAGCTGCGCACTCCAAATGGCTTGAATGTGAAATAATGTCGGCAAGCAAGTCCCCTGCCACCACTGACAGCCTGCGGGCCATGTTCACCATGCACGGACTACCTGCGCAATAACGGGCCATGTTTTATCAGTGCCGAGTTCAAAGAATTCATGACCTGTAACGGGATCAAACATGTTACATCTGCCCCGTTCAAACCAGAGTCCAATGGTCAGGCAGAGAGCAGTGCAAACTATCAAACAGGGCTTGAAGAGGGTAACTGAAGGCTCACTGCAGACTCGCCTATCCCGATTCATGCATAGCTACCGCACGAGACGCCACTCGCTCGCTGGGATTCCACCTGCTGAACTGCTAATGCAAAGGGCACTTACGACAAAGCTCTCGTTAGTTCACCCTGATCTACCTGAACAGGTAGAGAGCAGGCGGCTTCAACAAAATACATACGATGACAGCGCAAATGTGTCACACGAAATTGAAATCAATGATCCTGTATTTGTATTGAATTATGGACAAGGTCCCGAGTGGCTTCCCGGCACTGTTGTGGCCAAAGAGGGGAGCAGGGTGTTTCGGGTCAAACTTTCAAATGGACTCATTAACCGGAAACACTTGGACCAAATCAAACTTAGGTTCACGGACTATCCTGAGCAACCCACTTTGGACCCTACCTTCTTTGACCCCCTAACATACACACCAGTGGCAACCGACATCGCGGTTATCCACGAAGCAGAACCCATCATCTGCAGCAGCCTAGCAGCACTCACCACATCAGGCAGCCCAGCAAGGCCAGCTGCACAGCAACACAGTGAGGGCCCAACAGACGATTCACCAAAACCAGCATAATTTACATCGAGACGATCAACCAGGGAAAGAAAGGCCCAGATCGACTCACCTTGTAAATAGTTACACTGTTGACTTTGGGGTGGCCGGGGGGTGGGGGGGGGGGGGAGTGTTGTCATATATGTAACCTTGTATATATCGTGTACAGCCACCAGAGGGCTCATCCCCTGGAGTCCCAAGGGATCCCACAATGCCTTGGGAGCACAGGGACATAAGGAAGCCTCCCAGGCTGGAGAGGCACTCTGGAGAACTGCAATAAAAGACTAAGGTCACACTTTACTTTGAGCTCAGAGTATCCAGTCAGACTCTTTATTCATACATAACAGATTCCGCATCATTCAAGCTAATGTCCTTCCTTACTATTGCACTAATTTCCTCTTTAACCAGCAACAGTACCCCACCTCCTTTTCCTTTCTGTCTATTTTTCCTGAATGTTGAATACCTCTGGATGTTGAGTTCCCAGCCTTGGTCACCCTGGAGCCATGTCTCCGTAATCCCAATGATATCGTATTCGTTAATAGCTGCCTGCGCAGTTAATTCTTCCACCTTATTATGAATACTCCTCGCATTGAGGCACAGAGCCTTCAGGCTTGTCTTTTTAGCAAACTTTGTCCCTTTAGAATTTTGCTGTAATGTGGCCCTTTTTGATTTTTGCCTTGGGTTTCTCTGCCCTCCACTTTTACTTTTCTTCTTTCTATCTTTTGCTTCTGCCCCCATTTTACTTCCCTCTGTCTCCCTGCATAGGTTCTCATCCCCCTGCCTTATTAGTTTAACCCCTCCCCAACAGCACTAGCATACACTCCCCCTAGGACATTGGTTCCGTTCCTGCTCAGGTGCAGACCGTCCGATTTGTTCAGGTTCCACCTCCCCCATAACCGGTTCCAATGTCTCAGGAATTTGAATCCCTCCCTCCTGCACCACTCTTCAAGCCACGTATTTATCTTAGCTATCCTGCTATTTCTACTCTGACTAGCACGTGGCACTGGTAGCAATCCTGAGATTACTACCTTTGAGGTCCTGCTTTTTAATTTAATTCCTAGCTCTCTAAATTCAGCTTGTAGGACCTCATCCTGTTTTTTACCTATATCGTTGGTACCTATATGCACCACGGCAACTGGCTGTTCACCCTCCCCCTCCAAAATGTCCTGTAGGTATAAAAGCCAGGGAAGTCTTGCTACAGCTATATAAAGTATTATTGAGACCACACCTAAAATACTGCATGCAATTTTGGTTTCCATATTTACGAAAGGATATACTTGCTTTGGAAGCAGTTCAGAAAAGGTTCACTAGGTTGATTCCAGGGATGAGGGAGTTGACTTATGAGGAAAGGTTGAGTAGGTTGGGCCTCTACTTATTGGAATTCAGAAGAATGAGAGGTGATCTTATCAAAACGTATAAGATTATGAGGGGGCTTAACAAGGTGGATACAGAGAGGATATTTCCACTGATGGGGGAGATTAGAACTAGAGGGCATGATCTTAGAATAAGGGGCCGCCCATTTAAAACAGAGATGATGGGAAATTTATTCCCTCAGAGGGTTGTAAACCTGTGGAATTCGCTGTCTCAGAGAGCTGTGGAAGCTGGGACAATGAATACATTTAAGACAGAAATAGACAGTTTCTTAAACGATAAGGGGATAAGGGGTTTTGGGGAGTGGGTGGGGAAGTGGAGCTGAGTCCATGATCAGTTCAGCCATGAGCTTATTGAATGGCAGAGTAGGCTCGAGGGACCGTATGGCCTACTCCTGTTCTTATTTCTTATGTTCTTATGTTCTTATAAAGCAAGCACTCTACTCGGAACTCCTACACGGCAAGCGAGCCCCAGGTGGGCAGAGGAAACTTTTCAAGGGCACCCTCAAAGCCTCCTTGATAAAGTGCAACATCTCCACCGACACCTGGGAGTCCCTGGCCAAAGACCGCCCCGAGTGGAAGAAGAGCATCCGGGAGGCCACTGAGTACCTTGAGTCTCGTCGCTGAGAGCATGCAGAAAGCAAGCGCAGGCAGTGGAAGGTCCGTGTGGCAAACCAGACTCTCCACCCATCCTTTCCTCCAACGACTGTCTGTCCTACCTGTGACAGAGACTGTAATTCCTGTACTGGACTGTTCAGTCACTTGAGAACTCACTTTTAGAGTGGAAGCAAGTCTTCCTCGATTTTGAGGGATTGCCTATGATGATATGTTAATGATATTGGCCATCCCAAGTTGATCTTGAGAAGATGGTGATCGAACTTCATCTTGAACTGCTGCAGTCCATGTGGTGAAGATGCTACCGCAATGCTGTTAGGTAGGGAGTTCAAAGATTTTGACCCATCAACGATGAAGGAATGGTGTACGTGTCCAAGTCTGGATGGTCTGTGATGAAGGAAAAATTGGAGGTGATGCTGTTCCCATCATCTGCTGCCCTTGTCCTTCCAGGTCTTGGAGGTTGTGGGTTTGGGAGTGCTGTTGAAGAAGCTTTAGTAAATTCCTGTAGATAGTGCATACTACAGTTATAATATGGCAATGGTGGAGGGAATGGATGTTTAAGCTGCCTTAAGAGTCTCACACTCCCCCCTAACAGCACTCAGTCAAGATTGAGGTCTTAACATGTGTTTCTCTGCTGTGGTGCACTCGGCTACCTGAATATTAGCAGAAATTTAAATGCCATGTCTATATTTTCATCTATTCCTATTTCTCATAAGCAAGCTGCTAAAACTGGATGCCCAAATGGTTCAGTGGGTAAATGTACCAACTATGCTACACATTATTAGCTGATCCCAGGTTTGATACCTGTGCGCGGAGTTAGCTGATCTCAGCTTAGACACAGCAATTGACTTCAGCATCTCTGGGACAAGAAAAAAACTCAGCCAGGGTTACTGCTGCTGATCATTTTAAGCACAGGATGTCAGTGTTACAGTTCAAGCTTTCTCACATCACAATTTTTCCTCTCACGGCAACAATTCAAGATCCTTAATGTCATCAACAAGTTGAATCCTGCGAAACATTTTATTGCGCTCACAAAACAGCAATCAATAGGCATGGGATGAAGCTTAGAGAAGAGGGAAGGTGAATGGATGAATTAGATATTTCACATAGAGGTTTGAAATTGGTATGCATTGCACTTATTTGTGGGCCTAAAATTACTGCAACTGTGACAACTTTAGCAATGGGACCAAACTGTGCATGTGTCTGAGCCACTGCTAAATTTATTGGCTTCATTTTTTAGGTGTCCCAGATTACCACCTAAAACAGGCATTAGGCCCCTTGCATATATTATTGAGGGACCTATCAGCTGTTTAAGTAATCCTCTGGGAAATGGGATTCTGATGAGCGGCGCGACAGCTGGGCCAGACCTGCTCAGGATTCTTCAACTGCTGCGGTGGCCTAAGGAGCAGACGCCACCAGAAAAATATTAAAAAGCGTTCCTGTGGAGCCAGGAACGGCAGGATTGCTCCTCTGACTTCACAGTCCTCGTGATTAGCACCCCCTCCCACATTGCCGCTCCAATCCCCCTCCCGGCGCTTAGACAACTGTTGGGTCCATGAATCACAAATGATTTTCGATGGGAACTTCCGGTATAGTGCTCGAAGTGAGAAATGGAGCACCAAATCAAGTGCTACCACTTCCCTCAAAATGCTAAGCGGAGCCAGCGGGGCGGTAGCGGCAGAGCGCTGCACAATGTCTCGTGCAGCGCTGTCGTATTCATAGGCTCAGTCCCTCCCTTAAAAGGAAGGGCCAATGCTGTGGTAATTGGAGGCTGAGGCTGGAAATGGTCGTCGACGGCACATGCACAGAGCAGCTCAAGCACTCTAAGAGAGTGCAGGGTTGATCAATTGTGGACCAGAAAATAATCAAAAAACAGCACAATGGGAAGATAATAGCCCTGAAATCCTGGTAACATGACGCAGGAGTTGGAGGAATCATCGAACGGCCTCACCTGCATCAACACACACAAAGATCTCTTCATTTACAACAGATGCCATTTGGGATTTGATCAGCCGCGGCGATATTCCAGAGAAACACTGAAGTCGGTCCCGCGCACTGTGGACTTCCAGAACAAAATCTTGGTTACAGGTCGGGACACCGTCGAGCATCTGCAGAACTTAGTCGGCTTAATCACGTGGGGCTCAGGTTAAAACGCTCAAAGTGCGTTTTCCTGGTGCCTGAAGCGGAGTCCCTGGAGAGAGGAATCGCGGCGGACGGCGTCAGGCCCACTGATTCTAAGACGGAGGCAATCTAGAACGCTTCGAGGCCTCAGAACATGATGGAGCTGCGGTCGTTTCTAGGCCTCCTGAACTACTTTGGTAACTTCTTACCGGGTTTCAGCACACTGTTAGAACCACTGCACGCTTTACTGTGTAAAGGAGATGAATGGGTATGGGGTAAAAGCTAAGAAAATGCCTTTGTAAAAGCTAGAAAACTGTTATGCTGAAACAAATTGCTTGTGTTGTATGACCCATGTACGCGTTTGGTACTAGCATGTGATGCGTTGTCATACGGTGTCGGGTGTGTATTGCAACAAACTAATGAATCTGGGAAATTGCAACTGGTTGCTTATGCATCCAGAAGTCTTTTTAAGGCTGAGAGAGCCTACAGCTTGATTGAAAAAGAAGCGTTAGCGTGTGTTTATGTGGTAAAGAAACATAGAAACATAGAAACATAGAAATTGGGTGCAGGAGCAGGCCATTCGGCCCTTCGAGGCTGCACCGCCATTCAATAAGATCATGTCTGATCATTTAACCTCAGTACCCCTTTCCTGCTTTTTCTCCATTTCCCTTGGTCCCTTTGGCTGTAAGGGCCATATCTAACTCCCTTTTGAATATATCTATCGAACTGGCCACAACAACTTTCTGCAGTAGAGAATTCCACAGGTTAACCAATCTCTGAGTGAAGAAGTTTCTCCTCATCTCGGTCCTAAATGGCTTATCCCTTATTCTTAGACTGTGATCCCTGGTTCTGGAACACCCCAGCAATGGGAACATTCTTCCTGCCTCTAACCTGTCCAATCCCATCAGAATTTTATATGTTTCTATGAGATTCCCTCTCATTCTTATAAACTCCAGTGGATATAGGCCCAGTTGATCCAGTCTCTCCTCATATGTCGGTCCTGCCATCCCAGAAATCAATCTGGTGAACCTTCGCTGTACTTCCTCAATAGCAAGAACGTCCTTCCTCAGATTAGGGGACCAAAACTGAACACAATATTCCAGGTGTGGCTCACCAAGGCCCTGTACAACTGCAGTAAGACCTCCCTGCTCCTATACTCAAATCCCCTAGCTATGAAGGCCAACATGCCATTTGAGTGACACTGTTAATTCAGAGACTAGGGTCCTGAACTTGGGGAAAGGTAACTTTGATGGTATGAGATGTGAATTGGCTAGAATAGACTGGCGAGTGATACTTAAAGGGTTGACGGTGGATAGGCAATGACAAACATTTAAAGAGCACATGGATGAACTTCAACAATTGTACATCCCTGTCTGGAGTAAAAATAAAACGTGGAAGGTGGCTCAACCGTGGCTAACAAGGGAAATTAAGGATAGTGTTAAATCCAAGGAAGATGCATATAAATTGGCCAGAAAAAGCAGCAAACCTGAGGACTGGGAGAATTTTGTAATCCAGCAGAGGAGGACAAAGGGTTTAATTAGGAGGGGGAAAATAGAGTCTGAGAGGAAGTTTGCTGAGAACATAAACACTGACTGCAAAAGCTTCGATAGATATGTGAAGAGAAAAAGATTAATGAAGACAAACGTAGGCTCTTGCAGTTAGAGTCAGGTGAATTTATAATGGGGAACAAAGAAATGGCAGACCAGTTAAATACTTTGTTCTGTTTTCACGAAGGAAGACACAAATAACCTTCTGGAAATACTAGGGGACCGAGGGTCTAGTGAGAAGGAGAAACTGAAGGATATCCTTATAAAGCGGGAAATTGTGTTAGGGAAATTGATGGGATTGAAGACCGATAAATCCCGGGGCCTGATAGTGTGGAAGTGGCCATAGAAATAGTGGATGCATTGGTGATCATTTTCCAACAGTCTATCGACTCTGGATCAGTTCCTATGGACTGGAAGGTAGCTAATGTAACACCACTGTTTAAAAAAGGAGGGAGAGAGAAAACAGGTAATTATAGACCGGTTAACCTGACATTAGTAGTGGGGAAAATGTTGGAATCAATTATTAAAGATGAAATAGCAGCGCATTTGGAAAGCAGTGACAGGATCGGTCCAAGTCAGCATGGATTTATGAAGGGGAAATCATGCTTGACAAATCTTCTGGAATTTTTTGAAGATGTAACTAGTAGAGTGGACAAGGGAGAACCAATGGCTATGGTGTATTAAGACTTTCAAAAGGCTTTTGACAAGGTCCCACACAAGAGATTGGTGTGCAAAATTAAAGCACATGGTATTGGGGGTAATGTACTGATGTGGATAGAGAACTGAGTGGCAGACAGGAAGCAGAGAGTCGGAAATAAACGTCATGTTTCATCAGTCATTGAAAGTTGGTATGCAGGTACAGCAGGCGGTGAAGAAGGCAAATGGTATGTTGGCCTTCATAGCTAGGGGATTTGAGTATAGGAGCATGGAGGTCTTACTGCAGATGTACGGGGCCTTGGTGAGCCCTCACCTGGAATATTGTGTTCAGTTTTGGTCTCCTAATCTAGGAAGGACGTTCTTGCTATTGAGGGAGTCCAGCGAAGGTTCACCAGACTGATTCCCGGGATGGTGGGACTGACATATGAGGAGAGACTGGATCAACTGGGCCTTTATACACAGGAGTTTAGAAGGATGAGAGGGGATCTCATAGAAACATACAAGATTCTGACGGGACTGGACAGATTAGATGCGGGAAGAATGTTCCCGATGATGGGGAAGTCCAGAACGAGGGGACACAGTCTTAGGATAAGGGGGAGGCCATTTAGGACTGAGATGAGGAGAAACTTCTTCACTCAGAGAGTTGTTAACCTGTGGAATTTCCTACTGCAGAGAGTTGTTGATGCCAGTTCATTGGATATATTCAAGAGGGAGTTAGATATGGCCCTTATGGCTAAAGGGATTAAGGGGTATGGAGAGAAAACAGGAAAGGGGTATTGAGGGAATGATCAGCCATGATCTTATTGAATGGTGGTGCAGGCTCGAAGGGCCGAATGGCCTTCTCCTGCACCTATTTTCTATGTTTCTAGGTTTCACTGCTACTGGACCTGCATGCCAAACTTCAATGACTGATGTACCATGACACCCAGGTGTCGTTGCACCTCCCCTTTTCCTAATCTATCACCATTCAGATGATATTCTGTCTTCCTGTTTTTGCCACCAAAGTGGATAACCTCACATTTATCCACATTATACTGCATCTGCCATGCATTTGCCCACTCACCTAACCTGTCCAAGTCACCCTGCAGTCTCTTAGCATCCTCCTCACAGCTTACACCGCCACCCAGCTTAGTGTCATCTGCAAATTTAGAGATATTATATTCAATTCCTTCATCTAAATCATTGATGTATATTGTAAATAGCTGGGGTCCCAGCACTGAACCCTGTGGCACCCCACTGGTCACTGCCTGTCATTCTGAAAAGGACCCGTTTATTCCGACTCTCTGCTTCCTGTCTGCCAACTAGTTCTCTATCCATGTCAGTACATTACCCCCAATACCATGTGCTTTAACTGCACACCAATCTCTTGTATGGGACCTTGTCAAAAGCCTTTTGAAAGTCCAAATACACCACATCCACTGGTTCTCCCTTGTCCACTCTGGGACCACATCCTCAAGAAATTCCAGAAGATTTGTCAAGCATGATTTCCCTTTCATAAATCCATGCTGACTTGAACCGATCCTTTTACTGCTTTCCAAATGCGTTGCTATTTCATCTTTAATAATTGATTCCAACATTTTCCCCAACATCGATGTCAGGCTAACAGGTCCATATTCCCCCGTTTTCTCTCTCCCTCTTATTTAAAAAGTGGTGTTACATTAGCTACCCACCAGTCCATAGGAACTGATCCATCGGAAAATGCATCAATATCTGTTTGGGCTCAAATTTAAATTGGAAACTGACCATAAGCCATTGATATCCCTCTTTTCGGAAAGCAAGGGGATAAATACGAATGCATCGGCCCGCATCCAGAGATGGGCGCTCACCTTGTCCTCATACAACTACATCACCCGCCACAGACCAGGCACAGAAAACTGCGCCGATGCTCTCAGTAGGCTGCCATTGCCCACCACGGGGGTGGAAATGGCACAGCCCGCAGATTTAGATATGGTAATGGAAGCATTCGAGAGTGAGCAATCACCTGTTACCGCCTGACAGATTAGAACCTGGACAAGCCAGGACCCCTTACTGTCCTTAGTAAAAAACTGTGTGCTTCATGACAGCTGATCCAGTGTCCCATTAGAAATGCAGGAAGAAATAAAGCCGTATCAGCAGCACAAAGATGAAATGTCTTTACAGGCAGACTGCCTCCTATGGGGTAATCGGGTAGTGGTACCAAAAAAAGGCAGGGACACTTTCATCAGTGATCTCCACAGTACTCACCCAGGCATTGTAATGATGAAAGTGATAGCCAGATCCCACGTGTGGTGCCCTGGTATCGATGCGGACTTAGAGTCCTGCGTGCACAAATGTAACACATGTTCACAGTTAAGCAATGCACCCAGGGAGGCGCCACTAAGTTTATGGTCCTAGCCCTCCAAACCGTGGTCTAGGGTCCATGTCGACTATGCAGGCCCATTCTTGGGAAAAATGTTCCCAGTGGTTGTAGATGTGTACTCCAAATGGATTGAATGTGAGATAATGTCGGCGAGCACGTCCGCTGCCGCCACTGAAAGCCTGCGGGCCATGTTTGCCACGCACGGCCTGCCTGATGTCCTTGTGAGTGACAACGGGCCGTGTTTCACCAGTGCCGAGTTCAAAGAGTTCATGACCTGCAATGGGATCAAACATGTCATATCTGCCCCGTTCAAACCACCATCCAATGGTCAGGCAGACAGAACAGTGCAAACAGTCAAGCAGAGCTTGAAGAGGGTAACTGAAGGCTCACTGCAGACTCGCCTATTCCGAGTCCTGCTTAGTTACCGCACGAGATCCCACTCGCTCACTGGGATTCCACCCGCTGAACTGCTCATGAAAAGGGCACTTAAGTCAAGGTTCTCGTTAGTCCACCCTGATCTACACAAACAGGTAGAGAACAGGCGGCTTCAACAAAGTACATATCATGATAGCACAAATGTGTCACACGAAATTGAGATGAATGATCCTGAATTTGTGTTGAACTATGGACAAGATCCCAAGTGGCTTCCCGGCACTGTTGTGGCCAAAGAGGATGTTTCGGGTCAAACTTTCAAATGGACTCATCTACAGGAAACACTTGGACCAAACCAAACATGGATTCACGGACTACCCAGAGCAACTCACATTAGACCCTTCCTTTTTCGACCCCCAAACTCACACACGAGTGGCAACCGACACAACGGTTGACCACGAAGCAGAACCCATCACCTGCAGCAGCCCAGCAGGACTCACCATGCCAGGCAGCCCAGCAAGGCCAGTTGCACAGCAGCCCATTGAGGTCCCAATAAATGATTCACCAAAACCAGCATTTGCACTGAGATGATCAACCAGGGAAATAAAGGCCCCAGATCGACTCACCTTGTAAATAGTTACACTATTGACTTTGGGGGAGAGTGTTGTTATATATGTAAACCTGTAAATACCTTGTTTAACCACCAGAGTGCTCATCCCCTGGCATCCCAAGGGATTCCACAATCCCTTGGGAGCACCTGTACCTAAGGAGGCCTCACAGGCTGGAGAGGCACACTGGAGCCCTGCAATAAAAGACTAAAGTCTCACTTTACTTTGAGCTCACAGTATCTGGTCAGACTCTTTATTCATACACTACACTACCGATGTCAGGTTAACCGGTCTATAATTCCCCATTTTCTCTCTCCCTCCTTTTTTCAAAAGTGGTGTTACATTATCTACCCTCCAGTCCATAGGATCCAGAGTCGATAGACTGTTGGAAAATGATCACCAATGCATCCACTATTTCTAAGGCGACTTCCTTAAGTACTTTGGGATGCAGACTATCAGGCCCTGGGGATTTAGTGGCCTTCAATCCCATCAATTTCCCTAACACAATTTCTTGACTAATAAGGATTTCCTTCAGTTCCTCCTTCTCGCTAGACCCTCGGCCCCCTAATATTTCCAGAAGTTTATTTGTGTCTTCCTTCGTGAAGACAGAACCAAAGTATTTCTCCAATTGGTCTGCGATTTCTTTGTTCCCCATTATAAATTCACCTGATTCTGACTGCAAGGGAAGATGAATTGATGATTTGTCTTCACTAATCTTTTTCTCTTTACATATCTATAGAAGCTTTTGCAGTCAGTTTTTATGTCCCCAGCAAGCTTCCTCTCATACTCTGTTTCCCCCCTCCTAATTAAACCCTTTGTCCTCCTCTGCTGAATTCTAAATTTCTCCCAGTCCTCAGGTTTGCTGCTTTTTCTGGCCAATTTTTATGCCTCTTCCTTGGATTTAACGCTATCCCTAATTTCCCTTGTTAGCCATGGTTGAGCCACCTTCCTGTTTTATTTTTATTCCAGGGATCTACAATTGTTCATCTATGTGATCTTTAAATATCTGCCATTGCCTATCCACTGTCAACCCTTTAAGCATCATTCACCAGTCTATTCTAGCCAAATCACGTCTCATACCATTGAAGTTACCTTTCCTTAAGTTCAAGACCCTAGTCTCTGAATTAACTGTGTCACTCTCCATCTTAATAAAGAATTCTACCATATTATGGTCACTCTTCCCCAAGGGGCCATGAACAACAAGATTGATAATTAGTCCTTTCTCATTAAACATCACCCAGTCTAGGATGGCCAGCCCTCTAGTTGGCTTCTCGACATATTGGTCTAGAAAACCATCCCCAATACACTCCAGGAAATCCTCCTCACCGTATTGCTACCAGTTTGGTTAGCCCAATCTGTATGTAGATTAAAGTTGCCCATGATAACTGCTGTACCTTTATTGCACGCATCCCTAATTTCTTGTTTGATGCTGTCCCCAACATCACTACTACTGTTTGGTGATCTGTACACAACTCCCACTAGCATTTTCTGCCCTTTGGTATTCCGCAGCTCTACCCATACAGATTCCACATCATCCAAGCTAATGTCCTTCCTTACTATTGCGTTAATTTCCTCTTTAACCAGCAATGCTACCCCACCTCCTTTTCCTTTCTCTCTATCCTTCCTGAATGTTGAATACCCCTGGATGTTGATTTCCCAGCCTTGGTCACCCTGGAGTCATGTCTCCGTAATCCCAATGATATCATATTCGTTAATAGCTACCTGCGCAATTAATTCGTCCACCTTATTATGAATACTCCTCGCATTGAGGCACAGAGCTTTCAGGCTTGTCTTTTTAACACACTTTGTCCCTTTTGAATTTTGCTGTAATGCAGCCCTTTTTGATTTTTGCCTTGGGTCTCTCTGCCCTCCACTTTTACTTTTCTTTTTTCTATCTTTTGCTTCTGACCCCATTTTACTTCCCTCTGTCTCCCTGCATAGGTTCCCATCCCCCTGCCATATTAGTTTAACCCCTCCCCAACCGCACTAGCAAACACTCCCCCTAGGACATTGGTTCCGGTCCTGCCCAGGTGGAGACTGTCCAGTTTGTACTAGTCCCACCAACCCCATAACCGGTTCCAATGTCCCAGGAATTTGAATTCCTCCCTCCTGCACCACTTTTCAAGCCATGAATTCATCTTAGCTATCCTGCTATTTCTTCTCTGACTAGCACGTGGCACTGGTAGCAATCCTGAGATTACTACCTTTGAGGTCCTACTTTTTAATATAACTCTGAGCTCCCTAAATTCAGCTTGTAGGACCTCATCCTGTTTTTTACCTATATCATTGGTACCTATAAGCATCACGACAACTGGCTGTTCACCACCCCCCCCGCCCCCCTCCCGCACCACCATCCCCAGAATGCCCTGCAGCCGCTCCGAGACATCCTTAACCCTTGCACCAGGGCGTCAACATACCATCCTGGAGTCTCCGTTGCGACCGCAGAAACGCCTATCTATTCCCCTTACAATAGAATCCCCTACCACTATAGCTCTCCCATTCTTTTTCCTGCCCTCCTCTGCAGCAGAGCCACCCATGGTTGCATGAATTTGGCTGCTGCTGCCTTCCCCTGATGAGCCACCTCCCCCAATAGTACCCAAAATAGTATATCTGTTTTGGCAGGAGATCACCGTAGGGGACTCCTGCACTGCCTTCCTATTCCTGTTCTGCTTGATGGTCACCCATTCCCTATCTGCCTTTGTAACCTTTACCTGCAATGTGACCAACTCACTAAACGTGCTATTCATGACATCCTCAGCATCGCAGATGCTCCAGAGTGAATCCATGCGCAGCTCCAGTGTCGTCATGCGGTCTGACAGGAGCTGTAGCTGGATACATTTCCTGTATATATAGTCACCACTGTATACATAAGAACATAAGAACATAAGAATTAGGAACAGGAGTAGGCCATCTAGCCCCTCGAGCCTGCTCCGCCATTCAACAAGATCATGGCTGATCTGGCTGTGGACTCAGCTCCACTTACCCGCCCGCTCCCCGTAACCCTTAATTCCCTTATTAGTTAAAAATGTATCTATCTGTGACTTGAATACATTCAATGATCTAGCCTCAACTGCTTCCTTGGACAGAGAATTCCACAGATTCACAACCCTCTGGGAGAAGAAATTCCTTCTCAACTCGGGTTTAAATTGGCTCCCCCATATTTTGAGGCTGTGCCCCCTAGTTCTAGTCTCCCCGACCAGTGGAAACAACCTCTCTGCCTCTATCTTGTCTATCCCTTTCATTATATTAAATGTTTCTGTAAGATCACCCCTCATCCTTCTGAACTCCAACGAGTAAAGACCCAGTCTACTCAATCTATCATAAGGTAACCCCCTCATCTCCGGAATCAACCTAGTGAATCGTCTCTGTACCCCCTCCAAAGCCAGTATATCCTTCCTTAAGTACGGCGACCAAAACTGCACGCAGTACTCCAGGTGCGGCCTCACCAATACCCTATACAGTTGCAGAAGGACCTCCCTGCTTTTGTACTCCATTCCTCTCGCAATGAAGGCCAATATTTCATTCGATTTCCTGATTACCTGCTGCACCTGCAAACTAACTTTTTGGGATTCATGGACATTCTAAGGCCTCCTCGTAGGACTGCTCCTGGGCACGGCCAAGGGTGCCATCAGCCGGTCCAGGCAGCGGGCGGTCAAGGGGGTCGTTCAACCTGACTGCCTGCCTCTCTTCCGCTCTTACATCCGGTCCAGGGTGTCCTTGGAGATGGAGCACGCGGTGTCCACCGGTATGCTCGCGGCCTTCCGCGAGAGGTGGGCACCGGAGGGACTGGAGTGCATCATCACGCCCGGCAACCAAATTTTAATTTGATTTTACGTTTTTAAGTTTAATTTGTTTTAATTGCCGGTGCTTTTAGTGTCCCCCTTCCCTTTTATAGGGGGCACTGGGGAAAATTGTGATTTTAGTGCCCAAAAAAAAACCCAAAAAAAGAAAAACACAAAAAAAAGGGGAAAAAAAAAAAAAGGGCCTTGTAAATGTCTGGTGTGTCACCCAGGTCGGGTGGCACCGTTTAATGTTTTTTGTTTTGCAGATGAACTCCAAAAAGAGTTTCATGGACATTCTTGTCCAAAAAACAACCATTCACCACTACTCCCTTTCCTGTCACTTCGCCAATTCCGTATCCATGCCGCCACTGTCTCTTTTATTCAATGGCCTTCAAATTTGCAAGTTTCCTGGATTAGCCCTCCTTATTGATGCAGCCTGGAATGGCAGTGGTGAGACAGAAACAGAAAGTAGCAGAACGATGCAGCAGTGATTGAGGAAGGAACAGCTTCGGATAAAGAGGAGGTCTGCTTCATGAAACAAAAATGTTTAACAGGCACATTTTGTCAGTACCATGTCGGGTGGGGTGCTTGGGGAAGTAATTTTAACCAAACCAGCCAGAGGGCAACTGACGGGAATGGAGTGGCCAGCCATTTTACACCCTGCTAGATTTTATGGGTGAGGCTAAAATGACCCCCATGTCTCATTTTTGCTATCGTGTTCAGGCAAGGATGATGTGACAATGCAATGCGATGTTATTTAAGTCTGTACATTGGGTAATCCTTCCCGAACAATAAAAGACTTGCAAGGTTTTTTTTTCATGCTAATGAAACGCCTTCAAAAAGTTAAGCTTTTTTTCCTTTCAAGTATTCCAAATACTAACTTCCAATCAATGTTGTAAGTGCAGATTTTTTCTTAGTGACCTTCTCATTCAAGGTGAGTAATGCTAGTGGTGGGGAATGGGAGATATACACATTGGAGGCATCCACTGTTAATATAAAGCACGTGCAGCTCAGTTGTAGCCTCGCTTCAGGTGCAGAATAAAACTCCCTCTACTCAGCCCCAGCCTCAGAAGAGTGCTCTGTGTCACATAGGTATCATTTTTTCCACTTCCTGTATTGGTAACTCTGAGTGGATGTGCAGCTTTGATGTAGAATTAGGAGCAGCTTCCCTTAATCTTTCAAAAGGAAATTAGATATATACCTGAAAAGGAAATATTCCTTCTTCTTTCTGGCAGTAGCAAAGCAAATTAAATAGCAATATCTAAGTTGGATATCCAGACCAAAGCTTCCAGTGTAACAGTGTAGGCTCCCTGCAAATTTCCTCTGAGGGCAGTGCTCAATAATGTGCTCCAGGGTGTGATTAGGAGCTCCACAGTCACATGATGGGGATGCTTTAATCTTCCACCTATGGAGAAGGTGGCCGCATCTACCATGACCAGTACTGAGGCGGTTGGTGGTTGTCCACTGTTTGCAAGGGAGGTTTGATCCTTCAGGTTGTACTGTGGGGTCCTCTATAAGGAATCCATTCCGTGAGTCACAGTTCTTCCAAGCATTTCGCTGTCGGTCATCAAGGCTGAGGGGAAATTGCTGAAGGGCTTTGGCGATAGTCCAAAATGGCCTTCTAGATTTGAGACGGCTTGGTGGTAGGTTGATCAAGTAGGCCTGGAACGGCATATCTTTGCTGGTGCAGTGATTGTATTATCTGGAGACTGCATATTCGCAGCGTAGGTGTGGTGGTGCGATATTTGCAAGCATGGAGAGCCAAGGTGTTGGTGTCGATAAAAGCATATCAGTGATAATTCTCATAGTAGAATTCAGCTGGACATCAAGGATTTGGCATGCGGACTTGATAGCCATGCCGGAGAGCAGTACTCTGCTGTAGAGTACACCAGGGCGAGTGCTGCCGTATGGAGGGTTTGAGCATCTGCTCCCCATGTGGATCTGGTGAATTTCTGGATCAAGTTGACCCTACTCTTTAGTTTCTTCCCAAGGTTCTGGAGATGGTGCCTATATGACAGGGTGCAATCAACCTCTCCTAAATAGAAGTTTTTTTTGGCATGGTTTACCTCTGCACCGCAAAAGGTAACTTTCAAAGCTTGGTTTGCTTGATGGGTGTTGAGGTGGAATGTCGAGGTGACAGTTTTTTGTGGGTTTGGTCAGAGTTGCCATTGGTGGAAGTAGGCCTCCATCTTCTGTAAATCACTGGTCAGAGTCTCTTTGGTGATGGACAGATTTGTGTTTTGCATGGTCAAGGCAATGTCATCAGCGTATACGAACTTGCGGGACTCGGTTTCGGTCAGATCACTGGTGTAAACGTTGAATAACATGGGTGCCAGGACAGAACCCTGTGGGAGGCGTTGTTCAATGTCCTATATCTGCTCTTCTGGATGCCAGAATGCAGACAGAAGCATTAGTTACTAAGCATGGAGTTGAGGAAATTGATCATTGTGCTGCAGGGTAAAATAGTGGAGAGCTTGAAATGCAGTCCATGCTTCCCCACTGTGTCATACACCACTGACAGGACCACGAATGCTACGGCAGGCTTGAGCTGGTGCTGGAAACCTGCTTCAATGTGCATTGTTATAGCTACCACTTAGTTGCAACTGTTACGGTCACTCTGGAAGCCTGCTTGCTCCTTAGGAATGATTGGCTCGATGATGAGGGCTAGTCTATGGATGTGATTGCCTCTCCAGCTCTTTACAACAAATGCAAAATATAGAGATCGGGTGGTACATGGAGGCTTCACAAGCATTCTTCCCCTGCTTCAGGAGGACAATTATTTTAGTCTCCTTCCAAATAGGTGGAATTTTACCAGTTGCCAGTACCTCAGAGAAGAAGGAGATCAACCATCTGTTCACTTTGGGTCCCAGTACTTTTAAGAATTCTGGATAAACACCATCTGGGCCAGCAGCTTTTCCAGATTTGGTTGTCGACAGGGCTGCATGTAGTTCGTCCAAGATGAATGGATCAGACATAGTTGACAATCTTGGTGCCGCCAAAGCTGCCTCTTCATCTGCCATCGCAAAGACTTGCTTCGCTATGGGGAAAGAGTGTGTGAGTGGGTCTGGCATAAAAATAAAAAAGGGAAGGTGGCTCAACCGTGGCTATCAAGGGAAATCAGGGATAGTATTAAAGCCAAGGAAGTGGCATACAAATTGGCCAGAAATAGCAGCGAACCTGGGGACTGGGAGAAATTTAGAACTCAGCAGAGGAGGACAAAGGGTTTGATTAGGGCAGGGAAAATGGAGCATGAGAAGAAGCTTGCAGGGAACATTAAGACGGATTGCAAAAGTTTCTATAGATATGTAAAGAGAAAAAGGTTAGTAAAGACAAACGTAGGTCCCCTGCAGTCAGAATCAGGGGAAGTCATAACGGAGAACAAAGAAATGGCGGACCAATTGAACAAGTACTTTGGTTCGGTATTCACGAAGGAGGACACGAACAACCTTCCGGTTATAAAAGGGGTCGGGGGGTCTAGTAAGGAGGAGGAACTGAGGGAAATCCTTATTAGCTGGGAAATTGTGTTGGGGAAATTGATGGGATTGAAGGCCGATAAATCCCCAGGGCCTGATGGACTGCATCCCAGAGTACTTAAGGAGGTGGCCTTGGAAATAGTGGATGCGTTGACAGTCATTTTCCAACATTCCATTGACTCTGGATCAGTTCCTATGGAGTGGAGGGTAGCCAATGTAACCCCACTTTTTAAAAAAGGAGGGAGAGAGAAAACAGGGAATTACAGACCGGTCAGCCTGACATCGGTAGTGGGTAAAATGATGGAATCAATTATTAAGGATGTCATAGCAGTGCATTTGGAAAGAGGTGACATGATAGGTCCAAGTCAGCATGGATTTGTGAAAGGGAAATCATGCTTGACAAATCTTCTGGAATTTTTTGAGGATGTTTCCAGTAGAGTGGATAAGGGAGAACCAGTTGATGTGGTATATTTGGACTTTCAGAAGGCGTTCGACAAGGTCCCACACAAGAGATTGATGTGCAAAGTTAAAGCACATGGGATTGGGGGTAGTGTACTGACATGGATTGAGAACTGGTTGTCAGACAGGAAGCAAAGAGTAGGAGTAAATGGGTACTTTTCAGAATGGCAGGCAGTGACTAGTGGGGTACCGCAAGGTTCTGTGCTGGGGCCCCAGCTGTTTACACTGTACATTAATGATTTAGATGAGGGGATTAAATGTAGTATCTCCAAATTTGCGGATGACACTAAGTTGGGTGGCAGTGTGAGCTGCGAGGAGGATGCTGTGAGGCTGCAGAGCGACTTGGATAGGTTAGGTGAGTGGGCAAATGCATGGCAGATGAAGTATAATGTGGATAAATGTGAGGTTATCCACTTTGGTGGTAAAAACAGAGAGACAGACTATTATCTGAATGGTGACAGATTAGGAAAAGGGGAGGTGCAAAGAGACCTGGGTGTCATGGTACATCAGTCATTGAAGGTTGGCATGCAGGTGCAGCAGGCGGTTAAGAAAGCAAATGGCATGTTGGCCTTCATAGCAAGGGGATTTGAGTACAGGGGCAGGGAGGTGTTGCTACAGTTGTACAGGGCATTGGTGAGGCCACACCTGGAGTATTGTGTACAGTTTTGGTCTCCTAACCTGAGGAAGGACATTCTTGCTATTGAGGGAGTGCAGCGAAGGTTCACCAGACTGATTCCCGGGATGGCGGGACTGACCTATCAAGAAAGACTGGATCAACTGGAGTTCAGAAGAATGAGAGGGGACCTCATAGAAACATATAAAATTCTGACGGGGTTAGACAGGTTAGATGCAGGAAGAATGTTCCCAATGTTGGGGAAGTCCAGAACCAGGGGTCACAGTCTAAGGATAAGGGGTAAGCCATTTAGGACCGAGATGCGGAGGAACTTCTTCACCCAGAGAGTGGTGAACCTGTGGAATTCTCTACCACAGAAAGTTGTTGAGGCCAATTCACTAAATATATTCAAAAAGGAGTTAGATGAGGTCCTTACTGCTAGGGGGATCAAGGGGTATGGCGAGAAAGCAGGAATGGGGTACTGAAGTTGAATGTTCAGCCATGAACTCATTGAATGGCGGTGCAGGCTAGAAGGGCCGAATGGCCTACTCCTGCACCTATTTTCTATGTTTAATTGGATAGCACAATGGTCTGAAGGGCCTCCTTCCGTGCTGTATGAATCTATGATTCTTTGTGCTTTGGATCAATAGATCAACAGGCTGAAGCTGTCTAATTTCACTTGAGACCCGAACAAGCAGTACATAGAGGAGACATACAGCCAATCAGTCACAGCTGGATTGACGTCCAAGTCTCAAGGGTGAAAGGTCAGTGCTTGACCTACTTCAGCACTTAGTATCCCATAAGTATCTTCACAGAATGGGTTATTGCCACCTAAGTCATTCTAACCCACTGCAGGTTAATGGCAAAGAGACTATGCCCCAAGGAATATCTGGCTATCTCTGTTTTTAACTGAACCCATGAACTTTAATCCCTTTCCCAATCAGATATCTATCCACCTGTTTTGAAAGGCTGTGATATCCCACCAGCCTACTCCAAAGGCAATGAGGTGAAAGTCTCCAGAATATCAATGGAATATTATCACCTGGAATTTCCTCGGAACTTCTCCCACTGCATAAGTTCGGCAGAAACCAAGTTTACGTGCATTTGCGTGCATGAGAGACGGAGAGAGAGAGACAGCGAGGGAGAGAGACACACATATACACACAGTAAGGGGAAAGTGGCACACACGGAGACAGACAGTGAGAAAAAGAGACTCATATACAGACAGTGAGGGGACAGAGAGACACACAGTGAGAGAGAGAGACACACATATACAGACAGCAAGGGGAGAGAGATACACAGAGAGACAGCGAGGGAGAGAGACACACATACAGACAGTGAGGGGACAGAGAGACACACAGTGATAGAGGGAGACACACATATATATATATATATATAGTGAGGGGACAGAGAGACACACAGTGAGAGAGGGAGATACACATATACAGACAGTGAGGGGACAGAGAGACACACAGTGAGAGAGGGAGACACGCATATGCAGACAGTGAAGGGACTGAGAGACACACAGTGAGAGAGGGAGACACACATATACAGACAGTGCGGGGACAGAGAGATACGCAGTGAGAGAGGGAGACACACATATACAGATAGTGAGGGGAAAGAGATACACACAGAGACAGCAAGTGGGAGGGAGACACACACATAGGGGAGAAAGAGATACATACAGACAGGAAGGCAGAGAGTGACAGAGGCAGACAGTAAGAGGGCAGAGAGAAACACACACGTATACAGACAGTGACGTAGAGACACATACAGACTGGCAGACAGAAAATGAGGGCGAGAGAGACATATGCAGACACAGAAACAAAGGAGGCAGCAAGACAGGGAATTAGACAAACAGCAGCAGGGAGCAGTATTGAGGTGGAACTTGAGCTGAACACCAATGGAGTTATTCTAAAATCTTCTACACTTGAGGGAAACGAGCAATTAAGTAACGTGAGAACACCTGAACAGACATGAACAAACTACTGGGTGTGCGACTTATATAAAAGCCTACGTGTCCTCTGGGTCAAGATAGATTATGATAAGAGCGGCTATTTGCACCTTTGTGCTCTACCCCCCTCCCCACCTCCCCGCCACCCCTCTCCACTCCCGCAGCCTGCTCCATGTTGGAGGAGCTGCCACCCACCTGAAGCATCCCTGGAATTCTGTCACAATATACTGCTCTTGCATTCTTTCTTATTGCCTCTCAGGCAAAAGGCACCAAATTGGTGCACTGCACCCGACACGCCGCAGGTAACATTATACCACATTTAACTTTAAAAATCAAAGCCTAAAATTAAACATGATTGATAAACATGAATGGGACGAGCAAAGCAGGCTTTCAAAGGACCAGGCTGCAGCTGTAGTTCCCCTTCTCTGAGATTAACTGAGAACATTATCAGCTTTTTTCCCTCAAATGTTTAACTGTTTCACTGCCCTACACATAAGAATTTTTTTTTAGAAACAGAAAAAGTCTATTAAACCAGGACAAGAGCAGCTGGTGCATGGAAACACCATCACCTCCGAGTTTCCTTCCAAGTCACACGCCATCCTGACTTCGACAAATATTGCCATTCCTTAATCATCACTGGGTCAAAATCCTGAAGTTACCGACGCAATGTGAACGATGCTTGTCATAATTAATGTATAAATTGGCCAGCAACTTGTGGCAAGGAAGAGATACCCCATGAATTCCGAATAACACAAATTGCTGGCCGATATGCGGCACTCTACCGTTAGCTTTGCATCTCGCCCTTAACTTTCCTTTGATTTTTATGAAGTTCCTGTGATTTTCATGAATTTGCACATTAATTTCCCATTAAATTCGCCAAAGAATGTTAAGTGCAGTAATTAACAGCATACATACCCTTTTAACAATGTGAGAATTGTTAATGACTGTTAATCAATCTCTCTTACCCAGAAAGTGAACAATTAAAAGTGTGGAGTCTCATTCCTTCAGGTTGTGAATTATTGTTGGAGATTTTAATTATTAATTTTGTTTCTTACTTTTCATTTCTTTCTCTTTTTTCTCTTTTAATCCAATCCTTCTTTCCTTTTCTTTGTTTCTCTTTCTGTACCTGATTTAACATTGAATTTACCCATTCCAATTCACCCTCCTTCTCAAAACCTTCAATCAAATCACCCCTGAACCTTTTAAATTCAAGGGAATACTGTCATGTATTCAACCAGCATTGTAACCCATGTATAATCTGACCTAAGTTGTACACTGTGAGAACACTGACCACTAGGTGGTGAAATTGTGGGAGACACTCCTAACCTGGACCTTCAGATATAAAAGTGGAAGCTCCACCCACTGCCTGCACTTGAGTGCTATGAAATAAAGGACAGGTCACAGACTGACCTTCTCTCAAGCATCAACACCTGTTAATGGCGCATTCAAGGACAGTCACAGGGGCAGTCAGGGACGATCGACTGGCAAGGGACCTTTGTTTCAAACAGCAGCTCATGTTGGAGGCGTGGAGGCACACACTCAGCCGGAGTTTGCAGAGGTAAGCAAAATACCTGCAGAAATTGCAGAAATGAACGCTGGAGGAAACCGCTGGAAGCTGAAGTTCAGCGAGTTCATGTGGAGCACGTATATAGTTCACACACCAGGACGCCACCGATAATGATGAAAGTGCTCCTCAATGGCATCCCAGTATCAATGGAGCTAGACACAGGGGCCAGCCAGTCCCTGATGGGTATCAAACAGTTCGAAAAGTTGTGGGTGTCCAAGGCCAGGAGGCCAAAATTATCGCCGATTGATGCACAGCTACGGAAATACACAAAGCAGATCATTCCGGTGCTAGGCAGTGCCACGGTAGTCATGACCCACAAAGATTCGGAGAACAGGTTGCCACTCTGGGTTGTCCCGGGGGACGGTCCCGCACTACTGGGGAGGAGTTAGCTTGCTGTCATGAACTGGAAATGGGGCGATGTCAATGCAATTTCCTCTGTGGAGCGAGTATCATGCTCACAGATCCTGGACAAATTTGACTCATCATTTCAATCCGGCATTGGCACTTTCATGGGGGCCAAGGTAGTGATTCACATAAACCCAGATGCCAGGCCAGTACACCACAAGGCGAGAGCGGTGCCGTACATGATGCGGGAAAAGATAGAAGGCAAATTGGACAGCCTGCTGAGGGAAGGCATCATCTCGCCAGTCGAATTCAGTGACTGGGCGAGCCCGATTGTGCAGGTGCTCAAGGCGGATGGGTCGGTCAGGATATGTGGCGATTACAAGGCCACCATCAATTGGGTGTCACTCCAAGACCAGTACCCGCTACCGAGAGTGGAGGACCTCTTTGCGACGCTATCTGGTGGCAAACTTTTTTCAAAATTGGACCTGACCTCAGCTTACATGACCCAGGAGCTGGCGAGTGAGTCGAAGAAGCTGACCACCATCACGACACACAAGGGGTTGTTTGAGTACAACAGATGTCCGTTCGGGATTCGCTCGACTGCCGCGATCTTCCAACGAAATATGGAAAGCCTCCTCAAATCGATTCCAGGGACGGTGGTTTTTCAGGACGACATCCTCATTACGGGTTACGATACTGAAGAACACCTCCACAACCTGGAGGAGGTGCTACGCAGACTGGACCGGGTAGGGCTGCGACTGAAAAAGGCGAAATGCATCTTCCGAGCTCCAGAGGTGGAATTCTTGAGGATGAGGGTAGCAGCAGACGGGATCAGCCCGACTGCGTCCAAGACGGAAGCGATCCAGAGAGCACCCAGACCCCGTAACACGACAGAGCTGTGTTCATTCCTGGGGCTCCTGAACTATTTTGGTAACTTTCTTCCCAAATTGAGCACACTGCTAGAGCCGCTATACGTGCTCCAATGCAAAGGTCGCGAATGGGTCTGGGGGGACAGCCAGGAAAGGGCTTTTAATAGAGCACGCAATTTGTTATGTTCCAACAATCTGTTTATGCTATATGACCCATGTAAGAAACTTGTGTTAACGTGCGATGCGTCGTCCTATGGTTTCGGGTGTGTGTTGCAGCATGTCAATGTCAAGGGTCAATTACAGCCGGTAGCTTATGCCTCCAGAAGTCTTTCCCAGGCAGAAAGGGGCTACGGGATGGTAGAAAATGAGGCGTTCGCATGTGTATATGCTGTAAACAAAATGCACCAGTACCTGTTTGGCAGGAAATTTGAGCTGGAGACAGATCACAAACCCCTAACGTCCCTTTTGGCCGACAACAAGGCCATAAATGCAAACGCATCGGCCCGCATACAGAGGTGGGCACTCACGTTAGCCGCTTATGACTACACAATTCGGCACAGACCGGGCACCGAAAACTGCGCCGATGCACTCAGCAGGCTCCCACTAGCCACCACTGAGGGGGCTACCGAGCATGCTGCTGAGATGGTCATGTCTGTTGAAGCTTTCGGAAGCGAAGGCTCACCCGTGACAGCCCGTCAGATTAAAGTCTGGACAAATAGAGACTCGCTATTGTCTCTAGTCAAGAAATGTGTCCTGAATGGGGACTGGGCAGCCACGTACAGGGCATGCCCTGAGAAATTTAAACCATTTCACAGGCACAAGGATGAACTCTCGATTCAGGCCAATTGCCTACTGTGGGGAAACCGCGTAGTCATGCCCCAGATGGGCAGAGAGGTGTTCATCAGAGAACTCCACAATGAGCACCCGGGCATTGTCACGATGAAGGCAATTGCCAGGTCACACATTTGGTGGCCAGGGATAGATGCAGATCTGGAACTTTGCGTTCGCACGTGCAACACGTGTGCCCAGCTGGGCAATGCGCCCAGGGAAGCCCCCCTTAGCCCCTGGCCATGGCCCGCCAAGCCTTGGTCACGCATCCATGTGGACTACTCAGGTCCTTTCATGGGAAAAATGTTTTTGGTTGTAGTCGATGTCTACTCCAAATGGATCAAGTGTGACATTTTAAATTCAAGCACATCCTCTGACACGGTAGAAAGTCTACGGGCAATGTTCGCCGCCCACGGTCTACCGGACATCTTGGTCAGCAACAATGGCCAGTGCTTCACAAGCACTGAATTCCAGGACTTCATGGCAGGCAATGGAATTAACCATGTTAGAACGGCACCGTTCAAGCCGGCCTCAAACGGCCAGGCAGAACGAGCAGTGCAGATAATCCAACAGGGGATGCTCAGAATCCAAGGGGGTTCCCTACAATGCAACTTATCACGCCTCCTGTTGGCCTACAGATCCCGACCACACTCGCTCACAGGGGTTCCACCCGCAGAGCTGCTAATGAAAAGGACGCTCAAAACCCGGTTATCCCTTATACACCCCACCATGAAAGAAATTGTCAAGAGCAGGCACCAGTCACAATATGACTACCATGACAGGAATGCGAGGGCGCGATGTATTGATGTAAATGACCCTGTTTTTGTCCTCAACTACGCTGCAGGGCCCAAATGGCTCCTAGCCACTGTGGTTGCCAAAGAGGGAAATAGGATTCTGGTAGTTAAGCTTACCAATGGACAAATCTGCCGCAAACATGTGGATCAAACAAAAAGGAGGTTCAGCAACCTCATAGAAGAAGCAGAGGAAGAACACGATGTAGAGTTCACTCCACCACAGGTGACCAAACACAGGAACCAAAGGGAGGAGAGCCCTGTCACTGTGGGCAGTCCGGACAGGCCTGAGGCACCGCAAACAGCAGACACTCAGGCCAGCGCCCAACAACCGGAGCTCCAACTCAGGCGCTCTACAAGGGAGCTTAACCCACCAGAGAGACTCAACCTGTGATCCCAATAAGATTTTGGGGGAGGAGGTGATGTCATGTATTCAACCAGCATTGTAACCCATGTATAATCTGACCTAAGTTGTACACTGTGAGAACACTGACCACTAGGTGGTGAACCTGTGGGAGACATTCCTAACCTGGACCTTCAGATATAAAAGGGGAAGCTGCACTTGAGTGCTATGAAATAAAGGACAGGTCACAGACTGACCTTCTCTCAAGCATGGGCCTCGTGTGCATTTATACTGTATAGTAAGGACGTATTAAATACAACCCTAGTTTCTGTAATCTCGCAATTTAACTCTTGGGGGGAAAAATTCGGTCGAGCCCCATCGCTAACTTTTAAAATGTTGAAAAGTTAGCGCCGTGCGCAAATGATTCCTAACTTTTTCTAATTTGGGTATTAGCCCCCAGGAAGGAAGGGGTAGTAAATGATGTGCTAATCACCTCAGTGGGAAGTAGCTCTTATCACGTAATCTGTCATGACCCAGAGAACACGCAGGCCTTTATATAAGCCGCACACCCAGTGGTTCATGTCTGCTCAGGTGTTCTCATGTCACGACACGACAGTATCGGGAGCTGGAAAGTGATCTAAGGGGGAAGTGGGATGAGAAAAGGAGAGTGGATAGCGATATCATTGTTGCCCCCAGCGAGGATATGCATTTGAGAAGTTGCACATGTTTAAAATAAAAGAGATGGGCAATAAATGCTGGCCTGGTCAAGGAACAAATTTTAAACAAAAATGTTGGTTGGGGATGTGGTGGTTTGCACAATGTGCACAGACAGAGGTTCAGAGGCTAGTATGAAGGAGGTGTGGAAGCCTGTACTCACCTTGACCACCCGACTGAGGTTGTTAAACTTCTTCCAGAGTGCTGGCCGATACCTCCTCTGCCACTTGCCTCCGCATGGCCCTGATGACCTGTGGCAATTGTCTCCTTCCAGTTACGGGGAAGAGTGCATCCCTCCTTCTCTCAACTGCCCCCACCAATGCCTCCAATTCCACACCATTAAATTACCATGCCCTCTCCCTTCCAGCTGGATTTGCAGCAGCAATTGCAGAAACTTCTTGCACTTGTTCTCAGTTCTCCCTCAAAAGCAGCACTAGTGAAAATGAGCAGCTGTAGCTTGATATAACCTCCCCTTTAAGAGCTAGAATGAGTCAGTGTGTAGGATTGAAGGATTATTGTTGAAGTCACCTGAAATTGGGTAGCGTCTCAATGCTGCAATGCAGACAATGGTTGGTGTTGTTGAGTCTCAGACTGCTCTCATTCAGTCTCAGCTGGTTGTTACGCAACGTCTTAGTGCTGTCATGCAGGCAATGGTTGTTGGCATTGAATCTCAGACTGCTCTCATGCAGTCTCAGCTGGATGCTATACATGCTCAGCATCGCTGCTGTGTCCATCACAGTCCACCAGGGATCTTATGATGTCGCAGCAGGCCACCAATCTGTGCTCCAGCAGATTGGTGGGGACGTTGAGGTACTGCCCCGGAGGAGTGGCACTGGGTCAGTGGTGCAGGAACCTGCTGTCCTCGCTCACTGACAGCATTCCTGAGCCCACCACTACCATTCCACCATTGCACTTGTCGCTATCTGTCATCCAGCCAGTCCAGACTGCCACCACCCAGCCTGCGGTGGTGCAATCTCCAGCCGAGCCTACCAGGCTAGAGCTGGTCCTGCAAGGCCATCATAGTCTCAGGCCCAGACACACAGCAGCCTATCACCAGCCCTGCTACAGCCACATGGACACACAGCGAAGGAGTTCTAGAATAGGTAAACCGAGTAAATAGACCCCCCCCAAGAATCTATCTTTGGCCCCCACCTATTTCTCAACCATATGCTGCCCCTTAGCGACATCATCCGAAAACACAGCGTCAGTTTCCACATGTATGCTGATGACACCCAGCTCTACCTCACCACCACTTCTCTCAAACGCTCCATAGTCTCTAAATTGTCAGACTGTTTGTCCGACATCCAGTACTAAATGAGCAGAAATTTTCTCCAATTAAATATTGGGAAGACCGAAGCCATTTTCTTTGGTCCCCGCCACAAACTGCGTTCCCTAGCCATCAACTCCATCCCTCTCCCTTGCATCTATCTGAGGCTGAACCAGACTGTTTGCAACCTAAGTGTCATATTTGACTCTGAAATGAGCTTCCGGCCATGTATCTGCGGCATAACTAAAACCCCTATTTCCACCTCCGTAGCATTGCTCGTCTCCGCCCCTGCTGCTGATACCCTCACCATGCCTTTTTTACCTCTAAACTTGACTACTCCAATGCATTCCTAGCTGGCCTTCCACATTCTACCTGATGTAAACTAGAGGTGATCCAAAGCAAGTTGTGCGCATGCAGCAGGCAACGACAAAAAGGGACACCTGCTCAGCCGAGTACTGGAGGACTCCTCCCGAGCGGTCAAGGCAGCAGAATTGTTGGTTGAGCACTCCGTAGTCTGCTCAATGATGTTCCTGCTAGCAGCATGGCTCTCATTATATGAGTACTGGGTTGGTGTGTTGGGGTTGCGGAGGGGGAGTCATGAGCCAGGCGGAGAGCGGATAGCCTTTGTCTCCGAGCAGCCAGCCGCAAGCTTGATGTGGTGGCTGGAAGAGAGCTGGCACACCGGTCTGGCACAGGATGAATGCAATGTGGCTGCTGCCAGGATAGCGGGAATTGATGGTGAGAATTCGGTGTGTGTGGTCGCACACCAACTGCACATTCAGCGAGTGGTAGTGTTTGGGGTTACAGAATACCTCAGGATTGTGATGCAGTCAATGGCGTCCTGCACCATGGGAAAGCCCGCTATCCCAGCAAAGCCACATGCACGCTCGTGCTGCTTCTCTCTGGTCATGGGGAGGGAAATGTATTCCCTTCTCCTTCTGTACAGGGCATCTGTAACCTCATGGATGCAGCAATGGACGGCAAACTGGGAAATGTTGGAGATGTCTCCTGTTGCACACTGGATGGATGCGCTTGGTAGAAATTGAGCGCGATGGTGACCTTGACTGCCATTGAGAGAGCCATCCTCACCCTGGTTTGAGGCTCGAGGTCTGAATGCAGGAGGTGGCAGAACTCTGTGACTACTTCCTTGCTGAAGTGAAATTGATGTAGGAGAACTGCTGCTGAAATACCCTGGGAAAGTAAGGTCTCCTGTTCACAGCCCTGTCGACCCTCTTCCCGATGGCCACATTTTGCTGACTTTCTCTCTGCCTTTCTCCCTACCTTTCTCCCTGCCTAAGTTGCCTCTGATGGTGCCCTCGGATAAGGACGTCAAGTATCAACACAGTCCCATGAAACAATAAATGTTCGACTTTCAAATCTGCCCTCAATGAAAGTCACAAATGTTTAACAGCTATACCACTCCTTGAACTAAAAATCGCTGAAATCCATCAAAGTGCCTGTCTGCCGATGTGGAAGTAAGCAGCAACCATTATTGGCCAACTAAAGATTTTCTCAATGATGGCGCCTTTAAATAGCGCTCCTCAAGCCGACTCCTGACTGAAACTTGAAAGCTGAAGCGTTCCATTACCGCCCCGGAAGCTAAATTCGCTCACTCCCTGTGTTCCCACGACGATGACATCACTATCTCCAGGCGCATTTGAGCGAGGCATTACGTGTGTAGGAAAATAGAGACCTGGGGGTATACGTACATAAACTGTGAAGGTGACAGGACATAAGAACATAAGAACATAAGAATTAGGAGCAGGAGTAAGCCATACGGCTCCTGCTCCGCCATTTAATACGATCATGGCTGATCCGATCATGGACTCAGGTCCACTTCCCAACCCGCTCCCCATAACCCCTTAATCTCTTATCGGTTAAGAAACTGACTATCTCTTACTTAAATTTATTCAATGTCATGGCTTCCACAGCTCTCTGAGGAAGCGAATTCCACAGATTTACAACCGTCTGAGAGAAGAAATTCCTCCTCATCTCAGTTTTAAATGGGAGGCCCCTTATTCTAAGATTATGCACCCTAGTTCTAGTCTCCCCTATCAGTGGAAACATCCTCTCTGCATCCACCTTGTCAAGTCCCCTCATAATCTTATACGTTTCGATAAGATCACCTCTCATTCTTCTGAATTCCAATGAGTAGAGGCCCAACCCACTCAACCTTTCTTCATAAGTCAACCCTCTCATCTCCGGAATCAACCTAGTGAACCTTCTCTGAACTGCATCTAAAGCAAGTATATCCTTTCGTAAATATAGAAACCAAAACTGTACGCAGTATTGTATTCCAGGTGTGGCCTCACCAATACACTGTATAACTGTAGCAAGACTTCCCTGCTTTTATACTCCATCCCCCTTGCAACAAAGGCCAAGATTCCATTGGCCTTCCTGATCACTTGCTGTACTGCATACTAAACTTTGGTATTGCTTGCACAAGTACCCTCAGGTCCTGCTGTATTGCAGCACTTTGCAATTTTTCTCCATTTAAATAATAACTTGCTCTTTGATTTTTTCTGCCAAAATGCATGACCTCACACTTTCCAACATTATACTCCATCTGCCAAATTTTACCCACTCACTTATCTTGTCTATGTCCTTTTGCAGATTTTTGTATCTTCCACACACATTGCTTTTCCTCCCATCTTTGTATCGTCAGCAAATTTGGCTACATTACGCTCGGTCCTTTTTTCCAAGTCGTTAATATAGATGTAAATAGTGCGGCACCCCACTAGTTACTGATTGTCAATCCGAGAATGAACCATTTATCCCGACTCTCTGTTTTCTGTTGGATAGCCAATCCTCTATCCATGCTAATATGTTACCTCCACCCCGTGAACTTTTATCTTGTGCAGTAACCTTTTATGTGGCACCTTGTCAAATGCCTTCTCGAAGTCCAAATACACCATATCACTGGTTCCCCATTATCCACCCTGTTTGTTACATCCTCAAGGAATTCCAGCAAATTGGTCAAACATGATTTCCCCTTCATAAATCCATGCTGACTCTGCTTGACCAAATTTTCCAAATGTCCTGCTACTGCTTCTTTAATAATGGACTCCAACATTTTCCCAATCACAGATGTTAGGCTAACTGGTCTATAGTTTCCTGCTTTTTGTCTGCCTCCTTTTTTAAATAGGGGCGTTACATTTGCAGTTTTCCAATCTGCTCGAACCTCCCCAGAATCCAGGGAATTTTTGGTAAATTACAACCAATGCATCCACAATCCCTGCCACTACTTCTCTTAAGACCCTAGGATGCAAGCCATCAGGTCCAGGGGATTTATCTGCCTTTAGTCCCATTATCTTGCTGAGTACCACCTCCTTAGTGATTGTGGTTGTGTTAAGTTCCTCCCTCCCATGCCCATTGACTATCCACTGTTGGAATATTGTCTGTGTCCTTTACCGTAAAGACTGATACAAAATATTTGTTCAGAGTTTCTGCTATCTCCATGTTCCCCATTACTAATTCCCCGGTCTCATCCTCTAAGGGACCAACATTTACTTTAACCACTCTTTTCCTTTTTATATACCTATAGAAACTCTTGCTATCTGTTTTTATATTTTGTGCTAGTTTACTTTCATAGTTTATCTTGCCTTTCTTAATCATTTTTTAGTCATTCTTTGCTGGCTTTTAAAAGCTTCCCAATCTTCTGTCCTCCCGTTAGTTTTGGCCACTTTGTACGCCCTTGTTTTTAATTGGATACCAATCCAATTAAAAACAAGGGCGTAACCAATTTCTTTAGTTAGCCATGGATGGCTAGCTTTTCGTTTACACCCTTTTCTTCTCACTGGAATATATTTTTCTTGAGAGTTGTGAAATATCTCCTTAAATGTACGCCACTGTTCATCAACCGTCCTACACTTTAATCTATTTTCCCAGTCCACTTTAGCCAACTCTGCCCTCATACCTTCATAGTCTCCTTTATTTAAATTTAGTATACTGGTTTGCGATCCAACTTTCTCACCCTCCATCTGAATTTGAAATTCAACCATGCTATGATCACTCATTCCAAGGGGATCCTTTACTAGGAGATTGTTTATTAATCCTGTCTCATTACACAAGACTAGATCTAAGATAGCCTGCCCCCTGGTTGGTTCCATTACATACTGCTCAAGGAACCCGTCCCTTATGCATTCTATGAAGTCTTCCTCAAGGCTACCCTGACCAATTTGATTTGTCCAATCAATATGGAGGTTAAAATCACCAATGATTATTACTGTTCCCTTTTTACAAGCCCCACTATTTCCTGGTTTATACACCGACCAACAGAGTTGCTACTGTTAGGGGGCCTATAGACTACGACCACCAGTGACTTTTTCCCCTTATTATTCCTTATCTCCACCCAAACTGTTTCAACGTCCTGATCATTTGAGCCAATATCGTTTCTTACTATTGCAGTGATTCCATCCTTTATCTATAGAGCTACCCCACCTCCTTTTACTTTCTGTCTGTCCTTCCGAATTGTCAAGTACCCCTGAATATTTAATTTGAGTTAAGAAGGATCTTAAAAAAGCTTAAAGGTTCCCTGGCTTTATAAACAGAGGTATAGAGTACAAAAATAAGTCATGCTAAAACTTTAGAAATCAATGGTTAGACCACAGCTAATGTATTGGGGATTTGGGTCGGTGCCAGGTTAAAGTGTTAGAAATCTGAAGCCCGACCCCAACTCATCTCCAACCCACCCATTCTGGTTGTAATGGAGGTGGGATGACGGGGGGTGGGAGGGGGGCGGGTGACCAACTCTCTCCCAGGAGACAGGTTAGTCCATTAAATATAATGAGGCTGCATGCCTCATTTTGAAGCACCATTTCAAAGTTAACTGTGGGCGACCGGATTTCCTGGGCCTCGGGGAACCCGCCAGCTAAAGGAAGGCGAAGACTGCTGGATCCAGGAGATAAATACCTTTCCATTTACCTGCTAGATCCAGCATACCTGCCTCCCAACGCCGCTCCAGGCCCTTCCGATCTCCCCCTGACCTCCCTCACAAAGCCTTTGATCTCACCTCCGCCAGGCCTCTGACCTCACTCCCCCAACCTCCCCTCCACACCGGCCTCCGATCTCCCCACCCTGTGATACCTCCAACCTCACCCCCCCAATGCCTCTGACTCCCCCCCACCTCCCCGCCCCACCGCTCTCCGCACCCCCATGAGGCCTCTGATTTCCAATTTCCTTTCCGGCTTCCAGCTCCCGATCTCCACTGTCCCACTACCCCGCCTTCTGATCTTCGAACCCTGGTCCCTGACAACACCCCCTCCCCCCCCCCCAATCTGGCCTCCAATCTCCCCACCCTGCCGCTCGACTCCAACCTCATCCTCCCCAAGGCCTCTGACCCCCCCTGATCTCTGACCACCCCCCTCTCCCCTCCAGTAGGCCTCCAATTTCCAATTCTTCTTCTGGCCTCCGACTCCCGATCTCCGCCGCATCCCTCTACCCCCTGCCATCACATCTTCCAATCTTCAAACCCTGGCCCCTGACTGCCCCACCACCCCTGACCTGTGATCTCCCCACCATGCTCCTGGCCTCCGACCTAATCCCCCCAAGGCCTATGACACCCCCGACCTCTAAACCCCCCACAAGACCTCCGATTTCCAATTCCCCTTCCGGCGTCCGGTTCCCGATCTCCAACACCATCCCCCCAAATAGCCCCACTCCAGCCTTACAATTTCTGCCCCCCAATCTCTGCCCTCCTCCCCCGCCTTCCAATCTTCAAACCCTGACTCCTGACCCCGCTCTGGGTTCCCCTCCCTCCCTCCCTCCTCTCTACTTCCCGGCTGCCACAGGCCTACAGCCAGCCTCTCAATCTGAAAAAAACTGTTAATCAGGCAATGGGGAAAAGGTAGGGCAATGGAACTAATTAGGCAGCTCTTTCAAAGAGCCGGCATCGGCAAGATGGGCTGGATGGCTTTCTACAGCGCTGTATCATTTTATGATTCTATGAGATTACACCCATCAACCATTGGAAACAGTCTCTTTCTATGATTATCCCTGGTTTTTCAGTTGTATCTCCTGGATCTCTGAACCAGGGGGAAGTGAACAATTTGTACAATCATAGAACTTATAGCATAGAAGGAGGCCAATCAGCCCAGGTTATACTCCACAAGAGGATCCTCCCTCTCTCATTATCTGATCCCACCCTGTTCCCCGTATCCCTCTATTTCATTATCCCTTTATTCCATTTTCCCTCATGTATATGTCAAGCCCGCCCTTAAAAGCAATAAATTCTATCTGCTTCAAGCACTCCACATTCGCATCAGTCTCTGTTTAAAGTCTACTCGAGTCCCATTTAATAGAATCATAACCACTTACAGTGCAGAAGGAAACTGTTTGGCCCATCGTGCTTGTGCCACCTCTTTGAAAGACCTATGCATTAGTACCTTTCCTCCACTCTTTCCCCAAAATCCTGCAAATGTATCCTTTACAACCATGGCTCAATGATAGCACCCTCACCTTAGAGTCAGAAGGTTGTGGGTTTGAGTACCACTTCAAAGACTTAAGCACAAAATCTAAGCTGACACTATAGTGGAGTACTGAGGGAATGCTGCATATATTTTGGATGAGAAATTAAACTGAGGGCTGTCTGCCCTCTCAGGTGTGTGTTATAGGTCCCATGGCACTATTTGAAGAAGAGGAGGGGAGATCTGGCCAATATTTAACCCCCTCAACTAACATAATTAAAAAACAGATTATCTGGTCATTCTTTCATTGCTGTTTGTGGAAATTTGCTGATTGGTAGTAACAGCAAAGATCACAATTCCAGTTGAGCATGCGGGTCCTGTTTTTATTTTTAATAGTGACGCATCATATTTGCCAATAAAGTGAGTGATTGCTTTTCATTAGTGAATGAAACTTGGCAAGTCTGCTATTTCGTTTTTCATGTGTTGAAAGGGATTATGGCATAATTTTGATATATGGCAGCAAAAGTGAAGCTGTGTACCACCCTAGTTGCAGAACAGGTAAACAGAAAGTGGCTGAATGCGGATAAAGGTTGAGGAATTAATGCAATGCAATGAGAACTGCAGAAGCCCAGGGCATAGGGCCTCTTTAGTGAACTCTTTTGCATTCTAAGTTTCGAGGCCACACTTCTTCATTTAGTCTTTCTTGTCTTCAACAGTACCTAAAACAGAATCTCTCAAGACTGCTCTCTCAAGTATGAATCAGAATCATAGAAATTTACAGCACGGAAGGAGGCCATTTTGGCCCATCGTATCCGCGCCGGCCAACCAAGAGCTATCCAGCCTAATTCCACTTTCCAGCTCTTGTTCTGTAGCTTACGGCACTTTAAGTGCACGTCCAAATATTTTTTAAATGTGGCAGTGAGTTCCAGACCCCCACCACCCTTTGGGTGAAGAAATCTCCCCTCATATCTCTGCTAAACCTTCTACCAATTACTTTAAACCTATGAGGAGGATATGACATAGGATGATCTAATGGAGACTGGAATAGAGAGGGAGGGAGTGAAAGTGAAGATAGGGAAGAGAGAGTGAAAAAACACACTGGTCTTTACATTTTAGGTTCCAGCCTTGGCTCAGTTGGTAGCACTATTGTCTCTGAATCAGGAGGACATGGTTTCAAGCCCCACTTTAGAGACTGGGGTACATAATGTAGGCTGACACTTCAATGCCGTACTGAGAGAGTGTTGCTCTGTCAGAGATGCTATTTTTCAGATGAGACATTAAACCGAGATCCTATTTGCTTTCTCAAGTGGGTCTAAAAGATCTCATGGCACTATTCAAAGGCAGGGGAGTTCTCAAGGTGTCTTCACTAATATTTATCCCTCAACCAACATCACTAAAATAGATCAGCTGCTCATTTGTCTCATTGATGTTTGTGGGATCTTGCGTGTTGCATTTCCTTGCATTACAACAGTGACTACACATGAAAAGTAATTCATAGGTTGTGAACTGCTTGGGGACATCATAAGGTCATGAAAAGTTCTTTATTTCTAAGTTCTGGTATATGGGTACAAATCCAGCCCAAATGACAGGATGAAAGTCTCCTCTCTCTGCTGGCTATAAAGGTCTAATGTGTTTGGAGCAATCTTCATTCTGTTTATAGTGAATGTGGGCCCACAGGTCAAAGTTGTCGCTATTGGACACTAAAGCCTAAACTTTGCCCTGCTGGACAACCATTATGGTGCTGCAAATCAGGCAGATGATAGTGGAAATGGACAGGAGTTCCACCTCACTGCAAGTACACCTGCTTGGGGCTGCAGTGTAATTTCTGGGTGGGGAAAGGGGAGAGCTGTGGTGTAAGATGATTACATATGTAATTTGGGGCAGGGACTTTCTACACACCATTTCCCAACCTCTGGCCATGTAGAATGTCATTTCTGGAGAACCTCCTTGTAAAATCGGTATCCAGAGTTGCTAGGGAATCAACGATGGTAATAGCTGATTTAATGGACCCACATTTTTTGATCATTTTTGCTTAAGATTTTTCTGCTGCCAATTGGGGTCTCATTATGCTAATTCACGGTTCTTTTGCACCCAGCACCACTACCAGTACACATGGATCTTCTCAAATGGGAATCCACCCATATGAGATGAAAAATAGGAATACCAATGGAAGAATAGCAGGCAGGTCAGAAAGCGTGAGAGGTGCTCAGTGTCCAAATGCTGGAACTCTCATACCTGCATCTTTAGACAGAAGTAGCCACTACTCATTTTGGGGGACACACTGACAATTATTCATTATGCATTGCTTGTGTGCAAGGACTTGCTGGTTTTCCCGACTGAATCTGGATTAGCATACTTGATGACATGAACGCTTTTTTTGATTCATTCTCTGGATGTGGGTGTCACTGGCAAGACAGCAATTATTGCTCATACCTAGTTGCCCTTGAGAAACATAGAAACATAGAAAATAGGTGCAGGAGTAGGCCATTTCTAATTCGAACCTCCTGCCAAAAAGGTTTTGATGCATCTTTTTCACCCCATAGACACATGCGAGTGCTTCCTTCTCAACCATCCTATATCCCCATTCAGCTTGAGAGAGCGACCTGGAGGCATAAGCCACAGGTTGTAGTTGGCCCTCAGCGTTACCCTGCTGCAACACGCACCCAACCCCATAGGACGATGCATCACACGTCAGAACCAATTTCTTACGGGGATCGTACAGGGTCAACAACTTATTTGAACAAAGTAGGTTCCGCACCCGATTGAAAGCCCGTCCCTGACAGTCCCCCCAAAACGAATCAGAACCCTTACGCAGGAGCACGTGTGTAAAGTCCTGACCCTGCAGTGCAGACTTACACAAGGCACATGCTGAAGTCAAGGTCACTCTGGACCTGCACCTTTATTTCACAGCTCTCGAGTGTCACACTTGCCTGAGACCTGCCTTTATATACCTGTGTGGGACAGGTATGGAGTGTCTCCTGCAAGTGCACCCCTGGTGGTAAAGTATGCTTGTGGTTACAGGTCATATCTAGTTACAGTCATGTATAGCATGGTAAGATACAGTTATATACAGTAGTGTGAGATACATGATATCACCCTCCCCCAAGGTCTTATCCATTCATACTTTATAGATTCAGTCTCTCAGGTGGCCTACACTCTCGCGTGGAGCATCTTAGTTGTGGTTCAGTTGTTTGCCTTGGTGCCTGATATTCTTTCGGTGTGATTGCTGGTATCTCGTCTGGACTGTCTGTTGAGACTGCCCTTTCCTCAGGTTGTTCCCTCTGTCTGTCCACCAGGTGTGGTGTGAGTTCCACATTGTAGTCTGCCTCTGGTTCTTCAGGATTGTTGATGAATCTACTTTTTACTTGGTCTGCATGCCTCCGGCAGGTTTGGCCATTGTCCATTTGTACAACCAGTAGCCTGTTTCCCTCTTTGTCTGTTACTGTCCCTGCAAGCCATTTGGGACCCCTGCCATAGTTTAGTACAAACACTTTGTCCCCGATCTCATTCCACCTCCCCCTCGAATATCGGTCATGGTACTCAGTTAGCTTCCGGCGCTTTGCCTGAACAATTACATGCATGTCTGGGAGGATTAACGAGAGCCTAGTCTTTAAGGTCCGTTTCATCAATAGTTGCGCGGGGGGAACCCCAGTCAACGAATGCGGACGAGATCTGTATGACAGCAGCAGTCGCGACAGGCGGCTCTGCAGAGTGGGACCTTAGATTTTTAGCATGCCTTATTTAACGATTTGCACTGCTCGCTCCACCTGGCCATTGGAGGCCGGTTTGAACGGTGCCGTCTTAACGTGATTTATGCCGTGGTCAACTATAAAATCTTGAAATTCTGCACTGGTGAACCACGGACCATTATCACTGAGCAATATGTCAGGAATTCCGTGCATTGCAAACATGGTTCTAAAGCTCTCCACAGTGGTGGAGGTGGTACTCAAGTTTAAAATGGTGCACTCGATCCACTTTGAAAATGCATCGACGCCTACGAGGAACATTTTGCCCATGATTGGGCCCGCATAGTCTACATGCACCCGCGTCCACAGTTTGGTGGGCCAGGGCCAGGGGCTTAAGAGGACCTCCCTGGGGGCATTACTGAGTTGGGCACAAATGGTGCACCGCCGGACGCAGAGCTCCAAGTCCGCATCAATGCCAGGCCACCAGACGTGGGATCTGGCTATCCCCGGGTGCTCGCGGTGGAGTCCCAGACAAACGCCTCTCTGCCTCGCAAGGGCATAACTACTCGGCTGCCCTACATCAGGCAGTCTGCCTGTCGTGATAGTTCATGCATGCACCTATGGAAAGGTTTGATCTCCTCGGGGCAGGCATCGCGAGCCTCTGCCCAGTCACCAGTTAAAACACATCTTTTGACCAAGGATAACGTGGGGTCGCTGGTCGTCCAGGCTCTGATTTGGCGAGCCGTCATGGGCGAACCTGTGGATTCAAAGGCATTGATTGCCATGACCATCTCACAGTCCTGTTCGTCGGACCCTTCCGTGGTCGCCAGGGGTAGCCTGCTAAGCGCGTCGGCACAGTTGTTTGCGCATGGTCTGTGCCTTATTGTGTAGTCGTAAGACGCCAGCATGAGTGCCCACCGCTGAATGCGCGCCGAGGCGTTGCCGTTTATTGCCTTGCACTCGGATAGCAAGGACGTGAGGGGTTTGTGGTCGATTTCTAACGTGAACTTGGCCCCGAAAAGGTATTGGTGCATCTTTTTGACACCGTACATGCACGCGAGCGCCTCCTTCTCAATCATACCCTACCCGCGCTCCGCCCGCGATAGTGACCTGGAGGCATAAGCAATGGGTTGTAATTTAGCCGCACCATTGACATGCTGTAAAATGCACCCGACCCCATACACTGATGCATCACATGTAAGAACTAGCTTTTTACCTGGGTCAAAAAAGGCTAGAACACTGTTGGAACATAGAAGGTTGCGTGCCTTATTGAAGGCGCATTCTTGAGCGTCCCCCCAAAACCAATCGCACCCTTTCTGAGTAGCACATGGAGAGGCTCCAACAGCGTGCTCAAGTTCTGCATAAAGTTCCCAAAATAATTGAGTAGCCCGAGAAAGGCGCGCAGTTCCGCGACATTCCGGGGCCTGGGTGCCAGGCGAATTGCTTCAGTTTTGGATTCTGTTGGGCGCATTCCATCAGCAGCAATCCTTCTGCCCAAAAATTCAATCTCGGGCACGAGAAACAGACACTTGGATTTCTTAACTCTTAGGCCTACCCGATCCAATCGACTTAGTACTTCCTCCAAATTGCGGAGATGGGAGTCGGTGTCCCTGCCCTTGATGAGTATGTCATCTTGAAACACAACGATCCCTGGGATGGACTTGAGCAGACTTTCCATGTTGCGCTGGAATATAGCAGCTGCCGACCTGATGCTGAATGGGCATTGACTTACATAAAAAGGCCTCGATGTGTGTTGATGGTGGTGAGTAGCTTAGACTCTTAAGTCAGTTCTTGCGTCATATACGCAGATGTGAGATCTAGTTTCAAGAAAAGCTTTCCTCCAGCCAACGTGGCAAATAGGTCCTCCGCTCTGGGCAGCGGGTATTGGTCCTGTCGGGAGACTCTGTTTATGATAGACTTGTAATCCCCACAGATTTGTACGGATCCATCAGGCTTCATGACCGGGATGATGGGACTTGCCCAGTCGCTAAATTGCACGGGTGAGATAATGCCTTCCCGCAGAAGCCGATCCAGTTCGTGTTCAATCTTTTCCCTCATCACATAAGGCATAGATTTTAACTTTAACCCTTTGAAGGTGCCCACACCTGGCTGAAAGAGATGTTCAAAACGACTTAGAACTGTTGAGCAGGAAGTCCGTTCCTCTGACGACATGGCGTGAACATCATCCCATTTCCAATTTAGTTTTGCCAGCCAGCTTCTCCCCAACAGTGCTGGGAGATCTCCGGGATCAATCCACAGGGAAAGTCGGTTCACCGTCCCTTTGTGTGTGACTGAGAACATGGCCCTGCCAAGGACTGGGATGATTTCTTTGGTATAGGTCCTTAGTTTGGTGTCGATCCTTGTGAGTTTTGGTCTGTTGCTTTTGTGCGACCACAGATGTTCAAATTGTTGGACGCTCATGAAAGATTGACTTGCTCCCGTGTCCAGTTCTATGTTGACGGGTATCCCGTTGAGTAGGACCCTCATCATTATTGAAGGCGTCTTGTTGTAAGAACAGTGGATATTGATCGTGTTGACCCGCTGTACCTCGGCGTCCCGGGCACTGTTCACACCGTCTCCTGGTCCGCTTTCCAACCCTTCCGATTCGTATACCAGCCGAGCTGCTGTTTTTCTGTACATGCGAGCCAGATACCCTCTATAGTTGCAGTTTCTGCAAACAGCATGCTGAAATCGACACCCCCTTGTTAAGTGTCTTCCCCCACATCTCCAGCATAGACCGCTTCCATTGTTTCCGAAGGATGAGCTGCATCTGACTGATCTCTCTTGAGCTTCACTGAGTCTGTAGTTGATTGCTCGAATTGTGGGTTGATGAGGTGTGAACAGCCGTTCATGTGGCCCTTGATTGCTTCTGGCGCCACTGCCTGCTATTGAAGGCCTGCTCTCCTGCCTTTGTCTATGTGTGGGGATAGCGGCTTGTTTCACGCTGTGAACCCCTTGTTCCGATGTTTCGTTAGTTGTCGTACCCGCAGTATAGATCAACCTCGTTTCTTCTTCTCCTGCCAAGACTGTCTGTGCGACCAGTGCTGCTGCCTCTTGGGTCAAGTTCTTGGTCTCTATAAGCTTTCGGAATATGCCTGCTTGGCCTATTCCTTCAATAAAAAAGTCTCTCAGTACTTCTCTCCTTAGTTCATCGGAGAACTCACATAAACTAGCCAGCCTCCGAAGTTCCGCCATAAAGTTGGGTATGCTCTGGCCCACACAGCGTTTGTAGTTGTAGAACCTGTGTCTGGCCATGTGTAGGCTGCTCGCTGGCTTCAGGTGGTCTCTCACCAGTGTGCTCAACTCCTCAAACGACTTGCTTGCTGGTTTCTCGGGTGCCAGCAGGTCCTTCATTAAGCCTTTTGTTTTCGAGCCACAACTGGTCAAGAGATGGACTCTTCTCTTGTCTGCCTTATCGTCGCCCAACCAGTCTTTGGTTACAAAGCTTTGCTGGAGCCTTTCTATAAAGTCTTCCCAATGGTCTCCAGCATTGTATTTCTCATCTGAGCCATTGGTAGCCATTCTGTGGATTCTGTGATCCCGTAACTCATCGCCACTGTAAAGTCCTGACCCTGAAGTATAGACTTACACGAGGCACATGCTGAAGTCAAGGTCACTCTGGACCTGCACCTTTATTTCACAGCTCTCGAATGCCACACTTGCCTGAGACCTGCCTTTATATACCTGTGTGGGACAGGTATGCAGTGTCTCCTGGTGGTAAAGCATGCTTGTGGTTACAGGTCATATCTAGTTACAGTTACAGGTAAGATACAGTGATATACAGTAGTGTGAGATACATGACAACGTGTAGCAGCTCCAACAATGTGCTTAAGTTCGGCAGAAAGTTCCCGAAATAGTTCAAGAGTCCCAGAAATGAACGCAACTCTGATGTGTTGCAGGGCCTGGGCACTCGTCGAATCGCCTCTGTTTTGGATTCGGTAGGCCGAATCCCATCTGCAGCAACCCTCCTGGCCAGGAACTCAACCTCAGGAACCAAAAACACACATTTAGACTTCTTGAGTCGCAGGCCTACCCGGTCCAGTCGGCGTAGCACCTCCTCCAGGTTGTGGAGGTGTTCCTCATTGTGATGAGGATGTCGTCCTGAAATACGATTGTTCCGGGAATGGATTTGAGCAGGCTTTCCATGTTTCTTTGAAAAATCGCGGCAGCTGATCGAATGCCAAACGGACACCTGTTGTAAACAAACAGTCCCTTGTGCATAGTGATGATGGTCAGTAGTTTAGATTCGTCGGCCAGTTCTTGGGTCATGTAGGCTGAAGTGAGGTCCAACTTGGTGAACATCTTGCCGCCTGCCAGCGTGGCAAAAAGGTCCTCCACTCTCGGGAGCGTGTATTGGTCTTATCGGGACACCCGGTTGATAGTGGCCTTGTAGTCGCCACAGATCCTGACAGAGCCATCCGCTTTTAGGACGGGAACGATGGGGCTCGCCCAGTCGCTGAATTCAACGGGCGAGATGATGTCCTCTCTCAGTAACCGGTCCAATTCGCTCTCAATTTTCTCCCGCATCACATACGGCACAGCTCTGGCTTTGTGATGCACTGGTCTGGCGTCCGGGGTGATGCGTATCACTACTTTGGTACCTTTGAACGTCCCAACGCCGGGTTGAAATAGTGACTCAAATTGCTGTAGGACCTGTGAGCATGAACTTCGCTCCACAGATGACGTGGCATGCACATCCCCCCATTTATATACCTAGATGACCAGGTGAAGAGTGTCTCCCACAAGTTCGCCCCCTGTGGTCAAGGTATGCATTTCTTACGTATATCTCAACTAACCAGCTCCTCCCCAACAGTGTGGGACCATTGCTCGGGACAATCCAGAGCGGCAGCTGGTTCACCAATCCATTGTGTGTGATCACCAACATTGCACTGCCTAGCACTGGAATAATTTCTTTGGGGTACGTCCGTAATTGCATCTCAATGCGTTCTAGTTCGGGTCTGCTGGCTTTGAGTGGCCATAGCTTTTCGAATTGTTGAACACTCGTGAGTGACTGGCTGGCCCCCGTGTCTAGCTCCACGCGTACAGGGATGTCGTTTAATAGGACTTTCATCATCATGGGTGGCGTTTTGGTCTATGAGCTGTGAATGTTTGCCACATGAACCCGCTGAACTTCAGCGTCCATTGATTTGCCCCAAGCGTCATCCTGCCTCGCAGACCCCCCATCTGGTTCTTCCACCTCGTATATTAGCCTGGTTACAGGCTTTCTGCACATTCTGGCTAAATGGCCACTGAGGTTACAATTTCTGCAGACAAACTGTTGAAACCTGCAAGTCCTGGCAGCATGTCTGCCCCCACACCTCCAGCATGAAGTGAGATTCCCATTGTTGTGAACAATAGAGCTATTACAAGGCATTCCTCGCTGATTGTCCCTTTGACTGCTCTTGAGCACTCTGTTAGTGGGTGTCAATGGCCCCATCCCGGGCCGCATTGTCCACAGGGGGGGGCGTAAATGTCCGTTCAGCCTGCCATTGTCTCTATTGGAGACTTACTCTTGGATCTATTGCTGCCTGGGGTGTGTCGAACTGCCCTTGCCTGCCTGCGGGGCTCTGTGTCGCGTTTATGATATTGACTCCCTGCTCCATCGCCACGTAGAATTGCTCACATATATTATTTTGGTTTCCTCCTCACCAGCCATAAAAGTCTGAGCCATCAATGCTGCCGCTTCCAAGGTCAAGTCCTTGGTCTCAATTAGCTTTCTGAAAATCCCAGCATGACCGATGCCCTCAATAAAGAAATCCCTTAGCATCTCCCCCCTGCAGGCGTCTGTGAACTTACAGAGGCTGGCCAAGCGCCGGAGGTCCGCAACGAAATCCGGTCTGCTCTGTCCTTCCCGACGTCGGTAGGTATAGAATCTGTGTCGGGACATATGTACGCTGCTCGCTGGTTTGAGGTGTTCACCGATTAGTTTGCTGAGCTCTTCAAATGTTTTGTCCGCCGGTTCTCGGGTGCTAGCAGGTCCTTCATGAGCGCGTAAATCTTCGGTCCACAGCTGGTCAGCAGATGAGCCCTTCGTTTGTCGACCACTGCGTCTCTCAGCCAGTGCTTCGTGACAAAACTCTGCTGGAGCCTCTCAATGAAATCGTCCCAGTCCTCACCAACACAGTATTGTTCATCTGTGCTGCCGGTGGCCATTCTCGTGGGTCGTTGATTCCCGTTTCTCGTCGCCAATGTAAAGTCCTTACACAATACCACAAATCCACACGAGGCACATTCTATGGACAAGGTCACTCCATGACCTGAACCTTTATTCACAGGACCAAGAAGTGATGACTCTGCGTGGGACCTCCCTTTATATAACTGGATGACCAGGTGAGGAGTGTCTCCCACAAGTTCACCCCCCGTGGTCAAGGTGTGCATTTCTTACATATATACAGTTTTGCAGTGTTGTTACATAAAGGTTACATACATGACAGGACCTGCGTAGTCCACATGGATGCGTGACAGTGGCTTCGCGGGCCAGGACCAGGGGCTAAGGGGGGCTTCCCTGGACGCATTGCCCAGCTGGGCACACGTGTTGCACCTGCGAACACAAATTTCCAGGTCTGCATCTCTACCTGGCCACCTAACGTGTGACTTGGCAATTGCCTTCATCATGACAATGCCCGGGTGCTCATTGTGGAGTTCTCTGATGAACACCGCTCTGCCCATCTGGGGCATGACCTCGGTTTCCCCATAGTAGGCAATCGGCCTGAATCGAGAGTTCATCCTTGAGCCTGTGAAATGGTTAAAATTCCTCAGGACATGCCCCATACGTGGCCGCCCAGTTCCCATTCAGGACACATTTCTTGACTAAAGACAGTAGCGGGTCTCTAATTGTCCAGACTTTGATCTGACGGGCTGTCACGAGTGAGCCTTCACTTTCGAAAGCTTCAACAGCCATGACCATCTCAGCAGCATGCTCGGTTGCCCCCTCGGTGGTGGCTAGTGGGAGCCTGCTGAGTGCATCGGCACAGTTTTCAGTGCCCAGTCTGTGCTGAATTGTATAGTCATAGGCGGCTAACGTGAGTGCCCACCTCTGTATGCGGGCTGATGCGTTTGCATTTATGGCCTTGTTGTCGGCCAAAAGTGATGTTAGGGGTTTGTGATCTGTCTCCCGCTCAAATTTCCTGCCAATCAGGTACTGGTGCATTTTTTTTACTGCATATACACATGCAAGCGCATCCTTTTCTACCATCCCGTAGACCTTTTCTGCTTGGGACAGACTTCTGGAGGCATAAGCTACCGGCTGTAACTGACCATTGGCATTGACATGCTGCAACACACACCCGACCCCATAGGACGACGCGTCGCACGTTAAAACAAGTTTCTTACATGGGTCATACAGCGTTAACAGATTGTTGGAGCATAACAAATTGCGTGCTCTATTAAAAGCCCTTTCCTGGCTGTCCCCCCAGACCCAATCGCGACCTTTGCGTAGAAGCACGTGTAGCGGCTCTAGCAGCGTGCTCAATTTGGGAAGAAAGTTACCAAAATAGTTCAGGAGCCCCAGGAACGAACGCAGCTCCGTCGTGTTACGGGGTCTGGGTGCTCTCTGGATCACTTCTGCTTTGGACGCAGTAGGTCTGATCCTGTCTGCTGCTACCCTCATCCCCAGGAATTCTACCTCTGGAGCTAGGAAGACGCACTTTGCCTTTTTCAGTTGCAGCCCTACCCGGTCCAGTCTGCGTAGCACCTCCTCCAGGTTGTGGAGATGTTCTTCAGTATCGCAACCCATGATGAGGATGTCGTCTTGAAAAACCACCACCTTTGGAATCGACTTGAGGAGGCTTTCCATATTTCATTGAAAGATCGCGGCGGCCGAGCGAATCCCGAACGGACATCTGTTGTACTCAAACAAACCCTTGTGTATCATGATGGTGGTCAGCTTCTTCGACTCACTCGCCAGCTCCTGGGTCATGTAAGCTGAGGTCAGGTCCAATTTTGAAAAAAGTTTGCCACCAGATAGCGTCGCAAAGAGGTCCTCCGCTCTCGGTAGCGGGCACTGGTCTTGGAGTGACACACGATTGATGGTGGCCTTATAATCACCACATATCCTGACCGATCCATTCGCCTTGAGCACCGGCACAATCGGGCTCGCCTAGTCACTGAATTTGACTGGCGAGATGATGCCTTCCCTCAGCAGGTGGTCCAATTCGCCTTCTATCTTTTCCCGCATCACGTACGGCATCGCTCTGGCCTTGTGGTGTACTGGCCTGGCGTCTGGGTTTATGTGAATCACTACCTTGGTCCCCACGAAAGTGCCAATGTCGGGTTGAAATAATGAGTCAAATTTGTCCAGGATCTGTGAGCATGATACTCGCTCCACAGAAGAAATTGCATTGACATCGCCCCATTTCCAGTTCATGACAGCAAGCCAACTCCTCCCCAGTAGTGCGGGACCATCCCCCGGGACAATCCAGAGTTGCAATCTGTTCTCCGAATCTTTGTGGGTCACGACTACCATGGCACTACCTTGCACCGGAATGATCTCCTTTGTATATGTCCATAGCTGTGTGTCAATTGGCAATAATTTTGGCCTCCTGGCCTTGGACGCCCACAACTTGTCGAACTGTTTGATACTCATCGGGACTGGCTGGCCCCTGTGTCTAGCTCCATTGATACTGGGATGCCATTGAGGAGCACTTTCATTATTATTAGAGGCATCCTGATGTATGAACTGTATATGTGCTCCACATGAACTCGCTGAACTTCAGCTTCCAGCGATTTCCCCCATTGTTCATTTGGCCTCGTACGGCTTACATCGGGCCCATCCTCCTCGTACATCAACCTGGCTGCAGGCTTCCTGCACATACATGCCAAGTGACCGCTGACATTGCAGTTTCTGTAGGTATATGTGTTTGTCTCCACACCTCCAACATGAGCCGTTGTTGGAAACAAAAGGTCCATTCCCAGTCGATCGTCCCTGACTGTCTCTGTAACTGTCCTTAAGCGCATCATCGACAGGTGTTGATGGCCCCATTACTGGTCGCATTGTCCCTTGCGATGGCATGAATTGCCGTTCAGCTAACCATTGTCTCTGTTGAATTCCCTCTTTGGGTTCGACTACATGCTCGGGCATGTCCGATTGCCCCTGCCTGGTAAATGTCTGGGCCATCAAAGCCGTGGTTTCCAGGGTCAAATCTTTGGTCTCAATCAGTTTTCTGAAAACCCCAGCGTGCCCGATGCCCTCAATAAAAAAGTCTCGCAGCATCTCTGCTCTGCATGCAACTGGGAACTTACATAGACTCGCCAGTCGCCGGAGGTCTGCCACGAAGTCTGGAACGCTTTGTCCTTCTAGCCGCCGATGGGTGTAAAACCGGTGTCTCACCATGTGCATGCTGCTCGGCGGTTTAAAGTGTTCCCCGATCAACTTACTGAGCTCTTCAAAAGTTTTGTCCGCCAGCTTCTCTGGCGCTAGAAGGTCCTTCATCAGGGAATACTTCCTGGATCCACAAACCGTCAGGAGATGAGCCCTGCGTTTGTCGGCCGAATCCTGTCCCAACTATTCCTTGGTGACAAAACTTTGCTGTAGTCTCTCAATAAAATCGTCCCAATCATCACCAACACAGTACCTCTCATCTGTGCTGCTAGTGGCCATGCTCGTGTGGTTTAAATCCCAGTTTCTCGTCGCCAATTATATGTCCTTACTATATAGTATAAATGCACACAAGGCCCATACTTGAGAGAAGGTCACTCTGTGTCCAGTAACCTTTATTAGCCAGCACTGAAGTGATGAAGGTGGGTGAAGCTTCCCTTTTTATACCTGAAAGTCCAGGTTAGGTGTGTCTCCCACAAGTTCACCACCTAGTGGTCAATGTTCTCACGGTGTACAACTTAGGTCAGTTTATACATGAGTTATAATGACAGTTGAATACATGACAGAGGCCATTTTGTCCCATCGTGTCCAAGCCGGTCGATAAAGAACTGCATAGACTCCTCGGTCAGCAGCCCTAAAGGTTACATATAAACCTATGAACAATGAACAATGGTGGAAAGGCAAAGAGCCCCCAGCCCAACCAGTCTGTCTTACAGAACTGCGACACCCCTTATACTGAAACATTCTACACTCCACCCCAATCAGAGCCATGTGATCTCCTGAGAGAGGCAAAAACCAGATAAAAACCCAGGCCAATTTAGGGAGAAAAAATTCTGGGAAAATTCCTCTCCGACCAATCCAGGTGATCGAAACTAGTCCAGGATAATAACACCCCAATTACATTCATGCATGCGTTGACTGCACTTCATGAAAGAAAATATGTCAGGATAACCAGCAGACAACAGATCCTGATTCGTTGCACCGCCACAATGCAACCAACATCCTACCTATAAACTTGCCAAATTCCGGTTAGATTCCAGCCTGTTACTCAGTCGCTAACTCCAATTTTAACCGTGGGCCAGTTTCGTCAGGTGATTTATGGTCTCAGTTAAAAACCCACGCTGCAAAAATAAATGGGTCTCATTTAAATTCCACTGGTGGACTTCCCAGTCATTCCAAGGGGGAAGTGGTGGAAATTTGCATGGCCCAGAAGCCATCCCCCAAGACCAAGTAAGTGACCGGATCGGCTGCCAGGCCGTCCTGAGGGAGTTCCCATGATCGGTTTGCTTGTTGGCTTGGCATGGTAGAATTTGCAGTTAGGCTCTGTTGACATCATCAGGACCCACCTTGGATATGTTAAAAAGAGTTGCCCATGCCACCAGCTCAGGGTAGCAGGTGAAAATTGCAGCGGCGCAGCCCCCGGTGGCTCCCATGCGGTAAACGACCAAGGCGACTTTAATTGCCTGCCTGCCTGATTTCCACTGGGCGGGTAGGGTTAAAATTGACCTCCTCTGCGTCTGTTACGCCCTCTGTAATAGAGGTGATTGAGGGATGATGGGTCGGACAGTTTGGAATCGGCTGCACATTGGTGTGGAGATTAACGTTGGAGGGAGCACTGATAACATGTGCTAAGAGATGAATTTCACTGTAACAGAGAAGACGAGTTGTGAATGCCGACACTGTTGAGCCTCTGTCTTGATAGGCAGATGGGCCACTAAAAGCAGGTGCCCTCCATCTCCAGGAGGTGTTGACAAGGGGAATGACAGAGACAAGAAGTGTGTTCTCCTGCAGGTGCTCTTTCATACAGGTGGGGTCCCCTCTCCTTATCAGATACAATAAGCATTTTGTAGCTGAATATACTAGCCAATATTTTACTGAAAGTTTCTCATCAATTTCTTGAAAGCCTTTAATTTAATTTTAATGGGAATCCAACTCACCTCTAAATACCTTTAATGCACTTTTGGAAAAAAAGACTTGGCATTTAATAAAGTATGTCCAATATCTTATCTCACAGTAGACAAGATGATAGGGGTCAAGGACCTTATACACTAATAATTCAGATGAGCTGAGAGAGGAGTATTTCAGAGAGCGGCTAGTTTAAAATAATTGGACAGCAATACAATGGGGGTCTTTCAGGCATGTTGCAGAGTGCAGCGCCCCCGCCCAGTGAGGAGGTACGTCATTAACTGCAGCTGAAAACTTGCAAATGATAAACTGTCATCTATTGTCCTCATCAGCCTGAGCCTCAGGTGAGGAAGCTGCAGACAAGGATGCCAGTGGCTGATGGGAAGATGATTAGTGAGTTGCCAGAATCCCTTCTTTGGGCAACATTTATGCAGGGGATAGCAACCAAAAAAGAAAGAATGCTTCCTGGCCTAGACATTCTCCTTCCAGTTATCTTTCTTTACCTCTTTCTCAAGAGGAGCTTGATGAGAACTTGCATTTGGTGTGTTTGAAGATAGAAGAACATGGAAGCATCTGAAGTTAGAACCCTTTCTGGAATTTGACCATTCAACCGAAAAGACTACCATAAAGAACTTGCATTAATATAGCATATTTCACATCCAAAACACTTCACAGTCAATGAATTACTTTGTAGTACACAAATAGTGCAGCCAATTTTTATACAATAAAGTGAAGAATGACCAATTTGATTTTGGTGGCAATGATTAAGGGACAACCGTTGGCCAAGATACAAGAAGAACTACCATGCTCTATGTTACAGGGCCTTGGTGAGGCCATACCTTGAATATTGTGTACAGTTTTGGACTCCTAATCTGAGGAAGGGCATTCTTGCTATTGAGGGAGTGCAGTGAAGGTTCACCAGACTGATTCCCGGGATGGCAGAACTGACATATGAAGAAAGACTGGATCGACTAGGCTGAAATTCACTGGAATTTAGAAGAATGAGAGGGGATCTCATAGAAACACATAAAATTCTGACGGGATTGGATAGGAAGAATGTTCCCGATGTTGGGGAAGTCCAGAACCAGGGGTCACAGTCTAAGGGTAAGGGGTAAGCCATTTAGGAACGAGATGAGGAGAAACTTCTTCATTCAGAGAATTGTAAACCTGTGGAATTCTCTACCACAGAAAGTTGTTGATGCCAGTTTGTTAGATATATTCAAAAGGGAGTTAGATGTGGCCCTCACGGCTAAAGGAATCAAGGGGTATGGAGAGAAAGCAGGAATGGGGTACTAAAGTTGTAAAAATGATCAGCCATGATCATATTGAATGGTGATGCAGGCTCAAAGAGCCAATGGCCTACTCCTGCACCTATTTTCTATGTTTCTATGTTTCTATGTCAAACAATGCTATGAAATCTTTGGCATCCTTTTAAACAGATAAATAGGACCTCATATGAAAGAAGGCACAAAAGAATTAGACTAGATTACAAGCTCAAATTCTTGCAGTGGGGATTGAACCCATGTCATTCTGATTCAGAGGCAAGTGTACTACCACTGATCTAATCAGATACTTGATTTAGTTGAGAGAGGGAAATCTTTAAGAAGAGCTAAGTTCAATTAATTTCCTCCGGGCTATTTTCTCAATACTTATTTATTGAAGGAAGACAATAGCCATAGAGCCACAGAATAATACAGAAGAATGAACTAATTAAAGTAATTTTTATGACTGCATTTTTGTTCAACCTTTCTCACTGACTCACCTGGTTAAGATGGTAAGTAGCTGAGCAACTTGGACCAGGAACCGCCTCAGTTTCTGTTGCTGGGCTGTACTGAGTTAGTTAATCCCAGTTGGGCTGGCAGCCAGGATGCTACGATTTTCCCATGCCCCCACCCTCTGGGTTAGGGTTACATAGTGAACGCTACTGGAAATGAACATGTGTGAGCAGTAGTGGGAACAGGACCTGACTCGGCTATGATGCTCCCTGAAGCTGAATTTAAAAAAAAATGATTCTGGGGATGTGGGCGTTGCCGGCAAGGCCAGCATTTAGTGCCTTCCCAATGGATAGTTCCATTTGTTATATCCCTGTTCTGCATGATGACAGAAGAGGAGCAGCAGAAGCAAGCATTCATGGGATGTGGGTGTTATGTATTAATGCTTGGGGGTCACCAGAAACCAGAGGGCGCCGTGATCGGAGGTCATCGGGCTGTACGCATGTGGCATGTGTGCTTGGTCACCTCAATTTAAACTGGGTGTCTTTGTCACGCTGGCACTCTTGGGCTGGAATAAAGATCGATCAGGTTGCACCTGAGTGAGTTTACAGTAACCAGACCCTTGAGTCATTACAATTGGCGACGAGGTAATTTAAGAAGCTTCACATGCACAATGGGCACTGTTGGAATCCTGGAGAGATTCGTGGTGGGTGAGGATTGGGCTGATTTTGTCGACCGCCTGGATCAGTATTTTGTGGCCAACGGCATGGAGGCAGAGGCCTACGCAATTAAGCGCAGGGCAGTTCTCCTCACCATTTGTGGTCCGAACATTTACGGCCTCATGAGGAATCTTCTCTCGCCTGTATGTCTGGCGGAGAAAGGGTATGGGGAATTGTGTACGTTGGTAGGTAACCATCTGAAACCAAAAGAGGGGATCATCATATCACGCTACCGTTTCTACACGCATGTTCGTGCTGAGGACCAGGACGTGTCGGGATTTGTCGCCGACGTGCGACGTCTTGCTGAGCCGTGTAATCTCAGGATTGCTACCAGTGCCACATGCTAGTCAGAGTAGGAATCGCAGGATAGCTCAGATGAATACATAGCTTGAGGAGTGGTGCAGAAGGGAGGGATTCAAATTCCTGGGACATTGGAACTGGTTCTGGGGGAGGTGGGACCAGTACAAACCAGACAGTCTACACCTGTGCAGGACCGGAACCAATGTCCTCGGGAGAGTGTTTACAAGTGCTATTGGAGAGGCGTTAAACTATATGGCATGGAGATGGGAACCTATGCAGGAAGACAGAGGGAAATAGAATGGGGGCAGAAGCAAAAGATAGAAAGAAGAAAAGTAAAATTGGACGGCAGAGAAACCCAAAGCAAAATGCAAAAAGAGCCACATTACAGCAAAATTCTAAAGAGGCAAAGGGTGTTAATAAGACAAGCTTGAAGGCTCTGTGCCTCAATGCGAGGAGTAGTCATAATAAGGTGGACGAATTAACTGCACAGATAGCAGTTAACGGATATGATGTAATTGGCATCACGGAGATATGGCTCCAGGGTGACCAAGTCTGGGAACTCAACATCCAGGGGTATTCAACATTCAGGAAGGATAGACAGAAAGGAAAAGGGGGCGGGGTGGCATTGCTGGTCAAAGAGGAAATTAATGCAACAGTAAGGAAGGACATTAGCTTCGATGATGTGGAATTGGTATGGGTGGAACTACGGAATACAAAAGGGCAGAAAACGCTAGTGGGAGTTGTGTACAGACCACCAAACAGTAGTAGTGAGGATGGGGATAGCATCAAACAAGAAGTTAGGGATGCGTGCAATAAAGTACAGCAGTTATCATGGGCGACTTTAATCTACTTATTGATTGGGCTAATCAAACTGGTAGCAATGCAGTGGAGGAGGATTTCCTGGAGTGTATTAGGGATGGTTTCCTTGGCCAATATGTCGAGGAACCAACTAGAGGGCTGGCCATCCTGGACTGGGTGATGTGTAATGAGAAAGGACTAATTAAAAATCTTCTTGTGTGAGGCTCCTTGGGGAAGAGTGATCATAATATGATAGAATTCTTTATTAAAATGGAGAGTGACACAGTTAATTCAGAGACTAAGGTCCTGAACTTAAGGAAAGGTAGTTGGTGAGAGGGGAGCGACCTGTCAAAAGCCCAGCGGGAGATCGAGCCAGCGGCAGTTGGTGAGAGGGGAGCGACCTGTCAAAAGCCCAGCGGGAGATCGAGCCAGCGGCAGTTGGTGAGAGGGGAGCGACCTGTCAAAAGCCCAGCGGGAGATCGAGCCAGCGGCAGTTGGTGAGAGGGGAGCGACCTGTCAAAAGCCCAGCGGGAGATCGAGCCAGCGGCAGTTGGTGAGAGGGGAGCGACCTGTCAAAAGCCCAGCGGGAGATCGAGAGCCAGCGGCAGTTGGTGAGAGGGGAGCGACCTGTCAAAAGCCCAGCGGGAGATCGAGCCAGCGGCAGTTGGTGAGAGGGGAGCGACCTGTCAAAAGCATACCGGTGCAGCTACAGCGGGAGAGAAAGCAAAATAGAAGTAGAAAGTAATCAAAAAGTGACGTCACAGCCAATGGGGTAAGTGATTGGCTGGTGTTGGGTGAGTAGCTTTTCTTTTATTTTTTATATCAGTAAGTGAACTATAACATTGTTATTACCAATTTAAGGGTATCTAAGGTTAAGACATGGCAGGAGAGCTCAGTCATGTGATATGCTCCTCCTGTACCATGTGGGAACTCGGGGACACTTCCGGTGTCCCTGACGACTACGTGTGTGGGAAGTGTATCCGCCTCGAGCTCTTGACGGTCCGCGTTGCAGAATTGGAGCTGAAGGTGGATTCACTCTGGAGCATCCACGATGCTGAGAATGACGTGAGTATCACGTGTAGTGAGTTGGTCTTACCGCAGGAGAAGGGTCCACAGCCAGATATGGAATGGAAGACCAACAGGAAGAGCAGTGCAAGAAAGATAGTGCAGGAGTCCCCTGTGGTCATCCCCCTGCAAAACAGATACACTGCTTTGAGTACTGTTGGGGAGGATGACTCATCAGGGGAGGGCAGCAGCAGCCAAGTTCATGGCACCGTAGGTGGCTCTGCTGCAAAGGAGGGCAGGAAAAAGAGTGGGAGCGCGATAGTGATAGGGGATTCGATGGTGAGGGGAATAGATAGGCGTTTCTGCGGACGCAACCGAGACTCCAGGATGGTATGTTGCCTCCCTGGTGCAAGGGTCAAGGATGTCTCGGAGCGGGTGCAGGACATTCTGAAATGGGAGGGAGAACAGCCAGTTGTCGTGGTGCACATTGGTACCAACGACATAGGTAAAAAAAGGGATGAGGTCCTACGAAAAGAATTTAAGGAGCTAGGAGCTAAATTAAAAAGTAGGACCTCAAAAGTAGTAATCTCGGGATTGCTACCAGTGCCACGTGCTAGTCAGAGTAGGAATCGCAGGATAGCGCAGATGAATACATGGCTTGAGCAGTGGTGCAGCAGGGAGGGATTCAAATTCTTGGGGCATTGGAACCGGTTCTGGGGGAGGTGGGACCAGTACAAACCGGACGGTCTGCACCTGGGCAGGTCCGGAACCAATGTCCTAGGGGGAGTGTTTGCTAGTGCTGTTGGGGAGGAGTTAAACTAATATTGCAGGGGGATGGGAACCTATACAGGGAGACAGAGGGAGACAAAAAGGAAGCAAAAGCAAAAGACAGAAAGGAGATGAGGAAAAGTGGAGGGCAGAGAAACCCAAGGCAAAGAACAAAAAGGGCCACTGTACAGCAAAATTCTAAAAGGACAAAGGGTGTTAAAAAAACAAGCCTGAAGGCTTTGTGTCTTAATGCAAGGAGTATCCGCAATAAGGTGGATGAATTAATTGTGCAAATAGATGTTAACAAATATGATGTGATTGGGATTACGGAGACGTGGCTCCAGGATGATCAGGGCTGGGAACTCAACATCCAGGGGTATTCAACATTCAGGAAGGATAGAATAAAAGGAAAAGGAGGTGGGGTAGCATTACTGGTTAAAGAGGAGATTAATGCAATAGTTAGGAAAGACATTAGCTTGGATGATGTGGAATCTATATGGGTGGAGCTGCAGAACACTAAAGGGCAAAAATCGTTAGTGGGAGTTGTGTACAGACCTCCAAACAGTAGTAGTGATGTTGGGGAGGGCATCAAACAGGAAATTAGGAGTGCATGCAATAAAGGTGCAGCAGTTATAATGGGTGACTTTAATATGCACATAGATTGGGCTAGCCAAACTGGAAGCAATACGGTGGAGGAGGATTTCCTGGAATGCATAAGGGATGGTTTTCTAGACCAATATGTCGAGGAACCAACTAGGGGGGAGGCCATCTTAGACTGGGTGTTGTGTAATGAGAGAGGATTAATTAGCAATCTCATTGTGCGAGGCCCCTTGGGGAAGAGTGACCATAATATGGTGGAATTCTGCATTAGGATGGAGAATGAAACAGTTAATTCAGAGACCATGGTCCAGAACTTAAAGAAGGGTAACTTTGAAGGTATGAGGCATGAATTGGCTAAGATAGATTGGCTAATGATACTTAAGGGGTTGACTGTGGATGGGCAATGGCAGACATTTAGAGAACGCATGGATGAATTACAACAATTGTACATTCCTGTCTGGCGTAAAAATAAAAAAGGGAAGGTGGCTCAACCGTGGCTATCTAGGGAAATCAGGGATAGTATTAAAGCCAAGGAAGTGGCATACAAATTGGCCAGAAATAGCAGCGAACCTGAGGACTGGGAGAAATTTAGAACTCAGCAGAGGAGGACAAAGGGTTTGATTAGGGCAGGGAAAATGGAGTACGAGAAGAAGCTTGCAGGGAACATTAAGGCGGATTGCAAAAGTTTCTATAGGTATGTAAAGAGAAAGAGGTTAGTAAAAACAAACGTAGGTCCCCTGCAGTCAGAATCAGGGGAAGTCATAACGGGGAACAAAGAAATGGCAGACCAATTGAACAAGTACTTTGGTTCAGTATTCACTAAGGAGGACACAAACAACCTTCCGGATATAAAAGTGGTCAGAGGGTCTATTAAAGAGGAGGAACTGAGGGAAATCTTTATTAGTCGGGAAATTGTGTTGGGGAAATTGATGGGATTGAAGGCCGATAAATCCCCAGGGCCTGATGGACTGCATCCCAGAGTACTTAAGGAGGTGGCCTTGGAAATAGCGGATGCATTGACAGTCATTTTCCAACATTCCATTGACTCTGGATCAGTTCCTATCGAGTGGAGGGTAGCCAATGTAACCCCACTTTTTAAAAAAGGAGGGAGAGAGAAAGCAGGGAATTATAGACCGGTCAGCCTGACCTCAGTAGTGGGTAAAATGATGGAATCAATTATTAAGGATGTCATAGCAGCGCATTTGGAAAATGGTGACATGATAGGTCCAAGTCAGCATGGATTTGTAAAAGGGAGATCATGCTTGACAAATCTTCTGGAATTTTTTGAGGATGTTTCCAATAAAGTGGACAAAGGAGTACCAGTTGATGTGGTATATTTGGACTTTCAGAAGGCTTTCGACAAGGTCCCACACAGGAGATTAATGTGCAAAGTTAAAGCACATGGGATTGGGGGTAGTGTGCTGACGTGGATTGAGAACTGGTTGTCAGACAGGAAGCAAAGAGTAGGAGTAAATGGGTACTTTTCGGAATGGCAGGCAGTGACTAGTGGGGTACCGCAGGGTTCTGTGCTGGGGCCCCAGCTGTTTACATTATACATTAATGATTTAGACGAAGGGATTAAATGTAGTATCTCCAAATTTGCGGATGACACTAAGTTGGGTGGCAGTGTGAGCTGCGAGGAGGATGCTATGAGGCTACAGAGTGACTTGGATAGGTTAGGTGAGTGGGCAAATGCGTGGCAGATGAAGTATAATGTGGATAAATGTGAGGTTATCCACTTTGGTGGTAAAAACAGAGAGACAGACTATTATCTGAATGGTGACAGATTAGGAAAAGGGAAGGTGCAACGAGACCTGGGTGTCATGGTACATCAGTCATTGAAGGTTGGCATGCAGGTACAGCAGGCGGTTAAGAAAGCAAATGGCATGTTGGCCTTCATAGCGAGGGGATTTGAGTACAGGGGCAGGGAGGTGTTGCTACAGTTGTACAGGGCCTTGGTGAGGCCACACCTGGAGTATTGTGTACAGTTTTGGTCTCCTAACTTGAGGAAGGACATACTTGCTGTTGAGGGAGTGCAGCGAAGATTCACCAGACTGATTCCCGGGATGGTGGGACTGACCTATCAAGAAAGACTGAATCAACTGGGCTTGTATTCACTGGAGTTCAGAAGAGTGAGAGGGGACCTCATAGAAACGTTTAAAATTCTGACGGGTTTGGACAGGTTGGATGCAGGAAGAATGTTCCCAATGTTGGGGAAGTCCAGAACCAGGGGTCACAGTCTAAGGATAAGGGGTAAGCCATTTAGGACCGAGATAAGGAGAAACTTCTTCACCCAGAGAGTGGTGAACCTGTGGAATTCTCTACCACAGGAAGTAGTTGAGGCCAATTCACTAAATATATTCAAAAGGGAGTTAGATGAAGTCCTTAGTACTCGGGGGATCAAGGGGTATGGCGTGAAAGCAGGAAGTGGGTACTGAAGTTTCATGTTCAGCCATGAACTCGTTGAATGGCGGTGCAGGCTAGAAGGGCTGAATGGCCTGCTCCTGCACCTATTTTCTATGTTTCTATGTTTCTATGTAACTTTGATGGTATGAGACGTGAATTGGCTAGAATAGACTGGCGAGTGATACTTAAAGGGTTGACTGTGGACAGGCAATGGCAAACATTTAAAGATCACATGGATAAACATCAACAATTGTACATCCCTGTCTGGAGTAAAAATAAAATGGGGAAGTGGCTCAACCGTGGCTAACAAGGGAAATTAAGGATAGTGTTAAATCCAAGGAAGAGGCGTATAAATTGGCCAGAAGAAGCAGCAAACCTGAGGACTGGGAGAATTTTGTAATACAGCAGAGGAAGGCAAAGGGTTTAATTAGGAGGGGGAAAATAGAGTATGAGAGGAAGCTTGCTGGCAACATAAAAACTGACTGCAAAAGCTTCTATCGATATGTGAAGAGAAAAAGATTAGTGAAAACAAATGTAGGTCCCTTGCAGTCAGATTCAGGTGAATTTATAATGGGGAACAAAGAAATGGCAGACAAGTTAAACAAATACTTTGGTTCTGTCTTCATGAAGGAAGACCCGAATAACCTTCTGGAAATACGAGGGGACCAAAGGTCTAGAGGGAAGGAGGAACTGAAGGAAATCCTTATTAGGCAGGAAATTGATGGGATTGAAGGCCGATAAATACCCGGAGCCTGATAGTCTGCATCCCAGAATACTTAAGGAAGTAGCCCTGGAAATAGTGGATGCATTGGTGATCATTTTCCAACAGTCTATCAACTCTGGATCGGTTGCTATGGACGGAGGGCAGCTAATGTAACACCACTTTTTAAGAAAGGAGGGAGAGAGAAAGCAGGTAATTATAGTCCGGTTCGCCTGACATCAGTAGAGTGGAAAATGTTGGAATCAATTATTAAGGATGAAATTGCAGCACATTTGGAAAGCAGTGATGGGATCGGTCCAAGTCAGCATGGATTTATGAAAGGGAAATCCTGTTTGATAAATCTTCTAGAATTTTTTGAGGATGTAACTGGTAGAGTGGACAAGGGAGAACCAGTGGATGTGGTGTATTTGGACTTTCAAAAGGCTTTTGACAAGGTCCCACACAAGAAATTGGTGTGCAAAATTAAAGCACATGGTATTGGGGGTAATGTACTGACGTGAATGGAGAACTAGTTGGCAGACAGGAAGCAGCGACTCGGGATAAATGGGTCCTTTTCATAATGGCAGGCAGTGACTAGTGGGGTGCCGCAGGGTTCTGGGCTGGGACCCCAGCTCTTTACAATATACATCAATGATTTGGATGAGGGAATTGAGTGTAATAACTCCAAGTTTGCAGATGACACTTAAACTATGTGGCGGTGTGAGCTGTGAGGAGGACGCTAAAAGGCTGCAGGGTGACTTGGACAGGTTAGGTGAATGGGCAAACTCATGGTAGATGCAGTATAATGTGGATAAATGTGAGGTTATCTATTTTGGTGGAAAAAACACAAAGGCAGAATAATATCTGAATGGCGGCAGATTAGGAAAAGGGGAGGTGCAACGAGACCTGGGTGTCATGGTACATCAGTCATTGAAAGTTGGCATGCAGGTACAGCAGGCGGTGAAGAAAGCAAATGGTATGTTGGCCTTCATAGCTAGGGGATTAGAGTATAAGAGCAGGGAGGTCTTACTGCAGTTGTACAGGGCCTTAGTTAGGCTTCACCTGGAATATTGTGTTCAGTTTTGGTCTCCTAATCTGAGGAAGGACATTCTTGCTATTGATGGAGTGCAGCGAGTTCACCAGACTGATTCCCGGGATGGCAGGACTGACATACGAGGTGAGACTGGATCGACTGGGCCTGTATTCACTGGAGTTTAGAAGGATGAGAGGGGATCTCATAGAAACATATAAAATTCTGACGGGACTGGACAGGTTAGATGCAGGAACAATGGTCCCGATGTTGGGGAAGTCCAGGACGAGGGGACATAGTCTAAGGATAAGGGGTAAGCCATTTAGGACTGAGATGAGGAGAATCTTCTTCACTCAGAGAGTTGTTAACCGGTGGAATTCCCTACCGCAGAGAGTTGTTGATGCCAGTTCATTGGATATATTCAAGAGGGAGTTAGTATGGCCCTTACGGCTAAAGGGATCAAGGGGTATGGAGAGAAAGCAGGAAAGGGGTATTGAGGTGAATAATCAGCCATGATCTTATTGAATTGTTGTGCAGGCTCGAAGGGCCGAATGGCCTACTCCTGCACCTATTTTCTATGTTTTTATATAAGTTCGGGAATATGCTGGAAAACAAGCTGCGTGATGTCTTCGTGATAGGCATCAGCCATGATGCGATCCTCAGGAAGCTGTTGGCTGCAGAGACGCTGGATTTGAAAAAGGCCATCGCGACTGCCCAGGCATGACTGACGACAGATGATAATTTGAGGCAGATATCATCGACGAATCAGAGTTCCACGGCAAGTACTGTAAACAAGATGGTGTCCTCTTCGGGCAGAGCTGCTGACGCGAAACCTGCCACTGCTCAGAGCCCTCCATCTGGTTCGATCCAGATTTTACCCTGTTGGTGTTGTGGGGGCAATCCTCGGCCTCATCAGTGTCAGTTCAGACAATACTCATGCAATGGATGTTCGAAAATGGGGCAGCTTCACAGGATGTGTCCACAATGGAGCAAGCGTGGTGCGGCTCACCATGTGGTTGATGAGGACCAGTTCAGTGATGGCCCGGATATGCAACCTGAGGAGGAAGTGAATGGAATGTATTCATTCCTGAGCAAGAGCAAGCCGGTAGTTATTAATGTGAAGCTGAATGGTGTGCCTGTATCAATGGAGCTGGGCACAGGTGCGAGCCAGTCGATAATGAGCCAAAGTACATTCGACAAGCTGTGGAACACTAAGGCTGCGAAAGCGCTGAGTCCAGTCAATGCCAGGTTGCGTATTTATACTAAGGAACTCATAACGGTGCTCGGCAGTGCAGCAATCGAAGTGTCATATAACGGTGTGGCTCACGAGCTACCATTATGGATCATCCCAGGTAATGGTCCAACACTGTTCGACAGGAATTGGCTCGAAAAAATCACGCTGAACTGGAATGATGTCAAGATGGTGTCCTCGGTGGATGATACTTCGTGTGCTCAAGTATAGAAAAAGTTACCTTCTTTGTTTGAACCGGGCATTGTTAATTTTACGGGAGCCAAGGTACAGATTCACCTGTACTCCAATGCAAGGCCTGTCTAACACAAAGCTCGGTCTGTTCCATACATGATGAGGAAGAAGGTTGAAATTGAGCTTGACAGACTCCACCATGAAAGAATCATATCACCGGTCGAGTTTAATGAGTGGGCTAGTCCCATTGTTCCTGTGTTGAAGAGTGATGGCACTGTCAGGATTTGTGGAGACTACAAGGTTACGATTAACCGATTTTCAAAACAGGATCAGTATCCGTTACTGAGGGCTGATGACCTGTTTGCCATGCTAGCTGGTGGAAAGTCGTTCACGAAACTGGATCTTATGTCGGACTATATGACCCAGGAGCTTGTCGACACTTCGAAGAAACTCACCTGCATGAACACCCATAAAGGACTGTTCGTCTACAACAGGTGTCCTTTTGGGATTCGTTCGGCTGCAGCCATATTTCAGAGGAATATGGAGAGTTTACTGAAGTCCGTTCGTAGAACTGTCATGTTTCAAGATGACATTCTGGTCACAGGTCGTGACACTGTTGAACATCTGAACAATCTTGAAGAAGTCCGACAGCGTCTGGACAAAGTGGGACTCAGGCTGAAACGCTCGAAGTGTGTATTCATGGCACCTGAAGTCGAATTCCTCGGGAGGAAGATTGCTGCTGGTGGCATCAGGCCCACTGATTCGAAAACCGAGGCCATCAAAAATGCACCCAGGCTCAGAATGTGACAAAGCTGCGTTCGTTCCTTGGGCTACTCGACTACTTTTGTAATTTCTTACCCAGATTGAGCACTTTTCTCGAGTCACTGCATGTGTTACTAAGAAAAGGTGACAACTGGGTCTGTGGCACATCTCAAGATCTTTGAGAAAGCCAACAATCTGCTATGTTCAAACAAGTTGCTTGTTCATCATGATCTGCATAAGTGCCTTGTATTGGCCTGATGCTTCATCATATAGGGTTGGCTGCATACTCCAACAAGCAAATGAATCGGGCAAGCTACAACCTGTTACGTCTGCTTCGAGAAGTCTGTCTAAAGCATAAAGAGCCTACAGTATGGTAAAGAAAGAACTTTGGCCTGCATGCATGGGGTAAAAAAAATGCACCAGTACCTGTTTGGTCTTTGTTTTGAAGTAGAAATGGACCACAAGCCACTCATTTAATTATTTGAAGAAAACAAAGGTATTAATACCAATGCATCATCCCGCATTCAAAGGTGGGCGCTGACATTGTCTGCGTATGATTACGTCATCCATCACAGACCTGGTACTGAGAAATGTGCTGATGCACTGAGTCGTCTGCCCTTACCCACAACTGAGATGGAGGCGCCTCAACCTGCAGATCTACTGTTAGTAATAGATGCTTTTGAGAGTGAAGGAACTCCTGTCACTGCTCAACAAGTTAGGATCTGGACCAGCCATGACCCTATTTTATCGGTTGTGAAATGGTGTGTACTCAGTGGTGATTGGTCTGCCATGCCTATGGAGATGCGTGAGGAGACCAAACCTTACAACTGTCGCAAGGATGAGCTGTCCATTAAGTCAGACTGTTTACTGTGGGGTAATCGTGTAATTATGTCTAAGAAAGGTAGAGAAAAATTTGTACGTGAACTTCATAGCACTCATCCTGGTATTGTCATGATGAAGTCCATTGCTAGGTCTCATGTATGGTGGCCTGGAATTGACTCTGATCTGGAATCATGCGTGCATCAGTGTAATACTTGCATGCAGCTAAGAAAAGTACCAGCAGAATCTCCACTGAGTCTTTGGTCATGGCCATCCAAACCATGGTCGAGGATCCACATTGATTTTGCGAGCCCGTTCCTCCGAAAGATGTTTTTTGTCGTAGTAGATGTATGTTCTAAGTGGATAGAGTGTGTTATTATGTCATCCAGCACGTCTACAGCTACCATTGAGAGCCTTCGTATCATGCTTGCGACTCATGGTTTGCCTGACATTGTTGTGAGCGACAACGGATCTTGCTTCACAAGTCTTGAGTTCCAGGAGTTCATGAAACTCAATGGCATCAGACATGTGAGATCAGCTCCATTCAAGCCTGCTTCTAATGGTCAAGCAGAACATGCCATTCAAACGATCAAGCAAAGTATGATACGTGTAACTCAGGGCTCACTGCAGAGATGGTTGTCATGTATATTGCTTAGTTACAGGTCAAGACCTCATACGTTTAGTGGGGTTCCTCCTGCTGAACTACTGATGAAGAAAAATCTCAAGACCAGGCTTTCTCTTGTTCATCCTGATTTGAATAATCGTGTTGAAAACAGATGTCAAAGTCAGCAATGGTGTCATGATCGTGTTGCCGTGTCACGTGACATCTCGATCAACGATCTGGTTTATGTACTGAACTATGGTCAAGGTCCAAAGTGGATCGCCGACACTGTTACAGCCAAGGAGGATAACAGAGTGTTTATTGTCATGCTCAAGAATGGGCAAACAAGCAGGAAATACCTTGCCCAGGTTAAACTGCGGCACATGGATGAACTGGAACCGAGTGAGGAAGAAGCAATCAGTGAGAACCAGTGGATGTGGTGTATTTGGATTTTCAAAAGGCTTTTGACAAGGTCCCACACAAGAGATTGGTGTGCAAAATTAAAGCAGATGGTTTTGGGGGTAATGTGTTGACGTGGATGGAGAACTGGTTGGCAGACAGGAAGCAGAGAGTCGGGATAAACGGGTTCTTTTCAGAATGGCAGGCAGTGACTAGTGGGGTGCCGCAGGGCTCAGTGCTGGGACCCCAGCTATTTACAATATACATCAATGATTTAGATGAAGGAATTGAGAGTAATATCTCCATGTTTGCAGTGACACTAAGCTGGTTGGCAGTGTGAGCTGTGAGGAGGACGCCACGAGGCTGCAGGGTGACTTGGACAGGTTAGGTGAGTAGACAAATGCATGGCAGATGCAGTATAATGTGGATAAATGTGAGGTTATCCACTTTGGTGGCAAAAACATGAAGGCAGAATATTATCTGAATGGTGGCAGATTAGGAAAAGGGAGGTGCAACGAGACCTGGGTGTCATGGTACATCAGTCATTGAAGGTTGGCATGCAAGTGCAGCAGGCAATGAAGAAGGCAAATGACATGTTGGCCTTCATAGTTAGAGGATTTGAGTATACGAACAGGGAGGTCTTGCTGCAGCTGTACAAGGCCTTGGTGAGGCCTTACCTGGAATATTGTGTTCAGTTTTGGCCTCCTAATCTGAGGAAGGATGTACTTGCTATTGAGCGAGTGCAACGAAGGTTCACCAGACTAATTCCCAGGATGGCAGGACTGACATATGAGGAGAGACTGGATCGACTGGGCCTGTATTCACTGGAGTTTAGAAGGATGAGAGGGGATCTCAAAGAAACATATAAAATTCTGATGGGACTGGACAGGTTAGATGCAGGAAGAATGTTCCCGATGTTGGAGGAGTCCAGAATCAGGGGTCACAGTCTAAGGATAAGGAATAAGCCATTTAGGACTGAGATGAGGAGAGTTGTTAACCTGTGGAATTCTCTTCCGCAGGGAGTTGTGAATGCAAGTTGGTTAGATGTATTCAAGAGGGAGTTGGATGTGGCCCTTATGGCTAAAGGGATCAAGGGGTATGGAGAGAAAGCAGGAAAGGGGTACTGAAGGAATGATCAGCCATGATCTTATTGAACGGTGGTGCAGGCTCAAAGGACTGAATGGCCTACTCTTGCACCTATTTTCTATGTTTCTATGTGACCAGCCAACCATTGTTCACTCAACGATCACCAAGTAAAAGATCCTCTTGGAATGAGTGATCATAGTATGGTTGAATTTGTAATACAGATTGAGGGTGAGGAAGTAGTGTCTCAAACGAGCGTACTATGCTTAAACAAAGGGGACTACAGTGGGATGAGGGCAGAGTTGGCTAAAGTAGATGGGAACACAGACTAAATGGTAGCACAATTGAGGAACAGTGGAGGACTTTTAAGGAGCTCTTTCATAAAATATATTCCAGTGAAAAAGAAGGGCGGTAAGAGAAGGGATAACCAGCCGTGGATAACCAAGGAAATAAAGGAGAGTATCAAATTAAAAATCAATGCGTATAAGGTGGCCAAGGTTAGTGGGAAACTAGAAGATTGGGAAAATTTTAAACGACAGCAAAGAATGATTTAGAAAGCAATAAAGAAAGGAAAGATAGATTACGAAAGTAAACTTGCGCAAAATATAAAAACAGATAGTAAAAGCTTTTACCGATATATAAAATGGAAGAGAGTGACTAAAGTAAATGTTGGTCCCTTAGAAGATGAGAAGGGGGATTTAATAATGGGAAATGTGGAAATGGCTGAGACCTTAAACAATTATTTTGCTTCGGTCTTCACAGTGGAAGACACAAAAACCATGTCAAAAATTGCTGGTCACAGGAATGTGGGAAGGGAGGACCTTGAGACAATTACTATCACTAGGGAGGTAGTGCTGGACAGGCTAATGGGACTCAAGGTAGACAAGTCCCCTGGTCCAGATGAAATGCATCCCAGGGTATTAAAAGAGATGGCGGAAGTTATAGCAGATGCATTCGTTATAATCTACCAAAATTCTCTGGACTCTGGGGAGATACCAGCGGATTGGAAAGCAGCTAATGTAACGCCTCTGTTTAAAAAAGGGGGCAGACAAAAGGCAGTTAACTATAGGCCGGTTAGTTTAACATCTGTAGTGGGGAAAATGCTTGAAGCTATCATTAAGGAAGAAATAGCGGGACATCTAGATAGGAATAGTGCAATCAAGCAGACGCAACATGGATTCATGAAGGGAAAATCATGTTTAACTAATTTACTGGAATTCTTTGAGGATATAACGAGCATGGTGGATAGAGGTGTACCGATGGATGTGGTGTTTAGATTTCCAAAAGGCATTCGATAAGTTGCCACACAAAAGGTTACTGCAGAAGATAAAGGTACGCGGAGTCAGAGGAAATGTATTAGCATGGATAGAGAATTGGCTGGCTAACAGAAAGCAGAGAGTCAGGATAAATGGGTCCTTTTCGGGTTGGAAATCGGTGGTTAGTGGTGTGCCACAGGGATCGGTGCTGGGACCACAACTGTTTACAATATACATAGATGACCTGGAAGAGGGGACAGAGTGCAGTGTAACAAAATTTTCAGATGGCACAAAGATTAGTGGGAAAGCGGGTTGTGTTGAGGACACAGAGAGGCTGCAAAGAGATTTAGATAGGTTAAGCGAATGGGCTAAGGTTTGGCAGATGGAATACAATGTCAGAAAGTGTGAGGTCATCCACCTTGGGAAAAAAAACAGTAAAAGGGAATATTATTTGAATGGGGAGAAATTACAACATACTGCGGTGCAGAGGGACCTGGGGGTCCTTGTGCATGAATCCCAAAATGTTAGTTTGCAGGTGCAGCAGGTAATCAGGAAGGCAAATGGAATGTTGGCCTTCATTGCGAGAGGGATGGAGTACAAAAGCAGGGAGGTCCTGCTGCAACTGTACAGGGTATTGGTGAGGCCGCACCTGGAGTACTGTGTGCAGTTTTGGTCACCTTACTTAAGGAAGGATATACTAGCCTTGGAGGGGGTACAGAGACGATTCACTCGGCTGATTCCGGAGATGAGGGGGTTACCTTATGATAGATTGAGTAGACTGGGTCTTTACTCATTGGAGTTCAGAAGGATGAGGGGTGATCTTATAGAAACATTTAAAATAATGAAAGGGATAGACAAATAGAGGCAGAGCGGTTGTTTCCACTGGTCGGGGAGACTAGAACTAGGGGGCACAGCCTCAAAATACGGGGGAGCCAATTTAAAACTGAGTTGAGAAGGAATTTCTTCTCCCAGAGGGTTGTGAATCTGTGGAATTCTCTGCCCAAGGAAGCAGTTGAGGCTAGCTCATTGAATGTATTCAAATCACAGATAGATAGATTTTAACCAATAAGGGAATTAAGGGTTATGGGGAGCAGGCGGGTAAGTGGAGCTGAGTCCACGGCCAGATCAGCCATGATCTTTTTGAATGGTGGAGCAGGCTCGAGGGGCTAGATGGCTACTCCTGTTCCTAATTCTTATGTTCTTATGTTCTTATGAATGTCGTCCAGGTCTTTCTGAATGCTGGCATGGACTGCTTCGTTATCTGAGGAGTTGCAAATGGAACTGAACACTGTGCAATCATCAGTAAACATCCCCACTTCTGACTTTATGTTGGAGGGAAGGACATTAACGAAACAGCTGAAGATGCTTGGGCCTAGGGCACTACCCTGAAAAACTTCTGCAGTGATACCCTGGGGCAGAGCTGATTGACCTCCAACAACCAAACCACAACCATCTTCCTTTGCACTAGTTATGACTCCAGCCAGTGGACAATTTACCCCCTGATTCCTATTGACTTAAATTAAACTAGGGCTCCTTGATGCCACATTTAGTCAAATGCTGTCTTGATGTCAAGGGCAGTCACTCTCACCTCACCTTTGGAATTCAGCTCTTTTATACGTGTTTGGACCAAGGCTGTAATGAGGCTGCAATGAATGGTCCTGGTGGAATCCAGACTAGGCATCAGTGAGCAGGTTTTTGGTGAGTAAGTGCCACTTGATAGCACTGTTGCTGACACCTTTATTCACTTTGCTGATGATTGAGAGTAGACTGATTGGGCGGTAATTGGCCGGATTGGCTTTGTCCTGCTTTTTGTGGATAGGACATACCTGGGCAGTTGTTCATATTATTGGGTAGATGCCAGTGTTGTAGCTGTACTGGAACAGCTTGACTAGAGGCGCGGCTAGTTCTGGAGCACAAGTCTTCAGCACAACAGCCGGAATGTTTTCAGCACCCAAATCCTTTGCTGTATCCAGTGTGCTCAGCCGTTTCTTGATAGCTTGATGCCATGCTATCCTTGAAATTGTAGGTCCTTGCCGTGTCCAAGCTTGTGCATGGGGATATTTACCAGAATTGCAGCAGGAAAAAGAAAGGAGGCCAAAGGAAGATTGTGTTACTCGCTAATGTCAAAATTCATGTTGTTTTGGTGAGCTCCACTCTAGGATGTTAGCTCACCCAATCAAATACATACATAACTAGTCCACTAGCCTGGCCCCTTGAAGTGATTTTTTTTAATGTTAATTACCGTTCCTACAGTTTAATTAAAATTTGTGTTTTTCTGTTGGAATGAGCATTGTTATTTAGTTGCTGTGCATCTTAACATTGAATATTTGCTAAACTTTCTTACAGTATTGTGGTAAATACTACTGCAAAAGAACGTGTAGCAAACAAAGCGTTGAGGACAGGAATTTCTGTGGGAGCGCCAGTATTGAGCTCTGCAACTTAGTTGAGAAAGGGGCCTTCAATTGGAGGTACAACAGAAGAGGTATTGAGGGGAATTTTAACCCCAAAAATCAGGAGGGGTGAGGTCGGGTGGGAGGTTAAAGTGTTAAAAATCTGAATCCGGACCGCAACCCGCCACTTCCAGTTTAACAAAGGCAGGATTGGGGCAGCAGCCAAACCGCTCCCAGGAGGATGGTTGTAACTTTAAATATGATAATGAGACTGAAAGCCTCAGATTTAACCTGCTTTGCAGGTTTAACTGTGGCCGGCCAGGGTTCCCGGACTCAGGAATCCCAACAGCTGCAGCGAGGAGAGGACTGCCTCGGGGAGCAATCCTTATGGGCCAGGAGGAGCGGGAGTGCTTCACCCCCAACCCACCAAGCTCCCCCACCCTGAGGTCAGGGATTGGACCTGACTGGAAGCCGAGCCTGTCAATCAGGCTGAATTCCAGGCGGGAAACCTGTTTGTGACTTCACGCGCATGCTGTGGAATTAAAACAGCATTTGGGGACACCCGGACTTCTAGGTTTTTCATGCTCTACCAGGCACCCCCACTCCCAACGTGTCTCCAGGTAAAACTTCCGACTATTATGTCTGTCCCTTCACTATTCCAGGGCCTGTATGTGGGTACAGTAGTGTTATTGAATTATTAATCCAGAGCCCTGGACTCATGAGCCAGCAAATGTCTGTTCAAATCCTGCCATGGCAGTTTGAGAATTTCAATTCACAAAATCTGGAAATTAAAAAACTATTATCAGTAAAATTTAACATGAAGCTATTGGATTGTTGCAAAAGTCCAACTGGTTCACTAATTCCATTTAGAGAAGGAAATCTACCGGTCTGATCTATATCTGACTCGAGGTTTACTCATAACTGCCCTCCTTAACTCTCCTCTAACAAGCCACTCAGTTGTATCAAACCATGGCAACTAGGGATGGCAATAAATTCCAGAGACAACCACATCCAGAGAATGAATTAAAGAAATGTTGTTGGGGGTACTGGCTCTCCTACATGAGTGTACCTTTGGAAACCTGTCTTCGCTACATCCACTTCCTGTGCAAGTCCGGCTAAATGCCCAGCCCTTGTGGTGCACTCCCAGAGTTATGGCTGCCGTACATCAGTCCCATTGAGCCTTGTCACTTTATTACAATCATATAGAAAAATGGAACGTTTATTTGCATGCTTTGCATGATATTCTCCCAGAGGCCTGCTACACCTCATAATTTTGAGTCATGTCATGCATACTGTGCCCCAATATTAAGAATATATACAAAGATATGTAGACTTACTTTTGCACTCCTCCTTGTGTCATTAGTAGTTAATTAATTGAACTTGAGAGACTGCATTCATATTGGTTAGGATGCCCTGTATTGTAATGGGGCCCAAAAACAGGCATTCAGCTCATTACCTATCCAGACAGGAGGCCCAACCTCTATTTTAGGCCCCTTTCCAATATTGGATCATGACTGACCGCAGCCACGTTGCCCCTTGGCTCCAATGACAAATGCAGATAGAAGCATTCTTTGCAAAGGGCGATCATCAATCCTTTAAGTGCTGCTGCGGTGCTGAAAATCAATGAGGGGAAGGAACAAGACTTGTAATTTGCAGCAAAGGTAACTCATCCCATTACCTGAACTTGTCCATAAAACCAGACTGCAGCAACAGTTATATCTTCAGGAAAGGAAGGCCTTTCACGGAAAAAAGAGAGAAATGAAGAAATGTTTGCATCTTATTAACTCAATACGCTCAATTGTATTCTCTCTCATGACTTGACAAGCCTTGCCACTAAAATTATGTCAAGTTTTGTTAAAAAAAAAACAATGGTAACAAGTTGATCTCCCAGAAGTGAGGCTTTGATTTTGACTTTTGGGCAACGAACTAGCTGTTCCGGCGACAGAAAGGCATCTACGATTTTGAGACACCGGCCTTCTTTAAATCTGGCAGGCAAGCTGCGAGGCGATAAACAGACATCCTAGTGCAGCTCGATGGATTGAGACCTCAAGTTTGAGGGATACGTGGAGAGATGTGAGTCCGGGGTTGGCGAGAGGCCTACAAAAGGCCGTGAGAGGCGTCGGGAGGTGCGTGGAGAGGCGTGAGTCCGGGGTCGGCGAGAGGCCTACAAAAGGCCGCGAGAGGCGTCGGGAGATGCGTGGAGAGATGTGAGTCCGGGGTCGGCGAGAGGCCTACAAAAGGCCGCGAGAGGCGTCCTGCGTGGAGAGATGTGAGTCCGGGGTCGGCGAGAGGCCTACAAAAGGCCGCGAGAGGCGTCGGGAGGTGCATCGGAGAGGCGTGAGTCCGGGGTCGGCGAGAGGCCTACAAAAGGCCATGAGAGGCATCGGGAGGTGCATCGGAGAGGCGTGAGTCCGGGGTCGGCGAGAGGCCTACAAAAGGCCATGAGAGGCATCGGGAGGTGCGTGGAGAGGCGTGAGTCCGGGGTCGGCGAGAGGCCTACAAAAGGCCACGAGAGGCGTCGGGAGATGCGTGGAGAGGTGTGAGTCCGGGGTCGGCGAGAGGCCTACAAAAGGCCACGAGAGGCGTCGGGAGATGCGTGGAGAGGCGTGAGTCCGGGGTCGGCGAGAGGCCTACAAAAGGCCACGAGAGGCGTCGGGAGATGCGTGGAGAGGTGTGAGTCCGGGGTCGGCGAGAGGCCTACAAAAGGCCGCGAGAGGCGTCGGGAGATGCGTGGAGAGACGTGAGTCCGGGGTCGGCGAGAGGCCTACAAAAGGCCGCGAGAGGCGTCGGGAGATGCGTGGAGAGACGTGAGTCCGGGGTCGGCGAGAGGCCTACAAAAGGCCGCGAGAGGTGTCGGGAGATGCGTGGAGAGGCGTGAGTCCGGGGTCGGCGAGAGGCCTACAAAAGGCCACGAGAGGCGTCGGGAGATGCGTGGAGAGGTGTGAGTCCGGGGTCGGCGAGAGGCCTACAAAAGGCCGCGAGAGGCGTCGGGAGATGCGTGGAGAGACGTGAGTCCGGGGTCGGCGGGAGGCTACAAAAGGCCATGAGAGGCGTCGGGAGGTGCGTGGAGAGGCGTGAGTCCGGGGTCGGCGGGAGGCCTACAAAAGGCCATGAGAGGCGTCGGGAGGTGCGTGGAGAGGCGTGAGTCCGGGGTCGGCGGGAGGCCTACAAAAGGCCATGAGAGGCGTCGGGAGGTGCGTGGAGAGGCGTGAGTCCGGGGTCGGCGGGAGGCCTACAAAAGGCCGCGAGAGGCGTCGGGAGATGCGTGGAGAGACGTGAGTCCGGGGTCGGCGGGAGGCCTACAAAAGGCCATGAGAGGCGTCGGGAGGTGCGTGGAGAGGCGTGAGTCCGGGGTCGGCGGGAGGCCTACAAAAGGCCATGAGAGGCGTCGGGAGGTGCGTGGAGAGGCGTGAGTCCGGGGTCGGCGGGAGGCCTACAAAAGGCCATAAGAGGCGTCGGGAGGTGCGTGGAGAGGCGTGAGTCCGGGGTCGGCGGGAGGCCTACAAAAGGCCATGAGAGGCGTCGGGAGGTGCGTGGAGAGGCGTGAGTCCGGGGTCGGCGGGAGGCCTACAAAAGGCCATGAGAGGCGTCGGGAGATGCGTAGAGAGGCGTGAGTCCGGGGTCGGCGGAAAGCGAGCCGGTGCAGCTACAGGGAGAGGGCAAAAAAGAAGTAGAAAGAAACAGAAAGGTGACGTCACAGCCAAGGGGGTAAGCGATTGGCTGTTGATTGCTGAGTAGTTTTTCTTTTTTCTCTTCTATAACAGTGAGTAAACTTTAGCAATGTTGTTGCCAATTTAAGTTAATCGAAGGGTTAAGTCATGACAGGAGAGCTCGGTCACGAGATATGCTCCTCCTGTACCATGTGGGAACTCAGGGACACTTCCGGTGTCCCTGACGACTACGTGTGCGGGAAGTGTATCCGCCTCTAGGTCCTGACGGACTGCGTTGTGGAGTTGGAGCTAAGGGTGGATTTACTCTGGAGCATCCACGATGCTGAGAATGACGTGAGTAGCACGTGTAGCGAGTTGGTCTTACCGCAGGTGAAGGGCCCACAGCCAGCTAGGGAATGGAAGACCAGCAGGAAGAGCATTGCAAGGAAGGTAGTGCAGGGGACCCCTGCGGTCATCCCCCTGCAAAACAGATACACCGCTTTGGGTACTGTTGAGGAGGATGACTCATCAGGGGAGGGCAGCAGCAGCCAAGTTCATGGCACCGTGGCTGGCTCTGCTGCACAGAAGGGTGGGAAAAAGAGTGGGAGAGCTATAGTGATAGGGGACTCTATTGTAAGGGGAATAGATAGGAGTTTCTGCGGCCGCAACCAAGACTCCAGGATGGTATGTTGCCTCCCTGGTGCAAGGGTCAAGGATGTCTCAGAGCAGCTGCAGAGCATTCTGGAGAGGGAGGGTGAACAGCCAGTTGTCGTGGTACATGTAGGTACCAATGATATAGGTAAGAAGCGGGAAGAGGTCCTACAAGCTGAATTTAGGGAGCTAGGAGTTAAATTAAAAAGTAGGACCTCAAAGGTAGTAATCTCTGGATTGCTACCAGTGCCACGTGCTAATCAGAGTAGAGGGAGCAGGATAGTTAGAATAAATACGTGGCTTGAGCAGTGGTGCAAGAGGGAGGGATTCAAATTCCTGGGACATTGGAACCAGTTCTGGGGGAAGTGGGACCTGTACAAAAGGGACGGTCTGCACTTGGGCAGGACTGGAACTGATGTCCTAGGGGTAACATTTGCTAATGCAGTTCGGGAGTGTTTAAACTAATATGGCAGGGGGCAGCGAGATAGGGCGAAGTAATATGGAGTCAGAAACAGATGGTAGAAAGGTAAAAAGCAATAGTGGAAGGCCGAGTAAACAAAGGCAAGAAACAAAAAGGGCCACAATACATCATAATTCTAAAAGGACAAAGGGTGTTAAAAAAAACAAGCCTGAAGGCTTTGTGTCTTAATGCAAGGAGTATCCGTAATAAGGTGGATAAATTAACTGTGCAAATAGATGTTAACGGATATGATGTGATTGGGATTACGGAGACGTGGCTCCAGGATGATCAGGGCTGGGAACTCAACATCCAGGGGTATTCAACATTCAGGAAGGATAGAATAAAAGGAAAAGGAGGTGGGGTAGCATAGCTGGTTAAAGAGGAGATTAATGCAATAGTTAGGAAGGACATTAGCTTGGATAATGTGGAATCTATATGGGTAGAGCTGCAGAACACCAAAGGGCAAAAAACGTTAGTGGGAGTTGTGTGCAGACCTCCAAACAGTAGTAGTGATGTTGGGGAGCGCATCAAACAGGAAATTAGGGGTGCATGCAATAAAGGTGCAGCAGTTATCATGGGTGACTTTAATATGCATATAGACTGTTTACATTGTACATTAATGATTTGGACGAGGGGATTATATGTAGAATCTCCAAATTTGCGGATGACACTAAGTTGGGTGGCAGTGTGAGCTGCGAGGAGGATGCTATGAGGCTGCAGAGTGACTTGGATAGGTTAGGTGAGTGGGCAAATGCATGGCAGATGAAGTATAATGTGGATAAATGTGAGGTCATCCACTTTGGTGGTAAAAACAGAGAGACAGACTATTATCTGAATGGTGACAGATTAGGAAAAGGGGAGGTGCAACGAGACCTGGGTGTCATGGTACATCAGTCATTGAAGGTTGGCATGCAGGTCTAGCAGGCGGTTAAGAAAGTAAATGGCATTTTGGCCTTCATAACGAGGGGATTTGAGTATAGGGGCAGGGAGGTGTTGCTACAGTTGTACAGGGCCTTGGTGAGGCCACACCTGGAGTATTGTGTACAGTTTTGGTCTCCTAACTTGAGGAAGGACATTCTTGCTATTGAGGGAGTGCAGCGAAGGTTCACCAGACTGATTCCCGGGATGGCGGGACTGACATATCAAGAAAGACTGGATCAACTGGGCTTGTATTCACTGGAGTTCAGAAGAATGAGAGGGAATCTCATAGAAACGTTTAAAATTCTGACGGGTTTCGACAGGTTCGATGCAGGAAGAATGTTTCCAATGTTGGGGAAGTCCAGAACCAGGGGTCACAGTCTAAGGATAAGGGGTAAGCCATTTAGGACCGAGATGAGGAGGAACTTCTTCACCCAGAGAGTGGTGAACCTGTGGAATTCTCTACCACAGAAAGTTGTTGAGGCCAATTCACTAAATGTATTCAAAAAGGAGTTAGATGTAGTCCTTACTACTGGGGGATCAAGGGGTATGGCGAGAAAGCAGGAAGGGGGTACTGAGGTTGCATGTTCAGCCATGAACTCATTGAATGGCGGTGCAGGCTAGAAGGGCCGAATGACCTACTCCTGCACCTATTTTCTATGTTTCTATGTTTCTATGATACAGTGAGAAGGTAGGTTCAAGGGATATGGTGAGAGGTGGGTAGGTTGGTTCGAGGGATATGGTGAGAGGTGCGTAGGTTGGTTCAAGGGATATGGTGAGAGGTGGGTAGGTGAGGTCGAAGGATATAGTGAGAAGGTGGGTAGGTGGGTACGAGGGATTATGGTGAGAGGTGGGTTGGTGAGGTTGAAGGATATGATGAGAAGGTGGGTAGGTGGGTACGAGGGATTATGGTGAGAGGTGGGTAGGTGAGGTTGAAGGATATGATGAGAAGGTGGGTCGGTGGGTTCAAGGGATACGTTGAGAACATGCTTTCGCTGGTACAGTGAGAAGGTAGGTAGATGGGTTCGAGAGATATGGTGAGCAGGTTTGTTGATGGGATGGATGGATATGGTGAGAAGGTCTGTACATAAGAACATAAGAAATAGGAACAGGAGTAGACCATACGGCCCCTCGAGCCTGCTCCGCCATTCAATAAGATCATGGCTGATCTGATCATGGATTCAGCTCCACTTCCCCGCCCGCTCCTCATAACCCCTTATCCCCTTATCGTTTAAGAAACTGTCTATTTCTGTCTTAAATTTATTCAATATCCCAGCTTCCACAGCTCTCTGAGACAGCAAATTCCACAAAGAGAAGAAATTTCCCCTCATCTCTGTTTTAAATGGGCGGCTCCTTATTCTAAGATCATGCCCTCTAGTTCTAGTCTCCCCCATCAGTGGAAACATCCTCTCTGCATCCACCTTGTTAAGCCCTCTCATAATCTTATACGTTTTGATAAGATCACCTCTCATTCTTCTGAATTCCAATGAGTAGAGGCCTAACCTACTCAACCTTTCCTCATAAGTCAACCTCCTCATCCCCGGATTCAACCTAGTGAACCTTCTCTGAACTGCCTCCAAAGCAAGTATATCCTTTCGTAAATTTGGAAACCAAAACTGCACGCAATATTTCAGGTGTGGCCTCACCAATACCCTGTATAGCTGTAGCAAGACTTCCCTGCTTTTATATTCCATCCCCTTTGCAATAAAGGCCAAGATACCATTGACCTTCCTGATCACTTGCTGTACCTGCATACTATCCTTTTGTGTTTCATGCACAAGTACCCCCAGGTGGGGTTGAGTGATATGGTAAGAAGGTGAGGTAAGCTGATTGATTAAAAAGGGCTTGTTTGACCTAATGGGCTCTTTCCTGTTTCCAAACGTTCTCACGTTTACAGTTATCATCCGTTCCAAACTTAAATTGTCCTTGATTTCCACAACTGTTTGAGGTTGTACACTGGCTCAGTGTTCTACCGTGTTATCCTGCTCTGTGCTTTACCTGCGCTACTGCTGAGACCGAGATTTTTACTCATCAACCTTGTTTTGCTGCAATCCTTTCTGAACTAAGTCATTCAGATCAGGAAGGCCTGAGCTGCTATCATTGAGCAGTGCTGAGTTAGCTGCTCTCAGCTTGGGGTACTATAACAGACTACCCATGGTCAGATAGCTTGCATACACTATCGCGGCTCACACATGAACAGTGGCAACTTCACGGAGAATGGCTGACCTTTGCCACTTTGGAAAAGAACTGCCCTTGTTCTTCTTCAGCCACAATGTGCCATGCTCTCCTCCATACTCTCACTAGCAAATACAGCAAATGCTGCTAATGCAGAGCAGACCAATCAGCATCTGTGGAGAGGACAGACAAGCTAAACTTTCGTATGCAGACCCGTCTTCAAACGTTTCGCACGTAAAGCATTGACTTTGTCCGCCCTCGCCCGGATGCTGGCTGACCTACGATGTGTTTCCAGCGACTTTCTGTTATTTCTTTCACGTTTCCAGAATCTGCAGGTTTTGCTCTTTATGTCCTCTCACTGTGTTAAAATCAACTCCCTGAATCATTCTTTCTTCTAACCTCAACTTTTTTCTGCCTCCTCCTATCCATTTTCAATCTTGGAGCTGTGCTAAACTGAGAGCCACCGTCCATTTTTATTTCTGCCAACCAGTTGCATGTTCTTAAAACCTAAGCTTGGTGCCTTCTTTGGTCAAACTTGGTGGTATCCCTCGCAGTGAGCTGGCCCTCTAACAAGGACAGCACCTTTAGGAGCCAATGGGAGAAAACCAGGAGGAAGCAGAAGGGTTGTAAATCTGTGGATTTCTCTGCCTCAGAGAGCTGTGGAAGCTGGGTCATTGAATAAATTTAAGACAGAGATAGACAGTTTCTTAACCGATAAGGGAATAAGGGGTTATGGGGAGCGGGCAGGGAAGTGGACATTAGTCCATGATCAGATCAGCCATGATTGTATTAATTGGCGGAGCAGGCTCGAAGGGCTGTATGGCCTACTCCTGCTCCTATTTCTTATGTTCTTATGTCAGGGCCGGATTATCTTGTGATGCAAGTGGGTTTTCCAATTGGCTTTGCATCTCCTCATCTCCAGGGTTGTTCCACGAAAGGAAACTTATCTGCCTAACCTTTCATAGATTAATACTCTCCATGGACTGTCTGACATGTCACTGTGCCTTTGATAGCTCGCATTCTGGGGCACTGTTGACACAGACTTAAACATGGAAGGTGGTACTGTCTCGATGGAGTCCCAGAAGTAATTAGAGTTGCAGGGGTTTTTTTTGTTTCTTCTCCAAAACCACAACTTGCACGCAGCTCAGAGGGGAGTGTTTCAGTAACCAACCTGTGGGAAAGTCATCGCAAAGTAATGTCGCTGCTCTCGAGAGAAAAATCTCATCTGATAAGGCGCTGTTTACTCGTACGCTAGTGGCCTGGGATTCCAGATTCTGATGATCAGCAATTTGCTTTGTGTTATGGTCCCTCACAAATTACCATCCATTAGACTTGGACTGCAAAGAAAATAAATTTAAAAAAACACAAACTGTTCCCACTGGCAACAGGGTCGGTAACCAGAGGACGCAGACTTATGATAATTGGTAAAAGAACCAGAGGGAGAGGAGGAGAAAACTTTTTATCGCAGCAAGTTGTTATGATCTGAAATGCACTGCCTAAAAGGGTGGTGGAAGCAGATTTAATAATAACTTTCAAAAGGGAATTGGATATATACTTCAAAAAGAACATTTTGCAGGGTTACGGTGAAAGAGCAGGGGAATGGGACTAATTGAATAGCTCTTTCAAAGAGGTGTCACATGCACGATGGGCTGAATGCTCTGCTATAAGATTCTATGATTCTAACCCTGAAGGCTTTCATTCCCTGTTGTAGACCTGGTACCTGGCAATACTCCTTGGTCTCCTTATCAGAGGAAGAACATACTTGCCTTAGAGGCGTTACAACAATAGTTCACGAGATTGATCCATGATTCCATGTTGCGACTGCTTGATTGCACTATTCCTATCACGATGTCCCGCTATTTCTTCCTTAATGATAGCTTCAAGCATTTTCCCCACTACAGATGTTAAACTAACCGGCCTATAGTTACCTGCCTTTTGTCTGCCCCCTTTTTTAAACAGAGGCGTTACATTAGCTGCTTTCCAATCCACTGGTACCTCCCCAGAGTCCAGAGAATTTTGGTAGATTATAACGAATGCATCTGCTATAACTTCCGCCATCTCTTTTAATACCCTGGGATGCATTTCATCAGGACCAGGGGACTTGTCTACCTTGAGTCCCATTAGCCAGTCTAGCACTACCCCCCTAGTGATAGTGATTGAGTAGATTGGGTCTGTACTCTCTGGAATTTAGCAGTATGAGAGGTGATCGCATTGATATATATAAGATTCTGAGGGGGATTGACAGGTAGATGCTGAGAGGTTGTTTCCTCTGTCTGGAGAGTCTAGAACTAGAGGGCATAGTCTCAGGATAAGGGTTCAGCCAATTAAGACTGAGATGAGGAGGAATTTTGTCTATTCAGAGGGTTGTGAATCTTTGGAATTCTCTACCCCAAAGGCCCATGGATTCTGAGTCATTGAGTATATTCAAAGCTGAGATAGATAAATTGTTGGACTCTAGAGGAATCAAGGGATATGGGGATCGTGCAAGAAAGTGTCGAGGTCAAAGATCAGCCATCATCATCATAGGCAGTCCCTCGGAATCGAAGGAGACTTGCTTCCACTCGAAAAATGTGTGGCTGAACAGTCCAATATGAGAGCCACAGTCCCTGTCACAGTAAGGACAGATAGACGTTGTGGGAAAGGATGGGTTGGACTGGTTTGCCACATGCTCTTTCCGCTGCCTGCGCTTGATTTCTGCATGCTCTTGGCGATGAGACTCGAGGTGCTCAGCGCCCTCCTGGATGCACTTCCTCCACTTAGGGCAGGGACTCCCAGGTGTCAGTGGGGATGTTGCACTTTATCAGGGAGGCTTTGAGGGTGTCCTTGTAACGTTTCCTCTGCCACCTTTGGCTTGTTTGTCATGAAGGAGTTCCGAGTAGAGCGCTTGCTTTGGGAATCTCATGTCTGGCATGTGGCCTGCCCAGCAGAGCTGATCAAGTGTGGTCAGTGCTTCAACGCTGGGGATGTTGGCCTGGCCGAGGACGCTAACGTTGGTGAATCTGCCCTCCCAGGGGGTTTTCAGGATCTTGCGGAGACATCGTTGGTGCTATTTCTCCAGCGACTTGAGATTAGCCATGATCTTATTGAATGGTGGAGCAGGCTCAAGGGGCTGTATGGCCTACTCCTGCTCCTAATTCTTATGTCCTTGTTTGAAACAAGAGGTGTGTGGGTCTCACCAGGCAAGAGCTGAAAGCAATTTAAAGTTGATTCTGAGAGTATTAATTACCTTTAAATTATTTTTGTGTTTTCAAATTGTTTTTAATTCAGCAATGATTTTTGCTGATTTTCAATGCATTTTAGCTTTATAAATTTGTTAGTTATTGTATTGTATTGACATATGAATTTATGCACTTTATATAATAATGTTTCTATTGTTGGATTTGTCGATGCTGGCATGTGGAATTTTCCTACCTTCTTCACCAAGTGTCAGTATCAAACACTCCCGGGTCAAGTACAGCATGGGTTAGATACAGAGTAAAGTTCCCTCTACACTGCCTTGGTAAATATTCCAAGGCCAGATACAAACAGAACAACTGGAGCTGGCAAATAAATGCAGCCTTGCCTGTGTTGACCACATTCCAAGAACAAATGAAAAAAACACAGATTAGTTTCAGAGCAGTGTCCTCAATCATTCCCGAATTAGATGAGGACAGTTCAGTATAAAGCCCTATCGACACTAATATTTAATTGATTAACAAGTGTGAGAGAGATGAATTATCAAAGATACATTCTTTTACTGAGTGTTTAACCCAGGTGTCTTTGTTACTAACTGTATCTCTACTGATGTTAATCCACTTTCCTCAAACTGTCACTCAGTAACTCCTTCTCCCAGCACGCTGTGTTACTGACTATCTCTACTGAAGTTAATCCATGTTTGGATACGTGGTTGTACAATGAGGTTCTAGAATCCTGCCCAAATGATCATTTTTCACGTTTGAACAACAACAACAATTTGTATTAATATAGCCCCATTAGTGCAGTAAAACGTCCCAAGGTGTTTCACAGGAGAGTTATAAAACAAAATTTGACCAGTTAATTAGAGCAGATGCTAGAGTTTAAGGAGCGGTTTGAAGGAGGAAAGAGAGGTAGAGAGCTTTGGGGAGGGTATTTCAGAGCTTTGGGCCTTGACAGCTGATGGCATGGCCACCAATGGTGAAGCGATTGAAATCAGGGCTGCTCAAAAGGCCAGAATTAGATGAGCACAAATATCTCAGGGAGTTGTGGAGCTGGAGGAGATTACAGAGATAGGGAGAGATGAGGCCATGGAGGGATTTGAAAACAAGGATGAGAATTTTAAAAATTATGAAGCCCGACAGCAGAATCAATTTGGACTTTTGAGCAAACAAGCAGCAGAGCGATGCCTGTCACAATTCCCTTTGAAGTATCCAATTTCGGGCTGTTGCAAGGTAATTTCTGCCGGGTGGAGGGGGAAGGAGAGCGGGGGTGGGGAGGGGGGGGAGGGGGGGGGTGGCGACCATGGGCTGGCAGCTGACTGCTGTGGAGCTGGGAGGAGTATTTCTGCTACTACTGGCTCCACACTAAACGACAAAAAAATATATATTTTTGACTTACCTTTTGAATGACAGCTGGTTGCTAGGCCTCATCCACGTCAACAAAGTCTGAGCGAAGCAGGCCCAGGGCCTGCTGCACTAAAGGCTGCCCTATTTCGCTGAGGGGTTCTCAAAGAGGTGTTGGCTTCCTCAGAGCTGTGGCTGAGTTGGTAACACTCTCATCTGTGAGTCAGAAGGTTGTTGGTTCTGTTATGTCCTTACACACTACAGCAAATCAACATGAGGCACATACTGGAGACAAGGTCACTCTGTGACCTGTACCTTTATTCACAGGACCAAGAAGTGATGACCCTGCGTGGGACCTCCCTTTATATACCTGGATGAATAGGTGAGGAGTGTCTCCCACAAGTTCACCTCCTGTGGTCAAGGTGTGCATTTCTCAGGTGTACACAGTGGACAGTGTTGTTACATAAAGGTTACAGTTATATGTGAGGTAACAAACATGACATCACCTCCCCCAACGTCTTTGGGTCAAAGATTGAGTCTTTCAGGCGGTCGACGCTCTCTCGTGGAGCGCCGCAATTGGGGCTCTGGTTGTTTAGCCTTGGCATGCGTCTTTGTCACCTGTGGTGATTCCGGCCTGTCCGGGCTGACTGCAGGGACTGTGCATGCTGCTGACGGTTCTTGTTGCTCATTCACTGGCAGTGGTGTGGGCAGCATCTCATGATTTTCCTCAGGTTCCTCAGTGTCCATGCTGAACATTTTTTTTACTTGGTCCAGATGCTTGTGGCATATCTGCCCATTGTTAAATCTGACCACTATGACCCTATTCCCCTCTTTACCAGTACCCTTGAGTCACTTGGGCCCCACAGCGTGATTAAGAACAAATACAGGGTCATCGATTTCTATCCCTCTCCCCTTTGCGTTACGGTCATGGCACTCATTTTGGGACTGGCACTTGCCCTCAACAATATCTGACAAGACTGGATGAATGAGGGACAGCCGAGTTTTTAGTCTACGTTTCATGAGTAGTTCCGCTGGCGGGACTCTCGTGAGCGAGTGCGGTCGGGACCTGTAGGCCAGCAGGAGGCGCGATAGACGGTATTGAAGGGAGGGTCCTTGAATCCGGAGCATGCCTTGCTTTATGATTTGGATCGCACATTCCGTCTGGCCATTGGAAGCCGGCTTGAACGGTGCTGTCCTGACATGTTTGATGCCATTACCCGACATGAACTCCTGGAATTCATAGCTAGTGAAACATGGGCCGTTGTCACTAACTAGGATGTCCGGCAAGCCGTGGGTCGCAAAGACCACATGCAGACTCTCCACTGTGTTGGATGTCATGCACGAATTCAATATGATGCACTCGATCCATTTCGAGTAAACATCAACAATAATAAGGAACATTTTTCCCATGAACGGGTCCGCATAGTCATGTGAATACGTGACCATGGCTTGGTGGGTCAGGGCTACGGGTTGAGTGGGGCCTCCCTGGGGGCATTGCCCAGCTGGGCACACATCGTGCACCTGCGAACACAGTGTTCCAGATCTGCATCAATTCCCGGCCACCATACATGTGACCAGGCAATGGGCTTCATAAGCACGATGCCTGGGTGCTCGCTGTGGAGTTCCCTGATGAATGCTTCCCTACCCCTCTGGGGCATGACTACCCGGCTGCCCCATAGTAAGCAGTCGGCTTGGATGGAGAGTTCATCCATCCGTCTGTGAAACGGTCTGACCTCTTCAGGGCATGCTCCGTGTGCGGGCGCCCAATCCCCAGTAAAGACACATTTCTTAATCAGAGATAGGAGGGGATCTCTGTTTGTCCAGGTTTTGATCTGGTGGGCTGTGATGGGGGAGCCTGCGCTGTCAAAGGCATCGACAGCCAAGTCCATCTCCGCGCTTTGCTCTGCTGCCCTCTCAAATGGTGGTCAGTGGAAGCCTGCTGAGTGCGTCAGCGCAATTTTCAGTGCCTGGCCGGTGCCGGATGGAGTAGTCATACGCAGCCAGCATGAGAGCCCATCGCTGTATGCGAGCTGATGCGTTAGCATTGACAGCTTTGCTGTCTGACAACAGGGATGTTAACGGCTTGTGGTCCGTTTCTAACTCGAACTTTCTGCCAAAAAGGTACCGGTGCATCTTTTTCATCCTGTAGCCACATGCGAGTGCTTCCTTTTCAACCATCCCATACTCCATTTCTGCTTGGGAGAGTGACCTGGAGGCATAAGCCACAGGTTGGAGTTGGCCCTCATCATTATTCTGCTGCAACACACACCCAACCCCATAGGATGATGCATCGCATGTCAAAACCTATTTCTTACAGGGATCGTACAGGGTCAATAACTTATTAGAACAAAGCAGGTTCCATGCCCGATTGAAAGCCTGTTCCTGACAGTCCCCCCAAAACCAATCGCAACCCTTTCGCAGGAGCACGTGTAGCGGCTCCAGCAATGTACTTAAGTTCGGTAGAAAGTTCCTGAAATAGTTCAATCGTCCCAGAAATGAACGCAACTCCGATGTGTTGCTGGGCCTGGGCGCACGACGGATCGCCTCTGTTTTGGATTCAGTAGGCCGGATCCCGTCTGCGGCAACCCTCCTGCCCAAAAACTCGACCTCTGGGGCCAAAACCACACACTTGGACTTCTTTAGTCGCAGGCCTACCCGGTCCAGTCGGCGTAGCACCTCCTCCAGGTTGTGGAGGGGTTCCTTGGTGTCTCGACCCGTGATAAGGATGTCGTCCCGAAATACAATTGTTCTGGGGATGGATTTTAACTGGCTTTCCATGTTCCTCTGAAAAATAGCAGCTGCTGAACGAATGGCAAACGGACACCTGTTGTCGACAAACAGCCCCTTGTGCGTGGTGATGGTGGTCAGTAGCTTGGATTTTTCGGCCAGTTCCTGGGTCACGTATGCCGAAGTGAGGTCCAACTTGGTGAACAGCTTGCCACCTGCCAGCGTGTCAAAAAGATCCTCCACTCTCGGAAACGGGTATTGGTCCTGAAGGGACACTCGGTTGATGGTGGCCTTGTAGTCGCCACAGATCCTGACCAAGCCATCCGTTTTTAGAACAGGGCTAATGAATTAAACGGGCAAAGTTATGCCCTCTCTTAGCAACCTGTCCAGCTCACTCTCAATTTTCTCCCGCATCACATACGGCACAGCTCTGGTTTTGTGGTGCACTGGTGTGGCGTCCGGGGCGATGCGTATCCTTACTTTGGTGCCTTTGAAAGTCCCGACGCCAGGTTGAAATAATGACTCGAACTTTAGTAGGACCCGTGAGCATGAACTTCGCTCCACAGATGAAATGCCGTGCACATCCACCCATTTCCAGTTCATCTCAGCTAGCCAGCTCCTCCCCAAAAGCGCGGGACCATTTCCTGGGACAATCCAGAGTGGCAGCCGGTTCTGAGATCCATTATGTGTGACCACCAACATTGCACTGCCTAGCACTGGGATGATCTCTTTGGTGTAGGTCCGTAATTGCGTGTCAATGCGTTCTAGTTTGGGTCTGCTAGCTCTGAGTGGCCACAGTTTCTCGAATTGTTGGACACTCATAAGTGACTGGCTGGCTCCTGTGTCCAGCTCCATGTGTACCGGGATGCCGTTTAACAGTACTCTCATCATCATAGGTGGCGTTTTTGTGTATGAGCTGTGGATGTTTGCCACCTGGACCCACTGAACTTCAGCATCCATTGCTGTGTCCCAGGCATACCCCTGCCTTGCAGACCCCTCTTGTGGTTCATCCGCTTCGTAAACCAGCCTCGCTGCGGGCTTCCTGCACAACCTGGCTAAATGTCCACTCAAGTTACAATTTCTGCAGATGAATTGTTGAAACCGGCAGGTCTTCACAGCATTTTTGCCCCCGCACCTCCAGCATGAGCTGAGATTCTTGTGAACAAAAGAGCTGTTACCAGGCATTCCTCTCTGACTGTCTCTTTGATTACTCTTGAGCACTGTGTTTGTGGGTGTCAATGGTCCCATCCTGGATCGTATTGTCCCTTGTGATGGTATAAATGTCCGTTCGACCTGCCATTGTCTCTGTTGCGGGCCCACCCTAGAGTCTGTTACTGCCTGGTTGGTGTCGAATTGCCCTTGCCTGCCTGCGGGGTTCTGAGTCGCGTTTACAATGTTAACTCCCTGCTCCATCGCCACGTTGGGAGCAGAGTTGCGTGCGTATATGATCTTGGTTTCCTCCTCCCCTGCCATGAAGGTTTGAGTCATCAACGCCGCTGCTTCCAAGGTCAAGTCCTTGGTCTCAATTAGCTTCCTAAAAATCCCAGCATGACCAATGCCCTCAATGAAGAAATCCCATAACATCTCCCCCCTGCAGGTGTCTGTGAACTTACAGAGGCTGGCCAAGCGCTAAAGGTCCGCAACGAAGTCCGGTATGCTCTGCCCTGCCCGACGTCGGTGCGTATAGAATCGGTGTCGGGCCATGTGTATACTACTTGCTGGTTTGAGGTGCTCACCGATCAGTTTGCTGAGCTCCTCGAAAGTCTTGTTCGCCGGCTTCTCGGGTGTGAGCAGGTCTTTCATCAGCATGTACGTTTTAGGTCCACAGCTGGTCAGTAGATGCGCCCTTCGCTTGTCAGCTGCTGCCGCTCCCAGCCAGTCCTTCGTGACAAAGCTCTGCTGGAGCCTCGCAACAAAATCGTCCCAGTCCTCACCAACACAGTACTGTTCCTCCATGCTACCGGTGGCCATTCTCTTGAGTCGTTGATTCCTGTTTCTCGTCGCCATATATTGTGCCCTTACACACTATAGCAAATCAACACGAGGCACATACTGGAGACAAGGTCACTCTGTGACCTGTACCTTTATTCACAGGACCAAGAAGTGATGACCCTGCGTGGGACCTCCCTTTATATACCTGGATGACCAGGTGAGGAGTGTCTCCCACAAGTTCACCCCCTGTGGTCAAGGTGTGCATTTCTCAGGTGTATACAGTGTGCAGTGTTGTTACATAAAGTTTACAGTTATGTGAGGTTACAAATATGACAGGTTCAAATCCCACTCCAGAGACTTGAGCGCAAAAATCAATGCTGACACTCCAGGGCAATACTGAGGTAGTGTTGCACTGTCGGAAGTGCGGTCTTTTGGATAAAATGTAAAACCTAGTCTGCTCTGTCAGGTGGACGTAAAAGATCCCATGACACTATTTTGAAGAAGAGCAGGGGAGGTATCCCCAGTGTCCTCTCTAATATTTATCCCTCAAATCAACATCACTAAAACAGAGCTGGTCATTATCACATTGCTGTTTGTGGGAGCTTACAGTGCGCAAATTGGCTGCCACATTCCCGACATTACAACAGTGATTACATCTTAAAAGTATTTTATTGGCTACAAAGCGCTTTGGGTAGTCCTGCGGTTGTGAAAGGCGCTATATAAATGCAAGTGTTACTTCCTTTAATGCCTATTTTTGATGGCCATTCTGGATCTCTGAAAACTGGTCCAACCCAATATTGGTTTCGATGTCTTTCAGGCTTCCTTGTGACGCAGGACATTGGTCCCCGGAATTGGTCCTTATTGATGGGAACCAGTGGGAACCTGTTCAACCTTCGTCGTCTCCAAGCCAGATCCAAGGCCGTCCCAACCTCTATTGTCAAACTACAGTACGCAGATGACGCTTGCATTTGTGCACATTCAGAGACTGAACTCCAAGTCATTGTCAACATCTTCACTGAGATGTACGAAAGCATGGGCCATCCACTAAACATCCTTGAGACAAATGTCCTCCACCAACCTGACCACGCCACACAGCACTGCACCCCAGTCATCAAGATCCATGGCACGGCCCTGGACAATGTGGACCACTTGCCATACCTCGGGTGCCTATTATCAGCAAGGGCAGACATCGACGACGAGATTCAACACCACCTCCAGTGTGCAAGCGCAGCCTTTGGCCGCCTGAGGAAAAGAGTGTTCGAAGATCAGGCCCTCAAATCTGCCACCAAGCTCATGGTCTACAGGGATGTAGTGATACCCACCCTCCTGTATGGCTGAGACGTGGACCATATACAGTAGACACCTCAAATCAATGGAGAAATACCACCAGTGATGTCTCTGCAAGATCCTGCAAATTCTCTGGGAGGACAGACGCACCAACGTTCGCATCCTCGATCAGGCCAACATCCCCAGCATTGAAGCACTGATCACACTTGGCCAGTTCCATTGGGCGGGCCACATTGTTCGCATGCCTGACACAAGACTCCAAAAGCAAGCGCTCAGAACTCCTACATGACAAGCAAGCCCAAGGTGGGCAGAGGAAATGTTTCAAGGACATCCTTGATAAAATGCAACATCCCCACCGACACCTGGGAGTCCCTGGCCAAAGACCGCCCTAAGTGGAGGAAGTGCATCCGGGAGGGCGCTGAGCACCTCGAGTCTCATCGCCGAGAACATGCAGAAAACAAGCGCAGGCAGCGGAAGGAGCATGCGGCCAACTAGTCCCACCCACCCTTTCCTTCAACGACTGTCTGTCCCACCTGTGACAGAGACTGTAATTCCCGTATTGAACTGTTCAGTCACCTAAGAACTCACTTTTAGAGTGGAAGCAAGTCTTCCTCGATTTCAAGGGACTGCCTTTGATGATGATGATATTGATGGTCCTGTACAACAGTTGTGATAAGATCCAATTTCTGCCCCAGCAACTGTTATAATGGACAAACACAACAGCCATTTTTCTTGCAAGGTCCTAAGAACAGCAATGAGATGAGTTAGTCTACTTTGTTTGATAGTGTTGGTTGTGAGAGAAATGTTTGCTAGGACACCCAGCTCTTCTAATAGCGCCAAGGGATCTTAAACATCCACCTGAACCACGAGAGCAGCCTCACAAGCTTCACTTTCCAATCTTAGATTGTGCACATTCGAAATATTTAAAGGGATGCCAAATCATGTGGATCATTACTGTGATTGTGCACTAAGATTTTTCATTCAAAAAATCAGCCCTTTGGAGTGGGGGCTGAACTCATAACCATCTGACTCAGAGACCAGAGAGCTACCAACTCAGCCAAGTTGGCACACCTAACTGCAATTGACACCAGTTCAAACTCTTAATAAAGCAATGCATTGGCACTCTATGCCTCATAACAGCCGATCCTGAACAACCGGCACCACCTCTTCACTGAGAACTCGACGTGTCATCCATCACAATGAAAATATCAAGTAACAAGATTGTTTCTGATTAGCTGTCAGGACTGCTAGGTATTGAGTGATCCCAGTGTAAATGAGAAATAGATTCAGATAAAGGAGGTTTGAAAGATTCGGTATCATTTTACAGCAGAAAAAAATTGCTCGGGTGAAACTGGCTGAAGAAGCCAAAAAAATGGAATACAAGAGGTTTGCCTCAGCAGATGAAACTTGGCCAGGGAGACTGCCAACTGGGACACATTAACTCTTTCAATCCTACTCCAGTGTCTCACAACCTAGTGCCCTAATTGTGATCAATGTTCCCCCTCATTTTTGGGGGGTGTACAGCCCCTTTAAGGGGCGGTGTAAAGTCCTTACTCTACAGCATGAAATCACACGAGGCACATTCCAGGGACAAGGCCACTCAGTGACCTTAACTCTTTATTACAGCACTCCAGAAGTGATGACCCTGCATGGGACCTCCCTTTATATACTGAGTGATCAGGTAAGGAGTGTCTCCCACAAGTTCACCCCTTGTGGTCAATGTGTGCATCTAGGTTGAGTGTATGCAGTAATACAGTGGTGTTATATTGTGGTTACATACATGACATCACCTCCCCCCCCCCCCCCCCAAAGTCTTATTGGGATCATAGGTTTAGTCTTTCAGGTGGTCTGCGCTCCCTCGTGGAGCACTGCAGTTGGGGCTCTGGTTGTTGGACACTGATGTGAGTGTCTGTCATCTGTGGTGATTCCGGCCTGTCCGGGCTGACCTCAGGAACTGTGCATTCCTCTGATTGCTTTTGTTGCGCGTTCACTGGTGGTGGTGTGAGCTCCATCTCATGGTCTTCTTCAGGTTCCTCTGTGTCATTGCTGAACCATTTTTTTACTTGGTCCAGATGCTTACGGCATATCTGGCCATTGTTGAGTTTTACCACAATGACCCTATTCCCTTCTTTGTCAATTACGGTACTCTCGAGCCATTTGGGCCCTATGGCATGATTGAGGACGAATACAGGATCATTAATTTCTATACATCTCCCCCTCGAATTATGGTCATGGTACTCATTTTGTGCCTTACGCTTGCCCTCAACTATGTCGGTCAGGACTGGGTGGATGAGGGACAACCGAGTTTTGAGTATCCGTTTCATGAGTAGTTCTGCGGGCGGGACCCCCGTAAGCGAGTGTGGGCAGGACCTATAGGCCAGCAGGAGGCGTGATAGGCGGCATTGTAGGAAGGGTCCTTGAATCCTGAGCATCCCTTGCTTAACGATTTGGACTGCACGTTCCGCCTAGCCATTGGAGGCCGGCTTGAACGGCGCAGTCCTGACTTGGTTGATGCCATTGCCCAACATAAACTCCCGGAATTCATAGCTCGTGAAACATGGGCCATTATCACTAACTAGGATGTCCAGCAAGCCATGGATTGCAAAGATCGCACTTGGTGGATGACGTGCATGAATTCAGGATGATGCACTCGATCCATTTCAAGTACGCATCTACAACGATAAGGAACATCTTCCCCATGAACAGGCCCGCGTAGTCAACGTGAATGCGTGACCATGGCTTGGTGGGCCAGGGCCACGGGCTGAGCGGGGCCTCTCTGGGGGCATTACCCAGCTGGGCACATGTCGTGCACCTGCGAACACAGTGTTCCAGGTCTGAGTCAATTCTGGGCCACCAAACGTGTGACCGGGCAATGGCCTTCATCATCACAATGCCTGGGTGCTCGCTGTGGAGTTCCCTGATGAACGCCTCCCTGCCCTTCTGGGGCATGACTACACGGCTGCCCATAGTAGGCAGTCAGCTTGGATGGAGAGCTCATCCATCCGTCTGTGGAATGGTCTGACCTCCTCAGGGCATGCTCCATGTGCGGGCGCCCAATTCCCAGTCAGGACACATTTCTTAATCAGGGATAGGAGGGGATCCCTGTTTGTCCAGATTTTGATCTGGCGAGCTGTGATCGGGGAGCCTGCACTGTCGAAGGCATCAACAGCCATGAACATCTCAGCGCTTTGCTCAGCTGCCCCCTCGGTGGTGGCCAGTGGGAGCCTGCTGAGCGCGTCAGCGCAATTTTCAGTGTCGGGCCGGTGCTGGATGGAGTAGTCATAGGCCACTTGCGTGAGAGCCCATCGCTGTATGCGAGCTGATGCATTGGTATTGACAGCCTTGCTGTCTGACAACAGGGATGTGAGTGGCTTATGGTCTGTCTCTAATTCAAACTTCCTACCAAAGCGGTACTGATGCATTTTCTTTACACCATAGACACATGCAAGCGCTTCCTTCGCAACAATCCCATATCCCCGTTCTGCTTGAGAGAGCGACCTGGAGGCATAAGCCACAGGTTATAGCTAACCCTCAGCATTACCCTGCTGCAACACGCACCCAACCCCACAGGACGATGCATCACATGTCAGAACTAAACTTTTGCAAGGGTCGTACAGGGTCAACAGCTTGTTTGAACACTGTAGTTTCGCGCCCGATCAAAAGTCCGTTCCTGACAGTCCCCCCAAAACCAATCGCAACCCTTATGCAGGAGCACATGTAACAGCTCCAACAACGTGCTCAAGTTCGGCAGAAAGTTCCTGAAATAGTTCAACAGTCCCAGGAATGAACGCAGCTCCGATGTGTTGCAGGGCCTGGGTGCTCATCGAATCGCCTCTGTTTTGGATTCGGTGGACCGAATCCCATCTGCAGCAACCCTCCTGCCCAAAAACTCAACCTCAGGAGCTAAGAACATGCATTTAGACTTCTTGAATCGCAGGCCTACCCAGTCCAGTCAGCACAGCACCTCCTTCAGGTTGTGGAGGTATTCCTCGGTGTCTCGACCCGTGATGAGGATGTCGTCTTGGAATACGATCGTTCCAGGGATGGATTTAAGCAGGCTTTCCATGTTGCATTGAAAAATCGCGGCTGCTGATCGAATTGCAAACGGGCATCTGTTATATGCAAACAGTCCATTGTGTGTGGTGATGGTGGTCAGCAGTTTAGGTTCGTTGGCCAGTTCCTGGGTCATATAGGCTGAAGTGAGGTCCAACTTGTTGAACAGCTTGCCGCCTGCCAGCGTGGCGAAGAGGTGCTCCGCTCTTGGGAGTGGGTATTGGTCTTGTAAGGACACCCGATTGATGGTGGCCTTGTAGTCGCCACAGATCCTGACAGAACCATCAGCTTTAAGAACAGGGACGATGGGGCTTGTCCAGTCGCTGAATTCAACAGGCGAGATGATGCCCTCTCGCAATAGCCAGTCCAATTCGCTCTCGACTTTCTCCCGCATCACATACGGCACCGCTCTGGCTTTGTGGTGCACTGGCCTGGCGTCTGGGGTGATGTGTCTCACTACTTTAGTGCCTTTGAAAGTCCCGACGCCCGGTTGGAAAATTGACTTGAATTGTTGTAGGATTTGTGAGCACGAACTTTGCTCCACCGAGGACATTGTGTGAACTCCCCCCATTTCCAGTTCATCTCGGCTAACCAGCTCCTCCCCACCAGTGCGGGTCCATTGCCCGGGACAATCCAGAGTGGCAGCCAGTTCACGAAGCCATCGTGCGTGACAGCCAACATTGTACTGCCTAGCACTGGAATGATTTATTTGGTGTAAGTCCTTAATTGTGTTCTAATTTGGGTCCACTGGCTTTGAGTGGCCATAGCTTCTCGAATTGTTGAACGCCCATGAGTGACTGGCTGGCCCCCGTGTCCAGCTTCATGCGTACTGGGATACCGTTCAATAAAACCCTCATCATTATTGGTGGCGTTTTGGTGTATGAACTGTGAATATTCGCCGCATGGACCTGCTGAACCTCGGCGTCCATCGATTTGCCCCAAAAGTCATCTTGCCTCACAGAACCCTCTTCTGGTCCATTTGCCTCATATATCAGTCTGGTTGCAGGCTTTCTGCACATATGAGCGAAATGGCCACTGAGGTTGCAGTTTCTGCAGACAAACTGTTGGAATCTGCAAGATCTAGCTGAATGTTTTCCCCCACATCTCCAGCACGAGTTAAAGTTTCCATTGTTGGGGACAAAAGGGCTGTGGCCAGGAATTCCGTGCTGTCTGTCCCTCTGACTGCTCTTAAGTACCCTATTAGTAGGTGTCAATGGCCACATCCCGGGCCGCATTGTCCACTGTGATGGCGTGAACGTCCGTTCAGCCTGCCATTGTCTCTGTTGAGGTCCTACTCTGGGGTGTATTACTGCCTGATGAATGTCGGACTGCCCCTGCCTGCCCACGAGGCTCTGAGTAGCATTGAGGATGTTGACTCCCTGATCCATCGCCGCATTGGAGGCAGAATTGCGCACGTAAATCATTTTCGTCTCTTCCTCCCCCGCCATGAAAGTCTGAGCCAACAACGCCACCGCTTCCAAGATCAAGTCCTTGGTCTCAATTAACTTGTGAAAAGTTCCCACATGACCGATACCCTCGATAAGGAAGTCCCTTAGCATCTCCCCCCTGCAGGCATCTGTGAACTTAGAGGCTGGCCAAGCGCCTGAGGTCCGCTACAAAGTCTGGTATGCTCTGTCCTTCACGACGTCGGTGGGTGTAGAATCTGTGTCGGGCCATGTGTATGCTGCTCGCCGGCTTGAGGTGCTCCTCAATAAACTTGCTAAGCTCTTCAAAGGTTTTGTCCGACGGCTTTTCGGGTGCCAGTAAGTCCTTCATGAGCGCATAAGTCTTTGGCCCACAGCTGGTCAAAAGATGAGCTGTTGCATCCCGCAGCCATTCTTTCGTGACAAAGCTCTGCTGAAGCCTCTCAACAAAATCGTCCCAGTCTTCCCCAATACAGTACCATTCATCTGTGCCACCGGTGACCATTCTCGTGGGTTGTGAATTCCCGTTTCTCGTCGCCAATATAAAGTCCTTACTCTACAGCATGAAACCACACGAGGCACATTCCAGGGACAAGGCTACTCAGTGACCTTAATTCTTTATTACAGCACTCCAGAAGTGATGACCCTGCGTGGGACCTCCCTTTATATACCTGAGTGATCAGGTAAGGAGTGTCTCCCACAAGTTCACCACCTGTGGTCAAGGTGTGCATCTATGTTGAGTGTGTACAGTAATACAGTGGTGTTACATTGTAGTTACAAACATGACAGGCGGTGCAGCCCATTCACCGTTTGCACGAAATTTAACATTGAAAAAGCCAGTCCCAGCCTGCACAGAGTGAAGAGAGCTGTGTGGCCGCACAGTTTAGAGGGCACGTTGCTTGTGATTTGTGCTGTGTTTAGGGAGCATGCCTGCAATTTCCCAACATGCACTGCCAGCAGGCAAGTCTTATTGCAAGTGTCTGATGTGGCAGTGTCATCATCATCATCATAGCCGTGCTGTACCTGCCCAGGGAATGTTTGATGGGACAGTGTAGAGGGAGCTTTACTCTGTATCTAACCTGTTATGTTCAGAATAACTCCACAAGACTGTATTGTAAGCTCAAACTGGTGTGACCTTGGTCTCTTTAATGTGTCTCCAGAGTGAGGAAGCAGCATGGTAGATTACCTTTTATACCTGATTGCTCAGGGTGCACAGGTGACCCTTAGGTCTCCCACAGGTGTGCCCCCTGGTGGCAAGTCTTTCATATTTGTGAGGTTTATATACATACATGACATAACCCATGCTGTATGTTTGATAGGACAGTTTAGAGGGAGATTTACTCCGTATCTAACTGGTGCTGTACCTGCCCAGGGAATGCTTGATGGGATAATGTTGAGGAAACTTTACTCTATATGTAACCTGTACTGTATCTGCCCTTGGACTGTTTAATGGACTGTAGATGGATCTTTACCCTGTATCTGCCCTGGGAGTGTTTGATGGGACATTGTAGAGGAAGCTGTACTCTGTATCTAGCCCATGCTGTACATCACCGTGGAGGGTTTGACACAGGATGCACAAGGTAGAAAAATTCCACAAGCCAGCATTGACATCCCTTATCTTGGGTTAAAAAAAAAATGAACAACAGAAAAGTAATTGTATAATGGGAGATTCTCATTGAAAAAGGGAGGGGGACAATAATACAATACTATGAAACTATTTACGGGGACAAGCAGGAAATCTCCGGACATGGCCAGCCCACCCCTGACTGACTTGGCTTAAAAGTGATGGATGTTTTGGGCCCAGTGAGCCTTTTAGGCTCCTAGTTTGTATGTCCATAATATTTTTGGTTTAAGTAGGATTAAAAGTAGGATTCTCCCTAGTTGTCTTGAGAACATCCTCTAACCGCTGCAAGCCATATGGTGAAGGTGCTCACACAGTGCTACTTGATATGAAGTTCCAGGGTAGTAGCGATTTTGATACAACTGATGGCTTTTGATGGCTTGCTAGGCCATTTCAGAGGCAGTTAAGAGCCAAATATGTTAGTCACATATAGACCAGACAGGGTAAGGACAGCAGTTTCCTTTCTTAAAGTACATTCGCAAACTAGTTGGGCTTTTATGACAAAAGTGACTGGCACTTGCATGGTCACTTTTACTGATGTCAGCTTCTTGGGCCCAACTTTCCCCAGCCACCTAGAGCGGCATAGTTAGGGGTGGCATGCCGACTTTGTGAGCCAAAAAAAGCGGCAAAAATTTACCTTTCAATTTGGCCGCTCCCTCGTCGTTCCGGATCCATCGGCGTGGCACTGCAGAGCCTGGGGGAGGACAGAGCTTCGGCCGCATTTGCTTAGCGCGGCCAGCGGGGGGGGGGCAGGGCTTGGGCCCAGCATTTTGTGGCATGCCGACAGGCGGACGCTGTCCGTTTGAGCGTGCGCGCATGTGCAATGGGCAGCGCGCATGCGCAGTGCAACAGGAAGCTTGGCAATCGGCCAATTAAAGGGAGAGCGTCCTCAGAATCATTGGTGATGGAGCATATATAAAGGTAAGGTTTGAATATTGATTTCTGTGTGGCTGAGGGAGTGGAAAGGAGTGCTGGATAGGTGAAAGAAAGGTGCAAAGTGTGATTTTTGAAAATTACCTGCGCATGAGTCCAATAGACAAATGGCGCAAGAGCGTGCAAGACGAACAAAGAATTTCCTCCATGAGAAAGTGAAGAAACTAGTGACTGTAATTGAGGAGAAATGGCTGGAGCTGGATATCAGCAAGAGTGGTCCGTCAAAAGTTTCACCCAAGGAAATGAGAAAAAAATAGAACCTCGTTGCAGAAGAATTCTCCGCTGGGGTCAACACCGCAAGATCTAGAAGCCAGTGCAAGAAGAAATGGAAGGACATTGGTCAAGTAGTGAGTGTAAGTAATATCTTCACCTTTAAGTTAAATTGCAATGGAAAATGTGACCATCTGTATGTGTCCCACCCATCAGAAGCGCACCATGTCTGAAAATTACTATTTTCACCTTTGCAGAAGAAATTGGCCTACAACAAAAGGGAGGGAACTAGAACAGGAGGAGGTCCGCCAAATCTGCACCAACTGACACCCCTGGAACAGAGGGTTGCTGCCTTGCTGAGTCGCACCGGCAGAAAAAGAATCAGCTCTGCACAAGCTGGACCCACACGCGAGGGTGAGGGTGAGTCATTAAAATGCGTGGTCGCCCTTCAAATCAACCTGCTGACTGACCTGCTACGTGTGAGACGACTCATGCTACCCATTCTGCCCCCTCCTGTGCTGCTAACCATTTGACTGTTCTGTTGTATTTTGCAAAAGAAGAAGACACTCCTCAAGATCCTGAAGATCCACCAGAGGATCCAGATGCATTCGCTCCAGACAAAGGCGGGTGGGGGGAGGAGGGGTCCATGGAGAATGCTGACCGCGATATGGATCAGGACGTATCACAGGGCATCACACTGCCAGAATCCTCCATGAGCTCCTCGGCAACATTCCATGGGCTCACACCTTCCGAGGTCGCGGGTCCCAGTGATTGGGAAATGCATCTTGGGACACTCAGTCCCCCACCGTCCCAGCCTGTGCCTCGCACTGGAGGGGTGCCACTAGGCAGACTCATGGTGAGGGAAAGGAGAAGCCAACCAGTCTCACCTGAAATGCAGCCCTCAGCAGAGGTTAATCAGGTTGTTTCATTGGGTGAGGAGACCAATGCCCTCACAAGATCACTCGTGGCAGCCGTCAGTGGGGTGCGTGATGGGGTCGCGACACTGTCAGGTGAAATTTCTGCACTAAAACGGGAAATGAGGGCGGGCATTTCAGAGGGTGTGAAAAAGATGGCAGATGCCATGAGGGAGGTAGCTTCTGCAATAAGGGCACAAAGGCCAGCTACTCAAATGCCATTCCCACTTCAATCCACCCACCAGCCACCGGTCAGACCCAAGCCGGTCCCCCAATCCCCCCCCCCCCCCCCCCCACCACCATCACTGGCCCTATGAGGAAATACACTTTTCACAAGATGTGGGTGAGGGATGGGTACAGCCTTTTTTTGCTATTGTTGCTGTTGTTGTTGTTGTTGAAGTAACATTTCCAATAAAAGATAATTTGCATTAAAACTGAATCATGCTCCATTAGGACCACACAACATTTAGGGCCAACTGTAAAAAGTAAAAATCCCTCACCCTTACAGTCATGCGTGGCTGCCCACTCCTAGCCCTGGTGGGAGGGCTAGCTGGTGCATTCTGCAGTCGGCAAGGTAGGACTGCTCTATTTTCGGTAGCTGATTTATCTTTCATTCATTTTTGATAATGTTATGCAGTTGTTGTGCTGAAGATGTTGTAATGTTGTGCTGATGTTGTGAAGGTCTTAAGAACATAAGAACATAAGAACAGAATTAGAATAAGAATAAGAATTAGGAACAGGAGTAGGCCATCTAGCCCCTCGAGCCTGCTCCGCCATTCAACAAGATCATGGCTGATCTGGCCGTGGACTCAGCTCCACTTACCCGCCCGCTCCCCGTAACCCTTAATTCCCTTATTGGTTAAAACTATTGGCTACCTGCACTGATTTCTTAAATATAGGTAAGGTTTTTCTGTGCCTACAAAAGTGGCCACATACACTGACCTAAGTTAGTTTGGAGTAACTTTCAGCTGGCCAAATTTGCTTCTATGGCCAGAAGAGGCGTAAGTTGCTTGTCACGCCCCCTTTTGGAGAGAACAAACAAAACTAGAAAAAAACCTAACTAACTGACTTACATTGGAGCAAGTTAAATGGGGAAATTTGCCATTTTTAAGTTACTCCAAAAAAAGCCACTTACTCCAAAAAAATCTGGGGCAACTCCTGGGGAAATTTGGGCCCTTTATCTCTAGATTTTAAAAAACTGAGGTGAAATGGTCAAACTGTCATGGTGCTATTTGAACTCACATTCTCTGAATTACTAGTCCAGTAACATAACCACGACACGATGTAAAAGTTCCCATAGGACTATGAGGAATAGCAGGGGAATTCTCCCAGTATCCCTCGACTACCATCACTGAAAACAGATTATCTGATCATTTATCTCATTGCTGTTTGTGGCACCTTGCACTGTGCAACTGACTGCCACGTTTCTTACATTACAACACTACATCATTGGCTGTGAAGCGCTTTAGGATATCCTGAAGTCATGAAAGATGCTATATAAATGCAAGTTCTTTCTTTCTGAGTCAGCAGCTTCAGAATAAGAGGGAAGAGAATTGGAGTGGGGAAGGGGGGAAAGGGAGGAAACACATAGGAACGATCCACTCCAGGTGACCTATTCGGTTAAATCCTTGATTTTAATCTGCTTCCAGGCCTGTTTGGCAATGTTAGAGCAGGAGATAAGATTGCTACTCTTCTCAGCACTTGAAACAATTAGCAAAGTTTTCAACAAATTGCTAAGTGTTATTTACCTTTATCAGCTTCCATCTGGCAGGCTTTGAGGGAAGAAGAGAGAGAAGCAGAGAGGGAGAGCAACCTTGTGTGCGGAGTTAATTGGGCAAATGAATGCAAGACTGGGAGAGGCTGCACCCAAAAGTAGACTCGGAAATACACACCAGCTCACTTACTGAAATGGAATGCAAGTGACACTGGTGTCACTGTGGAAATGTAGAACCTGTTTGTCAAAAAAACATTATAGTCCCTTATCAGCAACATTTACCAGATCGCTACAGAAAAGGACACTGGTTGAGAGAAAAAAAAGAATGTGAACTAAATTATGGGCCAGGGATGGATCCAGATCTGAAATTCAAGGAGAAGTCAGATGGGTGGAGCTGGACCAGAATCAAAAGATTAGCATTAGATCTTTATCAGTAAACCAAAACAGGTTCAATTAGGTCAAGGGATTTTTTTTCAGTGAGAAACTTAGATGAACGGGCCCATACCATGGAACACCACAAATCAAGGAAAGCGGTGGTGAGAAGGTCAGGCCAAACATAAATAGATGAGGGTTAAGCTTAGGTTTTTGATGACTCGATTTTATTCCAACTGGACATTGTAGAAAGGGTCAAAAGTCGTCCAAATTGGAGTCTTTAACAGTATAATAAAAATAACAAGCAGCCTGTAGATTGTAGGAGAGAGGAAAGACCAAAGGAATTAAGGGATTCCATAGTTTGAATAGAAAGAAGTATTAATAGATACACCAAAATGCATCTGGGTCACACACCAATTATCTTCAGATTTGGAAGGACTGGGACAGAAACTGTCCTGATCATAGATTGAGAGCAGCCAGTATGTAGAATCATAGGAATTTATGGCACAGAAGGAGGCCATTTGGCCTATCATATCTGTGCTGGCCAAAAAAGAGCTATCCAGCCTAATCCCACTTTTCAGCTTTGTCCGTAGCCTTGTAGGTTATAGCACTTCAAGAGCATATTCAAGTACTTTTTAAATGGGATGAGGGTTTCTGCCTTTACCATCCTTTCAGGCAGTGAGTTCCAGACTCCCACCACCCTCTGGGTGAAAAGATTTCTCTTGAACTCCCCTCTAATCCTTCTATCAATTACTTTAAATCTATGCCCCCTGGTTATTGGCCTCCCTGCTAAGAGAAATAGGTCTTTCCTATCCACTCTATCGAGGTCCCTCATAATTTTATACACTTCAATCAAGTCTCCCCCCAGACCTTATCTATTTCAAAGAAAACAAACCCAGCCTATCCAATATTTACTCATAGCTAAAATTATCCAGACCTGGCAACATCCTTGTAAATCTTCTCTGTACCCTCTCCAGTGCAATCACATCTTTCCTGTAATGTGGTGACCATAACTGCCCGCAGTACTCTAGCTGTGGCTTAACTAGTGTTTTATACAGTTCTAGCATAACCTCCCTGCTCTTATATTCTATGCCTTGGCTAATAAAGGAAAGTATCCCATGTGTCTTCTTAACTACCTTATCGACCTGGCCTGCTGCCTTCAGGAATTTGTATGGACATGCATTAATGTATATGTATAGGACCATGGGTTGATAAATCCATCAAGGGAGACATTGTGAACTCAGATGAGTGGCTTGCAAAGTGTTCAAGGGAACAATGACAGAGGGAAGATTTTGATTCGCTTCTGGAAGCTGAGGGCACATCCAAAAACGTGGAGGCAGGTGAGCTGTTTGACAAAATAAACCCTACTGCCTGGACAGGAAACTTGAGAAGGGAAGCTGTTATTTGAGATACCATGATGGGAAAGCTCTGATCTGGAAATTTGGTACGTTACTTGGGGATGAAGGGTTGACAGTTCAGATCTGGAGTGATGCTGGGTGTTACGCATGCCAAGTATTTTAATCTTCTTGCTTCATAACTCTATTTTCTTTTCTCTTTTATCAAAATGTTCTCCCCTCCCTGCCCCTCCTAAGGGTGTTGCCTCCTTGCTGGGCCAGATCGCCATAAGGATTGGATTCTGTCTGATGTGAGCCTTGCCAGGATATTCATCTGAGGGAGGCATCACAACCCAGCCCAGCCCAGTCCCATCCTGTCCTCATCCTAATACCTACTCGCATGCATGTACAGTAATCAGGAGTGAGTGAGTTTTGTTTCCCTAACTCAAAAATCGCTAACTCAGCACAGTCTAAGAATTACAGATACTCACTGTCAAGCTGTGTGTATCTACTATTTTCTGTTTCTTATTCCGGCATTGGCAGTTTCTTTTTATTTGACTTGTCTTTTGGCTGTTCTGTTTGAGTAATCTGAGGGCATGGGGTGAGGCAGAAATCAAAATATGTCACTGGCCAACATTGATTGTTCTCCAACAAAAAAGAAAGAAAGACGTATATTTATATAGAGCCTTTCATGACCACCAGATGTCTCAAAGCGCTTTACAGCCAATGAAATACTTTTGGAGTGCAGTTACTGTTGTAATGTAGGAAATATGGCAGCCAATTTGTGCACAGCAAGCTCCCACAAACAGCAATGTGATAATGACCAGATAAACTGTTTTTGTTATGTTGATTGAGGGATAAATATTGGCCTGGGGATAATTCGCCTACTCTTCTTCGAAATAGTGCCATGAGATCTTTTACATCCACCTGATAGTATAGCTGGACAGAGCTGGGATCCTTAGATTTAGAAAAAAAAAATAACTAAAATAACTAAAACTGCCTATTTCGACCTCTGTAACATTGCCTGCCTCCAGCCCTGCCTCAGCTCTTCTGCTGCTGAAACCTTCATCCCTGCCTTTCTTACCTCTAGACTTGACTATTCCAATGCACTCATGGCTGGCCTCCACATTCTACGTAAACTTGAGGTGATCCAAAACTTGGCAGTCCGTGTCCTAGCTCACATCAAGTCACGATCACCCCTGTGTTCGCTGACCTACATTGGCTCCCGGTTAAGCAACGCCTCGATTTCAATATTCTCATCCTTGTTTACAAATTCCTCCATGGCCTCGCCTCTCCCTATCTTTGTAATCTCTTTCAGCCTCATAATCCCACAAGATGTCTGTGCTCCTCAAATTTTGACCTCTTGAGCAACCCTGATTATAACTGCTCAACCATTGGTGGCGTGCCTTCAGCTGCTTGAGCCCTAAGCTCTGGCTCTCCCTCCCTAAACCTCTCCACCTCTCTACCTTTCTTTCCTCCTTTAAGACCTATCTCTTTAACCAAGCTTTTGGTCATCTGCCCAAATTTCTTCTTATGTGGCTCGGTGTCAAATTTATCTGTTTTGTCTTATAATACTGCTGTGAAGCGCCTTGGGATGTTCTACTACATTAACGGCGCTATATAAATAAAAGTAGTTGCTGTTGTTGAACAGGAGTAAGCCATTCAATTTCTCAAACCTGATCTGCCATTCATTACATTCGATCCGGGGATCGGAAGCGGAGAGCAGAGGATGGATGAGGCACGGAGGAGCGGAGAGGTCGGAGCCCAGAGGTGGAGTAGCGTGGACAAGACCAAGGGAAAGCACAGCACAGGCCAATAGCGAGGCTGTGAGGTCATGAGGCTTCACGTGGTGTACTATGAATTCCATGTAGAGAGAGGTCCTGTGGGAAGGAGGAAGGAAGGAGGACAGTAGGAGTATGTTTGAGTTTGTGTGTACGTATTGGCACATGCATCGGAGTTGTCTTGGATCCCCTTGCCATTGGATCAAGACCTTGCTCCATCAAAACCTGTGTGGTGGCTGGTGTGCAACGGCCACCCCATGTTAAATTCACACACAGGTATCTTCCACCATTTAAAATGAGTTCATCAGTCACTTGAGTACTCATTTTTAGTGTGGAAGCAAGTCATCCTCAACCCCGAGGGACTGCCTATGGTGATGATCTTGGCTGATCTGTACCTAAACTCCATTTACCCGCCTTTCTTCCATACTCCAGGATACCCTTACCCAACAAAAATCTGTCCATCTCTATCTTGAAAGCTATAATTGACCCAGCAACCACAGCCTTTTGGGAGAAAGTTTCAGCTTTCCACTACCCTTTGTGTGAAAAAGTACTTCCTGATATCACTCCTAAATGGCCTAGCTCTAATTTTAAGATTATGTCCTCTTGTTCTGGATTCCCCCACCAGATTAAATAGGTTCTGTATCTATCCTTTCAAATCCCTAACTTAGACCTTGATTAGATCACCCAGCAACATGTCACAAGGTGGTGTTCCGTTACTGCTTCAGAATGTCCAGACTAACAAGTTGGCTACTCTACCTCTCTTAACTGATAGATCTTGAATTCCAATGATTCTCTTAAATCCAATCCAGGCCACCCAAATAAATGGCTAAAGGAGTGGCGAGAGTTAATGAATGAGCAGGTGGGGATTTTAGAGATCCATCAAATACTCTTCCTCTCCAGTAAGGCCTCTAAGGTGTTTCAAAAATTCTGTCTTGTGAGTGTGGGTGCTGTTACCAAAAGCTGGTATTTATTGCCCATCACGAGTTGTCCTTGAAAAGATGGTGGTGGGTCTTCTTCTTGAACCTCTGCAGTCATGGTGGTGAAGGTGCTCTCTTGTCCTTCTAAGTGATAGAAGTCGCGGTTTGGGAGTTGCTGCCAAAGAAGCCTTGGCAAGTTGCTGTGATGTACCCTGATGACACACTGCAGCCATAGTACGCCCCTATTACTGTAGGTCCCGCATTGGACTCTTCAGTAACCTGCAAACTCATTTTTAGTGTGGATGCAAGTCATCCTCGACTCCGAGGGACTGTCTATGATGATGATGAGTATGCTGGTGGTGGAGGGAGTTGATGTTTAAACCAGTGGATGGGGTGTTGATCAAACAGACTGCTTTGTCCTGGATGGTGTTGAGCTTCTTGAGCGTTGTTGGAGCTGCACTCATCCAGGCAAGTTTTTTTCTGTTCTTTGTTAGATCCATAGGTGTAAGGAATGATCAGGTCACTTTTGGCAAGCAAATCATTTAACTTCATGACAAGTCAGTTCAGAGTAGTACATTGCTGATCTGTTTGTACATTGGGACATCACCAAGTGGATAAGGCTTCTACAAAGAATTTTTGGAAATTGCTGGTCTAATTGCTGGTTTTTATTCCCAAATAGATAAATGGTCTTTCACAGAATCATTTTCCAATGAGTGATGAACTTTCCACTGTGGCATTGGGCCTGCTCTCTGTTTAGAAATCATTATTAACTCAGTGATCTCTGTCCGAATCTGCAATGTACCATCATCAAAGCAGGAAGGGAGGGGAGCAGATATTCAGATAGAGCTCAGCTTCAACTCCAACTCCCCAAGGGCTCTGGGTAAAATTGTGCACTGCTTGCAAACATATATTTATCTTAATTTTTTTTCCCCAAGAAGAATTACAAAAGACCATTCAGCCCATCAGGCTTTCTTCTGCTTAAGGTACATAATGGGACAAAGTAAAACCCAGAACAAGATTTTCAGATACCTCAGGACAGCAGGATAGGAAAATATAGGGTCAGGGTTGTGAAGAGCGAGTTTAGGACAGACATGAGGAAGTGTACCTTAGGACAAAGGAAGTGTGTTTGAAATGAGGAATGCTTTAAAAACGGTGAAATGTTGGAATAGAAAGACAGAGAGATTGTTGTTGTGGAAAGATGGGATCAGATGGGTGAAGGGACCACATTTATCACACAAGATACTGGGAGGTAGAAATTAGTTTGGGCCCATTTTCGGCACTGTGTGAATAATGTGTGACGGAGCCAAGCGGCCTGAGGATCGGCAGCAATTGGTCCTCATCTACTTATTCGGGGCGAGCTACCCGTGCCAGTCATGCCTCCACAGGCTGCTCGCCACATGAGTGAAGTCCATTTCAGGCCGCCTGCCTCCTTGGCAGCATCCTTCAGGTAAATTTCAGGAGGGGGATGGAATGGACAAAGGTGGTGGGGGTTGGTGATCGCTAAGACTATGGAGTCGGGGCAGCACTCCTGCTCCTCCTGGCTTCACAGAAAGGAGAAAATAAAAACATTCACCTTTAGTTGGCTGCCGCGGGGCCCGCTGAAAACTCCTTCAGTGCAAGGCAAGCCCGACTTCTGCCTGCTCATCGGGAATTAATTTTTCAGTAGTTCGGCCCCTCATTAACATATTCAAGGAGCATAATGCCTGTTTGGGCAACTGTCTGAAAAATGAGCCTCACAAATTTAACAATGGGACCAGGCCGTTCTACTTCTAAATTAGTATGCTTTGAGTCCCTTTTATGCCCGGAAAATGGGCACGACACATGACAATTTCTACCCCCTATTTTTTGTCCACACATGGTATGTGTTGTGTATCTGTAAAGCATGCACTCCCATGTTCCGCCACCAGGGAGTGCATCCCCTGAAGTCCCAAGGGATCCCAGCATCCCTTGGGAGCACTGTATATAAGCTGGCCCCTAAGGCCTGTTCCTCACTCTGGAGTGTCTTAGTAAAGACTGAGGTCACTGTTACTTTAACTTCCCTGTGTGCAGTCTCATCTGTGTTAGGAACACAATAACTGCGACGGGTATACGAATCCAACGCAAAGATGCAGCAAACTGTGGGCATCCTGGAGAAGTTCTCGGAGGGTGAGGACTGGGAAGCCTATGTCGAATGGCTAGACCAGTACTTTTGTAACCAACGAGCTGGACGGAGAAGGAAGCGCTGCAAAACGGAGAGTGGTCCTCCTCACGGTCTGCGGGGCACCGACCTACAGCCTCATGAAGAATCATCTGGCTTCGGTGAAACCCACAGATAAGTCACATGAGGAGCTGTGTACACTGGTTCGGGAGCATCTTAACCCGAGGGAGAGCATGCTGATGGCGAGGAATCGGTTCGACACATGCCAGCGATCTGAAGGTCAGGAAGTGGCGAACTATGTCGCCGAGCTAAGGCGACTTGCAGGACAATGTGAGTTTGATGGCTACCTGGAGCAAATGCTCAGAGACTTTTTTGTACTGGGCATTGTCCACAAGACCATCCTATGAAAACTTTTGACTGTAGAGACACCAACCCTCAATAAGGCCATTGCGATAGCACAGGCGTTTATGTCCACCAGTGATAACACCAAACAAATTTCTCAGCACACAAGTGCTAGCAATGTTCATAAATTAACTGGAACTGTGTTTGCGAGCAGAAATGTACAGGGCAGAAATCACGAGCCTGCAACTGCAAGCAGGCCTCAGGTGACCCAAATGACTGAGTCCACAACAAAGGATGAATGCAAGGCAAATCACACATTGTTGGCATTGTGGAGACTTCCATTCAGCCTATTCATGGCGCTTCAAAGGGTATGTTTGCAAGAGCTGTGGAACAATGCGGCACCTCCAACCAGCTTGCAGATGAGCTGCAAGCTCTGCAAAACCTGCTAATCACCACGTGGCAGAGGAAGATTGGTCCATGGTGGATCAAAGCAATTTCGAGCCTCAGAGAGTGGAGGCAGATGCTGAAATGCACGGGGTGCACACATTTTTGATGAAATGTCCACCTATAATGCTAAATATAAAATTGAATGGCTTACCCATAGCCATGGAACTGGACACTGGCGCTAGCCAATCCATCATGAGTAAAAAGATGTTTGAGAGATGGTAGTGCAACAAGGCACCACCCTGACCAGCCCTGAGCCCCATCCACACGAAATTGAGAACGTACATCAAAGAGCTTATCACTGTCCTGGGCAGCGCCATGGTCAAGGTCACCTACGAGGGCTCGGTGCATGAACTGCCACTCTGGATTATCCCAGGCGATGGCCCCACACTGCTTGGAAGGAGCTGGCTGGGCAAAATCCGCTGGAACTGGGATGACATCTGAGCGCCATCACATGTCAATGAGGCCTCATGTACTCAGGTTCTTAACAAATTTCCTTCCCTTTTTGAGCCAGGCATTGGAAACTTTTCCGGGGCGAAAGTGCAGATCCACTTGGTCCCAGAGGCACGATCCATTCGCCACAAGGTGTGAGCGGTACCTCACATGATGAGGGAGAGAGTGGAAATCGAGCTGGACAGGCTGCAACGCGAGGGCATCGTCTCCCCAGTGGAATTCAGCGAGTGGGCCAGCCCGATTGTTCCAGTACTCAAAAGTGATGGCACGGTCAGGATTTGCGGCAATTATAAAGTAACTATTAATCGTTTCTCGCTACAGGACCAATACCCGCTACCTAAGGCAGATGACCTATTTGCGACGCTGGCAGGAGGCAAGACGTTCACCAAGCTCGATCTGACTTTGGCCTACATGATGCAGGAGTTGGAGGAGTCTTCGAAGGGCCTCACCTGCATCAACACGCACAAGGGACTGTTCATCTACAACAGATGCCCGTTTGGAATTCGGTTGGCTGCAGCGATCTTCCAGAAAAACATGGAGAGCCTACTCAAGTCGATACCACGCACGGTGATTTTTCAGGACGACATATTGGTCACGGGTTGGGATACCGTCGAGCACCTACAAAACCTGCAGGAGGTCCTCCAGCGACTGGATCACGTAGGGCTGCGGCTGAAGAGGTCGAAATGCGTCTTCATTGCAACAGAAGTGGAGTTTTTGGAGAGAAAGATCGTGGCGGACGGCATTCAGCCCACAGATGCCAAGACAGATGCTATCAGGAACGTTCCCAGGCCACAGAATGTCACGGAGCTGCAGTCATTCCTGGGACTCCTCAACTATTTTGGTAACTTCCTACTCTCTTAGAGCCCCTCCATGTGTTATTGTGTAAAGGTGAGGACTGGGTATGGGAAAAAAAACAAGTAATTGCTTTTGAGAAAGCCAGACACATTTTACGCTCCAACAAGCTGCTTGTATTGAATAACCCGTGTAAAAAACTTGTGCTAGCATGTGATGCGTCGTCGTACGGAGTCGGGTGTGTATTACAACAAGCTAATGTTGCCGGGACGTTGCAACCTGTCGCCTATGCCTCCAGGAGCTTGTCTAAGGCCGAGAGGGCCTACAGCTTGATTGAGAAAGAGGCATTAGCGTATGTGTTCGGGGTAAGAAAATGCATCAGTACCTGCTTGGCCTCAAATTTGAGCTGGAAACCGATCATAAGCCCCTCATATCCCTGTTCGCTGAAAACAAGGGGATAAATACTAATGCCTCAACCCGCATACAAATGTGGGCACTCACGCTATCAGCATATAACTATACCATCCGCCACAGGCCAGGCACCGAGAACTGTGCGGATGCTCTCAGTCGGCTACCATTGCCCACCACGGGGGTGGAAATGGCGCGGCCTGCAAACTTGTTGATGGTGGCACAGCCCGCAGACTTGTTGATGGTCATTGAAGCATTTGAAAATGATAAATCACCTGTCATGGCCCGCCAGATTAGGACTTGGACCAGCCAAGATCCTCTGCTGTCCCTAATAAAAAACTGTGTAGTGCATGGGAGCTGGGCCAGCATCCCCGTTGAAATGCAAAAGCTAATCAAACCGTTCCAGCGGCGAAAGGACGAGCTGTCCATTCAGGCAGACTACCTGTTGTGGGGTAACCGTGTAGGGCTACCCAAAAAGGGCAGCGAGACGTTCCTCTCGGATCTCCACAGCACACACCCGGGTATAGTAATGATGAAAGTGATAGCCAGATCCCACATGTGGTGGCTCGGTAGCGACTCTGACTTAGAGTCCTGTGTACGGCAATGCAGCGTGTGTGGTCAGTTGAGCAATGCGACCAGAGAGGCACCACTAAGTTTGTGGTCCTGGCCCTCCAGACCATGGTCAAGAATCCATGTCGACTATGCGGACCCGTTTCTCGGTAAAATGTTCCTGGTGGTGGTGGATGTTTTTTCAAAATGGATTGAATGTGAAATAATTTCGGGAAGCACCGCCACCACCACCATTGAAAACCTGAGGGCCATATTTGTCACCCACGGCCTGCCTGACATACTGGTCAGTGACAACGGGCCATGTTTCACCAGTGCTGAAATTAAAGAATTCATGACCCGCAATGGGATCAAACATGTCACCTCTGCCCCGTTTAAAGCAGCCACCAATGGGCAGGCAGAGCGGGTAGTACAAACCATCAAACAGAGCCTTAAATGAGTCACAGAAGGCTCACTCCAAACCCGCCTGTCCCGAGTATTGCTCAGCTACCGCACGAGACCCCACTCGCTCACAGTGGTGCCCCCGACTGAGCTACTCATTAAAAGGACACTTAAAACCAGACTCTCGCTGGTTCACCCCAACCTGCATGATCAGGTAGAGAGCAGGCGGCAGCAACAAAATGTAAACGATGGTCGCGCCTCTGTGTCACGGAAAATTGATCTGAATGACCCTGTGTATGTGCTAAACTATGGACATGGCCCCAAGTGGATCGCGGACACGGTGATAGCTAAAGAAGGGTGATATGTCCTTACTACACAGTATAAATGCACACGAGGCCCATGCTTGAGAGAAGGTCAGTCTGTGACCTGTCCTTTATTCCTTAGCACTCAAGTGATGAAGGTGGGTGGAGCTTCCCCTTTTATACCTGAAGGTTCAGGTTAGGAGTGTCTCCCACCTCGTGGTCAGTGTTCTCACGGTGTACAACTTCGGTCAGATTATACATGGGTTACAATGCTGGTTGAATGCATGACAAAGGGAGTAGGGTGTTTGTAGTCAAACTGGACAATGGACAAATTTGCAGAAAGCACCTGGACCAAACGAGGCTGTGGTTCACAGACTGCCCTGAACAACCCACAGCAGACACCACCTTTTTCGAGCCCACAACACGCACCCAAAGAATCAACGACACCATCCCGGACCAGGAAATCAAACCCATCATGCCTAACAGCCCAGCAGGGCCAGGCTCACGCAGCAGCCCTGCAGGGCCAACAACACGCCAGCCCAGCGAGGGCACAGCCAACACACCAGAACAGACATTTGTACCGAGGCGGTCCACCAGGAAAAGAAAGGCTCCCGACCGCCTCACCTTTAAATAGTTTTCACTTTGACTTTGGCTGGGGGGAGTAATGTTGTGTATCTGTAAAGCATGCACTCCCATGTTCCGCCACCAGGGAGTGCATCCCCTGAAGTCCCAAGGGATCCCAGCATCCCTTGGGAGCACTGTATATAAGCCGGCCCCTAAGGCCTGATCCTCACTCTGGAGTGTCTTAATAAAGACTGAGGTCACTGTTACTTTAACCTCCCTGTGTGCAGTCTCATCTGTGTTTGGAACACAATAGTGTGTGATCGCTTCATCGACCATGTGCAGTCATCAGGGCTACTTACTGTGGATGAGTCTCTGATAGAGGAAAGCACATGAAAATCCTGATGATAAACTGCCTATCTGAATTTCCAGAGTTATCTACCCCTCTCTCCCATTTAACCTGTGTTGTGCTTGACCTGGGAATGTTTGTTCGAGCATTGTTGATGATGTGATTTGTTGAGGTTGGTCTTGGAATACTGAACACTGCAATTCTACATTGTGAGTGTGGATCACAGTCTGATACAGTGATACACTCTCCAGCCTGGCTAAGTATGGGGCCATGAGCATCGCCAACAGGCAATCAGGTCTGTATTTTTTGGACCAGCTCACTGTTGAGGTGTCTGTTCAGAGGCATATCGATTTTCTCTGCTCCAGGGCTGGAGTATATAATATAGAAAAAGCAGAACATATTGATCTATCAGTTTATTATCCATTCCGGGGCTGGATATGAACATGGGAACATGAGTGGGCCACTCAGCCCCTCGAGCCTGCTCCACCATTCAATTAAATCATGACTGATCTGCATCTCAACTCCATTTTCCTGACTTTGCACCATATCCCTTGATACTCTTACCGATCTAAATTTTGAAAGCTTCAATTGCCCTAGCATTCACAACCTTTTGGGTGGATAATTGGTCTTCTAAGGAATGGGTGCTGCAGGAAGTTAAAACACCAGGCCCAAATTTGATGAAGGCCTCCGCCCACCCAAGTGCCGCCGATGGTTGCTGAGGTAGCTGACGGTACTTTGAGCGGGATTTTCAACAGAGAGGCAAATGGGCGACTTACGCTGCTAATCTGGGCGGCAGCCGGCGGGAGCTTTCATTCTCGGCAGCAAAGGCGCTTGCCACCCGAGTGCCGCCGAGGATGGAGTCGGGCCCACAGAGGGTCGAAGAGCTGAGAAACAAAAGCATTAAAAAAAAAAACTTTGAAACCATCTGAAGACCTTCAGGGGACCCCCATCCAGGTAAATCCTTATAAAGAAAAAAAATATAAAAAGTGTACTGACATTTTCTTCACCCTCTTCCGGCCTACCTCCGGGAATAGACCAGCCTCCAGCCAGCGGTCCACCTCCCATTCTGCCGCCGACTGTCGCCGAATCCCGCCCGCATCAATATTGCAGCTCAGCGGGCGGGAGGTCAGTTGCGCGACTCAGCCGTCCGCTGACATCGGCGGGTGCTTCCCGTTGAAAGAGGCACTGGACGGTTCGACGAGAGGAATGTCAGTGGCAGTGGGTGGCAGTTGGCGGTAGTGAGTGGTAAGTTCTTCAATTTCGGGTCCGGTCTTTTCAATTCTGGGAGTTGGGTTCAGATCTAGACTACTGACTGCAAGGATCCTTTGTATATCAAGTTTGGAATAACTTTAACTGAGGTATGAGCAGACTGAGCCCAGAACACAAAAATGTCCACACTTTGATGCTAATTGGCTATAAACTGACATTCCTTGGCCGAAATTCCCTTGTTTTTCATCACCCATTAGTGCCTCCGGGGGTGAGGGGGGACGGAGGCACTACCGGCTCCTGCAAAATTGCACGGGAGTTACCGGAGGCGCGAAAATAGTAGCGCTGCGCCCCCACCGGTAGTGTCCCACTCCGCTGTACCAGCAATGGTGACATCATCACCGTGCGTGCCGATCTCTTTTCGACCCTCAGCAGAAATTGGCCAGCGCCCCGTGAGGCCGCCGTGGGCAATGCCCGCGCTAGCCTCGCAAGTCGGGATCTGGGCCGCTCACCCATCACATGCCGAACCTTTAAAGGGAAGGTGTGCTGCGCCATGCGCCGTCATCTTTTATTATTTCCCCTTACCGGTCGGGTCATTTGCTGCTCCTTTCGCGGGGTCCGTGCTGCTATTGTACAGCCCGGCACTCCATCTTGGGTCTGAGCTGTGCCCATGCACCCCTTAGCCCTCGTGGCCAAGTGGAGGCCTTCAAAGGGCCAGCAGAATTCGCAGCCACGTAGCGCTCCCAAATCTGCCTGCATAGCGTTCCCGATCCCGTCCCAAAATGAACTGGAGCACGCAACATTGCCCTCCACTTCCTGTGAGGGGTGTAAATGTAACTTTGCAGTCAGGGCAGGACCGCTGGGCCGGGCACAGGAAGTCCCACCTTGCCTCGGGTACCGCCCCCAAACGAGATGTAACCGAATTTCGCCCCCTTTAACTCAGAAAGGCCACAAGATGGTGACACATGTGTAGTATTGTGGGCTGCTCTGAAGCTGTAAGCCCAGACAATAGGATTGGCCGTCTATTCAACCATAGAGGGCATCATAGCTCACCCAATATGCATAAAGATAGGCTTTCAGCAGAGCTCACTGGATGGTAATAAAAGATGATTTTTCTTGAAGGTATAGTGACTAAGGCCAGTTGGAGCACACCATCCCAGTTCAAATCAGGTAACTCAATAAACTGTGGTCAAACACTGGGAGGGTCCTTTACGACTCAGCTATTCAATGGATAAACTTGCTGATCCATTGAGGGAGCCTACAAAATCAGTAAGCAAGACTTAAATTTAAGATTTGGGTTAAGCTTAGAATAAAGTTTAGGGCTAGGAGTAGAGAAGAACATAAGAACATAAGAAATAGGAGCAGGAGTGGGCCATCCACCTCTTGAGCTTGCTCTGCCATTCAATAAGATCATGGCTGATCTACCTCAACTCCACTTTCCTGCACCATCTCCATATCCCTTGATTCCATTAATATCCAAAAATGTATCGATCTCTGTCTTGAATATTCTCAAAGACTGAGCCTCCACAGCAGTCTGAGGTAGATAATTCCAAAGATTCATCACCCTCTGAGTGAAGAAATTTCTCCTCATCTCAGTCCTAAATAGCCAACCCCTTATTCTGAGACTGTAACCTCTGGTTCTAAAATGCTCAGTCAGAGGAAACATCCTCCCTGCATCTACCCTGTCAAGCCCTGAAAGAATTTTGTATGTTTCAATTATATCACCTCTCATTCTTCTAAACTCTGGAGAATATAGGTCTACTCTACTCAATCGCTCCTCATAGGACAATCTTCCCCATCCCAGTAATTAATCTGATGAACCTTAGGTAAGGAGATCAATACTTTACACAATACTCCAGGTGCGGTCTCACCAGGGCCCAATGTAACTGCAGTAAAATGTATTTACTCTTATACTCAAATCTTCTTTGATTGAATATATTTAAGGTGGAGATAGACAGATTTTTGAATGATAAGGGAGTCAAGCATTATGGGGAGCGGGCAGGAAAGTGGAGTTGAGGCCAAGATCAGATTAGCCATGATCTTATTGAATGGCGGAGCAGGCTCGAGGGGCCAAATGTCAGAACAGGCCTGAGGGGCTAAATGGCCTACTTCTGTGCTATTTCTTATGTTCTTATGTTCTTGTAATAAAGGCCAACATATCATTTGCTCTCTTGCCATTTGCTTTCTGTACAAGGACACCCAGATCCCTCTGAATAACAACATTTCCTAATCTCTCACCATTTAAAAAACACTCTGCCTTTCTATGTTTCCTACTAAAGTGGATAACTTCACATTTCTACACATTATATTTAATTTACCATCTTGCCCACTCACATAGCTTGTCTCTATTCCCTTGAAGCCTCTTTGCATCCTCCTCGCTACTTACATCCCCACCTAGCTTTGTATCATCAACAAACTTGGATATATTACATTGGTCCCCTCATCCAAATCATTGATATAGATTGTGAATTGCTGCGGCCCAACACAGTTCCTTATGGCAGCCCACTAGTTATAGTCTGCCAACCCGAAAATGACCCGTTTATTCCTACTCTCTTTTCTGTCCATTAACCATTCCTTAATCCATGCTAGTATATTCCCTCCAATCCCATGGGCCCTAATTTTGTTTAGTAATCTCTTGTGTGGCATCTTATCGGATGCCTTCTGAAAATCCAATACACCACATCCACTGGTTCCCCCTTATCTATTTTGCAGTTACAACCTCAAAAAACTCTAACAGATTTGTCAAACACGATTTCCCTTTCATAAATCCGTGTTGACTCTGCCCAATCCTATTATTATTTTCTAAGTGCCTTGTTACCACATCCTTAATAATAACATTTTCCCTACTACTGATGTCAAGCTGACTGGTCTATAGTTCCTCATTTTCTCTCTCCCTCCTTTTTTAAATAGTGGGGTTACATTTGCTACCTTCCAATCCGGGGGTACTGTTCTAGAATCTATGGAATTTTGAAGATGACAACCAATGCATCCACTATCTCTTTTACCACCTCTTTCAAAACCTTAGGATGTAGGGGATTAATCAGCTTTCAGTCTTATTAATTTCACCAGTACTATTTTTTACTAATATTAATTTCTTTCAGTTCTTCATTCTTGGTAGACCCTTGGTTCTCTACTATTTCTGCGAGGTTTTTTGCGTCTTCTTCCGTGAAGATAGACACAAGTGATTTGTTTATTTCTCTGCCATTTCCTATTCCCAATTATAATTTCTCCTGTCTCGGCCGGTAAGGGACCCACATTTACTTTTGATAATCTTTTCCTTTTCCTTTTTACATAGAAGCTTTTAGTGTCTGTTTTTATGTCTGCCGCTAGTTTACTCCCATAATCTATTTTAGTAGTTTTACATCACGCACAACATTATTTTCCCCTTTGCCCCCTAAGTATAAGGATTAGATTGAGGGTGAAGGTTTAGGTTATCTTCATGGTCAGTGTTTGATTTGGATTTTACTTTAGAATTTACTGCCACATTCTCTCTCTGTGGCGATCTATACAAGGTGATTCATATAAACCTGGGTGAAAGAAAGAAAGGACTCTCATTTATATAGCGTTTTTCACAACCTTATGGCGTCCCAAAGTACAACCAATGAAGTGTAGTCACTGTTGTAATGTAGTGAAGGCATGTGCGAGTGCAGTCATGTGTGCGCACACATGTATCCATGTAGGTGCAAGCACGCATGGCTGCATGTGCGCGTGTTACAGTGCATGCGTGAGTATATTTGACTCTTTCCACGCCAAGTGCATGTACACGCATACATATGTGTGGGAGCACCTGAATGTATGTACTTGCATGGCTATGTATGTAGGTGAGTGCACACATGTGTGTGTTGGTGAGTGCATGCATATATATGTGTGTGTATGTGTGTGTATACTTGGTGGGTGTGGGGTTAAGGCTCTCAAGTAGGAGCTTCAGCCGATGCTATGACTGATCAAATAGGCTTTGATCTGTTTAGTTAAGTTTTGTTATCCCCCAAGGGCTGAGTGCCTCAGTGACAATCGGCTGATCTGCGTAGCATTTCAAACAGTCCAATTATCCACTTATGATCATGAGTCTAGTGTACGCAAAGCTCTCATCTCTTAAAAGGACACACAAAGCCTAGAATCTTTAAATGACGCCCCTCACCACCACCACCACCACCACCATCCCCCCCCCCTTCCCAAAATAGCTAGTCTACAATTGTATCAATGCAGATTTCAGTATATCTCGCAAGGTGTTGCAATGCGCATTAAGTATCTAATTTGCATTTAATATCCTTGTGACGGAAGCTTGCAATCTTGTATCACTTCAGAAAAATTTCAAATATCTATTTTAATTCTCTAGTCTTTCTTTGCTATTGGCATCTCATTAAAGCTTAATCCAGCTAAACTGGATTGTTGATGGATGGATCAGGTCCGAACGGGCTCCCTGCCTTCAACGCTACTAAATATAGCGATGCTCAACAGAGATGGTCGAGATTCCTCTGTCAGGAATCCCTGTTGACAGGATAATCGTTAAAAATGCGCTTTTAATAAAATGTGCAATGGAAGACAATAAATCAAAAACCCTTGTATGGTAGAAAGGTCAGGCATTCTTTGAGGAGTGGTTGATACTGAGAGTAGGAAACTAATGCCCACGTCGCCGAGGGCGTGCTGTAATTTGTTTTTGGGATGTCGATATTGGGGAATGAAAGACTTCAGACACCCAATAGTATGCCCACGTCAGCTATAACGTGGCCGAATGCAGAGTATGAGGGGTTTTAATTGTGTAAACAAGGAGAAACTGTTTCCACTGGACACAGATAATTGGCAAAAGTAGCAGAGGGCAGATGAGGAGAATTATTTTACACAAGTTATTATGATCTGGAAAGCAGTGCCTGAAAGGGTGGTGGGAGCAGATTCGATAGTAACTTTAAAAATGGAAGTGAATATATATCTGGTAAATCTTAACCCTCACCGCCTGCAATGCTGAGTGGATCACCCCATTATTGTCCCATTCGAATGGAAATTGGGTGGATTCTACAACGGTGAGCAGTCTGTTCCGCCAGACGGTGAGGAGGAAACTCACCTCCTAATTGCAAAACAATGGGCTCGATCGTAACGTGGAAATGGGACCTGAACAGGGTGGGGGGGGGGGGGGGTGGGGGAATAGCGGGCGACAAACGCGCAGGATCACGGGCACGTGGGAATGTCTGATTGCAAGAGGGATGCCTCATTTTCAGTTTATTTCTGGGTTTCGCATCACCTGCGCGTGAGTGGGCATGGTGAGGACACCCATGGTGCAATTTCAACTTGACTATTTAAACACCCACTTTACGGACACAATGATGGATAAAGTTTGGAGTTCTGTCGCAATAAAAACAGAAAATGCTTGAAACACCCAGCTGGTCAGCCAGCATCTGTGGAGAGAGAAACAGAGTTAACATTTCAGGTCAATGACCTTTCATCAGAACTGGAAGAAGTTAGAGATTTTACAGTTTATAAACAAGTACAAGCCAAGGAAAAAGGGTGTGGTGGTGGTGGAAAAAGGGGGGCAGGCGGGGGGGGGGGGCAGAGGAGAGGAAGAAAGGAAAGAACAAGAGGGAACGTCTGTGATAGGGTGAAGGGCAGGAGTGATTAAATGACAAAAGGAATGATAGTGCAAGGCAAAAGGGGTGATAATGGGACAATAAAAAAAACAGCGGAACAGTGTAGGAGGCCAAAAACACTGTTCTAATGAAGCTCATCGCAAGCTCAAGGAACAGACCTCATCTGTCGATTAAGCACTTTACAACCTTCTGGCCTCAACATTGAGTCAACAACTTCAGGACATACCACTGCTCCCATTATTTTGGAGAGCAAATGCTGGTAATGATTCTACTGTTGCCATTTACAGCTCCTCTGGACCCATCTTTTTTTCCTAATGGACCCAGTACCACTCCAATTGCCCAGGAGAGCAATGATGGTGATAGGTGAGATGAAAGTGCAAACTACTGTAAAAGCGTGTGCATGTTTCACCCATTGCCTCTGCCCACCACCCCACCTCCAAGTCAGTATCCAACTGACTTCTCTCCCGCTGGCCCACCCTGCAAAGGTGCAAGTCAAGCAGTCTTTGGCGAGGCCCTCATGGGCTCCAACACCCAGAGGTCATCAGTCACAAGCACCTCAGAAGTCAGAGTAAGGAACAGAGCAGCCTGCCACTACCTCTGCTGAAGCCACAGGGGTTGCACCATGCAGCAGTGCTAAGGACAGAAAGAGAAAAGCTTTGTAGTTCACCGAGGGTATGCACATGGGTGTTTATAAAAATGCGTTACTATTGTTAATTTATTGAGGCACATGGAGGTAGAAATTCACCAGCACGCCGATTGGGGGCGTTAAGGGCAATTCCCCGGTTGGGGCGGGACTTCCTGCGACCGGGGAGGAAGTTCCGCCCCCGGGTGCCGAATTACCGTTACCGCCCCTCAGAAGTAGTGGAGCGCAATCTCGCGTGCCCCACTTCCTCTTGGGGCAGGTATAGCTCCGCGTAGTGCTGACGCCTTTCAATGCCCCTCCCCTTTGCTTAAAGGGAAGGGCCACTGCGCACTCTGCATGGCCTCCACTAGGCCACCAGAGCAGCCTGGTATCGGGGCTAAAGCTCAGCACCCAAAATGGAATGCCGGGCTGCACGATTGGAGGATGTCGTCAGGCCGACCTGTGAGTTGGCCAAGAAGGTAAGATGGTGTCGCCAACCTCCCCTTTAACTTCTGCTCCACAAGCGGATTTCGGCCTGGTTTGCAAGCTGCGAGGCTGGTGTAGGGCAATATCCGCCGCGGGGCGGAAAGGGGTCGGCGCACAGCTCAAGGGGTCACTGGGCACGGCGATGACGGCATCCTCAGTTGCACAGAGGCCCGGGGCGCTATCGTGTTAACGCCTCCGCTAACTTTCGTGGAATTTCATGAGAGCCGATAGCGCCCCACCCCCCTAGGCGAAAAGTGTTTTGCGCCCTATTAGCGCCCTCCAGAGGCGTTAACGGGTGTCGCAAAAAGGGGCAATTTCGACTCCATTAAATGTATTACTTTGCACTGTGTTGCCCATTCTTGCATATCGAGTGCAACTCATGTTTTCATTTGTTTGGTGCAGAGTGTGAAGACATGCATGGACTGGGACCAATCGGTAAATCTGCAATGGTTCGTTACAGGACTGCTTGTGTAAGTTGGGGGGTTGGGGGATGTGATAGTTACTTTCATTCAGAATGAGTGCCTTCGAATGCTGACAGCATCGCTGGCATTCAAGCAGTAATGCAATCGGCTGCTCCATCGCTGGGTGCTCCATCTTCCTCTTTCTCTTCCATGTCCTTCTCCTCTCCATTGCAATGCTCATCAAATGAGGAGCACTGTCCCTGTGGGAAGCCAGAGGGACACGAATCTGAGTGCCTGCTCATTCTGGAAATTATCATCACAGGGGAAAGTCAGCCCTGGAAAACAATCTATCCATTACATGCTTTATGCATTTTTGTGCAGCCAACTGCGAGACCCTCGCTATGTCTCTGGTAGTGCCCAGGAAGGAACTACAGACATTTAAATTGGGCTGGTGATGACTTTCACAGCAACTGGCATTGCGAGGCCACCAGGTCCAGCAAATAGCAGGTCTTCTTCTAAGAAGTGCAAATGTCTGCGACCACCTGATGTGACAATCTCAGCCTTCAGAAGCTGAGCCTCTGTCTGTAAACCCAGTTAGGTTGGTGTTGCCTCGACCCCTCTGTTGCTCCCTCCTCTGCTGACCACCTGCAGCTCCCTCCTCAACAAGCTCTTGCTGCTGCTGATGCTCGTTGATATCCGCACACCAAGTCCAATGAAAAGCAGCCATGGCTCTGACCATTGTAATGCTCTCTGAGTGAGCACCTCCAAACTCTACCAATAAGTCTCTCACAACAAGTCGTCTCACCAAACTATTCCCAGAGGGAACTGAGAGAGCAGCTCTGAGCACTAAACCTTTATTCCGATCTGGCCTCTTGACCTTTAACCATCCCGATAAAGTGCCGCTCAATCTCACTGCCGAGTTTCCTAAGACCCGGGAAACCCGTAGAGCAGGCGTTAATTCAAAAACAGGCTCTAAATTGCATTATAGGAGCCTAATTTAAATATGTTAATGATGGACCCGCCTCGCTAGAGGGGGGTAGTCAACAGCCCAATATCCGTAGCCATAAAAACTGCGGGTGCGCGGCAAGTTCGGGACGTTTTTCACGCAATTGACGATTTAACTCTTCCCCCGCCCGATGTGAGGGGGTTAATATGGAACCCAATGTTTTTTTACTTCATTGTTGGGATGTGGGCCTCACTGGAAAGGCAGGCATTTATTGCCCATTCCTAGCTGCCCTCCGAAGATGGCAGTAAGCCTCCTTCTTACAACTGAGTGGCTTGCTCGGCCAACATCAGAGGGCATTTAAGAATCAATCACTTTAATGTGGGACTGCTGTCAGTTGTGGCTCAGTGGATAGCACTCTCACCTCTGAGTCAGAAGTTTGTGGGTTCAAGTACCACTTCAGGGACTTGAGCACAATAAATCTAGGCTGACACTCCAGTGCTGCACCATCGGAGGTTAAACCGAAGTCCCATTTGCTCCCTCAAATGGATGTAAAAGATCTCATGGCACAATTTTGAAGTTGAGCAGGGGAGTTATCCCCAGTGTCCTGACCAATATTTCTCCCTTAATCAACATAACAAAAAGCAGATTATCTGGTCATTATCACATTATTGTTTACAGGAGCTTGCTTGTGCGCAAATTCGCTGCCATATTTCCGACACTACAACAGTGACTATACTACAGAAGTACTTCAGTGGCTGAAAAGCACTTTGAGACATCTGGGGGTCATGAAAGGCGCTATATAAATCCAAGACTTTTTTTATAGGCCAGACTGGGTAAAGGCAGCAGGTTTCCTTCCCAAAAGGACATTAGTGAATCAGTTGAGTTTTTATGACAACCTGACCACTTCATGGTCATTTTTATTTTATTTTTAGACTTTTATAATCTGAATTCAAATTCTCAAACTGCCATGATGGAATTTGAACTCACGTGCTCTGAATTATTGGTTCAAATGTGTGATTATTACACCTTTGCGACTGATAGTCCAGATTTTATGGTGCATTGTATATTTTCTGACAATCCTGTAAAGAATTACAGCCTCACTGAACCACAGTATTCATCGGATCTCTTTGTCTTTCATCAAACCTAATGCACTCGCATTGCACGTAGTCACTGACATTAGTGCTGCACATGGTTTAGAGAGTCAACCACATCAAAGGCGCTAACTCGGAGCACCAGAAAGTACTGAAGGTACCTTCAGAAATGCCAGATACCCTCAAGGTTCTTTCAGACGGCCTGCCGCCAACAAGTATTGTTGTGGTAAGAGACAATCTCAGCTCACACAATTGTCAAACTATTGTGCTAATCCATTGCACTGCCACCACAGCTCTGCCACTGTTAACACCCAATTGCAGTATCAAAGCAAGGTGTTAATTTAGCACCCAACAGAACAGGACATGTGTTGGGGTTTATTATCCTTGGTTTAAGATGTTAAACTGGGAACCATGTTCAGGTGGATGGTAATGTTTTGCGAGGAGGTCTTATGGGTGTATCCTACCCATAGGGAGCCTGGATGCTGGCCATTGGTATTGGGTGGTCACAGTCATGTTGGCTACAATTTGCCATCTGTTAAAATGAGTAAGACAGAAGTTCATGTGCAGCAGGCTGGTGGTTCCCTGATCTGCAGGGCCAGAGTGACAGATTCCTAAACTGGTAGCTTACATTTGTCCCACCCCCATCCCCTCATGTCACTATTTGAAGAAAGAGGACTTGCATCTATATAGCACCTTTCATGATCTTAGGGTGTCCTAAAGTGTTTACAGCCAATGAAGTACTTTTGAAGTGTAGTCACTGTTGTAATGTAAGAAACGCAGCTGTCAATTTGCCCACAGCAAGGTCCTACAAACAGCAATGAGATAATGACCAAATCATCTGTTTTGGGTGCTGGTTGAGGGATAATATTGGCCAGGACACCCGGGAGAACTTTCCTGCTCTTATTCGAATAGTGCTGTGGCATCTTTACTCAGTACTGCACTGGACCGTCAGCCTAGATTATGTACTCAAGTTTCTGGAGTGGGGCTTGTACCTACAGCCTGCTGACTCAGTGGTGGGAGTGCTACCACTGAGCCATGGTTGACACCTACAATGAGTACAACAGTACATGCTCTCTCTCTGTAGAACTCAGGGACACATCCATGGACCCTTCTGCTCCAAAACAATAAAAACACACAGCCATTCCCAAACCACTATGAAATAGATACATAAAAATCCTCAAATTGCCACAAAATAGACACACAACCACCCCAAAATTATTATGAAATAGACACACAGGCACAAATCCAATATAGGATACCACAGGCACCATCCTCCCAACATCTCCAGGAAATGAGGACTCAAAACTGAAAAAGAAATGTCTCCTCAGAAATGTATTAATCATATAGGCGGGAGAGAGGGAGAGGAAGGGAGACGGACATCGAAAGTGAAAGAGAGTGAGAGGGAACAGGAGAGGGGGAGAGAGGGAGAGGCATTGAAGGAAAAATACAGATTTACACAAGCCCCAAAGTACCAGGCGGGAGTGAATTTTACCCACTGTGTTTTGTACAGGAGTTACACAGTACTAAATGGGAGTGAATCGTTCACTTTTACTATTGTGTTCTATACATGTACAGGAGCTGACACAGAGGAGTACATGATCTGTACTGCCTCAGCTGAGAGTGAATCATTCCCTTTTACCATTGTACAGTGTTCAAATACAAGACCTGACGCTGAGACATACATGAGCCGTACAGTATCAGACGGGAGTGAATCGTTCCCTTTTACCTCTTGTATACTGCACATGTACAGGAGCTGACACTGAAACATACACGGGCCATACAGTATCAGACGGGAGTGAATCGTTCCCATTTACCCGCTATGTACTGTACATGTACAGGAGCTGACAATGAGACACACACGGGCCGTGCAGTAGCAGACAGGAGTGACTTATCAGCGTTTAGCTGCTGTATGCACTTTTCAAATTATTTTTTCCTTTGAAAGAAACTTGCTGGTACAGCTGTTTTGACAGTAAAGCCTTCAGAGGAATCCTACTGCATCACACCTGTCTACCTCGGGGCAAAACACAGATCAGGCCGACTGCCAGTGATGCCGAGCAGAACCAACTCTGTGAACTGCCAGCTCCCAGCAAGCCTGTTTGTTTCTTCATTTTTCTCTCTTCTCTCATAAAGCCGCGGACTCACATTAGCGTATGGTTCCACTTGCTTCAGTCGACCAAATGGACATTCTTCAAGTGTGAGCTCCGACAGTGAGTGCCAGCAGGCGATTCAATCATGGGTGGTGTCAAAACCCAGCCAGATTCTCTTCTTACTGACAACCACACACACATGCTCACATGTTCACACACACACACACACAGACACAGACACACAGAGACACACACAGACACATGACACACATACACACAGAGTCATGCACACACAGAGCCATACACACACATAGACATACATACCAACACACATGCAATATACACACACACAGACATGCAGACATACATACAGACACACCCAGACACGTATAGACCCACAGGCACATTTTCAGTTAAGGGCTGATTTCCCTGACCCCCCCTGCCCATGTTCAGGGGTAATGAAATTGTACCATCCCAACTGGTGTTCTGCCTGAGATCAGCTGACAGCACTAATCAGAGATTGAGCATGGGCCTTTGCCGGTCGATGTGGCTTGGCACCACATGAGGCAGTGCATTTACTCACTGAGCCCTTCCCTCCTACGGTCAAATCGCCTGACGACCTAGACACATAAAATGACTGAGTGGGGTACACATCAATCTGCTGTAATTTAAAGCTTTGGATAACTGGAATAGGTTGGCGCTAGGTTTTCTAAATGGAGTCGATTCACCTGCTATTGAGTAGGTTCAGGTTGACGGTGCTATCTATTGCAGGAGGGAGGGAAGTTTGTGATCAGTTAGGAAATTAGGAACAGGAGGAGGCCATTCAGCTGCTTGACCCTGTTCCGCCATTCAGTTGGATCAAGTTTGGACTGTACCTCAACTCCATTTACCCGCTGTTCCTCCATATCCCTTGCTACCCTTAACCAACATAAATCTATCGCTCTCATTCTTTAAAATTTAATTTGTCTCAACATCCACAGTCTTTTGGGGAGCGAGTTCCAGATTTCCATTGCCCTTTGTGCGAAAAAGTTCTTCCTAATTTCACGCCTGGATGGCCTAGCTTTAATTTCGAGATTATGCACTCTTGTTCTGGATTCCCGCAGCAGAGGAAATAGTTTTTCTATAGCCACCCAATTAAATCCCTTTATTATTTTAAAGATCTTTTGCTTGCTATTCCAATTATGTGCAGACTCGGGGGGGTGCGGTGGGGGGAGGGACTGAAATTCACCGTCCCCGAAGGGACGGCTACCATGGGGTTTGTGCGGCCAATCGAAAAAAAGTCAATGGGCCGCTGTGGTTGGGTTCTTTCCCCTCTCCGAGGCATATTCAGCTTGGGGGGGGGTTTGAGCGGTGCTCACTTCCCCCGGAAATGGTGCGGTGAAGCCAAAGTAAAGGAAGATTTTCTGCGGTGAGGGAAGCAGCGGGCCACTGGAAAACGGCCATCACAGCAATTTTCAGCTATAAAAATGTTGGACTTCTTCAGGCAGTGTCCCCGCGAGGTATTTGAGTTGGTGCTCGAATGCGACAATCGAGTGTTGCCGCAATCGGGGCCCTTTGTTTCAAAAATTGTTTCATTAATTTTTCATTTGAATTTAAAGTGCAATAAGTTGTACTAATTGTTTTGGCTTCATTAAACCTGCTGAGTGCTGCTCAGAGGTTTTGACAGACTTTTGTAGAACTTTCAGGTGTGACTGTTGAGTGGAGGCCTGTAGGTCTCATTGTGGGCTGCAGAGACCTGCTTGGCAGGGTTCACCCTGAAGATGGGAGGAGTGTTGGGAGGGCGACACCTCGTACACCTGGTGAGAAGCAGGGGGACATGCAGGAGACGGCGTCGCCGTCAGCATCATGCAGAGAGGCAGCGGGCAAGGGAGGCAGCAGCCATGGCTGAACAACCGAGAAAAGGGCATGCAGACGTGCGCAGACCTGCATCTAGAAAGGGTGGCCAGGAGGGAGATGGCATCAGGAGGAGGGTGAGGGATGCTGCCCCCACCACCCCCCCCCCCTCCCCCAAGTACTGGGAGAGGAGCCTTTCCAGCAACAGCCTCCACAGGAGCCTGAGAATGAGGAGGACCAGGGAGATGGCCAGCAGGCAGCTGCCAGAGGAGGTGGCCAATGCAGACGTGGGGGAAGGAGCTATACCCTCAAAGGGTCTCCAGACCTCAGTTCTCCTTCCTCCAGTTCACTGATGAGCAATGCCTGCGAAGGCTACAATTTTGGACAGAAGTACTCAGGGAACTCTGCATTGTCCTAAGAGAAGATGTGCAGCCTCAAACATGCCTCAGGACCGCCCTCAGCGTGGAGACCAAGGCCACCATCACCTTGAATTTTTATGCCACGAGGTCTTTCCAGTCAGCCACTGCAGATATTGGCAACATCTCACAATTCTTGGCACTTCGGTGCATCCGGCAGGTCACAGATGCACTCTACAGGAGAAGGGTGCAGTACATCTCCTTCCTCATGACAAGGGACAACCAGGTGGAGTGACCGGATTTGCTCAACTGGCAGGCTTCCCGAGGATGCAGAGTGCCATCGACTGCACACATGTTGGGCAGAGGGCGCCACATCATCACCCTGAGATCATTATCAACCGCAAAGGCTTCCACTCTCTGAATGTGCAGCTCGTGTGTGACCACCAGCGCCGGATCTTGGCAGTTGATGCAAGGTACCCAGGTGGCAGCCATGATTCATTCATTCTGCGCCAGACCAGTGTGTCCGCCAACTTCATTGGTTTGAATCAGGATTGTGGTTGGCTGCTTGGGGACAAGGGATATCTCCTGTCCACTTGGCTGCTCACGCCACTGCGGAACTCCAGGACAGAGCCAGAGCATGCCTACAATGATGCTCATTGTGCCACGAGATGCATCATCGAGCAGTGCATAGGCATGCTTAAGCAGAGGTTCTGGTGCCTGGACCGTTCTGGTGGCACCTTACAGTATTCTCCTCAACGGGTCTCCATAATCGTTGTGGTCTGTGAGCTGGAGTGGAACTAAACTATAGAACCAATGGGAACCTGCTCAACCTTCGCCACCTCCAGGCTAGATCCAAGGTCATCCCATCCTCTGTCATCGAACTACAGTATGCGGATGACGCTTGCGTCTGCACACACTCAGAGGCCGAACTCCAAGCCATCATCAACATCTTCACCGATGCGTACGAAAGCATGGGCCTTACGCTAAACATCTATAAGACAAAGGTCTTTCACCAACCTGACCCCGCCACACAGCACTCACCCATGGTCATCAAAATCCACGACGCGGCCTTGGACAACATGGACCATTTTCCATACCTTGGGAGCCTACTATCAGCAAGGGCAGACATCGATGACGAGGTCCAACACCGCCTCCAGTGTGCCAGTGCAGCCATCGGTCGCCTGAGGAAGAGAGTGTTTGAAGACCAGGACTTCAAATCTGGCACCAAACTTATGGTCTACAGGGCGGTAGTGATATCCGCCCTCCTATATGGCTCAGAGATGTGGACCATATAGAGCAGACATCTCAAAGCACTGGAGAAGTACCACCAATGCTGCCTCCACAAGATCCTGCAAATCCACTGGAGGATAGATGCACCAACGTCAGTGTTCTCGCTCACGCCAACATCCCCAGCCTCGAAGCACTGACCACACTCAACCAGCTCCATTGGGTGGGCCTCATTGTCCACATGCCTGACACAAAACTCCCTAAGCAAGCACTCTACTCAGAACTCCTATATGGCAAGCAAGCCCCAGGTGGGCAGTGGAAATGTTTCAAGGACATCCTCAAAGCCTCCTTGATAAGTGCAATATCCCCACCGGCACCTGGGAATCCCTGGCCTAAGACTGCCCAAAATGGAGGAAGAGCATCCGGGAAGGCACTGAGCACCTCGCGTCTTGTCGCCGAAGCATGCAGTAATCAAGCGCTGACAGCAGAAGGAGAGTGCGGCAAACCAGACTCCCCACCCACCCTTTCCTTAATCCACTATCTGCTCCACCTGTGACAGAGACTGTAACTCCCACATTGGACTGTACAGCCACCTGAGAACTCACTTTTAGAGTGGAAGCAAGTCTTCCTCGATCTCGAGGGACTGCCTATGATGGTCTGCTGCATGCTGCACAACCTGGCCATCATAAGAACATAAGAACATAAGAAATAGGAACAGGAGTAGCCCATACAGCCTCTCGAGCCTGCACCGCTATTCAATAAAATCATGGCTGATCTGATCATGGACTCAACTCCACTTCCCCGCCCGTTCCCCATAACCCCTTATCCCCTTATTGTTTAAGAAACTATTTCTGTCTTAAATTTATTCAATGTCCCAGCTTCCACAGTTCTCTGAGGCAGCGAATTCCACAGATTTACAACCCTCTGAGAGAAGAAATTTCTTCTCATCTCTGTTTTAAATGGGCGACCTCTTATTCTAAGATCATGCCCTCTAATTCTAGTCTCCCCCATCGGTGGAAACATTTTTTCTGCATCCACCTTGTCAAGCCCACTCATAATCTTATACGTTTCGATAAGATCATCTCTCATTCTTCTGAATTGCAATGAGTAGAGGCCCAACCTACTCAACCTTTCCTCATAAGTCAATCCCCTCATCCCCAGAATCAACCTAGTGAACCTTCTCTGAACTGCCTCCAAAGCAAGTATATCCTTTTGTAAATGTAGAAACCAAAACTGCACGCAGTATTCCAGGCGTGGCCTCACCAATACCCTGTATAGCTGTAGCAAGACTTCCCCGCTTTTATACTCCATCCCCTTTGCAATAAAGCCCAAGATACCATTGGCCTTCCTGATCATTTGCTGTACCTACAGACTATCCTTTTGTGTTTCATGCACAAGTACCCCCAGGTCCCGCTGTACTGCAGCAATTTGCAATCTTTCTCCATTTAAATAATAACTTGCTCTTTGATTTTTTTCTGCCAAAGTGCATGACCTAACACTTTCCAACATTATACTCCACCTGCCAAATTTTTCCCCACTCACTCAGCCTGTCTACATCCTTTTTCAGATGAGGGGACGGCCACTGGAGATCAAGCCAGCAATACCACCTGAGGAGGAGGAGGAGGCGGAGGAGGGGGTGCAGCAGGAGGGGGAGGAGTAAGATCCCCGTCGCCCCAGAGCTAGGAGGCATCGTCCCCATCGCAATACTGGAAGGGAGATGCAGCTGCGTCTCATAGCTGTTCGCTTCAGATAGTCCCATTCACATATGACCCTTCAGGTCCCACTTTCAATGGCCATCGCAATGAGTGCCTTAACACAGAATTGCCCACTCCCAAATGAAACACCTGGCCAGATATATGTGCCAAAAATAAAGATTTATCCAAATCACTGCAAAAACAGACCATAAGGAACAATATAATAATACTGTAATCATTTTTTAACTCTGTCCATCTCACTATAAAACTTGTTACATGTGACTACCCTATCATTACACCTAACTAGCATCCCTGTGGCTGCATCATAGGTCCGGGAAGACTGGTGTGGTTGTTGTCTGGGACATACAGCTATCCTTCTAGCATGCCTTGGAACACCTCTGGGCTTGGAAGGGCTGGGTGCAGACTGGCCAGCACCCTCCTGGGAGGGGACATCTCACATAAATTGAGGTGCCTGACACCCTCCCCTGCAATCTCCCTCCATGCATTATGTACTGGCGGTCTGCCAGGTCTCCCCACTTCAGGAAACAGTATTCTTCTTCTGTCCTCCACACCGTCCATCAGTATCTCCAGCTCCATATCAGTCAACCTGTTGGCTCTCCTTGCACTTCTTATGGCTGGCAGCCAGCCATTCTTCCAAACTCCTTCCCTCAGGGCCTTGCTGCAAACCCTAGCTTTTTTCAGCTGGCTCATTAGAAACCCTTAACTGCATGCTGAAATTCTCAGTGGTCATAACGCTCAAATTAAGACAGCCACACCGCTGAAAAATCCACTTTGGAAGGGTTCATTAGCGCTGGAACCCATTTGTTCACTTTTGGAGCTGAATATGGGATGGCCCAGCCATGAAAAAATGTTGGCTCTAATGGCCACAAAAAGGTGGGGGGAGCACCAGCTTTCCAGCGGTATTGAATTTCGGACTCGGGTCTCTAACCTAATTAGATGGGAATCAGAGGTTGCTTAACGAGAATAGCTGAGGCGGGGCTACTAATTGGAGTAGGTGACATTAACAGTTTCTAATTAGATTCGATGGGAGCTACTGAATAGAATCGAAGAGGCTGCATTTATTAATTAGACTAAGTGGCCCCATAATGATATTGAGACTTTAAAGAGGGTACAACACAGAAGAAACAGTTTAATTTGATGGGACAATACAGTCTAAGTTTCACTGTGCCCAACCCCTGAATGGTCATCATCATCATAAGCAGTCCCTCGGAATCGAGGAAGACTTGCTTCCACTCTAAAAATGAATTCTTAGGAGGCTGAACAGTCCAATACGAGAACCACAGCCCCTGTCACAGGTGGGACAGATAGTCGTTGAGAGAAGGGGTGGGTGGGCCTGGTTTGCCGCACGATGCCTGCGCTTGGTTTCTGCATGCTCTCGGCGATGAGACTCGAGGTGCTCAGCGCCCTCCCGGATGCACTTTCTCCACTTAGGGCTGTCTTTGACCAGGGATTCCGAGGTGTCAGTGGGGATGTTGCACTTTACCAGAGAAGCTTTGAGGGTGTCCTTGTAATGGTATTAGGTGAAGGATTGTTATGCAAATTATCTGCGAGACAGCTGATCCGATTGGCCTTTCCTTGACTTATATTTGCTCAGAGTTTTCACATATGTGATGACTTCTCATATTTTGTACTGGGTCTCTGAGCCTAGTGCTGGCTTTTTGTAGTTCTTGCCTAATTCAGACACACATAGACCATGTTTGAACATCTCAGAAATGTTTCACTTTAAATTTATTGTCGAGCTGAAGATGCTGGCTCATGCTTGAGCACAGTTCCATGGATGCATGTTCTGAGATGGCTGATCTCATTTGGGGTGAAGATAAAGGTACTAATGTTGACCTCAACATATGGTAATTGGTTCCTGCTCCTGATCACTGACCCTGCAGTACAGATGTATGGTTGTCAGGTGCAGTCAGGATCATGCTCTGTCGAACAGCCTGTCAACACTCAATGCCTCGGCTCACACAAAAGGAATGGCCCCTTGACCAAAGGAAGCAGTGGATGGCTAGCATCCATGGAACTGTGCTCAAGCATGAGTCAGCATCTTTAGCTAGACAATAAATTTAAAATGAAACATTTTCGAGGTTACATTTTTTTAAGTTGATAAACATGGATAAAGTGCTAAGACTGATAGTGCAGGGGAGGGCTGAGGTCCACAGTTCAGTGCAGGAATAAGGCCCAAAGTGCAGGTAAGGAGCAAGGCCTCTAGTTCAGGCAAGGACCAAAGTCTATAATGCAGGAAGGGCCAAGGCCTAAAGTTCAAGGAAGAATCAAGGCCTATAATGCAGGGTATAACCATGAGTGGCATGTATTGACAAATCTTCTGGAATTTTTTGAGGATGTTTCCAGTAGAGTGGACAAGGGAGAACCAGTTGATGTGGTATATTTGGACTTTCAGAAGGCTTTCGACAAGGTCCCACACAAGAGATTAATGTGCAAAGTTAAAGCACATGGGATTGGGGGTAGTGTGCTGACATGGATTGAGAACTGGTTGTCAGACAGGAAGCAAAGAGTAGGAGTAAATGGGTACTTTTCAGAATGGCAGGCAGTGACTAGTGGGGTACCGCAAGGTTCTGTGCTGGGGCCCCAGCTGTTTACACTGTACATTAATGGTTTAGACGAGGGGATTAAATGTAGTATCTCCAAATTTGCGGATGACACTAAGTTAGGTGGCAGTGTGAGCTGCGAGGAGGATGCTATGAGGCTGCAGAGCGACTTGGATAGGTTAGGTGAGTGGGAAAATGCATGGCAGATGAAATATAATGTGGATAAATGTGAGGTTATCCACTTTGGTGGTAAAAACAGAGAGACAGACTATTATCTGAATGGTGACAGATTAGGAAAAGGGGAGGTGCAACGAGACCTGGGTGTCATGGTACATCAGTCATTGAAGGTTGGCATGCAGGTACAGTAGGCGGTTAAGAAAGCAAATGGCATGTTGGCCTTCATAGCGAGGGGATTTGAGTACAGGGGCAGGGAGGTGTTGCTACAGTTGTACAGGGCATTGATGAGGCACACCTGGAGTATTGTGTACAGTTTTGGTCTCCTAACTTGAGGAAGGATATTCTTGCTATTGAGAGAGTGCAGCGAAGGTTCACCAGACTGATTCCCGGGATGGTGGGACTGACCTATCAAGAAAGACGGGATCAACTGGGCTTGTATTCACTGGAGTTCAGAAGAATGAGAGGGGACCTCATAGAAATGTTTAAAATTCTGATGGGTTTAGACAGGTTAGATGCAGGAAGAATGTTCCCAATGTTGGGGAAGTCCAGAACCAGGGGTCACAGTCTAAGGATAAGGGGTAAGCCATTTAGGACCGAGATGAGGAGGAACTTCTTCACCCAGAGAGTGGATAAACCTGTGGAATTCTCTACCACAGAAAGTTGTTGAGGCCAATTCACTAAATATATTCAAAAAGGAGTTAGATGTATTCCTTACTACTAAGGGGATCAAGGGGTATGGCGAGAAAGCAGGAATGGGATACTGAAGTTGCAAGTTCAGCCATGAACTCATTGAATGGCGGTGCAGGCTAGAAGGGCCGAATGGCCTGCTCCTGCACGATTTTCTATGTTTCTATGTATGAGATAAGGCCCATAGTGTAGGGAAGGGCCAAGGCCTGTTGTGCAGGAAGGGAACATGGGGCATTAAATACGGGGAAGGGAGCAAGGTCCATAATGAAAGGCAGCAAGGAAGGGTAGAAGTTCATAATGCAAGGGCAAGGCCAGGGGCTATAGTGCAGCACACCAACCAAGAGAGATTGGGAGGGAAGACAAGAAAGAATCATTTTGTATTTCTTTAGAAAGTTGATGGAGACCTGGTGGTTTCAGTGATTTGATAACACTTTTCAATGTCTTCAACATCATCATGGTAACATATTCATCTGGGTTTGGAACTAATTGCAGTTCAATTCTCCCCTTAAGAACAATTCAAAGTATTACAACGTTAGCTGCACCTCTGATGGAAACAGGGCTACAATAGGCCTCCTGGGGCTGAAAGGAGGTGGAATCTCAGCTTGCAACCATTGTGTGGGAAAGGCACCAGGAATGCAGTAATTGTGTAGTAATTACTGTATCTACCAAAGTAGCTCTATGTTCTGCTAATGATACTTGTTAGGAGCTGGCTGGATGATAACCGTCCATTTCTTTTCCTCAATTAACCTATTCCACCGTCCAGTTTCAAATTCCCATTCACAAGGGCTTGTTATCTCCTCTCCCTGCTCCTCCTCACCTCTCCTATTTTACACTGTAGTCGATGATACATGTTTGGGAAGGGAGAGAAAGCTTAACTTTAAGAACAGCAAGACCTAGCAAGCTTAAAAGAGTCTAAGATGAACAACAACAACTTGTATTTATATAGCGCCTTTAACGTAGTGATACGTCCCAAGGCGCTTCACAGGAGTGTTACGTAATAAAAATTTGACATTTGAAGGGCCATAAAATGCGATTTATTTTTGTTATTTTTTAATATCGCTTCTACTTTCCTGTAGATGCTAACCCTACATCCAGAACAACTAAATAAAGCTCCAAACAGTTGACAAAAAACTTCAAAAAAGCAGACAAATGAAGTAATAACCACAACTCAAAAACATTACTTGATGGTTAAAGATTTAGTTAAATTCAGTTATGCTAAATGATTACAATTTGGACTCTTTTTATGTGAAAAACAAACTCTAAAGATGTGAAGCCTTGGCTCAGTGGTCGCATTCTTGCCACGTCTGCCTTCTCAGGTGGATGTAAACGATCCCATGGTATTCTTTGAAAAAGGGCAGGGGAGTTCTCCTGGTGACCTGGCCAACATTTTTTCCTTAAACAAATACCGAGAACAGATGACCTGGTTATTATCTCATTGTTGTTTGTGATACTTTGCTATGTGTAAATTGTCACGTTTCCTACATTACAACAGCAAATATACTTCAAAAGTTCTTAATTGGCTGTAATGCACTTTGGGATGTCCTGAGGTTGGGAAACAACCAACTTGAATTTATATAGCACCTTTAACATAGGAAAATGTCCCAAGGTGCTTCACAGGAGTGTAGTCAGATAAAAATTGTCAGTGAGCCAAAGAAGGAGACATTAGGACAGGCGATCAAAAACTTGGTTAAAGAGGTAGGTTTTAAGAAGGGTCTTAAAGGAGGAAAGAGACGTTGTGAGGTGGAGAGGTTTATGGAGGTAATTCCAGAGCATAGGTCTTAGATGGCTGAATGCAGGGCTGTCATTGAAGGACAAAGGAAGTGGAGGATGCATAAGAGGACAGAATTGGAGGAATGCAGTGTTCTTGGAGGGTTGAAGGAGTCTACAGAGATAGGGAGCAACGTTCCCTTTAAGCTGCGCGGCTAGGCTCTGCAAGTCTCGAGCAGCTGGAGAGACGGCTTTTAAATAGAAAAACCGTTAAAGGGGCCGTGCGGGCCAAAACAAAATAAGAGGGAACATTGATAGGAAGGGGCGAGGCCATAGATGGATTTGAACACAAGGTTGAGAATTTTAAATTCGAAGTGTTGGTGGACTGAGAGCGAATGCAGGTCAGCAGGATGGGTGAACGGGACTTGGCAGCAGAGTTTTGGATGAGCTCAAGTTTATGGAGGGTGGAGGATGGGAGGCCGGCCAGGGGAAGAAAAAAGCAACTATTCAAGAACCTAATTTATAATTGTGCCAGTATATTTGTGTGAGTTTGCTTGCACTTAGTGTGTGGGAGGAAAGGCCTTTCCATTAACTGTTATAACACTGAAATCATTGCATAGAATATATGTCAGTCCATCACACTGGCCTGAAGCTTACCTGGCATATTTACACATGAGTTCCCTAATGGTCCTTCATATTCCACCTCGGACTTTTGAAATGAGGCAAGATGAAAAGACCTCAAATTTACTTCAAAGAATGAAGGCAGTCTGTCCAGCTGTTACTAATTACTAGGCCGCTCCATGTAATCACTGGCTAAGACCAGTGACAAATAGATGCATTTAGTTACAAGTCAATACATAAGAGAGGGAAAAAAGGAAAGGGAGACCGGGCCTTTGATAACTAAAGTAAATTTGAGCCTTCTTCGAAGTTATTAGGCATGCTGCAGTATTTGACAAGTTGTGTGAGAGTGAGAGGTGCTCTGTAATTCTGACTCAGTGTCTCAAAATTGGAGGGAGAAATGCTTTTGATGAGAGTCACAGATAACTTATATTACAGGACAGTTGCTGGGGGTACTTTGCTCACTATTCTTTCATCTGCTGATAACAAGGTGTCAGAAATAACATGAGTTAACTTGAAGGCGGAACTAATTTCATTCCTTTTCCAAAGATGATGCTGCTGTTCCACAGGTCCTTTCATTTCTCTTCAACAAGCATTGTTACATAATGAGCTTCACCTGGGTACGTGATGAATGGAGAGCAAATATAGCACAGTGCACCGACACAGTCAACAACAACATTTTGCATTTATATAGCACCTTTTAATGTAAAAAAAAGTCCCAAGGTGCTTCACAGGAGCGTTATCAAACAAAGTTTGAGACTAAGCCACATGAAGAGATATTAGATTAAGCTTGATCAAAGAGGTTAGTTTTACGTCAGTGAATTGTGAAATTCTGCCATTATAAAATAGCTTTCTCAGTAAATAATCTTGTAAGTTGAAAGGGAAAGGTAACACTCGAGTGAGCACTAACACTCTTGAATGTTATTAATGGTAAGCACTACCAATGTACAATGCTATCAATGATGAATACTATCATTGGTTAGTATTACCAGTTAAAAATGCTATCAGTGGTTAGTAGTATCAGTGTGTCAGCTGTGGCTCAGTTGGTAGCACTCTCACCTCTGAGTCCGAAGGTTGACTTGAGCACAAAAATAGGCTAATACTCCAGTGCAGTGCTGCACTGTCAGAGGTGCCGTCTTTCAAATGAGACATTAAACCGAGGCCCCGTCTGCCCTCTCAGGTGGACGTAAAAGATCCGCTGACCTATTTCTAAGAAGAGCAGGGACGTTATCCCCAGTGTCCTCGACAATATTTATTCCCCAATCAACATCTAAAACAAATTACCTAGTCATTATCACATTGTTGTTTGTGGGAGTTTTCTGTGTGCAAGTTGGCTGCCGCATTTCCCACATCACAACAGTGACTTTGAATGCCACCGTTTGGTGCGGTGGCTCCGACCTGCAAAGACCATCAGCAGGTCGGGGCCTTCAAAGGACCATACCACTTCAAGGTACAGCGCGTGCTGGAGAGCGACAGCTGTGAAGAGGGCGTCTGGATTGGATGTCACCAAAGTCCAGGTCGCTCATTGGAGCGTGGGCAGGTACAGCAGGAGAGGCGAGTGATCATGGAGCGATGTGATCAGGGCCCAGGAGACACGTGAGTTTGGGGCCCAGAAGAGCCAAGGGCCCAGGGGCAGCACGGGCCAGCCCACACTACAATATGTGTGCACACTAGGTCTGTGCAGCAGAGCTGGTCTCCAGTCGACTTGACCAACTGGACCAAGACCAAGTCCTGTCTAGCCCGTGTGGTAGCTGGTGTGCAATTGCCACCACACGTTAAAAAAATCCATGCACAGACATCTTCCACCCTTCAACATGTAGTTAGGGACATGGAATATTAGGTCCTTCATTGAAACACCTGTGAACTCATCCCTTTTTGGCGTGGAAGCAAGTCATCCTCGATACGAGGGACTGCCTATGATGATGACAACAGCGACTACACTCCAAAAAGTACTTCATTGGCTGTAAAGCACTTTGAGACATCCGGTAGTCATGAAAGGTGCTAGAGAAACATATAAACATAGAAAATAGGTGCAGGAGTAGGCCATTCGGCCTTTCGAGCCTGCACCACCATTCGATAAGATCATGGCTGATCATTCCCTCAGTACCCCTTTCCTGCTTTCTCTCCATACCCCATGAACTCTTTTGCCATAAAGGCCATATCTAACTCCCTCTTGAATATATCCAATGAACTGGCATCAACAACTCTCTGCGGCAGGGAATTCTACAGGTTAACAACTCTCTGAGTGAAGAAGTTTCTCCTCATCTCAGTCCTAAATGGCCTACCCCTTATCCTAAGACTGTGTCCCCTGGTTCTGGACTTCCCCAACATTGGGAACAATCTACCCGCATCTAACCTGTCCCGTCCCGTCAGAATCTTGTATGTTTCTATAAGGTCCCCTCTCATCCTTCTAAACTCCAATGTATAAAGGCCCAGTTGATCCAGTCTCTCCTCATATGTCAGTCCGGCCATCCCGGGAATCAGTCTGGTGAACCTTCGCTGCACTCCCTCAATAGCAAGAATGTCCTTCCTCAGATTATGATACCAAAATTGAACACAATATTCCAGGTGAGGCCTCACCAACACCCTGTACAACTGCAGTAAGACCTTCCTGCTCCTATACTCAAATCCCCTAGCTATGAAGGCCAACATACCATTTGCCTTTTTTACTGCCTGCTGCACCTGTATGCCAACTTTCAATGACTGATGTACCATGACGCCCAGATCTCGTTGTACCTTCCCTTTTCCTAATCTGCCGACATTCAGATAATATTCTTTCTTCGCGTTTTTGCCCCCAAAGTGGATAACCTCACATTTATCCACATTATACTGCATCTGCCATGCATTTGCCCACTCACATAACCTGTCCAAGTCACCCTGCAGCCTCTCAGCATCCCCCTCACAGCTCACACCGCCACCCAGTTTAGTGTCATCTGCAAACTTGGAGATATTACACTCAATTCCTTCATCCAAATCATTAATGTATATTGTAAAGAGCTAGGGTCCCAGCACTGAGCCCTGCGGCACTCCACTAGTCACTGCCTGCCATTCTGAAAATGACCCGTTTATCCCGACTCTCTGCTTCCTGTCTGCCAACCAGTTTTCTATCCACGTCAGTATATTAACCCCAATACCATGTGCTTGATTTTGCACACCAATCTCTTGTGTGGGACCTTGTCAAAAGCCTTTTGAAATTCCAAATATACCACATCCACTGGTTCTCCCTTGTCCACTCTACTAGTTACATCCTCAAAAAACTCCAGAAGATTTGTCAATCATGATTTCCCCTTTCATAAATCCATGCTGACTTGGACCGATCCTGTCACTGCTTTCCAAATGCGCTGCTATTTCATCCTTAATAATTGATTCCAACATATTCCCCACCATTGATGTCAGGCTAACTGGTCTATAATTACCCACTTTCTCTCTCCCTCCCTTTTTTAAAAATGCTGTTACATTAGCTACCCTCCAGTTCATAGGAACTGATCCAGAGTCGATAGACTGTTGGAAAATGATCACCAATGCATCCACTATTTCTAGGGCCACTTCCTTAAGTAATTTGGGATGCAGACTATCAGGCCCCGGGGATTTATCGGCCTTCAATCCCATCAATTTCCCTAACACAATTTCCCACCAAATAAGGATATCCTTTAGTTCCTCCTTCTCACTAGAACCTCGGTCCCCTAGTACTTTCGGAAGGTTATTTGTGTCTTCTTTCGTGAAGACAGAACCAAAGTATTTGTTCAATTGGTCTGCAAGTTCTTTGTTCCTCATTATAAATTCACCTGAATCCGACTGCAAGGGACCTACGTTTGTCTTCACTAATCTTTTTCTCTTCACATATCTATAGAAGCTTTTGCAGTCAGTTTTTATGTTCCCGGCAAGCTTCTTCTCGTACTCTATTTTCCTCCTCTTAATTAAACCCTTTGACCTCCTCTGCTGAATTCTAAATTCCTCCCAGTCCTCAGGTTTGCTGTTTTTTCTGGCCAATGTATAAGCCTCTTCCTTGGATTTAACACTATCCTTAATTTACCTTGTTAGCCACGATTGAGCCACCTTCCCCATTTTATTTTTACTCCAGACAGGGATGTACAATTGCTGAAGTTCATCCATGTGATCTTTAAATGTTTGCCATTGCCTATCCACCGTCAACCCTTTAAGTATCATTTGCCAGTCTACTCTAGCCAATTCACACCTCAAACCATCGAAGTTACCTTTCCTTAAGTTCAGGACCCTAGTTTCTGAATTAACTGTGTCACTCTCCATACAAGTAAAGAATTCTACCATATTATGGTCACTCTTCCCCAAGGGGCCTCGCACAAGATTGCTAATTAGTCCCTTTCTTATTACACATCACCCAGTCTAGGATGGCCAGCTCTCTAGTTGGTTCCTCGACATATTGGTCCAGAAAACCATCCCTAATACACTCCAGGAAATCTTCTTCCACTGCATTGCTACCAGTTTGGTTAGCCCAATCAATATGTAGATTAAAGTCGCCCATGATAACTGCTGTACCTTTATTGCATGCATCTCTTATTTCTTGTTTGATGCTGTCCCCAACTTTATTACTACTGTTTGGTGGTCTGTACACAACTCTCACTAGCGTTTTCTGCCCCTTGGTATTCCGCAGCTCCACCTATACCGATTCCACATCATCCAAGCTAATGTCCTTTCTTACTATTGCATTAATTTCCTCTTTAACCAGCAATGCCACCCCACCTCCTTTTCCTTTCTGTCTATCCTTCCGAAATGTTGAATACCCCTGGATGTTGAGTTCCCAGCCTTGGTCACCCTGGAGCCATGTCTCCGTGATGCCAATTACATCATACCCGTTAACTGCTATCTGCGCAATTAATTCGTCCACTTTATTCTGAATACTCCTCGCATTGAGGCACAGAGCCTTCAGGCTTGTCTTTCTAACACACTTTGCCCCTTTAGAATTTTGCTGTAATGTGGCCCTTTTTGCTTTTTGCTTTAGATTTCTCTGCCCTCCACTTTTACTTTTCTTCTTTCTATCTTTTGCTTCTGCCCCCATTCTACTTCTCTCTGTCTCCCTGCATAGATTCCCATCCCCCTGCCATATTAGTTTAACTCCTCCCCCAACAGCACTAGCAAACACTCCCCCTAGGACATTGGTTACGGTCCTGCCCAGGTGCAGACCGTCCGGTTTGTACTGGTCCCACCTCCCTCAGAACCGGTTCCAATGTCCCAGGAATTTGAATCCCTCTCTGCTGCACCACTCCTCAAGCCACATATTCATCTGAGCTATCCTGCAATTCCTACTCTGACTAGCACGTGACACTCGTAGCAATCCTGCGATTAATACTTTTGATGTCCTACTTTTTAATTTAGCTCCTAGCTCCCTAAATTCGTCTTGTAGGACCTTATCCCTTTTTTTACCTATATCATTGGTACCTATGTGCACCACGACAACTGGATGTTCACCCTCCATTTTCAGAATGCCTTGCACCCACTCCGAGACATCCTTGACCCTTGCACCAGGGAGGCAACGTACCATCCTGGAGTCTCGGTTGCGGCCGCAGAAACATCTATTTATCCCCCTTACAATTGAATCCCCTATCACTATAGTTCTCGGTGCCATGAACTTGGCTGCTGCTGCCCTCCCCTGGTGAGTCATCCCCCTCAACAGTACCCAAAGCGGTGTATCTGTCTTGCAGGGGGACGACCGCAGGGGACCCCTGCATTGCCTTCCTTCCACTGCTCTTCCTGTTGGTCATCCATTCCCTATCTGCCTGAGTAACCTTTTCCTGCGGTAAGACCAACTCACTAAACGTGCTATTCACGTCACTCTCAGCATCGTGCATGCTCCAGAGTGAATCCACCCGCAGCTCCAGTGCCACAATGCGGTCCGTCAGGAGCTGCAGCCGAATACAATTCCCTCACATGTAGTCGTCAGGGACACCGGAAACGTCCCTGACTTCCCACATAGTACAGGAGGAGCATAACATATGTCCGAGCTGTCCTGACATGACTTAACCCCTAGATATACTTAAATTGGCAACAACAATGCTAAAGGTTATTTACTGATATAGAAAAGAAAAAGAAAAACTACTCACCAATCACCAGCCAATCACTTATCACCTTGGCTGTGACGTCACCTTTCGATTTCTTTCTACTTCTTTTTTGCCTTCTCACCCTGCTGCAGCTGCACCGCTGGGCCTTTATAGGCCTCTCCGACACTGCTGCTCCACCTCTCAAACTACCGTCAATCCCCACACTCCTGCTGGGCCTTTATAGGCCTCTCCGACACTGCTGCTCCGCCTCGCCGACTGCCGCCTACCCCCACACTCCTGCTGGGCCTTTATAGGCCTCTCCGACACTGCTGCTCCACCTCTCAAACTACCGTCAATCCCCACACTCCTGCTGGGCCTTTATAGGTCTCTCCGACACTGCTGCTCCGCCTCGCCGACTGCCGCCTATCCCCACACTCCTGCTGGGCCTTTATAGGCCTCATCGACGCTGCTGCTCCACCTCTCAAACTACCGCCAATCCCCACACTCCTGCTGGGCCTTTATAGGCCTCTCCGACACTGCTGCTCTGCCTCGCCGACTGCCGCCAATCCCCACACTCCTGCTGGGCCTTTATAGGCCTCTCCAACACTGCTGCTCCACCTCTCAAACTACCGCCAATCCCCACACTCCTGCTGGGCCTTTATAGGCCTCATCGACGCTGCTGCTCCACCTCTCAAACTACCGCCAATCCCCACACTCCTGCTGGGTCTTTATAGGCCTCTCCGACACTGCTGCTCCACCTCGCCGACTGCCGCCAATCCCCGCACTCCTGCTGGGCCTTTATAGGCCTCATCGACGCTGCTGCTCCACCTCTCAAACTACCGCCAATCCCCACACTCCTGCTGGGCCTTTATAGGCCTCATCGACGCTGCTGCTCCACCTCTCAAACTACCGCCAATCCCCACACTCCTGCTGGGTCTTTATAGGCCTCTCCGACACTGCTGCTCCACCTCGCCGACTGCCGCCAATCCCCGCACTCCTGCTGGGCCTTTATAGGCCTCATCGACGCTGCTGCTCCACCTCTCAAACTACCGCCAATCCCCACACTCCTGCTGGGCCTTTATAGGCCTCACCGACGCTGCTGCTCTGCCTCTCAATGCAAGTCTTTCTTTATAAGTGTTGCCCAATACATTAGCCATGAGCCACATGTGGCTAATTTAGAATCCAGATATGGCGAATTGCACTTCTGATTAGCAAATAAAAATAAGTAATATACTTCATCATCGGGCATGTGATCTCATGGTGTTTGGATGTGAAACTTTACCTTTTCTTGTGCCTGTTGGTCAATGATAAAATGAAAAGCAGACTGTTTTTTGCTCATTGTGAGTTCTTTACTTCCTTGGTTACTGAAGTGTGGTAGATGTTTATTAATTAAATATTTACACATGAAGTACATTTATCTGTATTATATGAGAGTATGTCAGGTGTTTTCTACCAAATTGAGTGCGTGTGTCACTGTAGCCACAGTTGTGGCTAGTAAATGATTTTTATTAGACAACACTGGCCGAGGTTCCATGGTAGAAACACAGAAACATAGAAAATTGGTGCAGGTGTAGGCCATTCGGCCCTTCGAGCCTGCACCACCATTCAATAAGATCATGGCTGATCATGCATTTCAATACCCCATTCCTGCTTTCTCTCTATACCCCCGATCCCTTTAGCTGTAAGGGCCACATCTAACTCCCTTTTCAATATGTCCAACGAACTGGCCCCAACAACTTTCTGTGGTAGAGAATTCCACATGCCCACAACTCTCTGAGTGAAGAAATTTCTCCATATCTCGGTCCTAAATGGCTTACCCTTTATCCTTAGACTGTGACTTCAGGTTCTGGACTTCCCCAACATTCTTCATGCATCTAACCTGTCCAGTCCCATCAGAATTTTATATGTTTCTATGAGATCCCCTCTCATTCTTCTAAATTCCATTGAATACAAGCCTAGTCGATTCAGTCTTTCTTCATATGTCAGTCCTGTCATCCCGGGAATCAGTCTGGTGAAACTTCACTGCACTCCCTCAATAGAAAGAATGTCCTTCCTCAGATTAGGAGACCAAAACTGTACAAAATATTCAAGGTGTGACCTTACCAAGGCCCTGTACAACTCCACCCATACTCGAATCCTCTCGCTAATATGCCATTTGCTTTCTTTACTGTCTGCTGTACCTGCATGCCAACCTTCAATGACTGATGTACTTTGACACCCAGGTCTCGTTGCACCTCCCCCTTTATCAATCTGTCACCATTCAGATAATAATCAGCCCTCCTGTTTTTACCACCAAAGTGGATAACCTCACATTTATCCACATTATACCGCATCTGCCATGTATTTACCCACTCACATAACCTGTCCAAGTCACCTTGCAGCCTCTTAGCATCCTCCTCACAGCTCACACTGCCACCCAGCTTAGTGTCATCTGCAAACTTGGAGATATTACATTCAATTCCTTCGTCTAAATCATTAATGTATATTGTAAATAGCTGGGGTCCCAGCACTGAACCTTGCGGTACCCCACTAGTCACTGCCTGCCATTCTGAAAAGGACCCGTTTATTCCGACTCTCTGCTTTCTGTCTGCCAACCAGTTCTCTATCCATGTCAGTACATTACCCCCAATACCATGTGCTTTAATTTTGCACACTAATTTTTTATGTGGGACCTTGACAAAAGCCTTTTGAAAGTCCAAATACACCACATCCACTGGCTCCCTCTTGTCCACTCTACTAGTTACATCCTCAAAAAATTCTAGAAGATTTGTCAAGCATGATTTCCCTTTCATAAATCCATGCTGACTTGGATCGATCCTGTGAGTTAGAAAGTCCTGGATTGAAGCCCCACTCTCAAAAGTAGAGTGCATAATCTACTAGGCTGACACTTCAAGCAGTGAGGGAGTGCTGCACTGTTGGAGGTCACTGTCTTTCAGATAACATGTTAAAGTGATTGCTGAGGGAACATTCACATATATTACATGGACTGCAGTGGTTAAAGAAGGCGACTCACCGCCACTTACTCACAGGCAACTAGAAATGGGAAATAAATGCTGGCCTAGCCAGCGATGCCTATATGCTGAGAATGAATTAAAAAATACAAAGGCCTATTTTCCCAGGCCTCAAACAGGAGTCACACCAAAGGTTGAATGAGGCTATGCCATTCCCACCCACCAGCATTATCTTCCTTTGATGTCTGAGTGACTTGTCAAAATATTTATCTTTTGAGAAATGTATCATTTTATGAGGTACCTCGGTTGAGCCTAATAATTAGGTTGAGGGGAATCATCATAGCTTTCATAGCTAGAGGCCTTGTTCTAACACTGCCTTGCCAATGACTAAAACAATACAGAGAGAAAAGACAGATCAGAGAGTGCATCGAAGTGGCTACCCTTTCATCCTGTCCAAACGACCTGGTTCGAAACACAAAAAACAAAAACAGACAGATTGGATGTGAAGCACTTTAAAAAATTACAGTGTCATAAGGATAAGTATGTGCTTGATCTGTAGTCATTAGTAATAAACACCACGGTCCTTTTACCACTTCTGCTACATTCATTCCTTGTTTTGAAGGATGATAGCACTTTATTTTCTCCCCTTGTTCATTTTCTCTGCTGAAGGTGTTGCCTCACGTTCAGTTATGGTTTCACAGACACTGAACAGGTGCCCAAGTGGACAGTATACATGTGTGAATCAAGGTGGTGAATAAAGAATATAGAAATTGACCAGCACGGGACCACTGGCGAGTGTTTCTGGCTTAGTGGCATGGTCTGAGTCAGAAGGTCGTGGGTTTAAGATTCACTCCTAGAAACATGAGCACATAACCAATAAGGGAATTAAGGGTTACGAGGAACGGGCAGGTAAGTGGAGCTGAGTCCACGGCCAGATCAGCCATGATCTTGTTGAATGGCGGAGCAGGCTCGAGGGGCTAGATGGCCTACTCCTGTTCCCAATTCTTATGTTCTTATGTCCTTATAAGTTAGGCTGACAACTCAATGCAGTGCTAAGGGAATGATGCACTGTTGGAGGTGCCGTCTTTTGGATAAGATGTTAAACTGTCCTTTCAGGTGACGTAAAGGATCTCATGGTGCTACTTGAAGCAGAGCAAGAGAGCCCCTCTTGTGTCCTGGCCAAAATTTATCCCTCAACCAACGTCTAAAACAAATTTATTTCATTGCTGTTTGTGGGACATTGTTGTGCGTATATTGGAAAACTTTAGTAACTTTAGCAGATTGGCTCAAGAAAATTGTTGAAAGTCTGCATCCTCAGGTAAGGGGGAAAATAAAGGGAGGACCACATTTTAAAATGAGCAAGGAGATTTTTATTTTAATAAAGATTGACTTTATTGTCTGATGTTAAATGTTCAGCCATGAACTCATTGAATGGCGGTGCAGGCTAGAAGGGCCGAATGGCCTACTCCTGCACCTATTTTCTATGTTTCTATGTTGCTATGTAAGCAAAATTTCTCCTTCTCTCCTGAAAGCACTGACTCATGCTAAGGTGTGTTTCCATGGGAACCAACTGCTCCCTATTACCTTGCAACGGACCACATTGAAGCTACACAGTGAGAGCAGGCAAACAATTTGACTGTGGAACGATCACAGCCAAACGCAATGCTGTCTCCCGGCAAGCCTAGATGTTCTACTCAGTGATTATGAATGATATCGGGGTTAAAAGGGTTAAATTATGAGGACAAGTTGCATAGACTAGGCATGCATTCTCTTGAGTTTAGAACATTAAGGGTGATCTGATTGAGGTGTTAAAGGTGATTAACAGGATTTGATAGGGTGAGTATAGAAATAAATTATTTCCTCGTGAGAGAGTTCAGAATAAGGGGGCATAACCTTAAATCCGGAGCTAGGCCATTGAGAGGTGATGTCAGAAAGCACTTCTTCACACAATGGATAGTGGAAATCTGAAACTCCCTCCAAAAACTGTTGAGACTGGGGATCAATTGAAAATTTCAAAACTGAGATTAATAGGTATTTATTAGGCAAGGTATTAAGGTTTATGAAACTAAGGTGGGTAGGTGGAGTTAATATGCAGATCCACCATGATCTAATTGAATGGTGGAACAAGCTCGATGGGTTGGATGGTCTACTCCTGTTCCTATGTTCCTTCCTATTAATGGCTGAGAAATCCAGCTCCTGTCCCGGAACGTTCATGCAGAGGTCACTAGATAGCGATCAGGAGCAGGATTCATGCTGATTCTTTTCCCCCTCTCCCTCCGGCTCAAGGGCAGTGAGGCCAACTGTCACATCCTTTCTACTGTCTTGGCCGAGATCAGGTAACTCAGCACAGAGAGGAGTCAAATCTGGGAGTTTCCTACTCTCCAGCAATGAAAAAACAAAGGACGACTTGCATTTATATAACGCCTTTCACGACCACCGGATGCCTCAAAGCACTTTACAGCCAAAGAAGTACTTTTGGAGTGCAGTCACTGTTGTAATGTGGGAATCGTTACAATGTTACAAGCTGCGCAGGAAGGCCCCGCGCATGCCGCTCACCGGCCTTTCCATAGTAAATACCGCACATGCGCAAATGCACTATGTATTAAAAGAACAGGCCGTGCAGAACAAGAGGGAATATTGCTCTCCGGCACTCAGTAGCACCAACGTCAGTGTCCTCGCCCAGGCCAACATCACCAGCACCGAAGCAAACTGCGCTCGACCAGCTCCGTTGGGGGGCCACATTGTCGATATGCCCGACACGAGACTCCCTAAGCAAGTGCTCTACTAGGAACTCCTCATCATCATCATAGGCAGTCCCTCAAAAACGAAGAAGACTTGCTTCCACTATAAAAGTGAGTTCTCAGGTGACTGAACAGTCCAATACGAGAATTACAGTCTCTGTCACATAGAAACATAGAAAATAGGTGCAGGAGTAGGTCTTTCGGCCCTTCGAGCCTGCATCGCCATTCAATGAGTTCATGGCTGAACATGTAACTTCAGTACCCCATTCCTGCTTTCTCGCCATACCCCTTGATCCCCCTAGTAGTAAGGACTACATTAACTCCTTTTTGAATATATTTAGTGAATTGGCCTCAACAACTTCCTGTGGTAGAGAATTCCACAGGTTCACCACTCTCTGGGTGAAGAAGTTTCTGCTCAACTCGGTCCTAAATGGCTTACCCCTTATCCTTAGACTGTGACCCCTGGTTCTGGACTTCCCCAACATTGGAAACATTCTTCCTGCATCTAACCTGTCCAAACCCGTCAGAATTTTAAACGTTTCTATGAGATCCCCTCTCATTCTTCTGAACTCCAGTGAATACAAGCCCAGTTGATCCAGTCTTTCTTGATATGTCAGTCCCGCCATCCCGGGAATCAGTCTGGTGAACCTTCGCTGCACTCCCTCAATAACAAGAATGTCCTTCCTCAAGTTAGGAGACCAAAACTGTACACAATACTCCAGGTGTGGCCTCACCAAGGCCCTGTAAAACTGCAGTAACACCTCCCTGCCCCTGTACTCAAATCCCCTCGCTATGAAGGCTAACATGCCATTTGCTTTCTTAACCGCCTGCTGTACCTGCATGCCAATCTTCAATGACTGATGTACCATGACACCCAGGTCTCGTTGCACCTTCCCTTTTCCTAATCTGTCACCATTCAGATAATAGTCTGTCTCTCTGTTTTTACTACCAAAGTGGATAACCTCATATTTATCCACATTATACTTCATCTGCCATGCATTTGGCCACTTACCTAACCTATCCAAGTCACTCTGCAGCCTCATAGCATTCTCCTCGCAGCTCACACTGCTACCCAACTTAGTGTCATCCGCAAATTTGGAGATACTATATTTAATCCCCTCGTCTAAATCATTAATGTTCAATGTAAACAGCTGGGGCCCCAGCACAGAACCTTGCGGTACCCCACTAGTCACTGCCTGCCATTCTGAAAAGTACCCATTTACTCCTACTCTTTGCTTCCTGTCTGCCAACCAGTTCTCAATCTACATCAGCACACTACCCCCAATCCCATGTGCTTTAACTTTGCACATTAATCTGTTGTGTGGGACCTTGTCGAAAGCCTTCTGAAAGTCTAAATATACCACATCAACTGGTTCTCCCTTGTCCACTGTACTGGAAACATCCTCAAAAAATTCCAGAAGATTTGTCAAGCATGATTTCCCTTTCACAAGTCAATGCTGACTTGGACCTATCATGTCACCTCTTTCCAAATGCACTGCTATGACATCCTTAATAATTGATTCCATCATTTTACCCACTACCGATGTCAGGCTGACCGGTCTATAATTCCATGTTTTCTCTTTCCATCCTTTTTTAAAAAGTGGGGTTACATTGGCTACCCTCCATTCCATAGGAACTGATCCAGAGTCTATGGAATGTTGAAAAATGACTGTCAATGCATCCGCTATTTTAGAGGCCACCTCCTTAAGTACTCTGGGATGCAGTCCATCAGGCCCTGGGGATTTATCGGCCTTCAATCCTATCAATTTCCCCAACACAATTTCCATCTTAATAAGAAATTCCCTCAGTTCCTCCTTCTTACTAGACCCTCTGACCCCTTTTATATCCGGAAGGTTGTTTGTGTCCTCCTTAGTGAATACCGAACCAAAGTACTTTTTCAATTGGTCTGCCATTTCTTTGTTCCCCGTTATGACTTCCCCTGATTCTGACTGCAGGGGACTCCGTTTCTCTTCACTAACCTTTTTCTCTTTACATATCTATAGAAGCTTTTGCAGTCCGTCTTAATGTTCCCTGCAAGCTTCCTCTCGTACTCTATTTTCCCTGCTCTAATCAAATCCTTTGTCCTCCTCTGCTGAGATCTAAATTTTTCCCAGTCCCCGGGTTCGCTGCTATTTCTGGCCAATTTGTATGCCACTTCCTTGGCTTTAATACTATCCCTGATTTCTCTTGATAGCCACGGTTGAGCCACCTTCCCTTTTTTATTTTTACGCCAGACAGGTGGGACAGAGAGTGGCTGAAGGAAAGGGTGGGTGGGGAATATGGTTTGCCGCACGCTCCTACCACTACCTGCGCTTGTTTTCTGCATGCTCTCAGCGACGAGACTAGAGATGCTCAGCGCCCTCTCGATGCTCTTCCTCCACTTAAGGCGGTCTTTGGCCAAGGATTCCCAGGTGTCAGTAGGGATGTCGCACTTTATCAAAGAGGCTTTGAGGGTGTCCTTGAAACATTTCTTCTGCCCAGCTGGGACTCGCTTGCCATGTAGGAGTTCCAAGTAGAATGCTTGCTTAGGGAGTCTCGTGTCGGACATGTGCACAATGTGGCCCGCTCAACGGAGCTGGTCGAATGTGGTCAGTGCTTTGATGCTGGGGTTGTTGGCCTGATCGAGAGCAGTGACGTTGATGCGTCTATCCTCCCAGGGGATTTGCAGGATCTTGCGGAGACATCGGTGATATTTCTCCAGCGATTTGAGGTGTCTGCTGTATATGGTCCAGGTCTCTAAGCCATACAGGAGGGCGGGTATCACTACAGCCCTGTAGACCATAAGCTTGGTGCCAGATTCGAGGGCCTGAACCTCGAACATTCTTTTCCTCAGGCGGCCGAAGGCTGTGCTGGCCCACTGGAGGCTGTGTTGGATCTCGTCGTCGATGTCTGCCTTTGCTGATAGCAGGCTCCCGAGGTACAGAAAGTGGGCCACGTTGTCCAAGGCCACGCTGTGGATTTTGATGACTGGGGGGCAGTACTGTGTGGTGGGGTTAGGTTGATGGAGGACCTTTGTCTTACGGATGTTTAGTGTAAGGCCTATGCTTTCGTATGCCTCAGTGAAGACGTTGATGATGGTTTGGAGTTCAGCCTCTGAAAGTGCGCAGATGCAAGCGTCGTCTGCTTACTGTAGTTCGACGATAGAAATGGGTCGGTCTTGAATCTAGCCTGGAGGTGACAAAGGTTGAATAGGTTCCCACTGGTTCTATAGTTTAGTTCCACTCCAGTGGGGAGCTTGTTGAGCATGAGATGGAGCATTGAAGCGAGGAAGATCAAGAAGAGGGTTGGCGCGATGACGCATGCCTGCTTGACCCCGGTCCAGACGTGGATTGGGTCTGTGCGGGATCTATTGGTCAAGATCAAGGCTTCATGTCGTCGTGGAGCAGGCGGAGGATGGTGACAAACTTTTAGGGGCAGCCAAAACGGAGGAGATCGCTCCATAGTCCCTCGCGGTTAACAGTGTCAATAGCCTTTGTGAGGTCAAAAAAGGCTATGTACAAGGTTTGGTGCTATTCCCTGCATTTCTCTTGCAGTTGTCATGCCATGAAGATCACGTAACCCATAGCGGACGGAATCCGCACTGTGACTCCGGGAGGAGCTCCTCAGCCACAGGGAGAAGACAGTTGAGGAGGATTCTAGCGATGACTTTCCCAGTGGCCAACAACAGGGAGATTCCTCTGTAGTTGGCGCAGTCGGACTTGTCCCCTTTTTTAAAGATGGTCACGATTACGGCATCTCTGAGATCTCCAGGCATACACACCTCCTTCCAGATGAGAGAGATGAGGTCATGCATTCGAGCCAATAGTGCCTCTCCACCATAATTTAGTGCCTCAGCGGGGTTCCATCTGCTCCCGATGCCTTGTTATTCTTGAGCTGATGGATGGCCTTTTGTACTGCGTGATGTGTTGGGATTTTACTGAGATGGTGGTGGGCAGCATGCTGTGGGATGGAGTCAAGGACACTCGTGTCAAAGGCAGAGTCTTGATTAAGGAGATCTTCGAAGTGCTCCTTCCAGCGGGCCCTGATTGCCTCGGTGTCCTTGATGAGTGTCTCCCTGTTCTTGGCCAGCAATGGGGTGGGGCCTTGGGTGTTGGACCGTAGGTGGACTTGACTGCTGTGAAGAATTCTCGCACGTCAGGAGCCGACAACTGCTGGATGGACCACCGCCTAATCCGTTCCACCATCAACATTAATATAGCTCCAAAGCAATGACAGCAACAGAAGCAATGCCGCAGAAAAATCAATGTCGGGGCACTCAAAGACCCAGCTAATTGAGCCCTATACAGCCAGCACTTCATTGCCAACCTGGCGACCCTCGATGACCCCAAGACGCAGAGTGCCCACAGCGCTTGGTCTGCCCTCCAGGCCACCATAACCAGGAGAGACGCTCGGTCACTCAACCAGGAAACACCAGGACTAGTTTGATAAAAATGATCAGGAGATCCAAGAGCTAATAAACCGCAAGTGCAGCATTTCTGAACTTAAATCAACAACCCAACTCAGGAGCAGCAAAGCAGCTCTACAGACAGCTGAAGGCCGAGGTCAAAGAAAAAATCCGCAACCTAAAGAATAGATGGTGAGTGGAGAAAGCACAGGAGATTCAGTAGCTGACCGATTGACCGAGTTGAGAAGGAATTTCTTCTCCCAGAGGGTTGTGAATCTGTGGAATTCTCTGCCCAAGGAAACAGTTGAGGCTAGCTCATTGAACGTATTCAAATCACGGATAGATAGATTTTTAACCAATAAGGTAATTAAGGGTTATGGGGAGCGGGCGGGTAAGTGGAGCTGAGTCCACGGCCAGATCAGCCATGATCTTTTTGAATGGCGGAGCAGGCTCGAGGAGCTAGATGGCCTACTCCTGTTCCTAATTCTTATGTTCTTATGTTCTTATGACATACGAGGATTCTTCGGAACTCCTACAGGGCAAGTGAGCCCCAGGTGGGCAGAGGAAATAATTCAAGGACACCCACAAAGCCTCCTTGATAATGTGTAACATCCCCACCGGCACCTGGGAATCCCTGGCCCAAGACCGCCCAAAGTGGAGGAAGAGCATCCAGGAGGGCGCTGAGCACCTAGAGTCTCATCGCCGAGAGCATGCAGAAACCAACCGCAGACAGCAGAAGGAGCGTGCAGCAAACCAGGCTCCCCACCCACCCTTTCCATCAACCACTATCTGCCTCACCTGTGACGGAGACTGTAATTCCCTCATTGGACTGTACAGCCACCTGAGAATTCACTTTTAGAGTGTAAGAAAGTCTTCCTCGATTTCGAGGGTCTGCCTATGATGATGATGGACAGTAGTTACCCTTAGAAAAAAATGTCAGCCTAGCAGAAATATCAGCTCATTCTCCCACAGCAATCTGTTAGCTTGTGACTTAATTAATGAGTTTGAAAACAAAAAGAAGCATTTGAAGAAGGAAAGCTATTTGTTGGCATTATCAGCCTTGGCTCAGTGGTGGCATTCTCGCCTCTGAGTTAGAAGGTTGTGTGATTGAAACCCCCTTCCAGATACTTGACAGGTACGTAATCAAGTACTGTTGTTCAGAGGTGATGATAAACTGTGGCGCTGTCTGCCAGATGGATGTAAAACACACATGGCATTATTTAAAGGTGAGTTCTTCCAATGTTCTGGGCAACATTTATCTCTCCTCTGACATCACAAAAACATCTGGTCATCTATGTTATTATTGTTTGTGGGACAAGGTATCAGCTTATTTGCTAACTTATTTTTTGGTAGCACTCTTGCCTCTGAGTTAGAATGTTATGGGTTCCAGCCCCACTCCAGAGACCTGATCTACATGGCGCATGACACAACCGATATTTCTTCTATTCCTTATTGAGAGAGCGCCAATTAACCCCTTTAAGGGGTAAAAATCCTTCTATGCCACCTTGAGTATGTTGAGAGCACATCTCACATTAACTGACTTAGAGGGGACACAAAAAAGGTTGGGTGTGAGAAACAGAAAAGGTCAAATTGGTTCAACAAAGAGGCATCCTTGAGGGTGGCACATTATTGGGGTAGAATAGATGCAGTTTTAGCCTGTATCTAACCAGCTTAGAAAGAAAGAACTTGCGTTTTTATAGTGCCTTTCTCAACCTCAAGATATTCCAAAGCTCTTCAAAGCCAATGAAGTACTTTTGAAGTGTAGTCACTGTTGTAATGTAGGCAACGCGGCAACCAATTTGTGCACAGCGAGTTTCCTTAAACAGCAATGAACTAAATGACCAGATCTTCTGTTTAGGTGTTGGTTCTGGGACAAATGTTGAAAGGGTCATTGGGAGAACACCCCTGCTCTTTTTTGAAAAGTGCTGTTGGATCATTTACTTTTACTGAGAGGGCAGATGGGGTCTTGGTTTAACATCTCTTGCAAAAGACGACACCTCCAACAGTGCAGCACTCTTTCAGTAATACATTGAAGTGCCAGCCTAGATTATGTATTCAAGTCTCCGAAGTGGAACTTGAACCCACAACCTTCTGATTCAGAGGCGAGAGTCGATTCAAAAGTGCTTCAAGGAGCCACTGTGCGCCCACACTCATACCAATGCAAAGCAAGACATATATACACAGATCAGATTCAAACTCACGAACAAGACAAGAATGAAACAGCGCTGCCGGTTGACAAATAAATGTTTTTATTTATTTATTGATGTGTTAACATTGAGCACTGTAACACTGCTTGTCACTGATGACACATTTAGAAGTCGTCAGTGGAAAGTATTAACAGTTGTCTGAGGTCACCTCTACAGTCACAAAGCAAAAAAAACACAAAGACCCAACAAAATATATATCCTTAATTACTAATATGTACATTTCTTTCTGAAATAAATTATTAAAAAAATGGATTTTTTTTAAAAGGAATACAAAATTCAAAAGTACTTTGTACAAAAAATTGGGAATTAAAAGTCTGACCAACAGGCTGCTCCAATAAATCTCCCATTTTCTCGCTGTGCTTTGCTGAAGATGCAGACGCTTTCTGGGCTATAGCTACATAGGTGGCCACATGGCTGCACTCTGATATCTCACCCAAGCAGCCATTCAACAATAATTTGCATTTATATAGCACATTAACGTAGCAAAATATCCCAAGGCGCTTCATAGGAGCATTATCAGACAAAAATTGACACCGAGCCAAAAGAGGAGACATTAGAACAGGTAACTAAAAGCTTGGTCAAAGAGGTAGAATTGGAAGAGAGAGAGAGATAGAGAGGTTTAGTGAGGAAATTTCAGAGCTTAGGGCCTAGATGGCTGAAGGCCACCAATGTTGGGCTGAAGGAAGTGGGGGTTAGACAAGAGGTCAGAGTTGGTAGGGCTGGTGGAGGGTACACAGAGAGGGTGGGGCAAGGCAATTGTCGTATTGAATGAGTGTCGTTTAGCTAGTTAATCCTACAGAATGTCCCACTTAATCGAAGTGAGGAGACACTAGAGAAGCTGAAGGCTCTTTTCAGTACAACAAAGAGGACAGTGGTTCAAAATAATGAGGGGCTTTTTAATGCAGTAAATTGGGAAAAACATTTCAACCGGACAGTGAGTCGGTGACTAGAGGGCATAAACTTCCAATCATCAACAAAAGAACGATGGGAGAGGTTAGGAGATTTAATTATTTTTTACTGCACAGAGGTTTGTTAGGACGTGAAATGCCCAACCAGAAACAGTGGGGAAAGCAGAATCATAAGAACATAGGAATTGCTAGATGGAAAAAGACTAAGGTTCATCTAGTTCACCATCTAGTATTCTGGTAGTTGCATGATACAATGATAATAGAGTTTATACAAATCATAGCAATCAATAACAGACCCATAAATAACACAAGGAAATCCCCAGTGGTGGAAAGCTTTGGATCAAAGTCATCTGTTCTTTAGAAGCAAGCTACACTTACCACATGTCATGTCTCAAATTATTTATACACTGTATCATAATATATTATATTCTGAAAGAAATATATCTGATTTGCAATTGAATGAATTAGTACTAACTGCTTCCACTATCTTCCTCGCGAGCCTCTTCCATAGATAGACTACTCACCCACTGAAATATAATTTCCGCAGATTAGTTTTGAGTTTACAACACTTCAAGCACCGGCCATATGCTCTGGTTCTACTATTCTGGACAAGGTGAAACAAAAGGAAGTGGATGGATATTTGAAAAATTAAAAATTAAATGGGTATGGGGAAAGGGCAGGATAATGGGACAAAATAAATAAGAGAGCCATGACAGACACAATTGACCCATGGGCTCCTTCTGTGCAGTATAATCCAATGATTCAAAGCTTCAGGCCCAAAAGCAGAGTTAGGTTTTGGATTTCCATTTAGATTCCCATTTCCAAATTTCAATATTGGGTTTTAAAGGAGTAACACTGCATACTGTGCTATCAGCAATAATATTGTGCCCTAGAGGTCTTTATTTTGGAAATAAAGGGAATTGAAGTGGGTTCAAGAGACAATTAAATGCATTTCAAGGGATATAGGGATATGGCGGAAAAGTGTTGAGGTAGATCATCAGCCATGATCGTATTGAATGGCAGAGTAGACTCGAGGGGCCACACGGCCTCCTTCTGCTCCTATTTCTTATGTTTCATGTTTCAGAAGAGAAGGGATTGATGGATACTGTGAGAAGGGGGTTAGCTGGATTGATCAATAGGAAAGGTAAAGGCTTATTAAGCTTCAGGGCCTTGTCCTAGTCAGGTAAATTCTTATGCCTTAAAGCTTCATAAATTTTCTGGGAGATAGCAGCGCATTTACCTCTCTAGTACTCAGCCACTAGGCATCACACAGATGGAGCACAAAGAAGAAAATTGGGAGGGAGGATCATGCCTGAAACACAATCTGTAAATGGATGCATAATCAGGCGACCATGCTTTAGATGTGTGACTCTCCGGCCCGATTTTCCTGTCTGTTTTACGATGCTCTCTGACCAGATGTTCAAGAGGGAAATCTGACCCAATATTTACTAACCATGCTGGTGATATCTAATGAAGAAAAGTGTCATATTTGTAACCTCACATAACTGTAACCTTTATGTAACAACACTGTAAACTGTATACACCTGAGAAATGCACACCTTGACCACAGGGGGTGAACTTGTGGGGGACACTCCTCACCTGGTCATCCAGGTATATAAAGGGAGGTCCCACACAGGGTCATCACTTCTTGGTCCTGTGAATAAAGGTACAGGTCTCCATTATGTGCCTCGTGTTGATTTGCTGTAGTGTGTAAGGACACAACAAAAAGGCAGTACTGCAACAATCTGATTTGAACACCTTGCTTCTTCTTCAGTTAAGGCTACTGGATTAGTAATCCAGAGGCCTAGATTAATAATCTAGTAGAATGTGAGTTCAAATCCCACCATGGCAATTTGAGGATTTGAATTGCATTTTTAAAAAAATCTGAAAATAAAAAGTAACCATGAAGCTGTCAGATGGTTGTAAAAATCCAACTGATTCACCAATCCACCTGATTCATTAATATCCTTTAGGGAAGGAAATTAGCAGTCCTTAACAAATCTGAAGTATATGTGATCCAGTCCCCTACCAAACTTGTCCACCATCCCTTCTCAGGGCAACTAGCATCGGCAAAGAATGCTGGCCTTGCCAGAAATGGTCCTATCCCGAAAATGAATATTAAAAATAAATATGGTAAGTGTTGCCTGCTTGGGAGGGATGGGTAACCTTGGATCTATGGTTCCGAAATCTTTCCACCACTGGGGTTTTCGTCAGTTATAGGCTAATTGATAACAATTGATTACTATGATTAGCCAACACGTCCATTATTGTTTTATCATGCGACTACCAAGACGGTAGGAGGAGAACTAGATGGACCTTTGTCTTTATTTGTCTAGCAATTCCTATGTTCTCTGTGTTACCCAAGTAAAAAGTCAACCATTCATTGGATAGGAGATCACTTGATCCAACACTGGTTGACACACTGATGGCCAAATACTCTCATTGATTGGGTCAAAGTGCATGCATGTGAATCAAAGCTTTGGTTGATGTGGACACAACCCATAACGCTGAGTCTCCAATGAAATAGCCTATGCACACCTATTGAATGGGCCCATTTTAGAGGCAGATAGCTCCTGACCAAAGCAGGAGGAGGTCAGAGGCTGGGCATTCTGCGATGAGTGACTCAACTACCGACTCCCCAAAGCCCCCCCACCACCTACAAGGCTCAAGTCAGGAGTTTAAAAGAATACTCTACACTTGCGTGGATGGCTGCAGTTGTAATAACACTTAAGAAGCTCAATACCATCCAGGACAAAGCAGTCCACTTGATCGGCAGCCTATCCACTACCCTAAACATCTACACCCTCCACCATCGATGCACCGCGGCTGTCATGTGTAATATTTACAGAATACACTGCAGCAACTCGCCAAGGCTTCTTCGACAAAGCTCCCAAACCCAGGCTTATTTTTTTCCTAATCCTCTGGTTGTAGCCTTATCCCTGCAGCCTCCTAGGAGGAGAAATAATGGTCCATGGGCTTCTGCGGGGCTAATGCTTTGGATACTTATAATGGGGAGAGAGGGTCAGTATTTTTTCTATGCGCTACCAGCCAGATCTAGGCTTGTGAGAACAGGAGTCCACCCAGAATATACCAAAGTCTAAGATTGGTTTCATGGAGTCAAAGCAGTGAAAAAGAGTAAAATAATGATGCTGCCATTCATTGTAGATATGATATGATGTGATGTGAGTAAATGTACATCTAATGATAGAACATCAGTCCAATCTACATTTATAATATATTGACAATCTTCCCGCTTTGGCTTTCGAAATGGAGTTAAGCATCTAAATCCCAACTTTGATCTCCATTTGGGCACCTGTGTTACTATGGTAACATTACACCATTTTCCAAGACCTGAAAAACTTGCTGCTATTGTGGATGAGTGGTTAGAATGTCAAAAAATGAGAGGGGTTTGTTCTATCTGAAATTTAAAATGAAAGCTCTTGTATTACCAGGCGTTGGACATCACACCAACAGTCAGACATTTTCAAAGGTGTTCTCACTGGAAACTAACTGCCCAGAATCAATATATGAGGACCACCTATAACCAATCAACTTACTTGACGATAAATATTTGAGATAATGGGCAACCTAAGTGGATCTTTTCACTCAGTTCCATCGTGGACAACTATTTTTGTGAACCGATAAATCAAGTGCCCCCTTATTAAAAGGGGCATTAAAACCGACAAATTAAACAAATTAAACTTTAGACATTAAAGGATCAAATCAAAATTTGATTGCCGGGGGTGATGATGCACTCCAGTCCCTCCGGCGCCCACCTCTCGCGGAAGGCCACGTTCCATCGTGGACAAGCTGCTCTTGAAAAATATAGCCATCCCAAAGTAAACAATCACATGAGGAAACATGAGTAAGTAGATTAATAGCTCGTAAAATAGTCTGACTGGTCACTGGTAGCAAACAGAAGTTCTTAGATAGCCTACTATGTTAGAATTTATTCAAAATACCTTAATAGCTCTACAATAATTACACTACTGCATTTGCCCATTGGGGCTTGTCATTGTGTTCTATTTTTTCACCTTCAGAATGTTCATTAAAAAGATCTGTCTCCCTCTTCTGCGATTCCCTTTCAGATCTCGAGCAAAGGTTTGTTGCATTTAAATGTTGGATAGCAGAGCTTAAGATCCATTTAGTTCTTTCAGACACAGCTTATTTGTGAGTTGGAAACCAATTCCTTGAAAGTTTTCCAATGCTATAAAGGATTATGCTCCTGTTTTTGTCCTTCTTTGTGATCAGGCCCCAAGTTAAATTGTGTGAAGATTTGGCCAACGTTCGTTCTTTCCTATATAAGTATTTAAAAGGCATTGTCGTCAGGGTAAGATTAATCCATGGACTCAAAGATGAGCTTGAGATCTTGATCTTCTACATGTAGTAAGATATTTCAGTTCAGGACCATCACCAATTTTCGGAAAAGCTTCTTCCTCCCTCTATTTACAAGTATGAACATTGTAAATGCGTGTGCACTCTTGGCAGCTCACGTGACAGCACCAGTGGAAGATACAATGACACTTCTCCCTGCGTTTCTCAGTCCTTGAGTCATGTCCACGGCCGCAGCATAGTAACTCGCATCCATCGATTCCGTGCGACGTGATGTTGCACGTTCGGTCCCGTGTGCCGAATGAGCCGGTGTCAGGGTTGGGGTTGCAGAAATTGGGTGAGGAATCATAGTAGACCAAATCTCTCTCTGTTGGAGCTTTGAATAAGGCATATTTGGGACTAAGGGTCTCCACCCAACCTCTGGACTCTCGATGTTTCCCCACGATCATCTCAGAAGCACTGTCGTACTTGTCTTTTAAGTAATCGCCAATCACACGGAAGTCAGGCTGTGACCACCAGCAAGTCTTCACCTCACAGCTCCCTGACAGTCCATGGCATTTGCACTTCAGGTGCATATGGTCCAAAATGGCCTTAAAAGGAAAATGGAACAGTGACAACTCAATTGCTTATTATTCGGGCCATCCCACACAACCCATCACAGCACCCTCACATGAATCCCATCAGCCTAGAAAATGATGGCCCTACTGAGCACATGATACATTTCAAGTTCTGATACTGCCCCCAGTGAATGTTCCTTTAAAGGGGAATGAAAGTTTAGGGAGAGGAATAATTCCCCCAGGGTTTTCTCCTCCTCTGTTGAATGCAGAGTCCCACAGGTCCTGTCAGCCTTCCAGTACCTCATCCAAAGATATCAATCAGTATCAGGTACAGTAGCCAAGTTCATGAGTTCAAATCCCACCATGGCAAGTTGGGAAATTGAATTCATTAAATTTGGTAATTTGTGGGCTGGCACAAGGTAAAAACACCATAAAAACTCAACTGGTTCTCTAATGTCCTTCAGGGAAGAGATCCTACCTCTTCTACCTGGTCTGGATCTAGGATTCCAGCCCCACTCTACATTCTTGACTCTGAACGCCCTCAGGACAACAAGGGATGGGTAATAAATGTGGCCATCCAGTGTCACCCGTAAGGCCCCATAAACTATTCTCCCCGAGACCAGCTAATTCACCATAGATCAGGAATACAACCTCAGATCTTACTGGACTGTATAGCTTAGTGCATACCACAGGATGCATTTGCTACACAAATGCAAGTTAGATGTTTCCTCGAAGGAGTGGGATTGCTGGGTATTCCTGATTTGAATGCATATTTATCTTCCCAATCACGTGACAGGTTGTGCAAGTTTATCCTGAGCTTGCTGCATTTCCCCACTGCCATCATAATGAATACTGACCATGCGGCCGGCCTCGTTGTTGTGCCGGTTCATGGCGGAGCGCGCGTCCGGTCTGTTCTCTCGGGCGTCCGCAAACTCTCGGGACACCATACTCCCAAACTCGACATCTTCGCTGCAGCCTCCCCACTTCCAGCCTTCGCCCGGCTGGCCCTTGTGCCGGGTGTCACAACCGCAGATGTTTGCATTGCCCTCGGCACATGAGCGGGTGATGGCGAAGGCGACCCCTGCCGAAGCGATGGCATGAACAAAAGCAGATTCCCTTGTCGCTGAAAAAAGACACACAAAAACGCTTACCATTTTTTTTTAAAACATGTCTCATCAAAGTTGGAGATAGTAGGAGAAAAACAACATTTATTATATATTAAATGTAACATGTGGTGCACCGAGAACTCATTGCAGGTGCCTGCAGTACGTATTACTCCTATAGGTGGCACTGTGAGGAGTATTGTCAATGGCATGTGACAAACCCTCTCCTCGTGGGTGTTACCTTAATTAAAATATTTCCCCGTCCATTTTGTGCTTAACTGCCTGTGGATGGGTTTCAGATAATTCGTGATACCCAGCAGGTAAACAGAGGCGAGGATTGCTGAATCCAGGGTCCCGATCATACCCAACTCCACAATCGGAGACCCCCTCATGAGACCTATGAACACCTCTCCAGGCGCCCCCTCCACCTGACAATGATGATGAGGCCAGCCATAATCCTCCGATGGATGGCTCCGATCCTCTCTCCCTCCGCCCCACCGCCCCCCCAATTCCGATCCCTGGCCGGCTGCACCTCCTCCCCGCCGCCGCCCCCCACCCCCGACCCTTGGCCAACCACCCCCAATCCCCTAATCTAATACTCACGATTCCTGCGCGACCCTCACCCCCCCCCCCCACCCTGCTGCAATCCCTGACACCTGTCAATCCTCCAACCCCCCCAATCCCCGACCCCTGCCGATCCTCCTCCCCCCCGATCCCTGGCCGATTGCAAACCCACTCCACTCTCATGATCCATCCCTAGACCGCCCCCTTGCTTCTGAGACCTACCAGCTTGCAGCCAGCCAGTCTCTTAAGCTGTGGGCGGGTATCCGAGGCCTCGCATTCAAATCAGGCCCTTTCATTAAAGTCGGCAGGGCCTGCGGGGAACCTGATCTCCCGGCTTTTCCGCCCACCTTGGAGAACCCCCGCCTCCAACCCGCCTCCCTTGAGAAAATTCCGACCATTATCGCATCCTGCAATTCTCTTCTTCAGTCAAATCCAGTGTCATCAGAACCTCAAAAGAATTTTTAAAAAGTGACCTGTCATATATTAGAGAGCACACACATCACACAGCCTGTAAAATGGCGGCAGATTCCGGTGACCCCTCTGACCTGCTGGTCAGGTGACCTGCTCTTTATTAACAGTACTAGCTGCAGTAATGCAGGCATCCACAAAGTGGAGCTACAGACATTACATTTCTCCCTCCTTAATGAAGAATTATTATAACAATCATCATACATAACTTGCATGGTTATACATAAAAGGATATGGACTTATTTTGCCATATTTACAAATCAAGCTGAACCACTTCTTTTCTGTTTCGAAGAGGATACCTTCACTCTCGAACAGAACCTTCCAAACATGGTAATAAATTTAAAAACTCATTCGAGGCTGATCCTGAGGGAAGTTTTCCAGCAAAGGATGCCCTTGATTTCCATTTGAACTCGCTCTAACTTCAGACTGTTTGTTTTCCTAACTCGGACGCAGACTTAAATTCTGACTTTCTCTTGGGTTTGTTTCCAGTACATTGGATGTAGGATATGCTACTGGTGTATCAAAACTATCTGATGAGTCAGAAATAATGGAATCACTTCCATGTCTGTGGGTAAAATATGATCAGTATGAACAAACCTAACCTGTCCATTATCAAACACCTTGACCAAATATGTGCGAGGACCACATATCTTCACCACTCTTCCTGGTAACCACTTTACCCATTTATGGTGATGGTTCTTCACTCTCACCTTCAGATTTAATTTCACACTTCTCTCTTTTACTCTACCTCTATCATGATTCTCTTTCTGTCTTAATTGTGTCTCTTCTATGGACTGTGCCAAGTTTGGTTTTAACAACGAGAATCTGGATAGTGGCTGTCGTTTGAGAAACAACTCTGCTAGTGTTCTATCAGTAGCTGTGTGAGGAGTATTACGATATGTTATTAGAAAATTAGCCAATTTGTTGTCCAGTGACAACTGTAATTTCTTTGGATTTAGATCCAACATTTATTTGATGAGGGCACGTTTTACAATTTGTACATTGCGCTCTGCTGCACTATTCGAAGCAGGGTGGTACAGTGGGACCTTGGTATGTTTAACACCATTTTTGCTTGTGAACTGAGCAAATTCTTCTGAACAAAATTGTGGTCCATTATCCAAAACAATTTCTTCTGGGAGACTAAATGAAGAAAATAACCTTCGCAAAATGTCTAATGTTTTACTTGTTGTTATTTTCCACATTGGAAACACCTCGACCCACTTCGAATGGCTATCAATCACCATGAACAATTGTTGCCCTTCTAGCTCAGCCTTTGCCACACCCTGGGAGGCCATTTCCATGGCTGTAATGGTACTGATGGTGGTTGCTTGTTTACCGATTGACATGTTGTACACTGACTGACAATGTACTCTTTATCTTTATCAAGATCTGGCCACCATAAGTAACTGCATGCAAAACTCTTGGTCAAGCACATTCCCAGGTGCTGGTCATGGAGGTCTCCTAATAATTTGGACCTGAATTTATTTGGTATAACCACTCTTGCACCCCACATGATACAATCTTTATCAACTGACAATTCATTCCTATGAATGAAGAATGGATGAATATCTTTGTCTGTTACCTGGTTTGTCCATCCGTTTGCAATATAATCATACACCTTTGACGTAACTGGGTCACATTTGGTTGCCGTCCCAATCTCTTCAGCTGTGACTGGCAGTTCATTGATGTATGAAAAATGGAACACCTCTTCCCTATCGGGTGTAACTTGTGATGGGGAAGGCAATCTAGACATTGCATCAGCATTACTGTGATCAGCTGATTGTCTGTATTCAATATCATATATATAACAAAATCAAAGCTCATCTCTGCATTTGGGCTGCAGCTAATGTTGGAACTGGGGACTTTGAATGGAGGATTGCTGTTAGGGGCTTATGGTCCGTAACGAGAGTAAACTTATGACCATACAAGTATTTGTGGAACTTCTTGATCCCAAAATTAATGCCAAAGCTTCCCTTTCGATTTGCGCATAATTACGCTCACTGGCACTGAGAGTGCATTAAACAAAAGCAATTGGTCTCTCCTCCCCACTACGTAATACATGAGAGATTACTGCCCCAACTCCATACGGAGAGGCATCACATACTAGCTTGATCTCCTGAGATATGTCATAGTGAACTAACATGGTGCTCTCTACCAAGTTGCTTTTACATTCCTTGAATGCTGTATCGCATTCTTTTGACCACTTCCAATGGACCTGTTTTTTCAATAAGTCATTCAGTGGATGTAATAGTGTAGCCACATTTGGTAGGAACTTCCCATAATAGTTCAAAAGACCCAAAAATGATTGCAGTTCAGTGACATTCTTGGGAGTGGGTGTATTTCTGATTGCATTCAGTTTTTCCTTGGTTGGATGTAAACCATCTTTGTCTACTCTGTACCCTAAGTACTCCACTGAGTTTTGAAATAACTCACACTTGCAAGCAGCCACTCGTACACTGTGCTTCTCTAGCCATTTGAGGACCTAATTCAATATGTTATTATGTATTTGCCTATTTCTTTCTAGTAAGGCATGCTTGTCTCCTGTCACTACTATTAGAGGCAAGCTCTGAACTTGATCCTTGTATTTCACTGGTACGGTGATACGACCTACCACTGGAATGTTCTTCCCAAGTAGCCTCACAGCTCTATCTTGGCTTTCTCCAATGGGAAATCCCACAATTTGTCGCAGTATAGCAACTCCGGTACTACACTCACGGATGAACAAGTGTCGATTTCAATGGGTATCTTGAATCCTGCAACATCTATGTGGATTATACTTTTCGAATCGCTGTCCATTAACCTCATGCTCCTGATGATGTTTAACTCTAACATTTTCTCATCCTGTTGTTGTTCTTCCATGCTATGTAGTCTCTGGGGATTTCTACTCATAACTTTGAACCTGCAGGCGGTTCACCTCGGTTGTCTGATGACTGAAATTAGTATGAAATTCTTGGGAATATTGGTCGGCCATGCTCATTGACCTAGCTGTCTGACAAGCTAAATCAAAAGTTAAGTCAGGCATTGTCAATAACTTCCTTCTGATCGCATCATTTTTCATCCCACAAAAAAAGCAGTCTTGCGATGCTTGGCTCTGAAAGTCTCCGAAATTACAGTGAATAGATAGCTTTTTTAATGCTACAATGTATTCACTGATATTTTCTTTGGCCTTCTGAGTTCGTATTCCGAAACGATAACTTTCAGAAATTTCTAACGGAACGGGGCTGTAATGTTGTTCTAGCTTAGTAAGAATCTGTTTCAGCATTGTATCCTTCAGCTCGTCAGGCACAAGCAAATTTATCAGTGTTTCATACAACTCGGGCCCGGCCTCAGTTAAGAATATGGCTCTTTTTCGTTCCAACACTGCCCGGTTATTGTCTTCATTACCGGAAATTTCGATGATATTATTTGCAGTGAAAAACATTTCTATCCGATCCACATATGCTCTGAAACTTTCACGGTCATGTTGAAATTACCCCACATGCCCTATAACTCCCATTGGGGCAGCCATTTTGACTCTGGCAGTTTCACCAAGTGTGCTCGTAATTTACCTCAGATTTGTAGCTGTTTCCAAAAACAGAGAAGCTCTCAAAGTCTCTCTGTCGGCTGGCTGAATCCTTCACCAACAAAAATGTCAGCTTTGTATTATCCGATTACATCCCATTCCCATCGCCAATGTCATATCTTAGAGATCACACAGCCTGTAAAATGGCTGCAGGTTCCGGTGACCCCTGACCTGCTGGTCAGGTGACTTGCTCTTTATTAATAGCACTAGCTGCAGTAACACAAGCGTCCACAGTGTGGAGTTACAGACATTACATGACCATGAATTGTCCTATAAATTCAATTGGTTCACCAATCCAGTCTGGCTAATATGTGACTTCAGTTACACACCAATGTGGCTGACTCCTAACTGTCCTTTGAAGTGGCCTAGTAAGCCACTTAGTTGTATTAAACTGTTACCAGCTTTTCAAAAAGACCTACCACCCCTCAAGGCAACTAGGGATTGCCAGCGACACCCACATCATTATGAGAATAAAAAGTATATTTTTTAAATTCCCACGCTCAACTCTTTGCTGCAAGTGAAATAACTGCTGACAGCAAGAATGTTCTTTGGAAAAGGAGTGGGAAAGAAAGTTTTGCAATACAAAAAAATGAGCCCTGAGCAATAAGCAACATCCATCCCAAAAAAAACCACCTTTAAGAAGTTGACACATCAGGACCTGATCATCAAATTGCTAATGTTCCCATTTTAAATACACAAGCGGTGTTTGTAAAGGAATTGGAAAATTATTTGTGGGGCAATTACCACACATTTACATTAAATTGCTAGATTTAATGAAGCTCTTAATGAGGTTTCTCAAAAGACAGAGCACTTTCATACCTCAGTGTGCAGTGAATTCGGTGTCATGATGTAAATTCTGTTTCTATTCTCTAATCTGAGGAAGGACGTTCTTGCTATTGAGGGAGTGCAGCGAAGGTTCACCAGACTGATTCCCGGGATGGCAGGATTGACATATCAGGAGAGACTGGATCAACTGGGCTTTTATACATTGGAGTTTAGAAGGATGAGAGGGGATCTCATAGAAACATAGAAGATTCTGACGGGACTGGGCAGGTTTGATGCGGGTAGAATGTTCCCGATGTTGGGGAAGTCCAGAATCAGGGGACACAGTCTTAGGATAAAGGGTAGGCCATTTAGGACTGAGATGAGGAGAAACTTCTTCACTCAGAGAGTTGTTAACCTGTGGAATTCCCTGCCGTAGAGAGTTGTTGATGCCAGTTCATTGGATATATTCAAGAAGGAGTTAGATATGGCCCTTACAGCTAAGGGGATCAAGGGGTATGGAGAGAAAGCAGGAAAGGGATACTGAGGGAATGATCAGCCATGATCTTATTGAATGGTGGTGCAGGCTCGAAGGGCCGAATGACCTACTCCTGCACCTATTTTCTATGTTTCTATGTCTATGTTTCTATGTGCATGAGTGCACTCCCAGATCCAATCAAAATCAGCCCTTATATTCCTTTGGTCCTAGTTTACATCATTTGTACTTATAAAGCAGCGCAAGGGCCACTTGCTGCCCAAATCCTCATCTTTTGTGGCTCACAACAGATCAGTTGGGATAAAGATGGCCGTTCAACCCATTTGATCCCATACTTGCACAAACCAACCCTACCGTATTCCCATTACAACTGAGGCCACGGCACCGACCTCAACCATTCTTTCTGCCAACCCATTCCAAAATTTGATTACTCTGTGTAAAGAAATACTTGCTAATGTCTGTCTTAAACTTGATCTTCTTAACCCTGATCCTGTTCCCTCCTGTCCTGCTCCCCTGTTACAGAGTTACTTTTTCTATCCCATTCAAGGTCTCCTCCGACATATCTCTTTTCAGGACTGCAGAGTCCTTACTTGTTAACTGGGATTGGCCTCATTGATCTCCTTTATGCACTACTTCAGGGCACACTAAGTCTCCTTCTGCCATGCACTGTAACTCCACATACGCATTGTATAGTGCATTGTACAACTTCAGTATGACCTCAGTGGGGTTGGAACTTAATTCATTTGGCAATATAACTCAGAATCCTATTTACTTTGTTAATTATTGCCTCACACTATTTGGACATGGTGAGCAACAAGTCACCTAACTCCTGTAGTGTAATGTATGTATGCCTGGATTTACCTGCCACCCGGGGGAGCGACCGTCAGATGTCTTTGGGCCACAGACACACACGTGCAGCCCTTGTATATAAAAGAAAGCTTCCATGTTTAATCCTCACTTTGAGAGCTAATGAAGTAGATCAGGTCGCACCTGATTGAGTTCACGGTACTAAGCCTATTGAGTTATTGCATGCGCAACATTTGGCAATGAGACACAATACGAACTTGCACGCACAAAAAAAAAAATGAGTACCATTGAAATCCTGGAGCGATTCGTGGAGGGAGAAGACTGGGAGGATTTTACAGATCGCCTCGATCAGTACTTCGTGGCCAACAAGATGGATGAAGACGTTGACGCAGTTAGGCGCAGGGTGGTTTTTCTCACGGTTTGTGGTCTAAAAATCTATGGCCTCATAAAGAATTAGACACAGGTGTGAGTCAGTCAGTTATGAGCTAGAGGACTTTTGAAAAGCTGTGGGACACCAAGGCTGTGAAACCGAGCTGAGTCCAGTTTATGCAAAATTGCGTACCTACACCAAAGAGTAATTGGCAGTGCAGCAGTCAAGGTGTCATACGATGGGGCGGTTCATGATCTATTACTGTGGTTCATTCCAGGCTATGGTCCAAAGCTGTTCGGCAGGAGTTGGCTTGAAAAAATAAAGTGGAACTGGAACGATATTAAAGCTTTGTCATCGGTGGATGACGCTTCGTGTGCTCAAGTGCTGAGCAAATTTTCCTCGCTGTTTGAACCGGGCATCGGCAACTTCATGGGAGCTAAGGGGCAGATCCACCTGGATTCGGATTCAAGACCCGTCCATCACAAAGCCCGGGCGGTTTCGTACATGAGGAGGGAGAAGGTCGAAATCGAACTGGACAGATTCCAATGTGAAGGGGTCATTTCACTGGTCGAATTTAATGAATAGGCTAGTCCCATTGTTCCTGTGCTGAAGAGTGATGACACTGTCAGGATTTGTGGAGACTACAAGGTTACGATTAACCGAGTTTCGAAACAGGATCAGTACCCTTTACCAAAGGCTGATGACCTGTTTGCAACACTAGCCAGGGGTAAGTCGTTCACCAAATTGGATCTGACGTCGGCCTATATGGCACAGGAGCTTGTTGAACCGTCGAAGAAACTTACGTGCATCAATACGCATAAAGGGCTGTTCATTTACAACAGGTGTCCTTTCGGAATTCGCTCGGCTGTAGCTATATTTCAGAGAAACATGCAGAGTTTACTGAAGTCCGTCCCTAGAACCATGGTGTTCCAAGACGACATTCTGGTAACAGGTCGTGACACTGTCGAACACCTGCACAATCTGGAAGAGGTTTTACGTCGTCTGGACAAAATGGGGCTCAGGCTGAAACGTTCAAAGTGCGTCTTTATGGCACTGGAAGTCAAATTCCTGGGAAGGAAATTTGCTGCAGAGGGCATCAGGCCTATGGACTCGAAAACAGAGGCCATCAAAGATGCACTCAGCCCCCCCAGAATGTGACGGAGCTGCATTCGTTCCTTGGTCTTCTCAACTACTTCGATAATTTCTTTTCTAAATTGAACACATTATTAGAGCCACTTCACATGCTGCTCAGAAAAGGCGACAACTGCGTTTGGGGTGTATCTCAAGACAGGGCCTTCGAGAAGGCTAGAAATCTGCTTTGTTTCAACAAATTGCTGGTACATTATCATCCGTGCAAACGTTTAGTATTGGCCTGTGACGCTTCATCACATGTGGTTGGTTGCGTGCTCCAACAATCCAATGAGTCGGGTAAACTACAATCCGTTGCTTACGCATCGAGAATCATGTCGAAAGCAGAAAGAGCCTACGGCACGGTAGAGAAAAAAGCTTTAGCCTGCGTATATGGGGTTACAAAGATGCACCAGTATCTGTTTGGGCTTTGTTTCGAGCTTGAAACCGTTCACAAGCCACTTATATCTTTGTTTTCAGAGCATAGATGTATCAATACCAATGCATCTCCCGCATCCAGAAGTGGGCACTGACATTATCTGCCTATGATTATGTCATTCGCCATAGACCTGGCACCGAGAATTGTGCCAATGCATTGAGCCATTTACCGTTGCCCACGTCAGAGGTGGAAACGCCACAGCCCGCAGACCTATTATTGGTCATGGATGCCTTTGAGCGTGTAGGGTTGCCTGTCACTGCTCAACAAGTTAGGACCTGGACCAGTTGTAAAACGTTGTGTCCTTAGTGATGATTGGTAGCCCATTCCCAGGGAAGTGTGTAATGAGACTAAACCTTACAACCGTGGCAAAAATTAACTATCCATTCAATCTGATTGTTTGCTATGGGGTAATCGTGTTGTTATGCCCAAGAAAGGCAGGGAGAGATTTGTACGGGATTTACACAGTACCCATCCCAGTATTGGTGGCCCGGCATTGACTCTGATTTGGAGTCATGTGTGCATCAGTGCAACACTTGCATGCAGTTAAGCAATGCACCAGTGGAATCTCCGCTAAGTCTGTGGTCGTGGCCATCCAAACCATGGTTGAGGATCCACATCGACTATGCGGGTCCTTTCCTGGGAAAAATGTTTTTAGTGGTGGTGGATGTGTATTCCAAATGGATAGAATGTGTAATCATGTCATCCAGCACATCCACAGCCACCATTGAGAGCCTTCGTGCCATGTTCGCCACTCCTGGTCTGCCCGACATCGTTTTGAGCGACAACGGATTGTGCTTCACGAGTTTGGAGTTTCAAGAGTTTATGAGACTCAATGGTATCAAACACGTAAGGTTAACACCATTCAAACCCACGTCCAATGGTCAAGCGGAGCAGGCCGTCCAAACCATCAGGAAGAGCCTGAAATGCATAACTCACGGTTCTTTGCAGACTCGCTTATCATGCATATTGCTTAGTTACAGGACGAGACCCCACACGCTTACCGGGGTCCCCCCTGCTGAACTGTTGATGGAGAGGTCTAAAGACCAGGCTCTCGCTTGTCCACCCTGATCTTAACGATCACATTGAAAACAGACGTCAACATCAGCAGTGGTATCATGATCGCACTGCCGTATCACGCGACATCTCTATTAATGATCCTGTGCATGTGCTAAATTATGGTCAAGGCCCCAAGTGGGTCACTGGCTCTGTTATGGCCAAGGAAGGTAACAAGGTACTTATTGTCAGGTTCACTAATGGGCAAACATGCAGGAGGCACATTGATCAGATGAAATTGCAGCACACAGACAAACCGGAACAGCTTGAAGAAGACAGCATCAATGACCAACTGATTCATATTCCGCCATCACAAGACCCTGCTGTTGTCAATGAATCTGGATCTTCAATCCCCGACATGGACACTGCCACTCCCATTAGATCGGCTACCCAGCCTCAAGTCATGAATGACTCGGAGAGCTCTCCCAGATCTGGAATTGAACTGAGACGATCAACTAGGGAGCGGAAAGCCCCGGACCGTCTCAATTTGTAAATAGGACTGATACCAAGATCTTGGGGGGGGAATGAGGTAATGTATGTATGCCTGGGTTTACCTGCCATCAGGGGGAGCAACTGTCAGAGGTCATTGGGCCACAGACACACACGTGCAGCCCTTGTATATAAAGAAAGCCTCCATGTTTAATCCTCACTTTGAGAGCTAATAAAGAAGAGTCAGATCGCACCTGATTGAGTTCACAGTACTAAGCCTATTGAGTTATTGCATACGCAACATGTAGCTCATTCAAATTCTCCAACGAACATCAACAGAATGCACATACCTCTTACTTCTACTTCCAAAATGCACTATCATGCCCATGTTTTCTGCTTCACAAGCCTCCATTCAAGGCTTGCCCATCTATGGAATCTTAGTGAAGCAGAAGTGGAGTGCTGTTGGGTCTCCTTTTTTTTGCTCTCCTGCAAGGGAATGTTTATGCCACAGGTCCTTGTAATTTAACCTCCTTAAGCCCTGGTATCATTCTAGGAATCTGCACTGCAAACCCTCCAAGGCCAATATATCCTGAAAATGATTCCCAAAACTGAACGCAGTACTCTAGATGTTTACTGGAAAGCCTATTATGTAGCATTTTGTCGAACGCCTTTTGGAAATCCATGTATATCACGTCAACCACATTGCCTCATCAACCCTTTCTGTTAATTCATCAAAAAACTCAATCAAGTTGGTTAAACACGATTTGCTTTAACAAACCTGGCTTTCCTTAATTAATCCACATCTATCCAAGTGACTGTTAATTTTGTCCCTAATCACTGTTTCTAAAAGCTTCCTCATTACCGAGTTTCCTGTAGTTGCTGGGTTTATCTTTACACCATTTTTTGAACAATGGTGTAACATTTGCAATTCTCCAGTCCTCCACTCCCGTATCTATGGAGGATTGGAATATTATGGCCAGTACCTCCGCGATATTCCGCCCTCAACATCCTAGGATGCATCCCATCTGCTCCCGGTGACTTAACTACGTTAAGCACAGCCAGCCTTTCTAATACCTCTTCTTTATCAATTTTTAATCCTATCAAGTGTCTCCACTACCTCCTCCTTCACTATGCCTATGGTAGCATCTTCTTCCTTGGTGAAGACAGATGCAATGTACTCATTCAGTACCTCAGCCATGCCCTCAGCCTCCATGCATAAGTCTCCTTTTTGGTCCCTAATCGGCCCCACCTCTCCTCTTAATATTTATATGCCTATAGAAGACTTTTGGATAACCTTTTATGTTGGCTGCCAGTCTATTCTCATACCCTCTCTTTTGCCCCTCTTATTTTCTTTTTCACTTCTCCTCTGACCTTTCGATATATAGCCTGATTCTCAGATGTATTAGCAACCTGACATCTTTCATACGCACTCTTTTTCTGCTTCATCATATTCTCTATCTGTTTCATCATCCAGGGAGCCCTGACTTTAGTTGCCCTGCCTTTCCCTCTAGTGGGAATGTACTTCGACTGTACCCGATTTCTGAATTTGGACTCCCAAATCTCTTCTACAGTTCCTAGTTTCTCACCAATTAGAAAATATTCCGATTTATCTTTCTTGGATCCAAAGTGGATGACCTTACAATTGCTCGCATTGAACACCATTGGTCATACTTTTTCCAACTCACTTAATCTATCTATGTCCTGTTGAAATTTCCTGCTCCCATTTGCTACTTATTGTTCCTCCTAAATGTGTGTCATCTACAAAATAGAATATACAGCCCTCTATTCATTCATCCAAGTGATTAATAAGTATGATGAAAAGTTGAAGCCCAGAACTGATCCTTCAGGAACACCTCTTGTCACATCCCGCTACTCAGAGTAACTGCAGACCCAAGTCCCTGCTATCGTAGTGTAGTGTGAGGATTCATTGTTGGAGGCGGCCCAGGGACAAGATACTGCTTGGGATTACAGGGGTAATTTTCCACTTTTTCACTCCCGAGGGGGAGTATCACCTCTCTGGAACCATATTTTGGAAAGTCACTTGCAGAGTGCCCTTAAATTTCCAATCTGCTCTCCCACTAGGTAAGGCTCCTGAACAGGAGTGGAGGATCAGAGAATGAATGCTTATGGCTTTGGCCAGTAAGATTAGTCAGTAACATTGGTTTATAGTGCCTCATTGTAATAGAGTGAAGATATCCTTTCCTGGATGATGATATATGTTAATTACCTTTATCCAACACAGGTCCAAAGATGGCCAAATTATCCTCAACAGTTGTGCAGTTCCATCTCCTTCCTCGAAATTGATGCTGGCATTCCTGAATCCCGACCTTCACTCCTTCCGCTACACTCGGCATAATCTCCATATAATTCCGACAAAACCGCAGCTGCTTTGGGACAAGGCCAGGGATACTCCCGCACAGTATGGGCTGAGTTGCCAGTGTCGAGTACTGATGACCAACTGCCAAAGACCTGCAATGAAAGGAAAGAAAAGCCTTATTAATCAGAGGTTGCGGGACGGGAGCAGACAACTTTCTCAGGATTTCTTTTGTTTAAATGAATGATTTTTTTTTAAGCTTAAAACCACGATGAGCGCAGGCCAACATCTACCCAGAAAATCAGTAGCACCAACTGTGGTACAGATATTCGAAAATAAAAGAAACAACTTGCATTTATACAGCGTGTTTCACAACCTCAGGACACCCCATAGCGCTTTACGGCCAATGAAGTACATTTAAAGTGCAGTCCCTGTTGTAATGTAGGAAATGCAGCAGCCAATTTGCACGCAGCAAGCTCCCATCAACAGCAATGTGAAAATGACCAGGTAATCTTTCTGTTTTTAAAGTGATGTTGGCCGAGGAATCAATATTGGCCTGGACACCATGTTTAACGTCTCATCCAAAAGATGGCACCTTCGACAGTGCAGGGCTGCACTGGAGTGTTAGCCGAGATTTTGTGTTCAAGTCGAGGAGCGTGACTTGAACCCACGACCTTCTGACTCAGAGGCAAGACTGCTATCAACTGAGCCTTGGCGGACACCTCCTACAAGGGAGAAAGTGAAATCCCATCCCTCCACTCCCAAATAACTTCGCTAACTCCAAGGCAACAGTTAGGTCCTAAACAACTACACAGAAAACCATCATGGCCAGAGTGTCTCCTGGACAAGTTTTGATCAACTAAGTAGGTTGGAGAGGAATTTTCCGGATATTTTTCCCCTAACTGGCTTTTTTCAAAAAATCTGCCTTTTCGCATCTCCCAGGAGATTAAAACCTTTCGGATAGCAGGAGTAATGAGACCGATGTAAAGACGGGGTTGGTGCAACAGGGTATGTAGGAACAAGGGGGCTGAAATTCTCTCGCGACCCATTCAGGTAAACTTCCAGGCCGGGACTTTTTCTGCTCGGCCCGGAAGTCCAGCCCTGGTGTGGAAATGGGCACATGCGCCCCTTCAAGGACAGGGAGCGGTGTCTCCGGCACTCCACGTGCTTGGAGGGGTGCTCCTGGGGCGGGAACTGAGTGCAGCGCCATGCTCACGACAAAAAAAGCATGGTGGACTGCAGCGCAAAAGACCTCCCGTTTAAGGGGCGGCAGATGTCCACCAGTTGCGCGCTCGTCGTTGACATCCGCCGGCACCATCCTCGCGGCGTACGGGGCAATATCCCCGGGGTGCAAAGGGGTCAGTGCAGGGCGGTAATGGGTTGCATGCAAGGTGGTGACATCATTGGCGGGAGTGTGCTGGGCTAAGGCGCAAATTGCAGGGTGCAGCGCTACTGGCTCATCGCCCTCCCCCAAACCTCCGCGGCATTTTCCCAGGAGGCGCAATCACTCCCCTCGCCTAGGTAAAAACCATTGAGCCCCATTAGCACCCCCCCGGAGGCGCAAACAGGGCTATAAAAAGGGGCAATTCCGGCCCCAAGATCTCGTGATATTGTAGTCTGTCAACGGTGTAACTAGTCAGGGAGGATGTTATATACAGTGTGTACCTCCTGTCCATGAACTTTACCGACTCTTGTCTCAATTTTTGGTCACACATTTCTGTCAACATTTTCCATTCAATTTTGCTATGTTAATTGTCACAATGTAGATGTAAGATCTGGCCACTAGGTGACACTGTGAAGCAAAGTTTTTTCTCTCTCTCTCAAACCCGTCGCCATCTTGTATATAAAACAACATTTATATTCACCAAATGATCATGGGAAATTTACTAGTTCAGCCATTATTTTCAGGCGTGAGTTGTAGATCCCATCTCCCTCCAGTCCATGACTTGACCATGATATCCCCTTACCCAAATGTTTACACATTGTACACGTGGGTGTGTAAAACAGAACAAGCCCTCATTCTGAACAAACTCTCCCATCAATACTTTTCTCCTGCTCTCCAAATCACATTGCACTTGACATCTTGCCTTACACACCCATGCTCTTTGATGCTTAAGTAGGATTCTTTAGCATTACTGTACTTAGCTCTATTCTTTACCTGTGACACTGACAGCTGTATCATCTTTGCCTAGCCACCTGAACTGAATACTTCCCATTGTTACCATGTGAGTATCTCATTCTCTGCTCCCATCCTTTGTTCAGGTCTAATTCAATATATTTGGGACCGACTCCAAGAGCTGAAAAACTCATCAAAAATGTTCTACAATGAACAACCGTTTAACTCTTTTTTTTCCCCCTCTTTCAACCTTCTCCACTTAATTCCTCATCTTCTAAAGTTGGTGTATGATCTGCCTGTTGGCGGTGCTCAGTCAAACAGGCCTCACAGTCCCAGATTTTATAAGTGGCCTCAGAACCTTTATGCTAGCTGGTGCAGGCTATCCAGTGTACCGTGGCTGCAAAATATGTATGTGTGCAGATATTGAGCAGTTTAGGTTTGCTGTGATGCCTCACTTCAGTTGAATAGGCTAGGCTATTTTCTTATTTTGGGGATGTGGTTGACACTGGCAAGGCAACATTTATTGTCATCTCCAGCTGCCCTGAGAGTTTCAAAAGTAAATCACATAGTGTGGGACTGCAGTCATGTCGGCCAGATCAGCAGCAGATTTCCTTCCCTGATGGTCATAAGTGAACCAGAGGTGTTTATGACAATCCATCAGCTTCTTGGGTCAGTTTGTTTTCTGATGCCAGCCCACAAATGACCAGTTTCATTGAATTCAATTTTACAACTTACCATTGTGGGACTTGAACTCATCACCTCTGGGTTGCCAATTCAATGGAATTTTTAAAAAATGTGTTCCTGGGATGAGGGCGTCTCTGGCAAAGCCAACATTTATTGCCCATCCCTAATTGCCCTTGTGAAGGTCATGGTGAGCCGCCTTTTTGAACCGCTGTCCTTATACATTGAGGAGTGTCAGCTCAGAGTCACAAGGTTCTGGGTTCAAGCCCTACTTTGGGACAAGACCAATCCTCAGAGTGGAGGACTGTGGGGCATTGCTGGAGGTGATGTCCTTTTGGGTTGATTTTGAGTTTTGAGCAGTTGACCAGCAGAGGGTGCCGACTTGCCATGCCTGCGACAAAGATGTCACCGCAATTTTGAGACACCGGCCTCATTAACATCGGGCCGGCGATCTGCAGGGCGCCAAACGGGCAAAGTTTGCAGATGACACTAAACTGGATGGCCCTTGCAGCTAAAGGGATCAAGGGGTATGGAGAGAAAGCAGGAACGGGGTACTGAAGGAATGATCAGCCTTGATCTTATTGAATGGTGGTGCAGGCTCAAAGGGCCGGATGGCCTACTCCTGCACCTATTTTCTATGTTTCTATGTTTCTAAAAAGGGGCCTGCCACCTAGGACAGGTGGGGGCTTCAAGCTCCTTATGATAGGCCCCTTTGAAAATGTTGCCAACCTTTTTGTCTGTGTTACTGGAGTGGTAAGGTTACTGAGCACATTTTAAGGCCATTAATGGCAGGCGACAGACATAAAGCCCATCTGTCTGTTTTGGTAGATGTCAAAAATAATCTAATGGCATTCATTCTCTCCTGCCCTTCCCACTGTCATCCATTCCCCCCTCTTACTGCTGTCCATTCTCCTTATTGTGGCCTCCACAAAAATAATCCCACATTTACCTTTGTCAGGCCTTTTCAGCTCCATCGCCCATGTAACAGTTAGAGCGTGCCCAGTGTATGCTATGACCAGTTCTGACATACGGTGGCTGTAGTGTATGTAGGCACCTTTAGTAATGACTCTACGAGGCAGGGTATGATACTTAAACTGTGTAGACCTGTAGTCCTTTATTTGCAGTGAGGACAACAAGCTGTGAGCTCCCTTTTATACTGGGTTACCTGCAGTGTGCAGGTAACCCTTAGGTCTCCAGCAGCAGCACCCTCTGGTGTACAGGCAAGGTGTGTACAGTGTAAGGGTACTTTCAGTGTTGCATAAGTGTTACAGACATCACACAGTAAACAGGCGTGCATATATAACAACACTCCCACCTAAGCATTTCTCATATCCTTATTGTCATGCCCAGGGAGGTGATCAGTGGTGGGCTATGGGGGGTTGTGGTGAGGGTTGTGTGGTTGCCAGGTGTGACCCCTGTGCTTGAGGCTGGCCTCGTACATTTCCCCTCCCTCACTCACAGACCAAGTGGGTGTCACTGTTGTGGGATCCCTCGAGGGGTAGCCACGGCAGCAGTGGGTGGTGTGTATACACTCTAGTTGTGGGCAGGGCCACAAGACTGGGTGGGCTCCTTGTCCACCAATTGGGATGAGGGTCAGGTCATCCCAGGGTTTGCCAGGGAAGCTGGAGGGTATTGGTCTCATGCTCCTGGTGTTGGCCCTGGTGGCCAGGAGTTGTAGGGCTGGTCTGGTGCAGGTTGCCATTGGTGGTGGCTGGGCTGCCCATTGACCACTGTCCCTGTAGTGGGTGTGCTCCCACTGGCTGTGTGTGTGTCCTGCAAGGGGCATCACATTCTCTATCATTATTGTTAAGCATAATAAACTTGTTCTTAACCTTACTGACACCTGCATTCATCTCATTAGTAACATTAGTTAAACCAGCATCACAATTCATGGTTACATTGCATACATTTTCATACTTGCACCCTTTAATTGCATCTTTAGCTTTAAAGTCCATGTACTCAAATAGTTGAAACTTCCCCTTTAAATGTTTTGGTTGCCGGTCTCCTTTAAGGGAGCCTTCAAATTCGGTTGGCCGTTCAGTGTCACGTGATGCTCCTCCAATGCTCCTCGTGATATGGCCGTGGCCATTTTGATTTTAGGTTCTGCTGCTTGTGGTGCTGCAGCCATTTTCTGGTCTTGCTGCAGGTAGGCTGTGATGTCTTTTCTTCCACAGGTTTGATCCTAGATGTTGGGATTCCATTTCTTTCGTCGATGTTCACCTCTTGGAGTCCTGCCTCGGCCCGGAAAGGGGAGTTTGGATCCTCGGTCCTGGAGATTTCGCCATGGTGCTATGGCGTCGTCGCCCCGCTGTCGAGCTGGACAGTGGAACCTCTGGATGCAGCGATGGATCCATGTTCGAGGTCGATTGGCGGGATTCATCCAAAGTTCTTCAAAGGTCGCGTGGCTCATCGCAGACTGACTCGCCCCTGTGTCGCTCTCCATAAAAACTGGGACCCTGTCGATGTATACTTTCATCATCCACGGAGAACTTTCGGTGGAGCAGGTATGAGTTCCATACTCTTCTTCCAGGGGTTGAGCAACTTCACCTTCATCTGTGTCGGAGCCCCGGTGATCAGCCAACTCATCAGAGACGCGGTGAGTACAGCTTTTTCTGCACATCCTTTGAAGGTGCCTTTTCTCTTTGCATGCATAGTCTTTGTAGCGGTACTGGTGGTCCCTATGGTTTCCTCCACAGTGCCAGCACAGGGTTAGCCGGTTTGCCCATGTGGCGCACTTAGGGTTGCGGGATTCGGGGCAGTGTTTCTGGCCTTAGAAGTATCAATGCGGTGCACTGCTCTCATCTATTTAGAGTCCCTTAGTGCTTCATTTAGGTGGTCACCAAAGTCGCACGGTGCAGCCAGTCTCCTTAAGTGTTCCAATCTTTCTGCAAAAGCGTCCCAATCTTCCCCATTGGTAAATTGCTGAAAGATGATGAGATTCAACATGCTGAGCTTGTGGTTCATGATCTCGTATTCCCGTCACTAGTTGTAGTGTATGTAGGCACCTTTAGTAATGACTCCATGAGGCAGGGTATGATACTTAAACTGTGTAGACCTGTAGGTCCTTTATTTGCAGCTCCTGAGTGAGGACAACAAACTGTGAGTTCCTTTTTATATTGGGTTACCTGCCGTGTGCAGGTAACCCTTAGGTCCCCAGCAGCAGCACCCTCTGGTGTACAGGTAAGGTGTGTACAGTGTAAGGGTACATTCAGTGTTGCATAACAGTGTTACAGACATCACACAGTAAACAGGCATGCATACACAACAGTGGCAATCTGGGTTCAAGGTTCCCGATTTACTTATTAAAAGGGGCCTGCCACCTAGGACAGGTGGGGGCTTCTTCAAGCTCCTTATGATAGGCCCCTTTGAAAATGTTGCCAACCTTTTCGTCTGTGTTACTGGAGTGGTAAGGTTACTGAGCACATTTTAAGGTCATTAACGGCACGTGACAGACGTGAAGGCCCATCTGTCTGTTTTGGTAGATGTCAAAAATAATCTAATAGCATTCATTCTCTCCTGCCCTTCCCACTGTCATCCATTCCTCTCTCCTACTGCTGTCCATTCTCCTCCATTCACTCCCACTTCCATCCATTCTTCACCCCATCCCACTGCCATCCAGTCTCCCCTCCTCTTCCCACTGCCATCCCATCTCCTCTCCTCTTCTGACTGCCATTTTCCTCTCTCTCCCACTGCCAATGGCACTCGCAGATTCCTGGCCAGTGCTCCTTCCTCAGCCTACACCACAAAATAAAAAACATTTGAACTGGGTATGCAGTGCTTTTAAAAAAAATCTTGCTGTGCAAAATATGACTGCCATGTTGCGTGCAACACGGTGAATGCATTTCAAAATAATTCATTGTAGATTAAGTCCTTTCAGATGTTTCTGAGAGATATGGATGGTGCTAAATGCAGCTCATTCTTTTTCTGAACAATGACTCATCTATCTTGTACACATGATAAGAAATGAATCTTTATGTAAATATTATTAAAAGTAAAGTGTTAATCTATAGGCTGCTAGCTGACCAACCCTGTAACACACTCCACATTTTGCAGTAAATAATGCACAGAAAGCTCTCTGTTATCTTCGAATTAGCATTCCAGTTACCTGTTATTCAATACCGTTACATGCCAACCTAGAACACTAGCAAAAGCTGACTGGCTGCTTCAAATAAGCTGGCAACTCGAGAATGGCCAAGACGGATATGCACAACATTCCTGGACTTGAATTGAATGAACATGAGAGACTGAAAGGGGAAATCTAAATGTTGAAGGGACAAAATTGGAAATGCATTTCAGGGGCATGTGTCTCAGGAAAATTTAGAATTTTTAGAAGAAAGAAAAGAAAAATAACTTGCATTTATATCGTACCTTTCATGAACTCAGGATGTCCCTAAGCCCTTTACAGACAACGAAGTACTTTTGAAGTGTAGTCACTGGTGTAATATAAGAAACAGAGCAGCCAATTTGCACACAGCAAGGTGCCACAACCAGCATGATGATAATGACCTGTTTTAATGATGCTAGATGATGGATAAATATTGGCCGGCACACCAGACACCCCTGCTCTTCTGTAAATAGTGTTGTAGGGTCCGTTACATCCACACGAGAGGGCAGACGGATTATGGGCTTCAGTCTTGAGTAGGAATCAAACCTACAAACTTATAACTCAGAGGAGAGAGTGCTACCATTGAGCAAAGGCTGACACTGGGATGATGCCTTCTGATTCATTTTAAGTCACAATTAATAGATTTTTAATCTTAAAAAAAAGGAAAAAGAAAGTGACATTAGAATTTTCAAAAGACCAACCAGACCATCACTATCCAAAGGTTACCTCAACAGTCACTCTCCAAAATCTAACCACTCTAGTTCAGAGACAATGGGGGTGATTTTTCTTACCATGGCAGGTTCTGGCGTGGCCAGGGTCAGTGGCTGGTTCCAGCCCTGCTCCTGTCTCCATCCCAACCTCCGAAATGACTTTCCATTGATTGGGCTTGTTAAGTCCGCCCAGTGAGTTTCCAAGCCAATTGAAGGAAGTAGGTCTGATGATATCATTTGATGATGCGTCATCAGCCGGTTTCCTTAACATTTCTGTTAACGTGCTGTCAAAACATTGAAATTTTTATTTTCAACACTTTGCTTTCTTGGACACATTTGTGTGCAGCTTTTGGAAGTGGCTCAGTGAGTTGTAGCGAATGGTGAGACATAACGGTACCCCCCGCAATGGTGCTGAGTGTGAAAAGAATGGCTTGGGCATTGTAGGGATGTTTTATGGTAATGGTGTAGGGTGGTGCCAACCTGGCAAATCATGTGGCAGCCAGGGTGTACAGCATCAAGTGAAGTAAATGGGGCGTCCCAGGCAGCAATGTGGCCGGGTGCTGATGCGCTGTGCCCTGTGCAGGTGGTGGTTTTTGCCGTTGTTGGTGGTGGGATTAATCAAGGTAGGATTCTCAGGACCAAGGTGACAGAGGGTATTTGGCTCCCATGCTGATAGAGTATATAGCAGTGTGCGCGATTTGACCAGGGGTTTCCGACCCGCTGTCAATCATTGTCAATTTCACTTCTGACCCGCCACCAATCCCGTCCGCTGAGCACCAGCAGAATCGGGGCCAATGAAACCCATCCAGCTCTTTAGCCTTGGCTCAGTGGTAGCACCATGGATCTTTATGTATGTAAATTGACTGTCGTGTTTCCATACATTACAACAATCGGTACACTTCAAAAGTTAATTAATTGGCCAGGAAGCATTTTGGGACATCTTGAGGATAAGAAAGATGTTATACAAACACAAAAACACTTATAAAACAAAGTTCTCTCCTTTCACAGATGCAATAGGTATGGTAAACTAACAGTTATGTCACTGGACTAGGAACTCAGTGGTCATGAGTTCAAATTCTAACATGGAATAGTTGTTAAATTTAACTTTTTAAAAATCTGGTAACTTCTAGACTGTCGCCAGAACAAATGCAAACCAGCTGACGCCTAATGCCTGGAGTGGCCCATCATCAGCATCACAAGGCAACCGGAGGGTGAGTAATACATCTGGTTTTTGTAAAGTCCTGTCCCCTCAGTACAGATTCACACGAGGCATGTAGTGAAGTCAAGGTCATTCTGGACTGCACCTTTATTTCACAGCTCTGGAATGCTGCACTTGCCTGAGACTGTCCTTATATACCTGTCTCTTGCAAGTGCACCCCTGGTGGTAAGGTATGCTGGTGGTTACAGGTCATATCTTATTACAGTCATGTATAGCATGTTAGGATACAGTTATATATAATAATGTAAGATACATGACATTACACTCCCCAAGGCCTTATTGTCTTTATAGGTTCAGTCTCAGGTGGTCTACGCTCTCGTGTGGAGCATCTGAGTTGTGGTTCAGTTGTTTGCCTTGGTGTCTGTTTTTCTTTGGGTGTGGTTGCTGGTATCTCGCCTGGGCTGTCTGTTTCGATTGGTGTGGTTGTTGTTGACAAACCTGGGCTGTCTGTTGGGATTGCCCTTTCCTCAGGTTGTTCCCTCTGTCTGTCCACCAGTTGTGGTGCGAGTTCCACATTGTCGTCTGCCTCTGGTTCCGCAGTGTTGTTGGTAAATCTGCTTTTGACTTGGTCTACATGTCTCCGGCAGGTTTTTGCCATTGTCCATTTGTACTACCAGTAGCCTGTTTCCTTCCTTGCCCGTTACTGTCCCTGCAAGCCATTTGGGACCCCTGCCATAGTTTAGTACAAACACTTTGTCCCCTATCTCATTCCATCTCCCCCTCGAATTTCTGTCATGCTACTTAGTCAGCTTACGGCGCTTTGCCTCAACGATTTCGTGCATGTCTGGGAGGATTAATGAGAGCTTTGTTTTTAAAGTCCTTTTCATCAACAGTTGCGCGGGGGGATCCCAGTCAATGAGTGCGGACGAGATCTGTATGCCAGCAGCAGTCGTGACAGGCGACCCTGCAGCGTGGGACCTTGGATTTTAAGTATGCCTTGTTTAATGATTTGCACTGCTCTCTCCGCCTCGCCGCTGAAGGCCGGCTTGAATGGTGCCGTCCTGACGTGATTTATGACGTGGTCAATTATAATGTCTTGGAATTCTGCACTGATGAAGCACGGACCATTGTCACTGACCAATATGTCAGGGATTCCGTGCGTTGCAAACATGGTTGTGAGGCTCTCCACAGTGGTGGAGGTTGTGCTCGAGTTTAAAATGGTGCATTCGATCCACTTTGAAAATGCATCTACAACTACAAGGAACATTTTGCCCATGAATGGGCCCGCATAGTCTACGTGCACCCGCGACCATGGTTTGGTAGGCCAGGGCCAGGGGCTCAGTGGAGCATCCCTGGGGGTATTGCTGAATTGGGCACAAATGGTGCACCTTCGGACGCAGAGCTTCAGGTCCGCGTCAATACCAGGCCACCAGACGTGGGATCTGGCTATGGCCTTCATGAGAACGATTCCTGGGTGCTCGCGGTGGAGCTCCCGGACAAATGCCTCTCTGCCTCGCAGAGGCATGACTACTCGGCTGCCCCACATCAGGCAGTCTGTTTGTAGTGATAGCTCATGCATGCACCTGTGAAAGGGTTTTAATTCTTCGGGTGCCTCTGCCCTGTCACCGGTTAGGACACATCTTTTTACGAAGGATAATGTGGGGTCGCTGGCCATCCAGGCTCTGATTTGGTGAGCCATCATGGGCGAACCTGTGGACTCAAAGACATTGATTGCTATGACTATCTCACAGTCCTGTTCATCAGACCCTTCCGTGGTCGCCAGGGGTAGCCTGCTGAGCGCGTCGGCACAGTTGTCTGTGCCTGGTCTATGCCTTATGGTATAGTCGTAGGACACCAGCATGAGTGCCCACCGTTGAATTCGCGCCGAGGCGTTGACGTTTATTGCTTTGCTCTCGGATAGGAGGGACGTGTGGGGCTTGTGGTTGGTTTCTAATGCGAACTTGGCCCCGAGAAGGTATTGGTGCATCTTTTTGACACCGTACATACACGCGAGCGCCTCCCTCTCTACCATTCCGTACCCGCGCTCCGATCGCGAAAGTGACCTGGAGGCACAAGCTATGGGTTGTAATTTGCCCGCATTATTGACATGTTGCAAAACGCACCCGACCCCATACGCTGACGCATCGCATGTGAGAACTAGCTTTTTACCTGGGTCAAAGAAAGTCAAAACACTGTTGGAACATAGAAGGTTGCGTGCGTTATTGAAGGCGCGTTCCTGGGTGTCCCCCCAAAACCAATCGCACCCCTTTCTGAGTAGCATGTGGAGAGGCTCCAGCAGCGTGCTTAAGTTCTGCATAAAGTTCCCAAAGTAATTGAGTAGCCCGAGAAAGGCGCGCAGTTCGGAGACATTCCGGGGCCTGGGTGCCAGGCGAATTGCTTCTGTTTTGGACTCTGTTGGGCGGATTCCATCAGCGGCAATCCTTCTGCCCAAAAATTCAACCTCCGGTGCGAGAAACAGACACTTGGATTTCTTGACTCGTAGGCCTACCTGATCCAACCGCTTTAGTACTTCCTCCAAATTACGGAGATGGGAGTCGGTGTCCCTGCCCGTGATAAGTATGTTGTCTTTAAATACAACCGTCCCCGGGATGGACTTGAGCAGACTCTCCATGTTGCGCTGGAATATGGCAGCTGCCGAATGGGCATCGATTGTACATGAAAAGGCCTCGATGTGTGTTGATGGTGGTGAGTAGCTTGGATTCCTCGGTCAATTCTTGCATCATATACGCAGATGTGAGGTCTAATTTTGAGAAAAGTTTACCTCCAGCCAATGTGGCAAATAAGTCCTCCGTTCTGGGCAGCGGGTACTGGTCCTGTAGGGAGACACTGTTTATGGTAGATTTGTAGTCCCCACAGATTCATACGGATCCATCAGGCTTCATGACTGGGACGATGGAACTTGCTCAGTTGCTAAATTCCACAGGTGATATAATGCCTCTCGCAGAAGCCTGTCTAGTTCGTGTTCAATCTTTTCCCTCATCACATAGGATACAGCTCTGGCCTTGTGATGGACCGGTCTAGCATCCTGTGTGATGTAGATTTTGACTTTGGCCCCTTTGTAAGTGCCCACACCTGGCTGAAATAGATGTTCAAATCGCATTATATAGTCCTTACTACTAGGGGGATCAAGGGGTATGGCGAGAAAGCAGGAATGGGGTAATAAGGTTGCATGTTCAGCCATGAATTCATTGAATGGTGGTGCAGGCTCGAAGGGCCGAATGGCCTACTCCTGCACCTATTTTCTATGTTTTCTATGTTATAACTGTTGAGCAGGAGGTCCGTTCCTCTAATGACATGGCATGGACATCATCCCATTTCCAGTTTAGTTTTGCCAGCCAGCTTCTCCCCAGCAGTGCTGGGGGGTCTCCGGGGACAATCCACAGGGGAAGTCGGTTCACTGTCCCTTTGTGTGTGACAGAGAGCATGTCACTGCCGAGGACTGGTACGATTTCTTTGGTATAGGTCCTTAGTGTGGTGTCGACCCTTGTGGGTTTTGGTCTGTTTCTTTTATGCGGCCACAGTTGTTCAAATTGTTGAGCGCCCATGAGAGATTGACTCGCTCCTGTATCCAGCTCCATGTTGACAGATATCCCGTTGAGTAGGACCCTCATCATTATAGGAGGCGTCCTGTTGTAGGAGCAGCGGACATTGATCGTGTTGACCCGCTGTACCCCGGTGTCCCGGGTACTGTCCCCGCCATCTTCTGGTCCGCTTTTCGACCCATCTGATTCGTATACCAGCCGAGCTGCCGTTTTTTTGCACATGCGGGCCAAATGCCCTGTATATTCACAATTTCTGCAAATAGCCTGCTGAAATCGACATCCCCTTGACGAGTGCCCACCCCCACACCTCCAGCACAGACCTGTTCCATTGTTCAAAGAGTTTCCAAAGAATGAGCTGCGTCTGGCTGATCTCTCTTGAGCTTCTCTCAGTTTGTAGTTGATTGCTCGCATTTTGGGTTGATGAGGTGTGAACGGCCGTTCCTCTGGCCCTTGATGGCTTCTGCCTGCTGTCGAGAACCTGTTCTCCTGGTTTTGTCTGTGTGTGGGGGTAGCAGCTTGTTTAGTGCTGTGAACTTCGTGTTTCAATATTTCGTTAGTTGTCGTACCTGCATTGTAAATCAACCTCGTTTCTTCATCCCCTATCAAGAATGTCTGTACAACCAGTGCTGCTGCCTCTAAGGTCAGGTTCTTGGTCTCTATGAGCATTCAGAATATGCCTGCGTGGCCTATTCCTTCAATGAAAAAGTCTCTCAGCATTTCTCTCCTCAGTTCATCGGAGAACTCACATAAACTAACCAACCTCCGAAGTTCCGCCACGAAGTCGGGTATGCTCTGGCCCACACAGCGTCTGTAGTTGTAGAACCTGTGTCTGGCCATGTGTAGGCTGCTCGCTGGCTTCAGGTGGTCTCTTACCACTGTGCTCAATTCTTCAAACGACTTGCTTGCTGGTTTCTCGGGTGCCAACAGATCCTTCATTAAAGCGTATGTTTTCAAGCCACAGCTGGTCAAGAGATGGGCTCTTCTCTTGTCTGCCTTATCGTCGCCTAATCAGTCTTTGGTTACAAAGCTTTGCTGGAGCCTTTCTATAAAGTCCTCCCAATTGTCTCCCGCATTGTACTTTTCATCTGATCCGTTGTTCGCCATTCTGTGGATTCTGTAATCCCGTAACCACTGTAAAGTCCTGTCCCCTCAGTACAGATTCACACAAGGCATGTCGTGAAGTCAAGGTCACTCTGGACCTGCACCTTTATTTCACAGCTCTGGAATGCTGCACTTGCCTGAGACCTGTCCTTATATACCTGTCTCTTGCAAGTGCACCCCTGGTGGTAAGGTATGCTGGTGGTTACAGGTTATATCTTATTACAGTCATGTATAGCATGTTAGGATACATGACTGTATCCTATATAATAATGTAAGATACATGACAGTTTTGCCAGTGTTATCCTCATCTTGAGGAGACTGGCACTCCTCCCTTCCTCATCAATTCACCCAAGCCTTCTTCTCCCCTTGCCCCTGCCCTTCTCTCTCAAAGCATTAGCCGTGGCTCAGTTGTAGCACTCTCGTCTCTGAGTCAGAAGGTTATGGGTTCAGGTCCCACTCCAGAGGCTCTAGCACAAAAATCACGGCTGACACTGCAGCGCAGTACTGAAGGAGTGCGGCACTGTCACAGGTGCCGGATGAGATGTTAAACCAGTGCCCCATCTGCTCTCTCAGTTTGATGTAAACGATCCTATGGCACTAATTTGCTCACCAGTGTCCTAGCCAATATTTATCCCTCAATCAACATCTCAAAAACAGCAGATTATCTGGTCATCATTACATTGCTGTTTGTGGGAGCTTGCTGTGCACAAATATGCCTGCTGCATTTCCTACATTACAACAGTGACTACATTTGAAAATAGTTAATTGGATGTAAAGTGGTTTGGGACATCCTGAGATCGTGAAAGACACTTTATAAATGCAAGTCTTTCTGACCTTCCCCTCATGCTGCCATCCATTCTTCATCTGCCTGTACTCTTCCCAGTGCTATCCATTCTATGAGACTCGGGAGTTAAAATATCCTGAGTCTGAAATATAGGCCATCGAGTATGTTTGGCATTTACCCCACTCGGTTTTTGCTGGGAGTTAAAATTGACCCAGTGTAGAGAGAGTTTTACTCTGAATCTAATCTGTGCTGCACCTGACCTAGGCATGTTTTATGGGACAGTTTAGAGGGAAGTTTACTCTCTATCTAACCCATGCTGTACTTGATCTGGGAGTGTTTGATGGGGCAGTGTAGAGTATGTTTCGCTCTGTATCTATCCTGACTTTGTCCTGGGAGCCTTCAATGCCAAACATGGTAAAATGCCCTCTGCCCTCAGTTTCACCCATTTTTTTTTTTAATTAAAAAACTCAAATCAAAAATCCATGAGACTTCACACATCTGCACAGACAGACAATCTCACTCCTTTTTCCTGTTGCATATTATATTGCTGATTCCTTTGATCTATGTTCCTGTGTAGGCGAAGGTTTCCACAAAGGGTCAGGTTACACCCTTTCAACCCACATTACACACATTCACCTGCTACACCGGGTTCTCAGTACTTATTTGTGGTTAGGATAATGGCACACCATCATTTAATGATCTGTGGATTGGCCAATATTCAGAGTGAGAAAAATATTACTGGTGGTTTCAGAGTTAGTGGAGAAGAATAAGCCATTAGGGAGTGTTTGTCCTTTTCCTAGTTAGGGGATATTCAGTTTCTGTATCTCTCTTTCCCCTTAGCCTGTCTCTGTAATTCTCATCTATCACTATTGTTACTGCATTTATGGATCACTCTCCATCTCACTGACTTCATCAGTCTCCTTATCACTTATACACTCTTTCCTTCACCAACTCTTATATCACTACCTCTTGTATCACTCTTTATCTCTCTTTGTTCTTTTTACTCTCTCCGCACCCATTTCATCTCTACATTTGCCTTTCCTCTCGCTCCCTGTCCATCTCTCGCTCTCTCTGTCCACTTGCTCCCGAGGCCCTGCTCTTCCCCGAGGCCCTCCTCTCCTTCCCCACCCCCCCGGCACAATATGAAATGTATAGCCAGTTTTTGACAATGGCTCACTGTGTATGGTTAAATCAGTGGTGAATTAAATCAATTGCCATTTTATTATAGTTATTCTGCTTTCCCCAACATTGTCACTATGTAGTCTACAGCAATCAGCCTGTCTGGTCTGCAAGCTAACAATGGCTTGTCCTTTAAAAAATACTAAATAGCTCCTCACATCCAGGGGTAATTTTAACTTTGGGTGATGGTGTAAACCGGGCAATATCGAGTTAGTCTCCTATTATAAACCACCCACAATTTTCCTTTCCATCGAAGTCAACAGAAGGTAAAATCAGACGGGATGTATAGCGGGCAGCCAATTTGATATCACCTGTTTTATATCATCACCCAAAGCTAAAATGACCCACCCACCCCAGAATTCTTGCAATGCAAAATAGAAGTTAAAATTCACCACAGACACCATTTTCTTGGTGCAAAAAGCAGCATATCAGGATTAAATGACACTAACAATATTTTATTAAAATAGGCCAGCGATAGACCAATATTAAAATACAATTTCAATAATAAAATATGGCAACAAATGATTAAATATGCCAGTAACACCAATATTAAAATCTAGTAGCAACAGACTGATATTAAAATATACAAACCACATACCAACAATAAAGTGTACCGAATATATATCGATACTAAAACACAACAGCAACAGACCAATATTAAAATGCACAAGTAACACACCAACAATTAAATACACCACCAATGTACCAATATTAACACACACTAGCAACACATCAATATTAAATACAAACAAACAATAAAATACACCACGGTTACAAATTTTGGGTCTGCTGTACATGGCAATACATTTGCCATCAGCCACATGTGGATAATTGGGATCCATATGTGGCTAATTGAGTAATTGGCACCGTTTTTGAGCATGTGATCTCAATACTCATTCACATGGTGTATGCATGTCAGCATTTTACCAACAAATGCTCAAATAGGTTAAAGTTAAGAGTAAATTTAAGAGTGTACGAATGTTTTTTGCTCATTGTGAGTGCTTTACTTTCTTGGTTATTGAAGGGTGGTAGATGTTTGTTAAGTAAATGTGGTTCAGTGGTAGTACTTTTGCTTCTAAGTCAGAAGGTTTTGACGACCACAAAAATTCAGGCTGACACTCCAGTGCAGGACTGAGGGAGTGCACTGTTGGAGGTGCCATTTTTCAGATAAGAGGTTAAACAAAGGCCTGGTCTAACCTCTGAGGTGGATGTTAAAGGTCCCATGGCACTACTTTGAAGAAGAGCAGGATAGATATCCCCGGTGTCCTGGCCAATATTTATCCCTCAACCAACATCACTAAAAAACAGATTATCTGGTCATTATCTCATTGCTACTTGTGGAGTCATCCTATGCATAAAATTGGCTCGCTGCCGCATTTCCGACATTAAAACAGTGACGATATTTCAAAAGTACTTCATTGGCTGTAAAGTACTTTGAGGACCTGAACGGTGCTATATAAATGCAAGTCTTTCTTTTTTAATATACATGTGTGAAATACCTGTATTTTGTGTGTATGCAAGATGGTCTTTTGCTAAAATGATTGCATGCGGCTAAAAGGGTGCCCCCTGTAGCGAGCAGCGTGGAGGCCCCGACCTGTGAGAGACCATCAGCGGCAGGTCGGGGCCATAAAAGGAGCAGCGAGCGGCGGCCATGGCCAGCCTGGAGGCATGCCATTACAAGGTACAGCGCAAGCTGGTGCAGGAGGGCAACGGCAACGAACAGTGATGTCAGCAAGGTCCAGGTCAGTGATTGGCACGTGGGCAGGTGCAGCAGGAGCGACGAGATGGGGCGAAAGAGCTGTGAGAGACTGTGAAGTAATGTGATCGGGGCCTAGGGGAAGCGTGAGTTCAGGGCCAGGGGCCCAGAGGCAGCACGGGCCAGCCCACACTGCGATACGTGTGCGCACTGGGTCCGTGCAGTAGAGCATGTCTCCAGTTGTCTTGGGTAATCCTTGCCACTGGACCAAGGCCTAGCTCTGTCAAGCCCGTGTGGTGGCTGGTATTCAACGGCCACCACACGTTAAAAAAATCCACGCTCGGGCATCTTCCACCCTTGAGGATGTAGTTCGGGTTCTTCTTTCGAAACACCTATGAACTTATCCATTTTTTTTGGTGTGGAAGCAAGTCATCCTTGTTTCGAGGGACTGCTAATGATGATCTGTGGCTCGCCAGCAGTTTAGTTTGAACAACGCTGCTCTAGATATTCTGGAGTTCATCATCACTGGCTTCTCTCATGTGGATCCACTGGCCCTTGTAATCAGGAGTTTCTTTATTGTGCAAAATCTAAATATGATAGCATAACCTAGAGGCAAAATGGAAACCTTTTATTTTATGAACCGAATAGTATAATTTCACAAATTACTCCACGTGCGATTCTGCAATCTTCTGATTTCGAGATATAACATTGAATGTAAAAAAAAATTATAAATGCATCACACTTACTCTGATTAGCTCCCTCCAAGGTGGGGCGCTAGAACTTACCTCTTGCACCAAAATGAACAGGACCGTCTTGACATAATGGGGTTAATTTTCAACTTGGGTGGATTCTATAAAGGTTAGACAATCTGTTTGTCAGGTTATTGCCAAATTGAAAATGGCTCTTAGAGTTTTTTGAAGGAGGGAATGCCAGATTTTCACTACTCTTGTGAAAAACTGCTTTCTGAATTCACTCCTCAATGGCCTAGCTCTAATTTTAAGATTATGCCCTTTTATTCTAGAGCCCCACACCAGAAGAAATAGTTTCTCTGTATCTATTCTATAGAATTTAACATTTTAAACACCTTGATCAAATCACCACTCAATCTTGTATACTCAAGCAAATATATATTACATATAGAATTACATACAATATACAGTATAGAAACAGGTACTTCGGCCCAACAAGTCTATGCCGATGTTTAGACTCCACAAGAGCCGCCTCCCACCCTACTTCATCTAACACTAGCTTCTTGCCTTAGATTTTAATCTAGCTTCCCTTTAATGAATCTATGCTCTTCGCCTCAACTATGCCCTATATTTTAACCACTCTGTGTAAAGAAGTTAATCCTGAATTCCTTATTGGATTTATAGTGACTATCTTATATTTATGGCTCCTAATTTTGGCCTTCCTACAAGTGGAAACATCTTTTCTACCTCTATCCTATTAAACCCCTTCATAATTTTAAAGACCTCTATTAGGTCACCCCTCAGCATTCCCTTTTCCAGTGAATAGCCTGTTTAGTCTTTGATAGTTAGAACCTCTTAGTTCTGATATAATATTCAAATACAAGCCAAGTTTATGGAACCTGCTCTCATAATTTAACCCTTTAAGCCCAGGTATCATTCTAGTGCCTATTTCCATCTCCGTAACATTGCCCGTCTCCATCCCTGTCTCAGCTCACTTGCTGCTGAAACCCTCATCCATGCCTTTTTTACCTCTAGACTTAACCATGGCAACATCTCCTGGCTGGCCTCCCACATGCTACCCTACATAAACTTGAGATTCAAAACTCGGCAGTCCGTGTCCTAACTCGCATCAAGTCCCATTCACCCATCACCCCATGCTCACTGACTTACATTGGCTCCCGGTTAAGCATCACTTCGATTTCAAAATTCTCAACCTAGTTTACAAATCCCTCCACGGCCACGCCCCTCGCTATCTCTGTAATCTCCTTCAGCCATCCCTACCCCCCTCCCCCCGCCCCCCTCTGCCCTCTGTGCTCCTCTAATTCTGTCCTCTTGAGCATCCCTAATTATAACTGCTCAACCATCAGTGTCCATAAGCTGCCTGGGCCGCAAGCTCTGGAACTCCCTCCCTAAACCTCACCGCTTTCTCTACCTCTCTTTCCTCCTTTAAGACTCTCCTTAAAACCTACCTCTTTGACCAAGCTTTTGGTCATCTGCTGTAATTTCTTATGTGGTTCAGTGTCAAAAATGTTTTTGACTTATAACACTCTTGTGATGTGCCTTGGGACATTTTACTACATTGAAGGGGCTATATAAATACAAGTTGTTGTTGTTGTCGTCGTGAATCTACACTGTACCCCTTCCAAGGCCAATATAACCATCCGAAGGTTCGGTTCCCCAAAATGAATGCAGTACTCTGTATAACTGAAGTATCACTTCTTCCCCTTGGCATTCCAGTTCCCTTGCGATAAAGGCCAGTACATCATTAGCATTTTTGATTACTGGATTTCCCTACCTAAAACCATCACTGAAAGCACTATGGTTCAAGGAGAAGGCCTGCTATCACTTTCTCAGGGCAGCTAGGAATGGGCAACAAATGTGGCCGTTCTGGCTTTGCCCACATCCCGAGAACAAATCAAAGAAAAGCAGACAAATCTTGGTTTAACATCCAACAGAAAAACAGCACCTCTGACAATGCAATGTTGAACCAGTATTGCATTGCTTAGTTTAGATTCTCTGCTCAATTTGAGCCACAACTTCTACTTCAGAGGTGAGAGTGCAACCACTTAACCAACCTCAATAATATATTGACAATACATCCGTATTAAGATATGCTAAAATATACCAACAACATACCAATATATAAACCTGCTAGCAGCACAGCAGCATTAAATTATACCAGCAACATATCAATACTAAAATATACCAGCAACATATCAATATGTCAATACGCATCATCTGCACCATTTCCATGGCCTTGCCATCCTTTCTGAAGTAACATGCATAAAATTGAACATAGCACTAACTGCAGCCTTATCCATGACATCTATAGATTGATCATCCGTGCTTTTCTTTTGTACGCAGCACCCTATTTATAAAATGTATAATCCCCTATAGCTTTATTTATAACTTTGTCAACTTGCCTTCCACTGTTAAAGATTAGTATTTCTGAACACCTGTCTTCTTTATTCTACTTTACCATCTTACATTTTCCTGCAATAAATTTCATAAGGTATCTATCTACCCAATCTATTAACTTGTGTTGTCTTCAAATTGCTTATAGTCCTCTTCATGGTTAATCATTCTCCGTAATTGCATTATTTTCAAATGTTGGTATAATCCCCCATATCCTCGTCCAGATTATTTATATGTATTAGAAGGAATAATAGTCCCAACAATGGCCCTTGGGGCAGCATTGTTTGCATTCCTCCAGTTCATAGAATGATGCAGCACAGAAGGAGGCCATTCGGCCCAGCGTTCCTGTGGCAGCTCTTTGAAAGAGCTATCCAATTAGTTCCATTTTCCTGCCCTTTCCCCATAGGTCTACATTTTTCCCTTTCAAGTATTTATACAATTCCTTTTTGAAAGTTATTATTGAATCTTCTTCCACAACCCTTTCAGGGCATTCAGATCATAACAACTGGCTGTGTAAAAGGTTGAAAAAACATCCATTAGTCACTACTCTCTATTCGGTTGCTTATTAGCTTCCTATTTCCTTTAATATTATGTGCTTTAACTTGATCAAGAAGCCTCACATGTGGCATCTTATCAAAGGCCTTTTAATCTAAATAGACAACATTCCTTTATTAATACATTTGTTATTTCATCAAAGAACTCCATTAAATAAAGATGACTACAAAGGTATGAAGGCAGATTTGGCTAAAGTGGACTGGGAAAATAGATTAAAGTGTGGGACGGTTGATGAGCAGTGGCAGACATTTAAGGAGATATTTCATAACTCGCAACAAAAATATATCCCAAGGAGAAGGAAAGACTGTAAAAGAAAGGTTAACCATCCATGGCGAACTAAGGAAATAAGGAATGGTATCAAATTGAAAACAAGAACATACAATGTGGCCAAAACTAGTGGGAGGCCAGAGGATTGGGAAACTTTTAAAAGCCAGTAAAGAACGACTAAAAAAAAATAACAAAGAGAAGGAAGATAGATTATGAAAGTAAAGTAGCACAGAATATAAAAACAGATAGTAAGGGTTTCTACAGGAACATAAAAAGGAAAAGAGTGGCTAAAGTAAATGTTGGTCCCCTAGAGGATGAAACTGGGGAACTAATAATCAGGAACAGGGAAATGGCAGAGATGTTGAACAAATATTTTGTATCGGTCTTCACGGTAGAAGACAATAAAAACATCCCAATAGTGGATAATCAAGTGGCCATAGGGAGAGAGGAACTTAATACAATCACTATCACTAAAGAAGTAGTACTCAGTAAAATAATGGAACTAAAGGCGGTCAAGTCCACTGGACTTGATGGCCTACATCCTAGGTTCTTAAAAGGAGTGGCTGCAGAGATAATGGACGCATTGGTTGTAATCTACCAAAATTCCCTGGATTCTGGGGTGGTCCCAGCGGATTGGAAAACCGCAAATGTAGCGCCCCTATTTAAAAAAGGAGGCAGACAGAAAGCAGAAAACTATAGACCGGTTAGCCTAACATATGTCGTTTGGAAAATGCTGGAATCCATTATTAAGGAAGCAGTATGACTTTTGGAAAAGCATAATTCAATCAAGCAGAGTCAGCATGGTTTTATGAAAGAGAAATCATGTTTGGCAAATTTGCTGGAGTTCTTTGAGGATGTAATGAACAGGGTGGATAATGGGAGCCAGTGGATGTGGTGTATTTGGATTTCCAGAAGGCATTCGATAAGGCACCACATTAAAGATAACTGCACGAGATAAAAGTTCACGGGGTTGGGGGTAGTATAGTAGCACGGATAGAGGATTGGCTGACTAACAGAAAACAGAGAGTCGGGATGAATGAGTCATTTTCCAGTTGGCAAACAGTAACTAGTGGGGTGCCACAGGGATCGGTGCTGAGACCTGAGCTATTTACAATCTATATTAATGACTTGAGTGCAACGTAAACAAGTTTGCTGATGATTCAAAGATGGGTGGGAAAGCAAATTGTGAGGAGGACACAAAAAAATCTGCAAAGGGATATAGACAGGCTAAGTGAGTGGGCAAAAATTTGGCAGATGGAGTATAATGTGGGAAAATGTGAAGTTATCCACTTTGGCAGAAAAAATAGAAAAGCAAATTTTACTTTAAATAGAGAAAAGTTGCAATGTGCTGCAGTACAGAGGGACCTGGGGGTCCTTGTGCATGAAACACAAAAAGTTAGTATGCAGGTACAGCAAGTAATCAGGAAAGTAAATGGAATGTTGGCCTTTATTGCAAGGGTGATAGAGTATAAAAGCAGAGAAGTCCTACTACAGCTGCACAGGTTATTGGTGAGGCCACACCTAGAGTACTGCGTACAGTTTTGGTCTCCATATTTAAGGAAGGATATATTTGTATTGGATGCTGTTCCGAGAAGGTTCACTAGGTTGATTCTGGAGATGAGGGGGTTGACATGAAGATAGGTTGAGTAGTTTGGGCCTATACTCATTAGAGTTCGGTAGAATGAGAGGTGATCTTATCAAAACATATAAGATAATGAGGGTGCTTGACAAGGTGGATGCAGAGGGATATTTCCACTCATAGGGGAAGCTAAAAGTAGGGGACATAGTCTCAGAATAAGGAGCCGCCCATTTAAAACTGAGATGAGGAGAAATTTCTTCTGTCAGGGGGTTGTAAATCTATGGAATTCTCTGCCCCAGAGAGCAGTGGAGGCTGGGTCATTGAATAAAGTTAAGGCGTAGATAGACAGATTTTTGAGCGATGAGGGAATAAATGGTTATGGGGAGCTGGCGGGAAAGTGGAGCTGAGTCCATGATCAGCTATGAGCTTATTAAATGGCGGAGCAGGCTCAAGGGGCCAAATGGTCTTCTCTTGCTCCTATTTCTTATGTTGTTATAAAATTTGTCAGGCATGATTTGGCTTTTAAAAGTCCATGCTGACTATCTTAATAGACTCATCTTCCTGTGAGTATTCATTTTATCCCATATTATGGATTTCAGACATTTATCCACAATTGATGTGAAACTGATTGGTCTATAGTTTCTCCCTTTATGAACAGAGAAGTTAATTTTGCTACTTGATGGCACTGTTGACTCCTTCCATTACTGTTGATTATTGGAGGGAGCCTGATAGGGCAGTAATTGGCCAAATGGTCCTGTATTTGTGGATAGACATATCCTGGGCATTTTCCACATTGTCAGGTACATTGGAAGATCTTGGCATAGTGCACAACTAGTTGTGGTGTGCAGATTTTCAGCACTGTAGCCTGGATATGGCCAGGACCCATTGTCTTTACTATATCCAACATAATCAGGTGTTTCCTATATTATGGAATGAACCAATTTGACAAACTACTGTCATTCATAATTGAGGGGACCTCAGGAGGAGGTCAAGTAGGATAATCGACTTGGCACTTTTCACTAAAGGTGCTTGCAAATACATTAGTCTCATCTCTTACACTCATTGGGTGTTATGGTGGAGTCCAGTTGCAAGTACAAAAGACAAGGCTAAATGTTTGTAAGCATCTTTAGCTAAAAGTACCAATTGGATATTGATTGAGGATGGCAACATTCATGGAGCTTCCTCCTCCTATCATTTGCCTGAGTATCCTCCACTATTGTAGACAGACACTTCCAACTGTAGCACTGGAATGAACCTGGCAATGTAGAAAATGCTCAGATTATGTACTATCCACAAAAACAGGATCATTTGGTCAATTACTCCATTATTGCACTGTTGGAGGTGCTGTCTTTTGGATGAGACTTTAAACCGAGATCTGTCTGTCCTCTCAGGTTGATGTAAAAGATCCCATGGCATTATTTTGAAGAAGAGCATGTGAGTTATCCCTGGTGTACTGGACAATATTGATCCTTGCTCTGCGCAAGTTGGCTACCGCGTTTCCCACATTACAACAGTGATTACACTCCAAAAAGTACTTCATTGGCTATAAAGCGTTTTGAGATGTCCAGTTGTCATGAAAGGAGCTATATAAATCAAGTCTTTCTTTTTACTTTGATCTGTTGGTTGAAGGACAACTTAGCTCTGTCTCTTACATGCTGCATTTGGTATTAATGTAGGTAGCCCTATGTTGGAGCTTCACTAGATTGGTACTTCATTCAAAAGTTCCTGTTCTTCCTGGCACAACATTCTATAACCCAATTGAGCCAGGATTGGTCTCTGGCCATGATGACAATGGAGGAGTGAGGGAAGGAGATGTCAGGCTACTGTTACTCCACAGTGCCTCATGATGCCTAGTTCTGTGCTGCCAGGTTTGTTCTTAGTCTGTCCCATTTAGCACGGTGGAGGTACTACGTAATGATAGAGGAAGTCCTTACTGTGGAGGTGAGACTTTACCTTCACACTATTGTGTGGTGGACAGATGTTATGGTGATGTTAGTAAGGATTAGGTCAAGTGAGTTACTCTCTTATATTGGTTTCCTCAGTATGTGATGTATGCCCAGTCTGGTTGCTATGTTTTTCAGGACTCAGTCAGCTTTGTCAGTTGTGGTACTATTGAGCCAATATTGCAGTTCCCCACCCAGAATACAATCTGTACCCTTGCTTCCCTCAGTGCCTTCTGCAAGTGATGCTCAGCATGGAGAATTACTGATTCATTAGTTTGGGCTAGGTGGTGACGAGCAGTTTCCTTTGCCATGTTTGACTTGAAGCTATGAGACTTCATGGTAACTGGATTCAATGTTAAGGGTTCCCAGAGCCACTCCCTCCTGACTGTGTACTACTGCAGCTCCTCCATCTATTCTGCTGGTAGGACAGGACTTACTCGGGGATAGAGATGGAGGAGTCTGGTATGATACTTTATTGTGTGGGAAGAGTTAAGATACTGGGACTATTTCCACTGGAGCAGAGAAGTCCAAGAGGAGTTTTAATATGGGAGTTTAAAATGATAAAGGTTTCTGATGGGTGAACAGGGAAAGACTATTTTCTATGGTTGTGTTTCATTCATGAGTGATCATCAACTTAAAATTGTAACTAAGAGAGTGAGGAGATGTGTCTTTATACGGAAGGTTGTTGGTGAATGGAATTTGTCGCAGAGAGTAGTTGAGGCAGAGACCTTTATCTTTTATGGGAAAACTGGATATATAGAGGAAAAGAGCAATGATGAGAGCAGGGTGGAGTGATTGCTTTCACAAAGAATCAGATACAATGGGCTGAATGGCTTCCTTCTGTGCTATAATCTTCTCTATCAGCTACACATGATGCTAATATATACCAGAAAGTTGTCAAAATTGAAATATACCAATAATGGACCAATGCTACAGCGTATGGAGAACACATGAACAGTGAACTATAACAACACACCAAAGCCAAATTATACCAGCAATGATCCAATGGTAAAATGTAGCAGCAACACACCAGTTTCAAAATATACCATCCATCAACATTGAAAGATACCAGAGACACACCTACATTAAAATGTACCAGCAACGTGTCAACATTAAAATACACCAGCAATTCACCGACATTGAGATACACTAGAAACACGTGTGTTTAAAGAAAAGTTTGAATTAACCATGTAACATTATGGACTGGCACGCTGAAATAAGGCTGAAGGTTAAAAATTATGGGTCATACTTTTTGGATTAGATAAAATTAAGAACTTTACAAGAATGATTCATTGATGTAAAAGTCCCATGCCAAGACTACAAATAAAAACAGTTAAGCATTAGAAATCACTTAATCACATTATTCATTTTGTTTTCTCAGAATGGTTCCACTGCCATTTCGGATTTCTGGCCCAGCTGAATATTTAGCTGCATAAATTAACATTTGCAACGTAAGAATTACTTCAAAATAAGGTTGAATAATTCACACTAAAATAATTAAACTTACCAATAAAATTAATCACTTAATGTTAGAAATCCCTGTTAGATGGTTCCTCCGCAGAGGCCTGCCCCTTTTTCTCTGGCCTAGTTCTTGAGTTCTGCTTCAGTCCCAGAGTTGGAAATTTCACCTGAGCCTTGGGTGCTGGGGATTTCAAGCTTCTGTGGACAACTTCTGTATGTGAGAGAGAGATGCATCATGGGAATTGTTTTCACCCTGCTCATGTGGAACTACAATACCCAGAGTATACCAGAGAAAAAGTGTCACATGGGACAACATTCACAAATAAAGGCAAGTTGTGAAAGGGCGGGTGGAAATGATGGAACGATTTCATATTTGTAATTGTTTTATACAGTTTAAATAACAGTTCTTAACTCAAGTGTTGCTTGGCATGATGTTTATTTGTGCTGTTGAAAGGGACTGAGGTTGAAAAGAATGTTTACGAGGTGCTTTGATTCTGTGTTTCGATACTGTGGCTGACATAAGTCAAGCGTCCAAGTCTTTATCACAAGTTCAAGAATCAGGTCATTGCAGAGGCAAATATCTTCCCTGTTGGAATGGTACACCAAAGACAGTTTTAGCAAAACTGCCAAATACAACTTGGGAAGTAAGGGACAGCAAAAATATATCCTTTATCACCATATACATAACTGAGAAGAAAGATTTTAGAGAGGGAGAAAGGACAAATTAAATAAATAAAGCAGTTGCATCTTTAGCAAATCCTTTAAACCAATTGTTGTTTGGTAAAGCAAAAGTATAAATATAATAAACAAAACTGAGAAAAGATATTTTGGAGATGGAAGAATAAAATTTTGTAAACTGATCTGTAAATGATGTGATAAATATATCTGTGAGTGTTGTACCTTTTAGCAGTTATAACATGCTAAATATTTTAGCAAGTGTATGATATATCGCTTGAATAAATGTAGTTTATTTAAGCCACAGATAAGTTGTGTTTAACCTGTCACGCAACTGTGCTAAGCATCAGAAAGAACAATCCAGATTCTGGATTAATTGTAAGCAATACTTTGGGAGATCTATCGGTTATTAACACAATATACAATCAACAATAATAATGTACCAGCAACAAATCAAAAGAAAGCTTTAAAAGCAACACACTAATATTACAATCCTGCAATGTAAAAATATCCCAGGATTACATTAGTATTGAAATATACCAATGTGATAAGGGAAAGTCAGCATTTGAAGTTTTGCATTCCATCGTTATTTTGTAATGTGTTCTGTAAGGTTGGGGACAAGTAAATTTATTTTATTTTTGTGTCTCGGAGTGAGAATGCAAAAACAAAAATATCATAGAAGGCATTTTAAAAGAGGGTAATCAAGGAAGGACTGTTCCATCATTCATATGGGGAGGTCTGAATTTAGGCATGATTTACAAGCAGGAACTCTATGGCAATAAGAAATAACTTGTATTTATATAGTGCATTTCATGACTTCAGGACTTCCCAGCTAATGAAATACTTTTTTGTAAGTGTAGCTGTAATATATTTGCTTCATGGGTTCTTTGTTTAAGAATTCATAGCAACACATTGCTATTAAGAACTAGTTGGTTTATTAGCAAAGATTTAACAATCACACTACACATTACCAGGCACACAACCACCTGCCTCATCGTGGATCCCCTGAACCCAACTGGCTGGGGTTTTATTAAGTCTTGTGAACATCACATGACTGGCTGAGCCACTCACAACTCAACAGCTCTACAAACCTGTGAGCATACTTTACACTAGTCACTGGTGTAATGTAGGGAAACATAGCAGTCAGTTTGCGCACAGCATGGTCCCACAAACAGCAACAAGATAATGATCAGATAATCTGTTTAGTGGTACTGGTTGAGGGATAAATATTGGTCATGACATCCCACTCTTCTTCAAAATACTGTCATGAGATCTTTTACGTTGACTTGAAAGAGCAAATGGGCCTTGGTTTAATGTCTTATCTGAAAAATAGCACCTCTGACAGTGCAGGACTCCCTCAGTATGGCATTGAAGTGTCAGCATTGATTTTGTGGCCAAGACTCTAGAATGGGACTTGAATTTACATTCTTATGACTGAGGTTAGAGTGCTATCACTGAGCCAAGGCTCAGATGTTTACAAAGATGTTTAGTGGGGTGGAAACCAACGTATCCCCTAAGCTGCATGGCCATGCAGCCACACAGCGATCGGGAGGTCCCACATAGGCCAGTCACCAGTTATAAGGCTGGAAAAAATGCCGTGCCTGGCTGTGCAGCAAATTTAAAGCGACCGTGCACCTAAAATAAAAATATGAGAAGGAACATTGGTGGAAATGATGAAAACCTGCCTAAAACATCCTTAAATGGGGGGTTTCAATCCTCACTATCTTCTCTTACTTTATCAAGTAGTTTGTTTATTTGATAATTGAAGGTAAGGCCTGAATTGATTGCTCTCTCTCAAAGGTGTTAAAACTTGTACTAATCTTGTTCAGAACTTTGTATTTTGTACCTCTATGCATGCAGGAATCATGGAAGGAATTGTAAGGCAGATTAGAAGATGAATTTGCCAAGAAAATGTTCTACATCTAATGAATCGTACAGCACAGAAGGAGGCCATTTGGCCCATCATGCCTGTGAAAGAGCTGTCCAATTAGTCCCATTCCCCTGCTCTTTCCCCATTGGCCTGCATTTTTTTTCCTTTTCAAGCATATATCCAATTCCCTTTCAATAATTATACACTCTTGAGGAAAACATTTTGATGGTGAATAAAACTTGCTTTTAACCACACTTGGCAGAATCCTGTGTCTAAATGAGGTAGCGAGGATAGGATGGAAGGGTAATGCATGCAGAAACATGACGCAGAATATCCTCAAAGAAATGACCAGATTGGAGGTAGAAAGCCAAGGTACCTTTTCTCCCTTGCGACATCTGTAACAACCAACATTAAAAAACACCATATACCCACAACATACCATCATTAAAATATAGCAGCAAAAAAATCAATGATAAAGATGCAAGCAGACAAACCAGTGCTAAAACGTAACATATCAATACTGACATATACCATCAAGATACCAATACAACATTTACAATCAACATATCAACACTAAAATATACCAATAACTTATCAGTATTTAAATATACCAGCAAAATGTACTTACACTAAAATATGCCAGCTCCTTCTCAATACTAAATACATCAGCAACACGCCATTACTAATATATAGCCGTAACACTCTAATATCAAAATATACCAATAATATATCAAATACATATATTAGAATCATATCAATACTAAAGTATACTGGAATAATATCATTACTAAAGTATACCAGCAACATATCAATACAAACTATTGTGTTCATACACAGATGAGGCTGCACACAGGGAGTTTAAAGTAACAGTGACCTCAGTCTTGAATAAGACACTCCAGAGTGAGGAACAGACCTTAGGGGCCGGCTTATATACAGTGCTCCCAAGGGATGCTGGGATCCCTTGGGACTTCAGGGGATGAGCTCCCTGGTGGCGGAACATGGGAGTGCATGCTTTACAGACACACAACATCACTCCCCCCCCAAAGTCAAAGTGAAAACTATTTACAAGGTGAGGCAGTCGGGAGCCTTTCTTTCCCTGGTGGACCGCCTCGGCACAAATGTCTGTTCTGGTGTGTTGGCTGTGCCCTCGCTGGGCTGGCGTGTTGTTGGCCCTGCAGGGCTGCTAGGTGAGTCTGGCCTTGCTTGGCTGTTGGGCGTGATGGGTTCGATTTCTTGGTCCGACGTGGTGTCGTTGATCCTTTGGGTGTGTGTTGTGGGCTCGAAAAAGGTGGTGTCTGCTGTGGGTTGTTCAGGGCAGTCTGTGAACCGCAGCCTCGTTTGGTCCAGGTGCTTTCTGCAAATTGTCTAGTTTGACTACAAACACCCTATTCCCTTTGTAAAGTCCTACTCTACAGTATGAAACCACACGAGGCACATTCTGGGGACAAGGTCACTCTGTGACCTGAACTCTTTATTCACAGGACTCCAAAGACGATGACCCTACGTGGGACCTCCCTTTTCATACCTGTGTGATCAGGTAAGGAGTGTCTCCCACAAGTTCACCCCTTGTGGTCAAGGTGTGCATCTAGGTTGAGTGTATACAGTAATACAGTGGTGTTACATTGTGGTTACATACATGACATCACCTCCCCCCCACCCAAAGTCTTATTAGGATCATAGGTTTAGTCTTTCAGGTGGTCTATGCTCCCTCATGGAGTGCCGCAGTTTGGGCTCTGGTTGTTGGACACTGACGTGAGTGTCTGTCACCTGTGGTGATTCCAGCCTGTCCGGGCTGACCGCAGGGACTGTGCATTCTTCTGATTGCTCTTGTTGCTCGTTCACTAGCGGTGTTGTGAGCTCCATCTCATGGTCTTCTTCAGGTTCCTCAGTGTCGATGCCGAACCTTTTTTTTACTTGGTCCAGATGCTTACAGCATATCTGACCATTGTTTAGTTTTACCATGATGACCCTATTCCTCTCTTTGTCAATTACAGTGCCCTCAAGCCTTTTGGGCCCCATGGCGTGATTGAGGACGAATACAGCATCATTTATTTCTATACATCCCCCCCTCGAATTACGGTCATGGTACTCATTTTGTGACTTGCAGTTACCCTCAACTATGTCGGTCAGGACTGGGTAAATGAGGGACAACCGAGTTTTGAGTGTCCATTTCATTAGTAGCTCTGCGGGCGGGACCCCTCTGAGCGAGCGCAGTCGGGATCTATAGGCCAGCAGGAGACGCGATAGGCGGCATTGTAGGGAGGGTCCTTGAATCCTGAGCATGCCTTGCTTAATGATTTGGACCGCATGTTCCGCCTGGCCATTGGAGGCCGGCTTGAACGGTGCAGTCCTGACGTGGTTGATGCCATTGCCCGATATCAACTCCCGGAATTCATTGCTGGTGAAACATGGGCCATTATCACTAACCAGGATGTCCGGCAAGCCATGGGTTGCAAAGATCGCACGTAGGCTTTCCACGGTGATGGAAGACGTGCATGAATTCAGAATGATGCACTCGATCCATTTCGAGTACGTATCTACCACAATAAGGAACATCGTACCCATGAACGGGCCCGCGTAGTCAACATGAATGCGTGACCATGGCCTGGTGGACCAGGGCCATGGGCCGAGCGGGCGTCCCTGGGAGCATTACCCAGCTGGGCACACATCGTGCACCTGCGAACACAGTGTTCCAGGTCTGAATCAATTCCAGGCCACGAAACGTGTGCCTGGCAATGGCCTTCATCAGCACAATGCCTGGGTGCTTGCTGTGGAGTTCCCTGATGAATGCCTCCCTGCCCTTCTGGCACATAACTACCTGGCTGCCCCATAGTAGGCAGTCGGCTTGGATGGAGAGCTCATCCATCTGTCTGTGGAATGGTCTGACCTCCTCAGGGCATGCTCCATGTGCGGCCGCCCAATCCCCAGTCAGGACACATTTCTTAATCAGGGATAGGAGGGGATCTCTCTTTGTCCAGATTTTGATCTGGCGGGCTGTGATGGGGGAGCCTGCGCTGTCAAAGGCATCAACAGCCATGATCATCTCGGCGCTTTGCTCCGCTGCCCCCTCAGTGGTGGCCAATGGAAGCCTGCTGAGCGCGTCAGTGCAATTTTCAGTGCCGGGCAGGTGCCGGATGGAGTAGTCATAAGGAGCCAGCATGAGAGCCCATCGCTGTATGCGAGCTGATGCGTTGGCATTGATAGCCTTGCTGTCTGACAACAGGGATGTTAATGGCTTGTGGTCCGTCTCCAATTCAAACTTCCTACCAAAGAGGTACTGGTACATTTATTTTACACCATAGACACATGCGAGCGCTTCCTTCTCAACCATCCCATATCCCCGTTCTGCTTGAGAGAGCGACCTGGAGGCATAAGCCACAGGTTGTAGTTGACCCTCAGCATTGCCCTGCTGCAACACGCACCCAACCCCATAGGACGATGCATCACATGTCAGAACCAATTTTTTACAGGGGTCATACAGGGTCAACAACTTGTTTGAACAAAGTAGGTTTCACGCCCGATCAAAAGCCCGTTCCTGACAGTCCCCCCAAAACCAATCACAACCCTTACACAGGAGCACGTGTAGCGGCTCCAACAACGTGCTCAAGTTCGGCAGAAAGTTCCCGAAATAGTTCAACAGTCCCAGGAATGAACGCAACTCCGATATGTTGCAGGGCCTGGGTGCTCGTCGAATCATCTCTGTTTTGGATTCGGTGGGCCGAATCTCATCTGCAGCAACCCTCCTGCCCAGAAACTCAATCTCAGGAGCTAAGAACACACATTTCGACTTCGTGAGTCGCAGGCCTACCCGGTCCAGTCAGGGTTGTGGAGGTGTTCCTCGGTGTCTCGACCCGTGATGAGGATGTCGTCCTGCAATACGATCGTTCCAGGAATGGATTTAAGCAGGCTTTCCATGTTACGTTGAAAAATCGCGGCCGCTGATCGAATGCCAAATGGGCACCTGTTATAAACGAACAGTCCCTTGTGCGTGGTGATGGTGGTCAGTAGTTTAGATTTGTCAGCCAGTTCCTGGGTCATATAGGCTGAAGTGAGGTCCAACTTGGTGAACAGCTTATCGCCTGCCAGCGTGGCGAAGAGGTCCTCTGCTCTCGGGAGCGGGTATTGATCTTGTCGGGACAGCTGATTGATGGTGGCCTTATAGTCGCCACAGATCCTGACACAGCCATCCGCTTTTAGGACGGGAACGATGGGGCTCGCCCAGTCGCTGAATTCAACAGGCGAGATGATGCCCTCTCTCAACAGCCGGTCCAATTCGCTCTCGATCTTTTTCCGCATCACATACGCCACCACTCTGGCTTTGTGGTGCAGTGGACTGGCATCCGGGCTGATGTGTATCACTACTTTAGTGTATTTGAAAGTCCCAATGCCAGATTGGAATAGTGAATCGAATTGTTGTAGAACTTGTGAGCATGAACTTCGCTCCACAGATGACATTGCGTGAACATCCCCCCATTTCCAGTTCATCTCGGCTAACCAGCTCCTCCCTAACAGTGCGGGACCATTACGTGGGACAATCCAGAGCGGCAGCTGGTTCACTAACCCTTTGTGTGTGACAGCCAACATTGCACTGCCTAGCACCAGAATGATTTCTTTAGTGTAAATCCGTAATTGTGTCTCAATACATGCTAATTTGGGTCTACTGGCTTTAAGTGGCCATAGCTTCTCAAATTGCTGAACGCCCATAAGTGACTGGCCGGCCCCAGTGTCCAGCTCCATGCGTACTGGGATACCATTTAATAAAACCCTCATCATCATTGGTGGTGTTTGGTGTATGAACTCTGAATATTCGCCACATGGACCCGCTGAACCTCGGCGTCCATCGATTTGCCCCAAAAGTCATCCTGCCTCAAAGAACCCTCTTTTGGTCCATCCGCCTCATATATTAGTCTGGTTGCAGACTTCCTGCACATTCTAGCTAAGTGGCCACTGAGATTGCAGTTCCTGCAGACAAACTGTTGAAATCTGCAAGATCTAGCTGAGTGTTTTCCCCCACACCTCCAGCATGAGTTAAAGTTTCCATTGTTGGGAACAAAGGGACTGTGGCCAGGCATCCCGCGCTGACTGTCCCTTTGACTGCTCTTAAACACCCTATTAGTGGGTGTCAATGGCCCCATCCCGGGCCGCATTGTCCACTGTGATGGCATGAATGTCTGTTCAGCCTACCATTGTCTCTGTTGAAGTCCTACTCTGGGGTCTATTGCTGCCTGGGGAGCGTCGGACTGTCCCTGCCTGCCTGCGGGGCTCTGAGTTGCATTGATGATATTGAATCCCTGATCCATCGCCATGTTAGAGGCAGAATTGCGCGCGTATATTATTTTTGTCTCTTCCTCCCCCGCCATGAAAGTTTGAGCTATCAACGCCGCCGCTTCCAAGGTCAAATCTTTGGTCTCAATTAATTTGCGGAAAATTCCCGCATGACCGATGCCCTCAATAAAGAAGTCTCTTAGCATCTCCCCACTGCAGGCGTCTGTGAACTTACCGAGGCTGGTCAAACGGCGGAGGTCCACTACGAAGTTCGGTATGCTCTGTCCTTCACGACGTCGGTGGGTGTGGAATCTATGTCGGGCCATATGTATGTTACTCGCCGGTTTGAGGTGCTCCCTGATCAATTCGCTAAGTTCTTCAAAGGTTTTGTCCGCCGGCTTTTCGGGTGCTAGTAAGTCCTTCATGAGCGCGTAAGTCTTTGGTCCGCAGCTGGTCAAAAGATGTGCCCTTCGCTTGTCGGCCGTTACATCCTCCATTCTTTCGTAATGAAGCTTTGCTGAAGCCTCTCGACAAAATCGTCCCAGTCTTCCCCAACACAGTACCGTTCCTCTGTGCTACCGGTGGCCATTCTCGTGGGTCGTGAATTCCCGTTTCTCGTCGCCAAAGTAAAGTCCTTACTCTACAGTATGAAACCACACGAGGCACATTCTGGGGACAAGGTCACTCTGTGACCTTAACTTTTTATTCACAGGACTCCAAAGACGATGACCCTGCGTGGGACCTCCCTTTTTATACCTGTGTGATCAGGTAAGGAGTGTCTCCCACAAGTTCACCCCTTGTGGTCAAAATGTGCATCTAGGTTGAGTGTATACAGTAATACAGTGGTGTTACATTGTGGTTACATACATGACATCCTTCTTTAGCTATCACCGTGCCCACGATCCACTTGGGACCATGTCCATAGTTTAGCACATACACAGGGTCATTCAGATCAATTTTCCGTGACATAGTGGTGCAACCATCGTTGACATTTTGTTGCTGCCGCCTGCTCTCTACCTGATCATGCAGGTTGGGGTGAACCAGCAAGAGTCTGGTTTTAAGTGTCCTTTTCATGAGTAGCTCAGCCGTGGGCACCCCTGTGAATGAGTGGGGTCTCGTGCGGTCGCTGAGCAGTACTCGGGACAGGCGGGTTTGGAGTGAGTCTTCTGTGACTCGTTTAAGGCTGGTGAAACATGGCCCGTTGTCACTGACCAGTATGTCAGGCTTTCAATGGTGGCAGTGGCGGTGCTTCCCGACATTATTTCACATTCAATCCATTTTGAAAAAGCATCCACCACCACCAGGAACATTTTACCGAGAAACGGGCCCGCATAGTTGACATGGATCCTCGACCATGGTCTGGAGGGCCAGGACCACAAACTTAGTGGTGCCTCTCTGGTCACATTGCTCAACTGAGCACACACGCTGCATTGCCATACACAGGACACTAAGTCAGAGTTGATAGCGGGCCACCACACGTGGGATCTGGCTATCACTTTCATCATTACTATACCCGGGTGTGTGCTGTGGAAATCCGAGATGAACGTCTCCCTGCCCTTTTTTGGTAGCATCACGCGGTTACCCCACAATGGGCAGTCTGCCTGAATGGACAGCTTTTCCTTTCGCCGCTAGAACAGCTTGATTAACTCTTGTATTTCAACGGGGTTGCTGGCCCAGCTCCCATGCAGTAGACAGTTTTTTACTAGGGTCCAACAGAAGATCTTGGCTGGTCCAAGTCCTAAACTGGCGGGCCGTGACAGGTGATTTATCATTTTCAACCGCTTCCATGACCATCAACAAGTCTGTGGGCTATGCCACTATCAACAAGTTTGCAGGCTGCGGCATTTCCACCCCCGTGGTGGGCAATGGTAGCCGACTGAGAGCATCCGCACAGTTCTCGGTGCCTGGCCTGTGGCGGATGGTATAGTTATATGCTGATAGCATGAGTGCCCACCTTTGTATGTGGGCTGAGGCATTAATATTTATCCCCTTGTTTTCAGTGAACAGGGATGTGAGGGGCTTGTGATCGGTTTCCAGCTGAAATTTGAGGCCAAACAGGTACTGATGCATTTTCTTTACCGCGAACACACACGTTAATGCCTCTTTCTTAATCATGCTGTAGGCCCTCTCGGCCTTAGACAAGCTCCTGGAAGCATAGGCGACAGATTACAACTTCCCCGCAACGTTAGCTTGTTGTAATACACACCCGATTCCGTACGACGACGTGTCACATGCTAGCACAAGTCTTTTACACGGGTTATACAATACAAGCAGCTTGTTGGAGCATAAAATGTTCCTGGCTTTCTCAAAAGCAATTACTTGTTTTTTTCCCCATACCCAGTTCTCACCTTTGCGCAATAGCACATGTAGGGGCTCTAAGAGGGTGCTTAACCCCGGTAGGAAGTTACCAAAATAGTTGAGGAGTCCCAGGAACGATCGCAGCTCCATGACATTCTGTGGCATGGGCGCATTCCTGATAGCCTCTGTCTTGGCGTCTGTGGGCCGAATGCCATCTGCCGCGATCTTTCTCTCCAAAAACTCCACTTCTGTTGCCATGAAGATGCATTTCGACCTCTTCAGCTGCAGCCCAGTCGTTGGAGGACCTCCTCCAGGTTTTGTAGGTGCTCGGCGGTGTCCCAACTCCTGAAAGACCACCGTGCGTGGTCCCAACTTGCGTAGGCTCTCCATGTTTCTCTGGGAGATCGCTGTAGGCGACCGAATTCCAAACGGCCATCCGTTGTAGATGAACAGTCCCTTGTGCGTGTTGATGCAGGTGAGGCCCTTCGAAGACTCCTCCAGCTCCTGCGTCATGAAGGCCGAAGTCAGGTCGAGCTTGGTGAACGCCTTGCCTCCTGCCAGCGTCGCAAATAGGTCATCTGCCTTAGGTAGCGGGTATTGGTCCTGTAGTGAGAAATGATTAATAGTTACTTTATAATCGCCGCAAATACTGACCGTGCCATCACTTTTGAATACTGAACAATCGGGCTGGCCCACTCACTGAATTCCACTGGGGAATTCCACTGGCATTGCAGCCTGTCCAGCTCGATTTCCACTCTCTCCCTCATCATGTAAGGTACCGCTTGCGCCTTTGGTGAATGGGTCATGCCTCTGGGACCAAGTGGATCCGCACCTTCGCCCTGGAAAAGTTTCCAATGCCTGGCTCAAAAAGGGAAGGAAATTTGTTAAGAACCTGGGTACAAGAGGCCTCATCGACATGTGTTAGCGCTCGGATGTGATCCCAGTTCCAGCGGATTTTGCCCAGCCAGCTCCTTCCAAGCAGTGTGGAGGCATCGCCCGGGACAATCCAGAGTGGCAGTTCATGCACCGTGCCCTCGTAGGTGACCTTGACCATGGCGCTGCCCAGGACAGTGATAAGCTCTTTGGTGCACATTCTCAGTTTCATGTGGATGGGGCTCAGGGCTGGTCTGAATGCACTGTTGCACCACAGTCTCTCAAACATCTTTTTACTCACGATGGCTTGGCTAGCGCCAGTGTCCAGTTCCATGGCTACGGGTAAGTCAATCAATTTTACATTTAGCATTATAGGTGGACATTTTGTCAAAAATATGTGCACCCCGGGTACTTCAGCATCTGCCTCCTCTCTCTGAGGCTTGAAATTGCTTTGATCCACCATGGACCGATCTTCCTCTGCCACATGATGGTTAGCAGGTTTTGCAGAGCTTGCAGCTCATTTGCAAGCTCGTTAGAGGTGCTCCATTGTTCCACAGCTCTTGCAAACATACCCTTTGAAGTGGCATGAATAGGCTGAATGGAAGCCTCCATAATGCCAACAAGGTGTGAATTGCCTTGCATTCATCCTTTGTTGGGGACTCTGAGTCATCTCGGACACCTGAGGCCTGCTGGCAGTTGCAGACTCGTGGTTTCTGCCCTGTACATTTCTGCTTGCAAACACAGTTCCAGTTAATTTATGAACATTGCTCGCACTTGTGTGCTGAGAGATTTATTTGGTGTTTTCACTGGTGGACATAAACGCCTGTGCTATCGCAATGGCCTTGCTGAGGGTCGGTGTCTCTACTGTCAAAAACTTTCGGAGGATGGTCTTGTGGCCAATGCCCAGTACAAAAAAGTCTCTGAACATTTGCTCCAGGTAGCCATCAAATTCACATTTTCCTGCAAGTCGCCTTAGCTCGGCGATGTAGCTCACTACTTCCTGACCTTCAGATCGCTGGCACGTGTAGAACCGATACCATGCCAGCAGCATGCTCTCCCTCGGGTTAAGATGCTCCTGACCCAGTGTACACAGCTCCTCATATGACTTATCTGTGGGTTTCACTGGAGCCAGAAGATTCTTCATGAGGCTGTAGGTCGGTGCCCCGCAGACTGTGAGGAGGACCGCTCTCCTTTTTGCAGCGCTTCCTTCTCCGTCCAGCTCGTTGGCTACAAAGTACTGGTCTAGCCATTCGACACAGGCTTCCCAGTCCTCACCCTCCGAGAACTTCTCCAGGATGCCCACAGTTTGCTGCATCTTTGTATTGGATTCGTATTCTCGTCGCTAGTTATTGTGTTCCTAACACAAGTGAGGCTGCACATAGGGAGGTTAACGTATTAAAGTAACAGTGCCCTCAGTCTTTAATAAGACAATCCAGAGTGAGGAACAGGCCTTAGGGGCCGGCTTATATACAGTGCTCTCAAGGGATCCCTTGGGACTTCAAGGGATGAGCTCCCTGGTGGCGGAATATGGGAGTGCATGCTTTACAGATACATAACACAAACATATACTGGAAATATATCAATACTGAAATATACATAATATTACACAGTATTTACAGCACAGAAATGGGCCATTTGACCCAACAGGCCCATGCTGGTGTTTATACTCCACACAAGCCTCCTCCCACCCTACTTCATCTAACCCCATCAACATATCCTTCTATTCCTCATGTGTTTACCTCGTTTCCCCTTAAATGTATCTATGCTATTCACCTCAACTACTCATTGTGGTAGTGAGTTCCATTTCTAACCACTCTCTGGATAAAGAAGTTTCTTCTGAATTCTCTCTTGGATTTATAAGCGACTATTTTATATTTATGGACCCTAGTTCTAGTCTCAGTTGCAACTGGTAACATCTTCTCTACATCTGCCCTATCAAACCCTTTCATAATCTTGAAAACCTCAATCAGGTTACCCCTCAGTCTTCTCTTGTCCAGGGAAAAGAGCCCCAGCCTGTTCAATCTTTCCTGTTAGCTATAACCTCTCAGTTCTGGTATCATTCTAATAAATCAATTTTGCATCTTCTCCAGTGCCTCTATATCATTTTTATAATATGGAGACCACAGTACTCCACGTGATCTAACCAAGGTTCTATACAAGTTTAACATAACATATTTGCTTTTAAATTCTATCCCTCCAGAAATGAACCCCAGTGCTTTGGTTTCTTTTTTTAATGGCCTTATTAACCTGTGTCGTTACTTTTAGTGACTTGTGTATCTGTACCCCCAGGTCCCTCTGTTCCTCTACTCCATTTAGTTACTTATTTTCCAAGGAGTATGTGGCCTCCTTATCCTTCCGACCACAATGTACTACCTCACACTTATCTATATTGAAGTTCATTTGTAAATTACTCGCCTATTCTGCAAGTTTATTAATATCTTCCTGTATTAAGTCGCAGTCCTCCTCTGTATTAACTATATCCCTCAATTTGGTTTCATCTGCAAATTTTGAAATTTTATTTCCGATTCCAGAGTCCAAATCATTTATATAAATGGTGATCAACAATTTAGTTTTAGCAATAATAAAACATACCAGCAACATACCAATACTGACATATTGTAGGAACATATCATTACAAACATACACCAGGAACATATCAATACAACATTTACCATCAACATACCAATACTAAAATATACCGGCAAAATGTATCAACACTAAAATATATCTGCAATATACCAAGATTAAATATACAAGTGACACCAATACTAAATACACCTGTAACACTCCAATACTGACATATACCAGTAATATATCAATAATAACAAGCACCAGAATCGTATCACTACTATAGTATACTAGAATCATATCAATAATAAAATATACCATGAAGAGATCAATACTGACATATACCAGCACATATCAATACTAAAATATGCTAACATACAGATGTTATGCACACCTACAACAAACCAATATACGAACATATATGTGCAATATGTGTCCTGACCAATATTTATCCCTGATAGAAAAACTCACCAGAAACACACCAACATTAAAATATACCAGCAGCACACCAATATCAAAATATACAAAGATACCATCAATATAAAAACATAAGAAAATAAGAACATAAGAAATAGGAGCAGGAGTAGGCTATTTGACCCCGCCTGCTCCACCATTTAATAAGATCATGGCTGATCTGATCATGGACTCAGTTCCTCTTAACTGCCCACTCCCCATAACCCTTTATTCCCTTATTGCTCAAAAATCTTCGCCTTAAATATATTCAACGACCCAGCTTCCACAGCTCTCTGGGACAGAGAATTCCACAGATTTACAACCCTCTGAGAGAAGAAATTCCTCCTCATCTCAGTTTTAAATGGGCGACCCCTTATTCTGAGACTATGCCCCCTAGTTATAGTTTCCCCTATAAATGGAAATATCTCTCTGCATCCAACTCTTATATGTTTCGATAAGATAGAAACATAGAAACATAGAAATTTACAGCGCAGAAGGAGGCCATTTAGGCCTATTGTGTCTGCGCTGGCTGACAAAGAGCCACACGACCTCGGTCAGCAGCCCTGAAAGTTACATATAAACCTATGAACAATGAACAATGGCACACAGGTAAAGAGCATCAGGCCCAACCAGTCCGTCCCCCACAACTACGATACTCCATGTATCGCAATATTTTAAACTTCACCCCACCCGGAGCCATACGATCTGCTGGGAGAGGCAAAAAACCCCAGGCCAATTGGGGAAAAAAATCTGGGAAAATTCCTCTCTGGCCCATCCAGGTGATCGAAACTAGTCTGGCCATATTAGATTCCATGAAGTACTTACCATCGTATCTGTGCCAGCCAACAAGAGGTTATCCAGTCTAATCCCACTTACCAGATACAGGTCTGTAACCCTACAGGTTACGGCACTTCAAGTGCCCATCCAAACACCTTTTCAATGTGGTGAGGGTTTCTATCTCTACCACCTTTCCAAGCAGTGAGTTCCAGAACCCCACAACCCTCTGCGTGAAGAAGCTTCCCCTCAAATACCCTCTAAACCTTCCACCAACCACCTTAAATATAGAAACATAGAAAATAGATGCAGGAGTAGTTAATTTGGCTCCTTGAGCCTGCACCACCATTCAATATGATCATGGCTGATCATGCAACTTCAGCACCCCATTCCTGCTTTCTCTCCATACCCTTTGATCCCTTTAGATGTAAGAGCCACATCTAACTCCCTTTTGAATATATCTAACGAATTGGCCTCAACTACTTTCTGTGGTAGAGAATTCCACAGGTTCACAATTCTCTTAGTGAAGAAGTTTCTCCTCATCTCGGTCCTAAATGGTTTACCCCTTATCCTTAGACTGTGACCCCTGGTTCTGGACTTCCCCAACATCGGGAACATTCTTCCTGCATCTAACCTGTCCAATCCTGTCAGAATTTTATATGTTTCTATGAGATCCCCTCTCATTCTTCTAAATTCCAGTGAATATAAGCGTAGTCGATCCAGTCTTTCTTCATACGTCAGTCCTGCCATCCCAGGAATCAGTCTGGTGAACCTTCGCTGCACTCCCTCAATAGCAAGAATGTCCTTCCTCAGATTAGGAGACCAAAACAGTACACAATATTTAAGGTGTGGCCTCACCAAGGCTCTGTACAACTGCAGTAAGACCTCCCTGCTCTTATACTCAAATACTCTTGCTATGAAGGCCAATATGCAAATTGCCTTCTTCACCGCCTGCTGTACCTGCATGCCCACTTTCAATGACTGATGTACCATGACACCCAGGTCTCGTTGCACCTCCCCTTTTCCTAATCTGTCACCATTCAGATAATATTCTGTCTTCCTGTTTTTGCCACCAAAGTGGATAACCTCATATTTATCTACATTATATTGCAAATCTGACATGCATTTGCCCACTCACCTAGCCTGTCCAAGTCATCGTGCAGCCTCTTAGCATCCTCCTCACAGCTCACACTGCCACCCAGCTTAGTGCCATCTGCAAATTTGGAGGTATTACATTCAATTCCTTCATCTAAATCATTAATGTAAATAGCTGGGGTCCCAGCACTGAACCTTGCGGTACCCCATTAGTCACTGCCTGCCATTCTGAAAAGGACCCGTGTATTCCTACTCTTTGCTTCCTGTCTGCCAACCAGATCTCTAACCACATCAGTACATTACCCCCAATACCATGTGCTTTAATTTTGCACACTAATCTCTTGTGTGGGACCTTGTCAAAAGCCTTTTGAAAGTCCAAATACACCACATCCACTGGTTCTCCTGTCTCCACTCTACTAGTTACATCCTCAAAAAATTCCAGAAGATTTATCAAGCATGATTTCCCTTTCATAAATCCATGCTGACTTGGACCGATCCTGTCACTGCTTTCCAAATGAGCTGCTATTATATCTTTAATAATTGATTCCAACATTTTCCCCACTACCGATGTCAGGCTAACCGATTCCCTGTTTTCTCTCTCCCTCCTTTTTTTTAAATTATGCTCCCTCATAATTGACCCTTTCATGAAGGGAAACAGGCCCTTGCTATCCACTATATCCAGGCCCCTCAAAATTTTATACACCTCAATGAGGTCTTGTCTCAGTCTCCTCTGTTCCAAGGAGAACAAACCCAGCCTATGCAGTCTGTCCTCATAGCTAAGATTCTCCATTGCAGGCAGCATCCTTGTAAATCTCCTCTGCACCCTCTCCAGTGTAATCATGTCCTTCCTATAATATGGTGACCAGAACTGCATGCAGTATTCTAGCTGTGGCCTAACCAGTGTATTATATAATTTAAGCATAACCTCCCTGCTCGTGCATTCTATGCCTCGGCCAAAAAAGGCAAGCATTCCATATGCCTTCTTAACCATCTTATCCAACTGGTCTGCTACTTTCAGGGATCTGTGGACAAGCACTCCAAGGTCCCTTTGTTCATCTGCACTTCTAAGTGGCCTACCATCCTTATTAGCCCTCCCCAATGCATTACCTCGCACTTCTCCAAATTAAATTCCATTCCCCACTGTTCTGCCCATCCAACCAGTAGACTGACTTTCCTCTCTAGTATCAACCACACAGCCAATTTTAGTGTCAGCTGCAAACTTCTTAATCATTCCCCCCATATTCAAATCTAGATCATTGATGTTTACCACAAAAAGCAAGGGACCCAGTGCTGAGCCCTGCGGAACCCCACTGGAAACATCCTTCCAGTCACAAAAACATCCATCAACCATTACCCTTTGCTTTCTACCTCTAAGCCAATTTTGGATCCAACTTACCACTTTGCCCTGGATCCCATGTGCTTTTACCTTTGTAACCAGTCTGCCATGTGGGGACCTTCTCAAAAGCTTTGCTAAAGTCCATATACACTATTCCGTACTCACTACCCTCATTGACCCTCCTGGGTACTCCTCGAAAAATTCAATTAGGTTAGTCAAACATGATCTTCCCTTAACACATCCATACTGACTGTCCCTGATTAATCCTTGCCTTTCTAAATGTAGATTTATCCTGTCCTTCAGAATTTTTTCCAATAATTTTCCCACCACTGAGGTTAGGCTGACAGGCCTGTAATTACTCGGCCTATCTCTTTCTCCCTTCTTAAACAAGTGTACTACATTAGCGGTCCTCCAGTCCTCCGGCATCATGCCTGAATCCAAAGAGGACTGGAAAATGATGGTCAAGGCCTCTGCTATTTCCTCTTTTGCTTCGCCCAACAGCCTGGAATGCTTTTCATCCAGACCTGGGACTTATCCACTTTCAAAGTCGCTAAACCCTTTAAAACCTCCTCTATCACTATGTTTATTTCATCCAGAATTTCACACCTCCTCGATAGCAGTATCTGCATTGCTCCTTTCCTTTGTGAAAACAGACGCAAAGTATTCGTTAAGAATCATACCAACATCTTCCGCCTCCACACACAGATTACCCTCATGGTCTCTAATAGGCCCTACCCTTTCTTTAGTTATCCTCTTGCTGTTAATATATTTATAGAACATCTTTGGGTTTTCCTTGATTTTACTTGCCAATAATTTTTCATGCTCTTAGCATTCCTAATATTCTTTTTAATTTTACCTCTGAACTTTCTACATTCCTCCAAAGATTCTACAGTATTTAGCCGTCGGTATATGATATAAGCTTCCCTTCTTTTTCTTTATCCTCCTCTGTAAGTCCCTAGACATCCAGGGAGCTCTAGAATTGTTATTCCCAACCTTTTTTTTAAGGGCACATGTTTAGCCTGAGCCCTGCAGATCTCCTTCTTGAATGCCTCCCACTGTTCTGACACTGATTTACCTTCAAGTAGCTGTTTCAGTCCATTGTGGCCAAATCACTTCTCAACTTAGCAAAGTTAGCTTTTCTGCAATATGGGACTTTTATTCCTGGTCTATCTTTGTACTTATCCATAACTACTTTGAATCTGACTGAATTATGGTCACTGGCACCCGAGTGTTCTCCCACTGATACCCCTTCCACCTGCACAACTTCATTCCCCAAAACTGAATCGCCCCCTCCCATGTTGGGCTTGTTACAAACTGATTAAATAAGTTCTCTTGAATGCATTTTAGGAATTCCACACCCTCTATACCCTTCACACTATATTTTTCCCAATCAATATGAGGATAGTTGAAATTCCCTACTGTTCCTGCCCTATGGTTTTTGGACTTCACAGAAATTTGCCTACATATTTGGTCTTCTATCTCCCTCCCACTGTTTGGTGGTCTATAATACAAGTCCAGCAGTGTGATTGCCCCTTTTTTTATTTTTCAGTTCCACCCATATGGCCTCATTTTATGATCCCTCTAACATATCATCCCTCCTCACAGCTGTAATAGTTTATTTAATCAATACTGTGATCCCCTCCCACCCCCCATTTTACCACCCTCTCTATTCTGTCTAAAAATCCTGTAACCAGGAATATTGAGCTGCCAAACCTGCCCCTCCTTCAGCCATGTCTCTGTAATGGTTATAATGTCATACTCCCAAGTGTCTACCTGTGCTCTCAGCTCATCCGCCTTATTCGCTATACTCCTTGCATTGAAGTATATACCACTTAGCACAGGAAGACCTCCTTGATTACTATTTACTAACCCTTGTTTCCTCTGTTTTACAGATTCACTTTCTGCATTCTTGCTTTCAAATTTCAGCCTTGCTTCCTTCCCTATTGAATTTGCTCTCAGATTCCCATCGCCCTGCCAAGCTAATTTAAACTCTCCCCAACAGCACTAGCAAAGCGGTTATTGGTCCCGGCACTGTTGAGGTGCAACCTGTCCGGTTTGTACAGGTCCCAATTCCCCAGAAGAGGTATCAATGCCTCAGGAATTTAAAACCCTTCCTCCTACACCAATTCCAACACCAAGATCACCTCTCATTCTTCTGAACTCCAATGAGTAAAGTCCCAACCTACTCAATCTATCTTCATCAGTCAACCCCCTCATCTCCAGAATCAACCTAGTGAGCCTTCTCTGAACAGCCTCCAATGCAAGTATATCCTTCCTTAAATACAGAGACCAAAACTGCACACTGTACTCCAGGTGTGGCCTCACCAATAACCTATACAGCCATAGCAGGATTTCTCTGCTTTTATACTCTCTCCCCTCCCCCTTGCAATAAAGGCCAACATTCCATTTACCTTCCTGATTACTTGCTGTACTTGCATACTAACTTTTTGTGTTTCATGCACACGGACCCCCAGGTTCCTCTGTACTGAAGCATTTAGCAATTTTTCTCCATTTAAATTACAATTTGCTTTTCTATTTTTTTCTGCCAAAGTGGATAACCTCACATTTTCCTACATTGTACTCCATCTGCCAAATTTTATGCCCACTCACTTAGCCTGCCTATCTCTTTGCAAATTTTTGTGTCCTCCTCACAATTTGCTTTCCCACCCATCTTTGTATCATCAGCAAACTTGGCTACATTATTCTCGGTTCCTTCATCCAAGTCATTAATATAGATTGTAAATAGTTGAGGCCCCAGCACTGATCCCTGCGTCACCCCACTAGTTATTGTTTGCCAACAGGATATATAGAAGCTTCTCACCAATAGTAAAATATACTGGCAACATTCCAATATTAAAATATTCCAACCCACCAAAATCAAAATATACATGCTAGCTACACAACATAAAAATATAGCAGTCAAACACCATTAAAATATACGATATGAATATTAAAACATGCCAAACACACCAATCTTAAAGCACACCAGTATAAAGTACACCAATATAAATGTACAAACACCATCCCATATTGAAAGATAGCAACATACTATGAAAATACCAGCAAACTATCACTATCAAGATATACCAGTAAATTCTTCAATATTAAAACATGCCATTTAAATATTAAAATATAACAAACACCAATTGTAAAACAGATCAGCAACACACTGAAGTGAAAATATACAGTATCACACAGATATTAAAATATATTAACATACCAATCTGTCAGCAATACACTGATACTATAAGCCACCAGCAACATATCAACATTAGAATACTCAGGAACATATCCATATTAAAATCTGCCACAAAATACACCAATATTGAAATACACCAAAATATCAAGTAAAAACTGAAAATGCTGCAAATACAGAAAAAAAGACCAGTGGTCACTTGAAGCTTCTTTTCTCTTCATAGCTGCTGTTTTTATTTCTGAATTGCAACATTTGCAGTTTTAAAAAATGTTAACATTTTTTAAATTTTACTCATGGAAATACCAATATTAAAATATACAAGCATTGCATCATAGCAGCATGGAATTGTACAGCACCGTAGGAGGCCATTCTGCCCATCAAGGCTATGTCAGCTTTTTGCTAGTCCAATCCAAAACTAATATTAATGTTCTGTGTTCTCCCTATAGCCCTGTATCTTCCTCTGCTTCAATATCTATCCAATTTTCCCCAGTAAAATATACAATGGTCTCTGCATCAACTATTCTATGTGGCAAAGTTGTCCATGCTTCAACAACCCAAAATAAATTTCTCTTCACTTCCTCCCTTTCTTAGTGACAATTTTAAATTGATGACACCTCATCACTAAACCCGATAATTAGAGCAAATAGTCTTGCCCTATTCACTCCATCAAAACCTTCCATAATTAAAAAAACCTTTATTAAATCTCCTTTTAACCTTCTCTGCTCCAGTGGAAATAGTCCCAGTATCCCAAGTTTCAAGATTGTGCTCTCCATATCCAAGTCCAAATCATCTATGTATATTGAGGGCAAAAATGGACTCAGCACTGAACCTTGGGCTACACCACTTCTGACCCTCTGCAATCTGGGCAACACTCATTTACTCTAATACTTCATTTTATATTCATCAAGCAATTTTCTATTCATTCTGCTATATACAACCTTCCGGATATAAAAGGGGCCAGAGGGTCTGGTAAGAAGGAGGAACTGAGGGAAATCTTTATTAGTCGGGAAATTGTGTTGGGGAAATTGATGGGATTGAAGGCCGATAAATCCCCAAGGCCTGATGGACTGCATCCCAGAGTACTTAAGGAGGTGGCCTTGGAAATAGCGGATGCATTGACAGTCATTTTACAACATTCCATCGACTCTGGATCAGTTCCTATGGAGTGGAGGGTAGCCAATGTAACCCCACTTTTTAAAAAAGGAGGGAGAGAGAAAACAGGGAATTATAGACCGGTCAGCCTGACATCGGTAGTTGGTAAAATGATGGAATCAATGATTAAGGATGTCATAGCAGCGCATTTGGAAAGAGGTGATATGATAGGTCCAAGTCAGCATGGATTTGTGAAAGTGAAATCATGCTTGACAAATCTTCTGGAATTTTTTGAGGATGTTTCCAGTAGAGTGGACAAGGGAAAACCAGTTGATGTGATGTATTTGGACTTTCAGAAGGCTTTCGACAAGGTCCCACACAACAGATTAATGTGCAAAGTTAAAGCACATGGGATTGGGGGTAGTGTGCTGATGTGGATTGAGAACTGGTTGTCAGACAGGAAGCAAAGAGTAGGAGTAAATGGGTACTTTTCAGAATGGCAGGCAGTGACTAGTGGGGTACCGCAAGGTTCTGTGCTGGGGCCCCAGCTGTTTACATTGTACATTAATGATTTCGGTGAGGGGATTAAATGTAGTATCTCCAAATTTGCGGATGACACTAAGTTGGGTGGCAGTGTGAGCTGCGAGGAGGATGCTATGAGGCTGCAGAGTGACTTGGATAGGTTAGGTGAGTGGGCAAATGCATGGCAGATGAAGTATAATGTGGATAAATGTGAGGTTATCCACTTTGGTGGTAAAAACAGAGAGACAGACTATTATCTGAATGGTGACAGATTAGGAAAAGGGGAGGTGCAACGAGACCTGGGTGTCATGGTACATCAGTCATTGAAGGTTGGCATGCAGGTACAGCAGGCGGTTAAGAAAGCAAATGGCATGTTGGCCTTCATAGCGAGGGGATTTGAGTACAGGGGTAGGGAGGTGTTACTTCAGTTGTACAGGGCCTTGGTGAGGCCACACCTGGAGTATTGTGTACAGTTTTGGTCTCCTAATTTGAGGAAGGACATTCTTGCTATTGAGGGAGTGCTGCGAAGATTCACCAAACTGATTCCCGGGATGGCGGTACTGACATATCAAGAAAGACTGGATCAACTGGGCTTGCATTCACTAGAGTTCAGAAGAATGAGAGGAGATCTCATAGAAACGTTTAAAATTCTGATGGGTTTAGAAAGGTTAGATGCAGGAAGAATGTTCCCAATGTTGGGGAAGTCCAGAACCAGGGGTCACAGTCTAAGGATAAGGGGTAAGCCATTTAGGACCGAGATGAGGAGAAACTTCTTCACCCAGAGAGTGGTGAACCTGTGGAATTCTCTACCACAGAAAGTTATTGAGGCCAATTCACTAAAATATTCAAAAAGGAGTTAGATGTAGTCCTTACTACTAGGGGGATCAAGGGGTATGGCGAGAAAGCAGGAATGGGGTACTGAAGTTGCATGTTCAGCCATGAACTCATTGAATGGCGGTGCAGTCTCGAAGGGCCGAATGGCCTACTCCTGCACCTATTTTCTATGTTTCTATGTTGCTATGTTTTACCCTCTTATACCATACATTTGAATTTATCTAACTAGCTTCTGGTGAGGCACCTTATTGAAAGCCTTCTGAAAGTCTGTATATCTACTAAATTCCTTTAAAATATCTAAGTAGTAACTTCTTCAAAAAAGTTTTAAATTTGTCAATCATGACTAGCCTTTAACAATTCCCTGCTGCCTGCTCTTAATTGATCCATACATTTCAAAATGCTCCTTTATTTTATCATAAATTATGGATTCTGAGAGTTTGCCCACAAGTTAGACTAACTATAGTTGCCTAGTTTATCCCTCGCTCCCCTCTTAAACAAAGACGTTACATGAGCTGCTCTCCAGTCTCAATTATATAATACACATATGTAAAGTATTGGTCAGTGCCATCAGTGCCCAACGACTTATCCACCATGAGTTCTGCTAACTTTTTCAAAAGCGGTTCCCTTACTACAGTTATCTCTAACATTTGCTCATTCTTCTCCTGATAGGTCTTGTTAAGCTCGCCCAGCGAGTTTTCCGGATAATTGAAGGAAGCGGGTTTGATGACATCATTTGATGACACGTCATCAGCCGGTTTCCTTAAAGGGACCATGCTCAAATTTACTTTGACATTTGTGCTGTCAGTGTTCTACAGCATTGAGGTGCTGCAAACATTGACACAGAGGTCCACGGCTGCACCCAGGCTCTCCCATGACTCCTTCCATATGCTTATAGGTTCCAATGGGCAGAAGAAACCTCCCCAAGAGACCAACACCGTCTGGTTGCACATTGCACAGGAGGCCACAAGCAGGGATGTGGTCAGGAGGACCAGGCTTCAGTGGCGCAAACCTTTCAATGATCTCAGTAGATGACGAAATGTTACTGCAAAGCCACATTCAACCTCATCCTGCTGTGCTACTCATCACATCCCTATCACTCTGCCATCCCTACCCTACTCCTGCATATCCTTACTCGCACCAACTAACCTTGCACCTCCACCCATCCCTCTCTATCTACATTATCAATTCCCCATCTCACGAGCCACCCCTCGCACTCACCCTCATCCTAGTCCAATCATACAAGGGTAGTTACTTGTGTGTTTTAGCCAATGTTCATGTGAAGTTTCTGTTAATGTGCTGACAAACATTACAATCTTTATTTTCAACACTTTGCATTCTTGGACAGATTTGTGTGCAACTTTGGATGTGGCTTAGTGACTTGCAGTGAATGATGAGACTTAGCAGTACCCCGCCCCCCAGCCACCCCCCGCAATGCTGATGAGTGTGAAAGGAATGACTTGGGCATTGTCGTGATGCGTTATGTTGTTGGTGTGCGGTGATGGAAATCTGGCACATTATGTGGCAGCCATGGTGTGCAGCATCAAGTGAAGTAAATGTGGCCATGGTGAGGCTCTCCCTAGCGTCCCAGGCAACAATGAGGTTGGATGCTGATGCCCTCTATCCTGTGCAGCATCAGGTGATTGCAGAGTAGGTTGTTGTTGGTGCTGCTGGTGTACCTGGTGCTGCTGGTGTTGGGGATGATTGTGGTCAAGGTGAGAAAGTATAAAGTGCACCCATGCTGATGGAATAGATGGCAGGTGAAGTAGAGATGACAGAAGTAATCTGTCAATGGTGGGAAAGGTAATGAGGTCAGGCTGGATGGAGACATGTTTAAAGACTTGTAGCATTTTGAATCTGTAGTGAACATGCAGTTTAGAGAAGCTAGTGGTTAAGGGAACATTTCTCAATCAGCTGAGAGCTTTGACTTGACATTTGAAGCTGTCAACTCATCAGCTGATTCAATGGCTAGTGACCTCCCACCTCAGCTTCATAGACGGCATCGAGGCACAGTGGGAAACTGGTGGACGACCTGTCAAATTCAAAAAGCTGGGAAAAAAGCATTGTTAAGTGGCTGTAATCAAACCACTAATGATTTGAATTGGGTCCCCTGCCGTTGCCTGCCGGGTCTGCTCAGTGCTGGCAGACCCGACATCAGGAAATGCAGGTGTGCACGTTTTGACAGTGGGTTCACAACATGCTGACAATCATTTTTAATTTCACAACTGACCAACCACCCATCCCATCTGCTGAGCCCTGGCAAAATCGCTGTCATAGTAACAAGAGGAGGCCATTCAGCTTCTTGAGTCGGTGCTGTCATATCTGTAGATCATGTATACTAACTGTATAGTCACATAAGGTGTGCCACCAGAGGGCACTGCGGTGGGAGACCTGAGGGTCACCTGATAGGTGTGCAGGTCGAGGGGTGCAAACGTAAGTCGAGTAGCACCGTGCTGGCATTGCGCCAGGGCTCATCAGTGTCGGTTCAGAGACTATGTGTGCAGAGGCTGCAGCACAAAGGGCCACCTCCAGCAAATGTGCAAAAGAGCTGTGACTCACCACGTGGAAGAGGAGTCAGCAGATGTCAGTGAATCCAGCACGGATTACGAGAAGATGACTAGAGAGGCAACTCAGTCCCAGGACGAAGTGTATGGAGTCTATACCTGCACCACAGATTGTCCTCTAGTGACAATGGAAGTCAAGATAAATGCCTTCCAGTCTTCATGGAAGTGGACAAGGGGGTGAGTCAGTCAGTAATGAGCCAGGAAGCCTTTGCGAGGCTATGGAACGATCAAGCTGAATGACACAAGCTGGTCCCGGATCAGACAAAGCTGCGCACATATACCAAGGAACTGATATCAATTGTTGGATGTAAGTGTATCCCATGATGGCACGGTACACAATTTACCATTGTGGATTGTTTCAAGTGATGGGCCAACACTACTTGGAAGAAGATGGATGGGGAAGATTCATTGGAACTGGGAAGACTTCATCCCTCCAGCGATCGACGTCCGCCGTGCTCAGAGGCAGAGCAAGCCCCCACCTTTGGTTGGACGAGGCACCGGAGAGCAGATCCGCGCAGCCCCCGAGGCACAGACCACTCATCACGACTGCGTGGCAATGATCCGGCTGAGATGACCCAAACGCATCTTTCCGGTTTCAGTGGCGGGACTCAAGGGGAGAAAGATTGGATCCGAGGGCGCCTTCCCAGCTTCAGTGGCAGAATCCCTGGGAAAGAAGATCGCGGCAGTCGACATCACGGACAGGGAAAAGATAGTGTCCAAAGCACGAGGTGCAGCGCTAATGGAGCAACGGCACGTGGTTCCACGCAAGGAAGACGATTGGGGTAAAAGTAGTAAGGCCATTTTAAAGGAGGCCAGCAACCCGCCATTTTTGAATGAACTGCTTGAAATTGGTAACCAATGTAAAAGTCCAGCTGTAACAAGCAAAATGTTGTTGAGCGATGTCGCGTGCAAATTGCAATCAGCCAATGTAGCGGGCGAACACCTAACGGTCATATACAGGTCCAGCGGGGTACCCAATGATGTAGTCTGCGACCCCAGGACCAGAACGATGTATCATAAAGTGTCCCTACAGCTGACAGAAGTAGACAAGCTGTAGAGTAAACGATCCCTGGAGAGCAGAGGCACCGGTAGCGATACCCTGCCTCAGATCGGTTTAACATTGCAGGCACCCAATGACATGAACTGCCACGAGCTAGAAACAGTAAACTGCGCCTATGTCACAGTCAGCTACCATCGGCGCAGCCCACAAACCCACTCGCCAACATGGCAATGCCCAAGAGCGAAGGGTCATCCGCATCGGCTCCTCCGAACGGGATCTGGACCAGCCAGGATCCCAAACTAGAGAGTGCTCACAATGGTGCCCTCAAGGAAAGCGAGTCAGCAGTCCCCTGCGAACTGCTACACAAGACGAGGCAACCCCATCGTCGCTTAGACGAAATGCTCACTTGCTCAGTTCGCTTCCCAGGGAGCAGCAGCGACACTGTGCAAACGAAAAGGACAGGGAGGTCACAGACACATCAGCTGTCTTTGGGCCTGCCCAACACTAGGAGTAACGGCAAGAGCCCTGAGCTCCGGCAACTCGAGCAAAATGAGCTCACCTCACCCACAGACCCACTAGCATGGGACGCTGCACCACCACCAGACGATCGGATCTCATCCGGCCGTGCTGGAACTAGACTGTCCTTGTGTACCTGTACTGATATACCTGTACTGATCATGTAAATGTACCACACAAAAAGAAACGCAACTGTAATCCATCCAACAAAAGTACCAACATCTAAATGTAAAACCCATGTGATGAACTTGAATGCAACTTGCATATAACGGGCCATTAACATGATCTCTGTGTGGGGGGTGGGGGGGCGGAGAATGGAGTAGTCATGGACTCACAACTCAGAAACCACAGGGACCACCACTGGCAACAAATCTCACTATCAACCCACCCAAGCTAGAAGTGACTCTCCAATGGTCAACCAGGAAGAGCAAAGCCCAGGTCACCGTCAATATACGAGTCAATTTACATTAAAGACTTGGGGGGAAGTAATGTCATGTATGTAGACCATGTATACTAACTGTATAAACACATAAGGTGAGCCACCAGAGGGCACTGCAGTGGGAGACCTGAGGGTCACCTGATAGGTGTGCAGGGCCCAGTATAAAAGGCTGCCCACCATGCTTGTGCCTCATTCTGGAGTTACAATAAATGGAACTAAGGTCACAACAGGTCAAGTACAATACTAGACTGCGTGGAGTCATTCATATTACAGACATAACAGGTTCCATCATTCAATTCAATCATGGCTGATCTGTACCTCAACTCCATTTAACTGCCTTTTCTTCGTATCACTTGATACTGTTATCCAATAAAAATCTATTGATTTCAGTCTTGAAAATGTCAATTGTTCTAACAACCTCAGTCTTTTAGGGAGAGAGTTACAGAATTCCTCTACCCTTTGTGTGAAAAGTGTTTCCTGATTTCAGTCCTGAATGTCCTAGCTCTAATCCTAAGATTATGTGCCCATTTTCTGGATTCCCCCACCAGAGAAGATAGTTTCTCTGTATTTAACCTACTGAATATTTTCATTATTTTAAACAGCTTGGTTAGATCACCTCTCAATCTTCTAAACTCAAAGGATTCAAACCCCATTTATGCACTTTCCTCATAAAGTAACCCTTTAAGCCCCCTGAGACCCTTCAGGTGAATCTGTGATGTACCCCCTCCAAGGCCAATATATTTCTTCCGCGGTTCGGTGCCCAAACTTGAACACAGTACTCCAGAGGGATCTGAGCAAAGATCAATACATCTGAAGGTTTACTTCCTCACTTTTGTATTGCAATTACTTTGAGATAAAGGCCAACGTTCCATTAGCCTTTTAGGAACATAGAATTCCTGAAATAAGACCAAGGTCTATCTAGTTCCCATTTTGGTAGTCACATGATATGATAATGGAGTTGTTGACTAATTATAGGAATCGATCTCTATCATCATCATCATAGGTGGTCCCTTGAACGAGGATGACTTGCTTCCACGAGAGTTCACAGATGTTTCAATGAAGCACCCGATGTTCCAGTCCTGAACTCCAGTTGAGGGGGTGGAAGATGCCTGGGCGTGGATTTTTAAAATGTGTGGTGACTGTTGAACTTCAGCCACAACATGGGCTTGACACAGCTAGGCCTTTATCCAGTGGCAAGGATTAACCAGGACGACTGGAGACCTGCTCTGTTGCACGGACCTAGTACACACACATATCACAGTGTGGGCAGATCTGTGCTGTCCCTCCCTGGGTCCTCGGCTCTTCTGGGCCCCGTACCCTCATTTGCCGCACCTCCGTCACGATGTTCCAGCTCTATTTATAGCCATGACCTGTGGTGGTGTTCTCACACAGGTCGGGGCGGCCCACAATGTTCAATAAGTCTACAACAGAACTAGACATGAGGCGAGGAAAACCTCATGGGTGGAAAGCTTTGGGAACCTGTTCTTTCCAAGCATGCTACACTTCCCACATGTCATGTCTCAAATTACTCATACACTAAATCCCAAAATGTTATTGATTACTTACTGTGCACTCACTTTTAGTGATTTGTGTACCCAAATCACTTTGCTTGTCCACGGCTCCTAATCGCTCACCATTAAGAACATTTTCCTCTGTTTCTTTCTTGGATCCAAAGTAGATGATCTCACACTTCTCCATATTGAACTCTATAGTTTTGCCTACTCAATTAGTCTGTTTTGCAACCCATATACACAACTTATTGTGGCTCCTAACTTCATCTTCAAACTTGGATATACAACTCTCTATTCCTTCATCCCAGTCATTAATATATATGATGAAAAACTGAGCTAACAGTACAGATCCCAGAAAAACACTATTTGTCACATTCCACAAATCAGCGAACATTCCTTTTATCTCTACTCTATGTCTCTTATCTTCCAACCAATTACCAACCCATGTCAGAAAATTACTTCCAATTCTGTGCACTTTCATTTTTGCTAACAATCTCTTGTGCAGAACATTATCAAATGCTTTCTGGTAATCTGTCGTGTATGGAGAAAGAGTCAGACTGAATACTGTGAGCTAAAAGTAAAGTGTGACCTTAGTCTTTTATTGCAGGTCTCCAGAGTGCCTCTCCAGCCTGGGAAGCCTCCTTATATACCTCTTCTCCCAAGGGATTATGGGATCCCTTGGGACTCCAGGGGATGAGCCCTCTGGTGGCTGTACAGAGTAAATAAAAGTTCACATATATAACACCATTCTACCCCCCCCCCCCCCTGAAGTCAATAGTGTAACTATTTACAATGTGAGTCGAACTGGGGGCCTTCTTGCTCTGGCTGATTGTCTCGGTGTGAAAGCTGGTATTGTTGAATCATTTGTTGGGCCCTTGCTGGGCTGGTGTACAGCTGGCCTTGCTGGGCTGCCTGGTGTGTTGGGCCCTGCTGGGCTGCTGTGGAGGATGGGTTCTGTTTCGTGGTCAACTGTGGTGCTGGTTGCCATTGGTGTGTATGTTGGGGGATCAAAAAAGGTAGGGTCCAAGGTGGGTTGCTCAGGATAGTCCGTGAATCTGAGTTTGATTTGATCCAAGTGTTTCCGGTGAATTAGCCCATTTGAAAGTTCGACCCGAAACACCCTGCTCCCCTCTTTGGCCACCACAGTGCCGGGAAGCCACTTGGGACCTTGTCCATAATTTAATACAAATACAGGATCATTGATTTCAATCTCGCGTGACACATTTACGCTATCATGGTATGCACTTTGTTGAAGCCGTCTGCGCTCTATCTGTTCATGTAGATCAGGGTGAACTAACGAGAGCCTTGTCTTAAGTGCTCTTTTTATGAGCAGTTCAGCAGGTGGGATCCCAGTGAGTGAGTGGGGCCTCATGCGGTAGCTAAGCAGGACTCGGGATAGGCGAGTCTGCAGTGAACCTTCAGTTACCCTCTTCAAGCCTTGCTTGATGGTTTGCACTGCTCTCTCTGCCTGACCATTGGACACTGGTTTAAACGGGGCAGATGTGACATGTTTGATCCCGTTACGGGTCATAAATTCTTTGATCTCAGCACTGGTAAAGCATGGCCCGTTGTTGCTCACCAGGACATCGGGTAAGCCGTGACTGGCAAACATGGCCTGCAGGCTTTCAGTAGTGGCAGCGGACGTGCTAGCCGACATTATCTCACTTTCAATTCACTTGGAGTACGCGTCTACAAGGAACATTTTACCCAAGAACGGGCCTGCATAGTCGACGTGTACCCTAGACCACGGTTTGGAGGTCCAAGACCAGAAACTTAGCGGCGCCTCCCTGGGTATGTTGCTTAACTGCGAGCATGTATTACATCTGTGAACGCAGGATTCTAAGTCCACATGGATACCGGGCCATCATACGTGGGATCTGGCTATCGCTTTCATCATTATGATGCCTGGGTGGGTACTGTGGAGGTCATTGATGAAGGTGTCTCTGCCCTTCTTGGGGACCACTACTCAATTGCCCCACAGAAGGCTGTCTGCCTGTATAGACATTTCATCTTTGCGCCGCTGAAACGGCTTTATCTCTTCTTGCATTTCCACTGGGACACTGGACCAGCTGCCATGAAGCACACAGCTTTTGACTAGAGATAATAAGGGGTCCTGGCTTGTCCAAGTTTTGATCTGCCAGGCAGTGACGGGTGATTGCTCAATCTCAAATGCTTCCACAAGCATGGCTAGATCTGCGGGCTGCACCATTTCCATCCCCGTGATGGGCAATGGCAACCTACTGAGAGCTTCGGCGCAGTTTTCTCTGCCTAGCCTGTGGCAGATGGCGTATTTGTATGCGGACAAAGTGAGCGCCCATCTCTGGATGCGGGCCGAAGTGTTGGTATTTATCCCTTTACTCTCGGAGAACAGGGATGCAAGTGGCTTATGGTCAGTTATCAATTCGAATTTTACTCCAAACAGATAATAATGAATTTTCTTTACCCCATAGACACACGCTAATGCTTCTTTTTCAATCATGTTGTAGGCTCTCTCAGCCTTAGACAGATTTCTGGATGCATAAGCAACCGATTGCAGTTTCCCGAAATCATTAGCTTGTTGCAATACACACCCGATGTCATATGACGACGCATCACATGCTAGTACCAACATCTTACATGGATCATACAACACAAGCAATTTGTTTGAGCATAACAATTTTCTTGCTTTTACAAAAGCATTTTCTTGGTTTTTTTCCCGCAAACCCATTCGTCCCCTTTTCGCAGTAAGACATGTAGTGGTTCTAACAGTGTGCTGAGACCCGGTAAGAAATTACCAAAGTAGTTCAAGAGTCCCAGAAACAAGCGCAGCTTCATCACATTCTGTGGCCTCAGTGCATTCTCGATTGCCTCCGTCTTCGCGCTGGTGGGCCTGATGCCATCCGACACAATACTCCTTCCCAAGAACTCCACTTCAGGCACCAGGAAAACGCACTTCGAGTGTTTTAACCTGAGCCCCACGTGGTTGATTCGACTAAGAACCTCCTCCAGGTTCTGCAGGTGCTCGACTGTGTTCTGACCAGTGATCAAGATGTCATCCTGAAAGACCACGGTGTGCAGGACCGACTTCAGTAAACTTTCCATGTTTCTCTGAAATATCGCTGCCGCTGATCAGATTGCAAATGGGCATCTGTTATAAACAAAAAGATCTTTGTGCATGTTGATGCAAGTGAGGGCCTTCGATGATTCCTCCAGTTCCTGCGTCATATAGGCTGAAATCAGATCCAGCTTCATGAAGGTCTTTCTTCTCGCCAGTGTTGCAAAGTGGTCATTGGCCTTTGGTAGTGGGTAATGGTCCTGCAGGGAGAAATGATTGATAGTTACTTTGTAATCGCCACAGATTCTGACAGTGCCGTCTCCCTTGAGGACTGGGACGATAGGACTGGCCCATTCGCTGAACTCGATCGGTGAAATGATTCAGCCGGTCTAGCTCAATCTCTACCCTTTCCCTCATCATGTATGGTACTGCTCTCGCATTGTGATGGATGGGTCGCTCCCCCAGAATTAGGTGGATCTGCACTTTTGCTCCTTGGAATTTCCCGATGTCCGGTTCAAACAGCGAAGGAAATTTGTTTAAGACCTGGGCACACGAAGTGTCGTCAGCGGGCGATAGCACTCGGACGTCGTCCCAGTTCCAGCATATCTTTCCTAGCCAGCTTTTGGCGAGCAGCGTGGGACTATTGCCCGGTACCACCCAGAGTGGTAGCTTGTGCACCGCTCCATCGTAGAAGAGCTTTACGGTAGCACTGACGATTACAGGAATCAGTTCTTTAGTATAAGTTCTTAGTTTTGTGTGAACTGGAGTTAAGACTGGCCTTGAGGTCCTGTTGCACCACAATCTTTCGAAAGTCTTTTTGCCCATGATGGACTGGCTCGCGCCCGTGTTCAGATCCATTGACACCGAGAGTCCATTTAGTTCAACATTCAGCATTATCGGGGGACAATTCATGGTGAATGTGTGCACCCCATGTACCTCTGCCTCCTCTATCTGAGGCTCTGGTTCGTCGTGATCCTCCATGGATCTGTCCTCCTCTGCAACATGGTGGTTTGCAGGTTTAACAGGCTTTGCAGCTTGCCTGCACACTCGTTGGAGGTGTCCCATTGTTCCACAGCCCTTGCAAACATACTCTTTGAATCGGCATGAACGGAAACGATGATCACCCCCACAGTGCCAACAAGGTGTTAATGGCCTTGCATTCATCACCCTTGATGGTGGATTCTGAGTCATCTGCGGATGTGCAGCTGCAGGTATGTGTGACCTGCCCTGTACGTTACGATTCGAAAACAACATCACTTTGTTCACAGCACTTGTAGCAGCACTTGTGTGCTGAGAGATTTGCTTAGTGTTGGCAATGAACGCCTGGGCTACCGCTATGGCCTTACAGAAGTTTGGGGTCTCTACTGTCAAAAGTTTGTGAAGTATGGTTTCGTGGCCAAATCCAAGGACAAAAAAGTCTCTGAGCATGTGCTCCAAATGTCCTTAAAGTCATAATGTCCTGCAAGGCGTCTTAGTTCAGTGACATAACTCGCCATTTCCTGGCCGTCAGACCTTTTGTAGGTGTAGAATCAGTACCTCGCCACCAGAACGCTTTCCTTCGGGTTCAAATGCTCTCGGATCAGTGTGCACAAATCTTCGTACGATTTCTCCGTGGGTTTCGTAGGACTGAGCAGTTTCTTCATGAAGCCATACGTTGATGCCCCACAGACGGTGAGGAGGATCGCCCTTCGTTTAGCAGCGCTCTCTTCCCCATCTAGCTCATTGGCCACGAAGTATTGGTCGAGTCGGGCCACAAAAGTTGCCCAATCATCTCCCTCCGAGAATTTCTCCAGGATGCCTACTGTCCTCTGCATCTTTGAGTTCGCTATCTGTATCTCATCGCCAGTTGTTGTGTATGGAGAAAGAGTCAGACGGAACACTGTGAGCTCAAAGTAAAGTGTGACCTTAGTCTTTTATTGCAGGTCTTCAGATTGCCTCTCTAACCTGTGAAGCTTCCTTAAATACCTGTGCTCCCAAGGGATTATGAGATCCATTGGGACTCCAAGGGATGAGTCCTCTGGTGGCTGTACAGAGTAAATACAAGTCCACATATATAACAGACATCCATATAGACAATACCAATAGACACTCCCCTATCCACCATGTTAGTGATCGCCTCAAAAAATTCAACAAGTTTAGTCAGACATGACATACCCATCAAAAATCCATGCCCACTCTCTTTAATCAGCTCATACATGTCCAAGCGCTGAGTCACTCTGTCTCTGATAATAGTTTCCAATAATTTCCAATAGTTAGCTGGTTCCTCTCCCTCTCGTCTTGAATAATGGACTGATATTTGCAATGTTAAAATCCAAAGGCACAATTCCTGAATCTAGCGAGCTTTGCAAAATTGTGATGAATTTATCTGCAATTTTCTCAGCTTTTCTCACACTCTGGAGTGGAAAACATCAGGTCCTGCAGATTTGTCTACCTTAAGTCTCAATATTTTCACCATTAGCATTTTTAACTTATATTAAATCCATTAATTTCCTCTGCTTGATTTATTTTTAAGTTCCCTTATACCATTAGTATTTTATTCTTCGGGAGAAGTGTGAGGTAATGCATTTGGGGAGGGCTAACAAGGAAAGGGAATACACAATAAATGGTAGGACACTGAGAAGTGTAGAGGAACAAAGGGACCTTGGAGTGCATGTCCACAGATCCCTGAAGGTAGCAGGCCAGGTAGATAAGGTGGTTAAGAAGGCATACCGAATACTTGCCTTTATTAGCCGAGGCATAGAATACAAGAGCAGGGAGGTTATGCTTGAACTGTATAAAACACTAGTTAGGCCACAGCTAGAGTACTGCGTGCTGTTCACCACATTATAGGAAAGTTGCGATTGCACTAGAGAGGGTATAGAGGAGATTTACGAAGACATTGCCTGGGCTGGAGAATTTTAGCTATGAGGAAAGATTGGATAGGCTGGGTTTGTTTTCTTTGGAACAGAGGAGTCTGAGGGGAGACCTTATTGAGGTGTATAAAATTATGCGGAGCCTAGATAGAGTGGATAGGAAGGACCTATTTCCCTTAGCAGATAGGGGGTCAACAACCAGGGAGCATAAATTTAAAGTCGGTTAAAGCAGGTTTAGAAGGGATATCAGGGGAAATGAGCTTTCTAACAATTTTATTAATCCTACTCTCCCTCTCAAATCTTGAAACTAGATTTTCCTCACCCCCATTAGTTTAAATCCTCCAGTTCTATTTATCTGTTTCACAATGACACTATTGGTGCTGTTTTGGCTCAGATGAATTTGATGATAGTCTTTCTCTTTTGTAAATCACTCGAAGGCTCTAAGAAAGTGCACCAAGACCAGCCCTACAGCTATACGATGACCTTCTTTCTCTCCTTAACCTCTCCAGTGTATAACACAGGAAGCAATCTGGAGATTACCACCCTTGGGATCTTTTATTTCAATCTAGTGCTGAGCTATTTAAAGGTCCTTTGCAATACCTCAAACATACTTCTATCCATGTGATTGTTTCCATAACTTTTGCTTGCTCACCTTCCCTTCCCAAGAGTTTTCCACCTGCTTGCTGATCTCCTTTCCCTTAGCACCAGTGAGGCAACATACCACTCCTTGGCATGACTGCAAAATAAAGCTATTCATCTGACTATGGAATGTCCCAATAGTGCCACACTCATTCGTACCATATTCATTGAATCTATCTCCCTCTCACCCTCTGGGTACTCCTTTGCTCCATAGAGCCACAAAGTTGCTCAACACCAACCTCCTCTGACTCATGTGCCACTTTCCACCTCAGACTTGCTAAATATTAGAGGGGAATTGCTTAGTGCCCCCTTTGGGTTGGTAATAACCGTGAGGTGGGAGTTCCTTCACCAGGCACGGAAGTCCTGCCCGGTGACCTATACTCGGGTTACCGCCCCCGGGCCCCAAAATATCGCACTCCACTAGCTCTGTGGGGCGCGAGCAGGGCGGAAGGACTCTGTGAGGGGTGCAGTACTATGCGGTGGGACACATAGCGCTGCCCTGTGGACAGGGCCACATTAAAGGAGTCCCTTCATTAAAGGGGTGGGCCAAGCTGTCGAATCTGTGGGGGAGAAACGGGTCCCTACATTGACCAGCAGGGCGTGGGGTGCCATGGCATCAGCCTGGCACACAAGCGGAGTGCCAGGCTGCAAGATCGCAGCACAGACCCCACGATCCAACATGAAGGAGGTCACTTTTTATTTTACAAATCACCACCTCCGCTTTAAACTTCACCCTGCGAACGGCCTGCAGCATGGTACACACCCTCTGAAACTGTCGCTGGCATCGCCCGCTGGAACTTCAGAGGGCACTAGCAAATTTGCGCTCTGGGGCGAAAACTGGTTGCTGTGCTCGGTGATGATGTCATCATCGACAGCGCAGCAGAGCAGGGCACTACTGGTCACCACCGCTAAACTCCTGTGGAATTTTTCAGAAGTTATTAGCGGCACCGCATCTGGGCAAAAAGTCGTTTGCACCCTGTTAGCGCTCCCCGGGTGCACTAATGGGAGACGCAAACACCCCGAATTTCTCGCCCTAGGTTTTATATACAGTTCCAGTAATTTAGGGGTTCTCTATCTCTGAGTTCTGTCTCTCTCTGTTGCCATTGTGGAAGGTCACCCACTTCTCTCTTTCTATATGGTACTATTTTGGAGAAGAACAGAGGAATTATCCCCGGTGTCCTGCCCAATATTGATCCCTTAATCAACATAACATAAAAAAATTATCTGGTCATTATCACATTGTTGTTTGCTCTGAGCTATTGGCTGCCATGTTTCCTAAAATACAACAGTTCAAAAGTACTTAATTGGCTGTAAAGTGCTTTGGGACATCCTGAGGTCATGAAAGGCACTGTATAAATGCAAATCTTTCTTTTTATACTATGTAGCATTGTGGGCGACCTCAGTCTGGAGAGTACAGTTCAAAAATCCCTCATCCCCTCTGATGTAACCAAGTACAGCCAATTGCCCCTTCAGCACAGGATCCCCGAGGATTCAATAGATAGGAAGATAGATAGGAAAATAGGAAAATAGATAAGAAGTTGGATAAGAAGATAGGTAGAAAAATAGATAAGATAGATATGAACATACATGGAAGATAGATAGGAAGATAGATAGGAGGATAAATAGGAAGATAGATATGAAGATAAGAAAATAGATACGAAGATATGAAGATAAATAGTAAGATAGATAGGAAGAGAGATACAAAGATAAGGTGATACAAAGGAAGATAGATAAAGGATAGATGTGAAGACATGAAGTTAGATAGGAACAGAGATAGGAATATAGTTAGAACAATAGATAGGAAGATGGATAGGAAGATAGATACAAACATAAGAAATAGATACGAAGATATGAAGTTTGATAGGAACAAAGATAGTACAAAGATACAAAGATAGCTAGGAAGATATAGAGGAAGATAGATACGAAGATAAAAAGATAGATAGTTAGGAAGTTAGATAGGAAACTAGATACGAAGATAAGATGCTAGAAAGGAAGATAGATTAGAAGTGTAGTGTATGGAGAAAGAGTCAGACTGAACACTGTGAGCTCAAAGTAAAGTGTGACCTTAGTCTTTTATTGCAGGTCTCCAGAGTGCCTCTCCAACCTGTGAAGCCTTCATAAATACCTGTGCTCCCAAGGGATTATGGGATCCCTTGGGACTCCAGGGGATGAGCCCTCTGGTGGCTGTACAGAGTAAATACAAGTATACATATAGAACAAGAAGATAGATCGGATGATAGATAGGAAGATACAAAGACTGGTGGGAAGATAGGTAGGAAGATAGATACGAAGATAGATATGAAGATCAAAAGATAGTTATGAAGATAGATAGGTAGATAAGGGGATAAAAATGAAGATAAGAAGACATAGGAATATAGAAAGGAACATAGATAGGAAGATACAGAAAAAGATAGATATGAAGATACAAAAATAGATAGGAAGGTAGATATAATATAATTAGGAAGATAGACAGAACGATAGATACAAAGATAGATAGGAAGATCGATATGGATAAGAAGATAGATAGGAACAGAGATAGGAATATAGTTAGGAAGATAGGACAATAAATACGAAGATAAAAAGATAGTTAGGAAGATCGATAGGAAGATAGATATATAGGAAGATACATGGGAAAATAGATCTGAAGATAAGATAGATAGGAAGATAGATAAGATGGTAAGATGATAGAATGGAAGATATATAAGAAGATAGAAATGAAGATAAGAAGATATGTAGGAAGATAGATAGGAAAATAGACACAAAGATAAGAAGACAGATACAAAGATAGGAAGATAAAGAGATAGATAGGAAGATAAGATAGATAAAATGATAAGAAGATAGATAAGAAAATGGAGTGGAAGATATATAAGATAGATACGAAAATGAAAAGACATATAGCTATATAGATATGTAGATAGGAACAGAGAGCGGAAAATAGTTAGGAAGATAGATAAGAAGATAGGTGGAAGACAGATAAGTATATAGATAGGAAAATAGTTTTCAAGGGTAGAAGCTCCTTTTTGCTCTGCTCAACTGTTTCTGTGGTAATCCAGGGCCATCTTTTGCCCTTTTTCCCCAAATCTCCTTTCTTACACTGCTTAAGTTACCCTACCTCTGATAGTGACGGCATTTCAGCCCAAACTACAAGTTCATCCTGCAAGTTTTAAGCTACAAGCTCAAAGTTCAAAGCCTGCAGAGCCAACTGCCCATCACCTGACATGCCTTTGTTCTTTGTCTCACTGAGCTTTACAGCGGCTGGATCTCTGAAGAAACTTGATTGCCTTCATTCGCAAACAAGACTTTGTTGCTCAACGGACGATACTGTTTGACTCATCGGCTGTGGCTTTGCTCTGCTTTCAGTTGCCTCAAGCCTTTGCTCTCAATTCTTTTGTCAAATTGGTTTCCAATCTCCCGAACATCACTAGACTACGTTCCTGCTTTGAACTACATTGGGTTACACCACTACGTTTCGGCACTGGACTATACCGTAAGACTACCTGCTGTTTCTCCATCTCTGCTGCAAAGTTAGTGTAAAGTCCTGTCCCCTCAGTACAGATTCACACGAGGCATGTAGTGAAGTCATGGTCACTCTGGACCTGCACCTTTATTTCACAGCTCTGGAATGCTGCACTTGCCTGAGACCTGTCCTGATATACCTGTCTCTTGCAAGTGCACCCCTGGTGGTAAGGTATGCTGGTGGTTACAGGTCATATCTTATTACAGTCATGTATAGCATGTTAGGATACAGTTATATATAATAATGTAAGATACATGACATCACCCTCCCCCAAGGTCGTATTGTCTTTATAGGTTCAGTCTCAGGTGGTCTACGCTCTCGCGTGAAGCGTCTGAGTTGTGGTTCAGTTGTTTGCCTTGGTGTCTGTTTTTCTTTGGGTGTGGATGCTGGTATCTCGCCTGGGCTGTCTGTTTCGATTGGTGTGATTGTTGTTGACTCGCCTGGGCTGTCTGTTGGGATTGCCCTTTCCTCAGGTTGTTCCCTCTGTCTGTCCACCAGGTGTGGTGCGAGTTCCACATTGTAGTCTGCCTCTGGTTCCGCAGTGTTGTTGGTAAATCTGCTTTTGACTTGGTCTACATGCCTCCGGCAGGTTTTGCCATTGACCATTTGTACTACCAGTAGCCTGTTTCCTTCCTTGCCCGTTACTGTCCCTGCAAGCCATTTGGCACCCCTGCCATAGTTTAGTACAAACACTTTGTCCCCTATCTCATTCCATCTCCCCCTCGAATTTCTGTCATGGTACTCAGTCAGCTTACGGCGCTTTGCCTCAACGATTTCGTGCATGTCTGGGAGGATTAATGAGACCCTTGTTTTTAAAGTCCTTTTCATCAACAGTTGCGCGGGGGGATCCCAGTCAATGAGTGCGGACGAGATCTGTATGCCAGCAGCAGTGACGACAGGCGATGGGACCTTGGATTTTAAGCATGCCTTGTTTAATGATTTGCACTGCTCTCTCAGCCTGGCCATTGGAGGCCGGCTTGAATGGTGCCGTCTTGACGTGATTTATGCCGTGGTCAATTATAAAGTCTTGGAATTCTGCGCTGGTGAAGCATGGACCATTGTCACTGACCAATATGTCAGGGATTCCTTGCGTTGCATACATGGTTGCGAGGCTCTCCACAGTGGTGGAGGTTGTGCTCGAGTTTAAAATGGTGCATTCGATCCACTTTGAAAATGCATCTACAACTACGAGGAACATTTTGCCCATGAATTGGCCCGCATAGTCTACATGTACCCGCGACCACGGTTTGGTAGGCCAGGGCCAGGGGCTCAGTGGAGCCTCCCTGGCATTGCTGAGTTGGGCACAAATGGTGCACCTTCAGAAGCAGAGCTCCAAGTCTGCGTCAATACCAGGCCACCAGACGTGGGATCTGGCTAGTGCCTTCATGAGAACGATCCCTGGGTGCTCGTGGTGGTGCTCCCGACAAATGCCTCTCTGCCTCGTAGAGGCATGACTACTCGGCTGCCCCACATCAGTCTGCTTTTAGTGATCGCTCATGCATGCACATGTGAAAGGGTTTTAATTCCTTGGGGCAAGCATCGCGAGCCTCTGCCCAGTCACCGGTTAGGACACATCTTTTTACTAAAGATAACGTGGGGTCGCTGGCCGTCCAGGCTCTGATTTGGCGAGCCATCATGGGCGAACCTGTGGACTCAAAGGCATTGATTGCCATGACTATCTCACAGTCCTGTTCGTCAGGCCCTTCCTTGGTCGCCAGGGGTAGCCTGCTGAGCGTGTCAGCACAGTTGTCTGTGCCTGGTCTGTACCTTATGGTATAGTCGTAGGACACCAGCATGAGTGCCCACCATTGAATTCGCGCCGAAGCATTGCCGTTTATTGCTTTGCTCTCGGATCGGAGGGACGTGAGGGGCTTGTGGTCGGTTTCTAATGCGAACTTGGCCCCGAAAAGGTATTGGTGCATCTTTTTGACACCATACACGCACGCGAGCGCCTCCTTCTCTACCATTCCGTACCCACACTCCGCTCGCGAAAGTGACCTGGAGGCATAAGCTATGGGTTGTAATTTGCCCCCAATATTGACATGTTGCAAAACGCACCCGACCCCATACGCTGACGCATCGCATGTGAGAACTAGCTTTTTACCTGGGTCAAAGAAAGTCAAAACACTGTTTGAACATAGAAGGTTGCGTGCCTTATTGAAGGCGCGTTCCTGGGCGTCCCCCGAAACCAATCGCATTCCTTCCTGAGTAGCACGTGGAGAGGCTCCAGCAGCGTGCTTAAGTTCTGCATAAAGTTCCCAAAGTAATTGAGTAGCCCGAGAAAGGAGTGCAGTTCTGAGACATTCCGGGGCCTGGGTGCCAGGCGAATTGCTTCTGTTTTGGATTCTTTGGGCGGATTCCATCAGCGGCAATTCTTCTGCCCAAAAATTCTACCTCAGGTGCGAGAAACAGGCACTTGGATTTCTTGACTCGTAGGCCTACCCGATCCAACCGCTTTAGTACTTCCTCCAAATTACGGAGATGGGAGTCGGTGTCCCTGCCCGTAATAAGTATGTCGTCTTGAAATACAACCGTCCCCGGGATGGACTTGAGCAGACTCTCCATGTTGCGCTGGAATATGGCAGCTGCCGACCTGATGCCGAATGGGCATCGGTTGTACATAAAGAGGCCTCGATGTGTGTTGATGGTGGTGAGTAGCTTGGATTCCTCAGTCAATTCTTGCGTCAAATACGCAGATGTGAGGTCTAATTTTGAGAAAAGTTTACTTCCAGCAAATGTGGCAAATAAGTCCTCCGCTCTGGGCAGCGGGTACTGGTCCTGTAGGGAGACTCTGTTTATGGTAGATTTGTAGTCCCCACAGATTCATACGGATCTATCAGGCTTCATGACTGGGATGATGGGACTTGCCCAGTCGCTAAATTCCACAGGTGATATAATGCCTTCCCGCAAAAGCCTGTCGAGTTCGTGTTCAATCTTTTCCCTCATCACATAGGGTATAGCTCTGGCCTTGTGATGGACCGGTCTAGCATCCTGTGTGATGTAGATTTTGACTTTGGCCCCTTTGAAAGTGCCCACACCTGGCTGAAAGAGATGTTCAAATCGCTTTCTAACTGTTGAGCAGGTGGTCCATTCCTCTAATGACATGGCATGGACATCATCCCATTTCCAGTTTAATTTTGCCAGTCAGCTTCTCCCCAGCCGTGCTGGGGGGTCTCCGGGGACAATCCACAGGGGAAGTCGATTCACTGTCCCTTTGTGTGTGACAGAGAGCATGGCGCTGCCGAGGACTGGTACGATTTCTTTGGTATCGGTCCTTAGTTTGGTGTCGACCCTTGTGAGTTTTGGTCTGTCTCTTTTATGCGGCCACAGTTGTTCAAATTGTTGAGCGCCCATGAGAGATTGACTCGATCCTGTATCCAGCTCCATGTTGACAAATATCCTGTTGAGTAGAACTCTCATCATTATAGGAGGCGTCCTGTTGTAGGAGCAGCGGCCATTGATCGTGTTGACCCGCTGTATATCGGTGTCCCGGGTACTGTCCCCACCATCTTCTGGTCCGCTTTCCGACCCATCCGATTCGTATACCAGCCGAGCTGCCGTTTTTTTGCACATGCAGGCCAAATGCCCTGTATATTCACAATTTCTGCAAACAGCCTGCTGAAATCAACATCCCCTTGACGAGTGCCCACCCCCACACCTCCAGCATAGACCTGTTCCATTGTTCAAAGTGTTTCCAAAGAATGAGCTGCATCTGGCTGATCTCTCTTGAGCTTCTCTCAGTTTGTAGTTGATTGCTCGCATTGTGGATTGATAAGGTGTGAACGGCCGTTCCTGTGGCCCTTGATGGCTTCTGCCTGCTGTCGAGAGCCTGTTCTTCCGGTTTGTCTGTGTGTGAAGGTAGCAGCTTGTTTAGTGCTGTGAACTTCTTGTTCCGATATTTTGTTAGTTGTCGTACCTGCATTGTAAATCAACCTCGTTTCTTCTTCCCCTATCAAGAATGTCTGTGCAACCAGTGCTGCTGCCTCTAAGGTCAGGTTCTTGGTCTCTGAGCTTTCAGAATATGCCTGCGTGGCCTATTCCTTCAATGAAAAAGTCTCTCAGCATTTCTCTCCTCAGTTCATCGGAGAACTCACATAAACTAACCAACCTCCGAAGTTCCGCCACGAAGTCGGGTATGCTCTGGCCCACACAACGTCTGTAGTTGTAGAACCTGTGTCTGGCCATGTATAGGCTGCTCGCTGGCTTCAGGTGGTCTCTTACCAGTGTGCTCAATTCTTCAAACGACTTGCTTGCTGGTTTCTCGGGTGCCAACAGATCCTTCATTAAAGCATATGTTTTCTAGCCACAGCTGGTCAAGAGATGGGCTCTTCTCTTGTCTGCCTTATCGTCGCCTAACCAGTCTTTGGTTACAAAGCTTTGCTGTAGCCTTTCTATAAAGTCCTCCCAATTGTCTCCCGCATTGTACTTTTCTTCTGATCCATTGTTCGCCATTCTGTGGATTCTGTAATCCCGTAACTCGTCGCCACTGTAAACTCCTGTCCCCTCAGTACAGATTCACACGAGGCATGTAGTGAAGTCAAGGTCACTCTGGACCTGCACCTTTATTTCACAGCTCTGGAATGCTGCACTTGCCTGAGACCTGTCCTTATATACCTGTCTCTTGCATGTGCACCCCTGGTGGTAAGGTATGCTGGTGGTTCCAGGTCATATCTTATTACAGTCATGTATAGCATGTTAGGATACAGTTATATATAATAATGTAAGATACATGACAGTTAGTTTTCCTTTTAACTACGGCTGTGTCTCTGCTGAACTGGTTCTACTGGTTTTTCAGCTCTGCTGGCTCATACTAGCAGCTGCTGGTTCACTCACCCCACCGGTTTTCAACTTTGCTGGTCGATGGCTGCTGGTGCGATCTACAAACTTGCATCAACTTCGCCATCATCTTTCTGCACCGCTCCCAACTCTTCCTCCGATAGCACATCCCGAACTCTCTATACTTCAAATAGCTTCTGGACTTCACTTGCCTGCTTCGGATAGCGGTTCGTCGATGCTCCTCTTGATGTCGGCTTTGTCCTTCCATGGGACCTCTGACTTTGACCCTGGTCGCCCTTCTATTGCTTCTCGCGAACTCCAACATTTAAACAGGCCTGTGTAACCTTAACTTTTCCCATGCCGGTTCACGTGCGCACTTTGACTGCCAATCCGGATCTGATTCAATACCTTTCCACTTTCCTCCCCTCTTTGCTTTCCTCTTTATCCCTCCCTGACCATTCTCTCCTGTCATCATGCCTCCATTCATCTCTCCTCTCTCGGATACTCTGCCCTATCAAATCCCTACCCCAATCCTTCACTACTCTTCGACCTTCCTACTCTCCTGCTCCATTTCCAGGCTTGACTTCCGACTGGATAAGCATACAGCTTCCCTCTCTGCCTCTGTTTTCATCCTATGAAACATAGAAACATAGAAAATAGGTGCAGGAGTAGGCCATACAGACCTTCGCGCCTGCACCATCATTCAATATGATCATGCAACTTCAGTACCCCACTTCTGCTTTCTCTCCATACCCCCTGATCCCTTTAGCCGTAAGGGCCACATCTAACTCCTTTTGAATATATCCAATGAACTGGACTCAACAACTTTCTGTGGGAGAGAATTCCACAGGTTCACAATTCTCTGGTTGAAGAAGTTTTTCCTCATCTCAGTCCTAGATGGCTTACCCCTTATCCTTAGACTGTGACCTCTGGTTCTGGACGTCCCCAACATTGGGAACATTCTTCCTGCATCCAACCAGTCCAATCCTGTCAGAATTGTATATACTTCTATGAGATCCCTCTCATTCTTCTAAATTCCAGTGAATATAAGCCTAGTCGATCCAGTCTTTCTTCATATGTCAGTCCTGCCATCCCGGGAATCAGTGTGATGAACCTTCGCTGCACTCTCTCAATAGCAAGAACGTCCTTCCTCAGATTAAGAGACCAAAAGTGAACACAATACTCAAGGTGTAGTCTCACCAAGGCCCTGTACAACTGCAGTAAGACCTCCCTGCTCCTATACTCCAATCCTCTCGCGATGAAGGCCAACATGCCATTTGCTTTCTTTACTGCCTGCTGTACCTGCATGCCTATTTTCAATGACAGATGTACCATGACACCCAGGTCTCGTAGCACCTCATCTTTTACTAATCTGTCACCATTCAGATAATCATCTGCCTTCCTGTTTTTGCCACCAAAGTGGATAACCTCATATTTGCCCACTCACCTAACCTGTCCAATTCACCCTGCAGCCTCTTAGCAGCCTCCTCACAGCTCACACTGCCACCCAGTTTAATGTCATCTGCAAACTTAGAGATATTACTCTCAATTCCTTCGTCTAAATCATTAATATGTATTGTAAATAGCTGGGGTCCCAGCACTGAACCTTGCGGTACCCCACTAGTCACTGCCTGCCATTCTGAAAAGGACCCGTTTATCTCACTCTTTGCTTCCTGCCTGCCAACCAGTTCTCTATCCACGTCAATACATTACCCCCAATACCATGTGCCTTAATTTTGCACACTAATCTCTTGTGTGGGACCTTGTCAAAAGCCTTTTGAAAGTCCAAATACACCACATCCACTGGTTCTCCCTTATCCACTCTACTCGTTACATCCTCAAAAAATTCTAGAAGATTTGTCAAGCATGATTTCCCTTTGAAATCATGTTTGAAATCCATGCTGACTTGGACCGATCCTGTCACTGCTTTACAAATGCACTGCTATTACATCTTTAATAATTGATTCCAGCATTTTCTCCACTACCGATGTCAGGCTAACTGATCTATAATTCCCTGTTTTCTCTCTCCCTTCTTTTTTAAAAAGTGGGGTTACATTAGCTACTCTCCAATCCATCGAGGCACTCGTCACTGCCTCCTTACGAGCAGCAACCCCAACTGTCTCATCCTACTCTCAACGACCTTCTCACCCAGCGCACTGACTGGGCGCTACTCTTGCCAATCTCCTCGCCATCCAACTCACCCTCCCTCCCCCAGGGCTGACCTGTGGACGCTGGCAGTGGGACAGCCATCATCAACCCTCTCCGCAATCCCGCCAGAATGTCCGTTCGCTTGCGAACAAAGTCCTTAACATGCATAAGTTTATCGTGGATGATAGCATCAACATCATGGCCCTGATGGAAACTTGGCTGAGGGGTAATGACACCTTACCCGAGGGGTAATGACACCTTACCCTTAAATGAAGCCTCCCCACCACTTGCCCCGCTCAGACCGCCATAGTGGCGCTCTGGCTCTCATCAGCAAATCACACCTTGGTCTTCCCCCTACTCCTCCGGCACTTGCTCCCCCTTTGAGCATCTCCTCTTATTCCAGCCCTCTTGCCTCTCATTTAACATTCTCATTGTCTACTGCACCCCCAAGCCCCATACACATTTAAATACCGATATTTCTTCACTACTTTCCTCCCTCAGCCGCTGTACCAAACGACTTCTCATCCTCGATGATTTCAACCTCCATCTTAATTCATCATGCTCTCGCTCCTCTGAGTTCACTAGCCTCCTATCCTCCCTTAATCTCTCCCACCATGTAAACTCCCCTACCCTATTCACGGCCACCCCCTCGACCTCATCATCTTTCGCGGCCTTGCTACTCAGTTGCAGATAAGGCAATCTTGTTGTGTGAGGCCCCTTGGGGAAGAGTGACCATAACATGGTAGAATTCTTTATTAAGATGGAGAGTGACACAGTTAATTTAGAAATTAAGGTCCTGAACTTAAGGAAAGGTAACTTCGACGCTTGGAGACGTGAATTGGCTCGAATAGACTGGCCAAATAATACTTAAAGGGTTGATGGTGGATAGGCAATGGCAAACATTTAAAGATCACATGGATGAACTTCAGCAATTGTACATCACTGTCTGGAGTAAAAATAAAACGGGGGAGGTGGCTCTAATGTGGCTAACAAGGGAAATTAAGAATGGTGTTAAATCCAAGGAAGAGGCATATAAATTGGCCAGAAAAAGCAGCAAACCTGAGCACTGGGAGAAATTTAGAATTCAGCAGAGGAGACAAAAGATTTAATTAAGAGGGGGAAAATAGAGTATGAGAAGAAGCTTGCCAGGAACATAAAAACTGACTGCAAAAGCTTCTATAGATATGTGAAGAGAAAAAGATTAGTGAAGACAAACGTAGGTCCCTTGCAGTCTGATTCAGGTGAATTTATAATGGGGAACACAGAAATGGCAGACCAATTGAACAAATACTTTGGTTCTGTCTTCACGAAGGAAGACACAAATAACCTTCCGGAAGTTCTAGGGGACCGAGGGTCTAGTGAGAAGGAGGAACTGAAGGATATCCTTATTAGGTGGGAAATTGTGTTAGGGAAATTGATGGGCTTGAAGGCCAATAAATCCCTGGGGCCTGATAGTCTGCATCCCAGTGTACTTAGGGAAGTGGCCCTAGAAATAGTGGATGCATTGATGATCATTTTCCAACAGTCTATTGACTCTGGATCAGTTCCTATGGACTGGAAGGTAGCTAATGTAACACCACTTTTTAAAAAGGGAGGGAGAGAGAAAGCAGATAATTATAGATCGGTTAGCCTGACATCAGTGGTGAGGAAAATGTTGGAATCAATTATTAAGGATGAAATAGCAGCGCATTTGGAAAGCAGTGACAGGATCGATCCAAGTCAGCATGGATTTATGAAGCGGAAATCATGCTTGACAAATCTTCTGGAATTTTTTGAGGATGTAACGAGTAGAGTGGACAAGGGAGAACCAGTGGATGTGGCATATTTGGACTTTCAAAAGGCTTTTGACAAGGTCCCACACCAGAGATTGGTGTGCAAAATCAAAGCACATGGTATTGGGAGTAATATACTGATGTGGATAGAGAACTGGTTGGCAGACAGGAAGCAGAGAGTCGGGATAAATGGGTCCTTTTCAGAATGTCAGGCAGTGACTAGTGGAGTGCCGCAGGGTTCAGTGCTGGGACCCCAGCTCTTTACAATATACATCAATGATTTAGATGAAGGAATTGAGTGTAATATCTCCAAATTTGCAGATGACACTAAACTGGGTGGCAGTGTGAGCTGTGAGGGGATGCTCGCAGGCTGCAGGTTGACTTGGGCAGGTTAGGTGAGTGGGCAAATGCATGGCAGATGCAGTATAATGTAGATAAATATGAGGTTATCCACATTGTGGGCAAAAGCGCAAAGACAGAATATCATCTGAATGGCGGCAGATTAGGAAAAGGGGAGGTGCAATGAGACCTGGGTGTCATGGTTCATCAGTCATTGAAAGTTGGCATACAGGTACAGCAGGCGGTGAAGAAGGCAAATGGTATGTTGGCCTTCATAGCTAGGGGATTTGAGTACTGGAGCAGGGAGGTCTTACTGCAGTTGTACAGAGTGTTGGTGAGGCCTCACCTGGAATATTGTGTTCAGTTTTGGTCTCCTAATCTGAGGAAGGACATTCTTGCTATTGAGGGAGTGCAGCGAAGGTTCACCAGACTGGTTCCCGGGATGGCTGGACTGACATATGAGGATCATATGAGGATCAACTGGATTTTTATACATTGGAGTTTAGAAGGATGAGAGAGGATCTCATAGAAACATATAAGATTCTGACGGGACGGGACAGGTTAGATGCGGGTAGAATGTTCCCAATGTTGGGAAAGTCCAGAACCAGGGGACACAGTCTTAGGATAAGGGGTCGGCCATTTAGGACTGAGATGAGGAGAAACTTCTTCACTCAGAGAGTTGTTAACCTGTGGAATTCCCTGCCGCACAGAGTTGTTGATGCCAGTTCATTGGATATATTCAAGAGTGAGTTTAATATGGCCCTTACAGCTAAGGGGATTAAGGGTTATGGAGAGAAATCAGGAAAGGGGTACTGAGGGAATGATCAGCCATGATCTTATTGAATGGTGGTGCAGGCTCGAAGGACTGAGTGGCCTCTCCTGCACCTGTTTTCTATGTTTCTATGTTTCTATGTTTCTATGTTTTTATCTCTGACCAATTCCTCGTATCGCTCTCCACTAGCATCCCCTTCCACTGTCCCCCAACCTACCTCCTTCTGTGTCCACCCCTGGAAAAAACTCTCTCCCGACTCTCTTACAACTGCACTTATGAACACCCAATGGTCCAGCCTTTGTCCCTCCATTCACTATGATATTTCTGCAACTACCAATCTGCACAATCACACCCTCACCACCACCTTTGATGCCCTAATCCCTGGTAAAACAATTACTCTCTCTCTCACCCTGGCCGTTAGCCCTGGTACAGCTCTAATTTTAGCACCCTGAAGTCCAAAGGACGCAGACTTGAACGGATTTGACAGACAACTTGTTTAGCCATTCACCACCAATTCTGGCTGGAACACATAAAACATTATCGGGTCCTGCTCTCGTCTGCCAAAATTGCACACTATTCCAGAATCATTCTGGAATGTAAAGCTATACCCTGGCTTCTATTTTCCACTGCTAACTGCTCCCCAGTCTCCACCCTCACCTCCGACAATAAGTGTGAGGATCTTATGGACTTCTTTGTCACTAATATTGAGAATATCCATTCGGCTGCCTCTGCTCCTACCCTTCCTCCCCCTAGCCCACTGGGCCAAACTTCCTCTAATGATCCCCCCTGCCCTAGCCCTGAACTCACACGTTTCTCCAGTTTCTCTCCGATCTCCCCTCATGACCTCTCTGAGCTCATTCTGTCCATGAGACCCATTTCCTGCTCCTTTGATCCTATTCCCACCAAACTGCTGACCAGCTAACTTTCTTTTCTGGCTCCCATGTTAGCTGACATTGTTAACAGTTCTCTCTCCTCAGGTATTGTCTCCCTTTCCCTCAAATCTGCCGTCATTACCCCTCTCCTCAAAAAACAGCCCTTGATCCCTCTGTCCTTGCAAACAACCGTTCTTTCCTCTCCAAAGTCCTTGAACATGCAGTTGCCTCCTAAATCTGTGCCCATCTTTCCTGCTACTCCATGTTTGAATCCCTCCAAACCGGTTTCCGCGCCTGCCACAGTACCGAAACGGCTCTCATCAAAGTCACAAATGACATTCTTTGTGATGTGACAAAGGCAACTATCCCTCCTCGTCCTTCTTGACTTGACTGCAGCTTTTGACCCGGTTGATCTATTTCTCCATCACCTCTCCACCGCCGTATGCAGGGTGATACTGCACTCGCCAGATTCCATTCTTACCTTTTTAATCGTAGCCAGAGAATCACCTTCAACGGCTTCTCTTCCTGCCCCCACATTCACAACCTGCTTAACCTTTCTTCATATGACAACCTCTTTTCATCTCAGGAATCAACCTCGTGAACCTTCTCTGGACTGCCTCCAATACAAGTATATCCTTCCTTAAATAAGACGACCAAAACTGTGCGCAGTACTCCAGGTGTGGTCTTACCAATGCCTTGTACAGTTGGAGCAGGACATGTACCTGCATGTTAACTTTCGATGATTCGTGTACAAGGACACCCAGCTCCCTCTGGACACCAAAACTTCCCAATCTCTCGCCATTTAAAAAATACTCTGCTTTTCTATTTTTCCTACCAAAGTGGATAACCACATTTCTCCACAGTATGGGCCCAAGTTTTGGTCTCAGTTGCTCCTGATTTTTTGGAGCAACTGGTGTAGAACGGAGTATCTTAGAAATTCAAATTCTCGGCATTTAGTTTGCTCCAGTTCTAGTCAGTTAGAACAGTTTCACTTTGGAACAGAATTTCTTTTTCAAAAGGGGGTGTGTCCGGCCACTTACGCCTGTTTTCAAAGTTTCGGCAGTGAAAACTTACTCCAAACTAACTTAGAATGGAGTAAGTGAAGATTTTTGTACGCTCGAAAAAACCTTGTCTACACTGTAGAAAATCAGGCGTAGGTTACAAATCAGGCGTAGGGAATGGTGGGAGGGAGTGGTGTTTAAAGGGAAGTTTACAAACATTAAACACTTCAATTTTACAAAAAGAGTCATCATCAATAATAAATGATAAATACATCAATAAATCAACCAATAAATCAATCAAAAAAAATTAATAAAAAATAAATTTTTTAAAAAATCAATAAATAAAACATTTTCTACTTACTGACTGCAGCACCGGGAGTCCTTCAACAGCGTGCTGGGATGTCCCCCCCCCCCCCAGTGTGTCTCTGTCAGTGTCTCTATCTCTCTGTCTGTCTGTCTCTGTGTGTGTCTCTCACTCTCTGTCTGTCAGTGTCTGTATTTCTGACAGCGAGGGGTGGAGGGGGGGAGGATGGGGAGGAGGGGTAGAGGGGTGGTGGAGTGGGGGAGAGGGGGTGTAGTGAGGGAGAGGGGGTGTAGTGAGGGAGAGGGAGGGGGGAGGGGGGTGAGAAGGGAGGGAAGGGAGGGGGGTGAGAAGGGAGGGAGAGGAGAGGGGGTGAGAAGGGAGGGAGGGGAGGTGGGTGAGAAGGGAGGGAGGGGAGGGGAGGGGGAGGAGAGATAGGAGGAGGGATGGGAGGGGGGAGAGAAGGAAGGGAGGAGGGGGAGAGAAGGGAGGGGGGAGAGAAGGGGGGTGAGAGAAGGGAGGGAGGGGAGGGGGGGTGAAGGGGGGGTGAGAGAAGGGAGGGAGGGGAGGGGAGGGGGGGGTGAGTGAAGGGAGGGAGGGAGGGGAGGGGGGAAGAGAAGGGAGGGAGGGGAAGGGGGGAGAGAAGGGGAGGAGAGAGAGAGAAGGGAGAGAGAGAGAGAGAGAGAAAGAAAGGAGAGGGAGGCTGAACGGGCTTGGCCTGGCCGGGCCCAAGACTTCGAGCTTAGACTTACCGAATTGACAGGTAGGTGGCGTTGGGTCCGGGGTCCGGGGGGGTCGGGAGCGCGGATCGGGGGGAGCGCGGGTTGGGGCGGAAGGGAGGGGGGGGTCGGTCGGTCGGGGGGGGGGATCGGTCTGTGGAGGGGGCGGAGATCGGTCGGGAGTGGAGGTCGGGTCAGGGGTGGGGGGGGGGCGGTCCGGTGGGGGAGGAGGGCGGGGAAGCGGGAGCCGAGTCGGATCCGGTCCAGAGGAAGCAGGAGCTGGGTGTGGGAGGCAGCCTTATGCACGCAGCCCCAGTGAGGCCATTCGGCCAGGGCTAGGGGCTGCGTGCTTCTGACCCCTCCCACACAGATTTGGGTGCCTGGAGCTACTGCACATGTGCGCCCACTGTAGCGCACATGTGCAGAGGTCCCGGCACTGTTTTCAGCGCAGGGACCTGGCTCCGCCCCCTACAGCTCGTGCCGCGCTGCGCCGAGCTGCAAACGACCCGCAGGGAGCTGGAGAATCTGGAAGTTTTTTTAGGCACACTTTGTGGCGCGAAAAACGGGCGTCCAGGTCGGGGCTGCGCCGTTCTAGGCGCAGCCCGAAACCTAGGCCCTATATTCCATTTGCCATGTTCTTGCCCACTCACTTAGCCTGTCCATAACCCCCTTGAAGTCTCTTTGCATCCCCCTCACAACTTACATTCCCATCTAGCTTTGTATCATCAGCAAACATGGATACATTACATTTGGTCCCCTCATCCAAATCATTGATATAGATTGTGAATAGCTGGGGCCCATGCACAGATCCTTGTGGCACCCCACTAGTTACAGCCTGTCAACCTGAAAGTGATCTGTTTATTCCTACTCTCTGTTTTCTATCTGTTGACCAATCTGCAATCCATGTTAGTATATTACTCCCAATCCCATGAGCTCTAATTTTGTTAAATAACCTTTTCTGTGGCAACTTATCGAATGCCTTCTGAAAATCCAAATACACGACATCCACTGATTCCCCTTTATCCCACTAGTTACAACCTCAAAAAACTCCAACAGATTTGTCAAACATGATTTCCCTTTCATAAATCCGTGTTGACTCGGCCCAATCCTAATACAGTATTATTTTCTAAGTGCCCTGTACAACATCTTTAATAATAGATTCTAGCATTTTCCCGACTACTGATTTCAGGCTAACTGGTCTGTAGTTCCCGTTTTCTCTCTCACTCCTGTCTTAAATAGTGGGCTTACATTAGCTCCCTTCCAATCCGAGGGATCTGTTCTAGAATCTATGGTATTTTGGAAGATGACGACCAATGCGTCCACTATCTCTATAGCCACCTCTTTCAAAACCCTAGGATGTAGGCCATCAGGTCCAGGGGATTTATTGGCTTTCAGTCCCATTAATTTCTCCAGTACTATGTTATTACTAATACTAACTTATTTTAGTTCCTCATTCTCGCTAGACCCCTGATACTCCATTATTTCGGGAAGTTTTTCATGTCTTCTTCTGTGAAGACAGACACAAAGTATTTGTTTAACTTCCCTGCCACTTCCTTATTCTCCATTATAATTTCTCCTGTCTCAGTCTGTAGGGGATCCACATTTACTTTCGCTAATCTTTTCCTTTTTACATACCTATAGAAGCTTTTACAGTCTGTTTTTATGTCTCTCACTAGTTTACTCTGATATTCTATTTCCCTTTCTTCATCCATTTCTTGGTCTTCCTTTGCTAAATTCTAAAATCCTCCAATCCTCAGGCTTACAGCTCTTTTTGGCAACATTATAAGCCTCTTCCTTTGATCTAGTACTATCTTTAACTTCTCTTTTAGCCATGGTTGGATCACTTTTTGTGCGGGCTTTATGTGCCTTAATGTTTGTTGTAAATGATGTGTTAATTCTTTAAATGCTAGCCATTGCTTGTCTACCATCATACCTTTTAATGTAGTTTCTCAATCTACCTTAGCCAACTCTCCCCTCATACCTACGTAGTTTCCTTTGTTTAGATTTAAGATCCTAGTTTCGGATTTAACTAAATCACTTTCAAAATTAATGTAAAGTTCTATCTTATTATGGTCACTCTTCCCTAAAGGCCTCTTTACTGCAGGTTATTAATTGACCCTTTTTAATTGCACAATACTAGATCTAAAATAGATACAATCTAAGATAGATATGAAGATACAAAGATAGATAGAACTATAGTGAGGAAGTTAAGAGAATAGATAGGAAGATAGATAGGAAGATGTATTTATAGGGTTAATCACATAGGGTTAATTATGATATTCCGACATTTACAGTGTGTTTTCTGCTTCATGCCTCGTGGAATGTTGTTGATGCAGAGAGAGAGAGAGAGAGACCTTGATGCGCACACCATCTTGTTTATGGGACGATCGGCGCCTTGAGGTCTCATGCTTTGTGGAAGAACAGCTGGGGCCTTACTGATTAGGAGTTAGCCATAAGCCACATGCACCCATGTTTGTTCAATAGTATAAAGGAACGGAACTATCCAGTAGCTCTTTAAACTTCACCTTGGACCGTGATTCGCGAGCAGTGCCGGGACCCCCAAGGCTCCTGACCAGCCGTCGTTGCGGAGTTCCCGACGGGCCAAAGGCTGTGAGCTTTGTTGCATCTTATCATACTTCTCTTTTCTTCATAAACTGTATTATGTTTCTTTTCTCGCAGTAAACGGTGTTTTAACTTTACTTCATTTGTCTTGTCTCTTATTTAACATTCATCCAGATCCTGAACCTGGGTCTATTATTATCGATCCAAAACAGAAGTTCCAAAATAGGAAGTTAAATAGGAAGATAGATACAAGGATAGGTAGGAACATAGAAAAGAAGATACGAAGAGAGATAGGAAGATAGTTGACGGCACAAATTGAAACAAATGGGTATGATCTGATAGCCATTACAGAGACGCAAGATGAACAGGACTGGGAATTAAATATTCAGGGGTATTTGACAATCCGGAAGGACAGACAGAAAGGAAAGGGAGGTGGGGTAGCTCTATAGATAAAGGATGGATTCACTGCAATAGTGAGAAATGATATTGGCTCAAATGATCAGGATGTTGAAACAGTTTGGGTGGAGATAAGGAACAATAAGGGGAAACAGTCACTGATGGGTGTAGTCTATAGGCCCCCTAACAGTGGCAATTCTGTTGGTCAGAGCATAAACCAGGAAATAGTGGGGGCTTGTAAAAAGGGAACAGCAATAATCATGAGTGATTTTAACCACCAAATTGAATGGACAAATCAAATTGGTCAGGGTAGCCTTGAAAAAGAGTTCACAAAGTGCAGAAGGGATGGGTTCCTTGAGCAGTATGTAATGGAACCAACCAGGGGGCAGGCTATCTTGGCTCTGGTCCTGTGTAATGAGACAAGATTAATAAACAATCTCCTAGTAAAGGATCCCCTTCAAATGAGTGATCATAGCATGACTGAATTTCAAATTCAGATTGAGGGTGAGAAAATTGGATCTCTAACCAGCGTACTAAGCTTAAATAAAGAAGACTATGAAGGTATGAGGGCTGAGTTGGCTAAAATGGACTGGGAAAATAGATTAAAGTGTAGGACGGTTGATGAACAGTGGTGTACATTTAAGGAGATATTTCACAACTCTCAAGAAAAATATATTCCAGTGAGGAGGAAAGGGCACAAGAGAAAATATAGCCATCCGTGGCTAACTAAAGAAATAAAGGACAGGATCCAATTAAAAACAAGGGCATACAATGTGGCCAAAACTAGTGAGAGGACAGAAGATTGGGAAGTGTTTAAAAGCCAACAACGAATGACTAAAAAAATGGTAAAGAAAGGGAAGACTATGAAAGTAACTAGCACGAAATATAAAAACAGATAGCAAGCATTACTATAGGTATATAAAAAGGAAAAGAGTGGCTAGAGTAAATGTTGGTCCCTTAGTGGACAAGACCAGGGAATTAATAATGGGGAACATGGAGATGGCAGAAACTCTGAACAAATATTTTGTATCAGTCTTTACGGTAGAGGACACTAATAATGTTCCAACAGTGGATAGTCAAGGAGATATAGGGTGGGAAGAAACTTAACACAATCACAATCACTAAGGAGGTGGTACTCAGTAAGATAATGGGACTAAAGGTGGATAAATCCACTGGACTTGATAGCTTGCATCCTGGGGTCTTAAGAGAAGTAGCAGCAGGGATAGTGGATGCATTGGTTGTAATTTATCAAAATACCCTGGATTCTGGGGAGGTCCCAGCAGATTGGAAAACTGCAAATGTAACACCCCTATTTAAAAAAGTAGGCAGACAAAATGAAGGAAACTATAGACCAGTTAGTCTAACACCTGTGGTTGGGAAGATGTTGGAGTCTATTATTAAAGAAGCAGTAGCAGGACATTTGGAAAAGCAAAATTCGGTCAGGCAGAGTCAGCATGGATTTATGAAGGGGAAGTCATGTTTGACAAATTTGCTAGAAGTCTTTGAGGATGTAACGAACAGGGTGGATAAAGGGAAACCAGTGGATGTGGTGTATCTGGACTTCCAGGAGGCATTTGACAAGGTGCCACATAAAAGGTTACCACACAAGATAAAAGTTTACATGGTTGGGGGTAATATATTAGCATGGAGAGAGAATTGGCTAACAAACAAAAAAGAAAGAGTAGGGATAAATGGTTCATTCTCAGGTTGGCAATCAGTAACCAGTGGGGTGCGCAGGGATCAGTGCTGGGACCCCAACTATTTACAATCTATATTAACGACTTGGAGGAAGGGATTGAGTGTAATGTAGCCAAAAATGGGAGGAAAAGCAACGTGTGAGGAGAACACAAAATCTATAAAAGGACATAGACAGGCTAAGTGAGTGGGCAAAAATTTGGCACATGGAGTATAATGTTGGAAATTGTGAGCTCATGCACTTGGGCAGAAAAAAAATCAAAGAGCAAGTTATTATTTAAATGAAGAAAGATTGCAAAGTGCTGCAGTACAGCGGGACCTGGGGGTACTTGTGCATGAAACACAAAATGTTAGTATGCAGGTACAGTAAGTGATCAGGAAGGCCAGTGGAATCTTGGCCTTTATTGCAAAGGGAATGGAGTATAAAAGCAGAGAAGTTTTGCTACAGTTGTATAGGATATTGTTGAGGTCACACCTGGAATACTGCGTGCAGTTTTGGTTTCCATATTTACGAAAGGATATACTTGCTTTGGAGGCAGTTCAGAGGAGGTTCACTAGGTTGATGCCGAAGATGAGGGGATTGACTTATGAGGAAAGGTTGAGTAGGTTGGGCCTCTACTCATTGGAATTCAGAAGAATGAGAGGTGATCTTATCGAAACGTATAAGATTATGAGGGGGCTTGACAAGATGGATGCAGAGAGGATGTTTCCACTGATAGGAGAAACTAGAACTAGAGGGTATAATCTTAGAATAATGGGCCGCCCATTTAAAATTGAGATGAGGAGAAATTTCTTCTCAGAGGGTTGTGGATCTGTGGAATTCGCTGCCTCATAGAGCTGTGGAAGCTGAGACATTGAATAAATTTAAGACAGAAATAGACAGTTTCTTAAACGATAAGGGAATAAGGGGTTATGGAGAGCGGCAGGGAAGTGGACTGAGTCCATGATTGGATCAGCCATGATCGTATTAAATGGCGGAGCAGGCTCGAGGGGCCGTTTGGCCTTCTCCTGCTCCTATTTCTTATACTCTTATGTTCTTGTAGATAAGAAGATAGATCGGAAGATATGAAGATAGACGGAAAGATAGATAGGAAGATAGATACGAAGATAGATAGGAAGATAGTTAGAAAGATACAAAACCTTTTTTCAAGAGAAGAGAGACCCACTTGTTCATCCTTTCCTGATATGTATCCCCTTGCATTTCTGGTATCATCCTTGTAAATCTTCTCTGCACCCTCCTAAGTGCCTCTATATCCTTTTTATAATGAGGCAACCAGAACTGCATGCAGTACTCCAAGTGTGCTCTAACCAAAGTTTTTTATAGGTTTAGCATAACTTCCCTACTTTTCAATTCTCTACCTCTAGAAATAAACCTTAGTGTTTGCTTCGCTTTTTATGGCCTTACGTCGCAACGTTTAGTGATTTGTGTATTTGTACTCCGAGATCCCTTTGTTCCTCTACCCTACCTAGACTTGCACCCTCCAAGTAATAAGTGACTTCCCTATTCTTCCTACCAAAATGTAATACCTTACATTTATCCGTATTGAACTTCATTTGCCAATTATATGCTCATTCTGCAAATTTATTAATGTCCTCCTGTAATTTGTTGTAATCCTCCTCAATATTGACTATCCCTCCTAATTTGGTGTCATCCGCAAAATTAGAAATTGTGTTTTTGATTCCAAAGTCGAAATCATTAAAAAGAAAGAAAGACTTGGATTTATATAGCGTCTTTCATGCTCACCGGACGTCTCAAAGCGCTTTACAGCCAATGAAGTACTTTTGGTGCGTAGTCATTGCTGTAATGTAGGAAGCGCACAAGCAAGCTCCCATAAACAGCAATGTGATATTGACCAGATAATCTGTTTTTTTGTTATGTGATTAAGGGATAAATATCGGCAGGACACTGGGAATAACTCCCCTGCTCTTCTTTGAAATTGTGGCATGGGATCATTTACATCCACTTGAGAGAGTAGATGGGCCTCAGTTTAACATCTTATCTGAACAATGGCACCTCAAAGTGTCAGCCTAGATTTTTTTGTGCTCAAGTCCCTGGAGTGGGACTTAAATCCATAACTTTCTGACTCAGAGGCGAGAGTGCTACCCATTGAGCCACACAAAGATAGATCGGAAGATAGATAGGGATAGATACAAAGATAAATAGGATGATAGATACGAAGATAGATATGAAGATAGATAGGAAGGTAGATAAGAAAATAAATAGGAGGATACGAAGATAGTTTGGGAAGATGGATAGGAAGATAGATAGGAAGATATAAAGATTAGAAATAATGATATGAGATAAATAGGAAGATAGATAGGAAGATAGGAAGGTAATAAAAACAGAAAACGCTGGAAATCTCAACGGGTCAGGTAGCATCTGTGGAGAGAGAAACAGAGTTAACGTTTCAGATCGATGACCCTTTATCAGAACCGGCAATTGTTCACAATGAACAGATTCTTAAGGAGCACTGAAAGGGGGAGGGGAAGAAAGAACAAAAGGGAAGGTCTGTGATAGGGTGGAAGACAGGAGAGATCAGAGACAAAATGGATGATGGGTCAACTTGAGATGGTAATGGCAGAAGTTAGAAAAAGATTAGTCTAGATATGTTGTGAATGGCAGAATAATTCCCATGTCAGCTTCTTCACTCTGTTTCTCTCTCCACAGATGCTGCCTGACCCACTGAGATGTCCAGCATTTTCTCTTTTTATTTCAGATTCCAGCATCTACAGTATTTTGCTTTTGTAGATAGGAAGGTAGAAAGGAAGTTAGATAGGAAGATAGAACTTAAGAAATAGGAGCAGGAGTAGGCCATTTGGCCCCTCGAGCCATTCAGTAAGATCATGGCTTATTTGATCTTGGCATCAACTCCACTTCCCTGCCCTCTCCCCATAAGCCTTGACTCCCTTATCTTCAAAAATCTGTCTATCTCCACCTTAAATATATTCAATGACCCAGCCTCCACGGTTCTCTGGGGTAGAAAATTCCAAAGATTCATGCCCCTCTGAGAGAAGAAATTCCTCCTCATTTTTTGTTTTAAATGGGTGACCCCTTATTCTGAAACTATGCCCCCTAGTTCTAGAATCCTCCACGAGGGGAAACATCCTCACTGCATCTAGCCCTCAGAATCTTATACATTTCAATAAGATCACCTCTCATTCTTCTAAACCCCAATGAGTATAGGCCCAACCTGCTCAACCTTTCTTCAAAGGATAACCCCTTGATCTCAGGAATCAACCTCATGAACCTTCTCTGAACTGCATCCAATGCAAGTATATCCCTCCTTAAATACGGAGACCAAAACTGTACACAGTACTCCAGGTGTGGTCTCACCAACAGTTGTAGCAGGATTTCTTACTTTTATACTCCATCCCCCTTGCAATAAAGGCCAACATTCCATTTGCCTTCCTAATTACTTGCAGTACCTGCATGTTAACTTTTTGTGATTCATGTACAAGGACCCCCAGATCCCTCTGTCCCTCAGCATTTTGTAATCTCTCCCCATTTAAATAATAATTTGCTTTTTTATTTTTCCTACCAAAGTGGATAAGCTCACATTTTCCCACATTATACTCCATCTGCCAAAATTTTGCCCAGTCAATTTGCATATCTATATATCTTTGCAGATTCTTTGCATCCTCCACACAACTTGCTTTCCCACTCATCTTTGTATCATCAGCAACTTTGGCTACATTACACTCGGTCCCTTCATCCAAGTCATTAATATAGATTGTAAATAGTTGAGGCCATAGCACTGATCACTGTGTCACCCCATTAGTTACAATTCGCCAACCTGAAAATGACCCATTTATCCCGACTCTCTGCTTTCTGTTAGTTAGCCAATCCTCTATCCATGCTAATATATTGCCCCCAACCCCGTGGGCTCTTGTCTTGTGCAGTAACGATTTATGTGGCACCTTATCGAATGCCTTCTGGAAATCCAAATACACCACATCCTCTGGTTCCTCTTTATCCACCCTGCTCGTTACATCCTCAAAGGACTCCAGCAAATTAGTCAAATATGCTTTTCCCTTTCATAAAACTATGCTGACTCTACTTAACTGTATTATGGTTTTCTAAATGTCCTGCTACTACTTCCTTAATAACGGATGCTAGATGTTAGGCTAATTGTTGCTTTCTGTCTCTCTCCTTTCTTAAATAGGGGCATTACATTTGCAGTTTTCCAATCCACTGGGACCTCCCCAGAATCCAGGGAATTTTGGTAGATTACAACCAATGCATGCACTATAGATAGGAAGATAGGTAGGAAGATAGACAGGAAGATAGATAGGAAGATACAAAGATAGATATGAAGATCGATATGGAGATAGGTAGGAAGATAGATATGCAGATACAAAGATAGATATGAAGATAGATACGGGTACAAAGATAGATATGAAGATAGATACGAAGATACAAAAATAGATAGGCTGAGTATTTCCAGCATTTTCTGTTTTTATTTGAGATAACAGCAGATGTTTTTTTTAAATCATCATTTCAAGAGGGAGGAGACAGATTTTTTTTTGACAAGGCTATTGGTGAATTACCGATACCTGGGAGGCCCTGGCCAAACTCCGCTCTAAGTGGAGGAAGTGCATCCGGGAGGGTGCTGAGCACCTCGAGTCTCATCGCCGAAACCATGCAGAAACCAAGCACAGGCAGTGGAAAGAGCATGCAGCAAACCAGTCCCACCCACCCTTTCCCTCAACAACTGTGTCCCACCTGTGACAGGGACTATGGTTCTTGTATTGGACTGTTTAGTCACTTAAGGACTCATTTTTAGAGCAAGTCTTCCTCGATTCCGAGGGACTGCCTATGATGATGATGGACTGATTGGGGAAGGAGTCAGAGGGACAGCCCTCCCACAGACTGGGTATACAATGAAAAGGAAAAAGGAGATACATAGGCACTGAATCAGCCAATAAGTGTGGAAAGAAGTGTGTCCCAGTGAGGAGAAATTCATTAATCTCAAGCCCAAAGCATCTCAGAATCAGAAGACTGACCAGGAAAGGCTACTCGAGCTCACTAATAGGAATGGTATAGTGTATTTCTTTAGATTTTCCTTCTTCTCAGGGAAATTTCTGTAACTATTTGACTCACAGTGAGATTTGATTATATCTGTTACTTTGAAATTAGGGGTGCATGCAATAAAGGTGCAGCAATTATCATGGGTGACTTTAATATGCATATAGATTGGGCTAACCAAACTGGAAGCAATACGGTGGCGATGGATTTCCTGGAGTGCATAAGGGATGGTTTTCTAGACCAATATGTCGAGGAACCAACTAGGGGGGAGGCCATCTTAGACTGGGTGTTGTGTAATGAGAGAGGATTAATTAGCAATCTCGTTGTGTGAGGCCCCTTGGGGAAGAGTGACCATAATATGGTGGAATTCTACATTACGTTGGAGTATGAAACAGTTAATTCAGAGACCATGGTCCAGAACTTAAAGAAGGGTAACTTTGAAGGTATGAGCCGTGAATTTGCTAGGATAGTTTGGCGAATGATACTTAAGGGGTTGTCAGTGGACAGGCAATGGCAGACATTTAGAGACCGCATGGATGAACTACAACAATTGTACATCGCTGTCTGGCGTAAAAATAAAAAAGGGAAAGTGGCCCAACCGTGGCTATCAAGGGAAATCAGGGATAGTATTAAAGCCAAGGAAGTGGCATACAAATTGGCCAGAAATAGCAGCAAATCCGGGGACTGGGAGAAATTTAGAACTCAGCAGAGGAGGACAAAGGATTTGATTAGGGCAGGGAAAATAGAGTACGAGAGGAAGCTTGCAGGGAACATTAAGACAGATTGCAAAAGCTTCTATAGATATGTAAAGAGAAAAAGGTTAGTAAAGACAAACGTAGGTCCCCTGCAGTCAGAATCAGGAGAAGTCATAACGGGGAACAAAGAAATGGCGGACCAATTGAACAAGTACTTTGGTTAGGTATTCACTAAGGAGGACACAAACAACCTTGCGGATATAAAAGGGGTCACAGGGTCTAGTAAGAAGGAGGAACTGAGGGAAATCCTTATTAGTCGGGAAATTATGTTGGGGAAGTTGATGGGATTGAAGACCGATAAATCCCCAGGGCCTGATGGACTGCATCCCAGAATACTTAAGGAGATGGCCTTGGAAATAGCAGATGCATTGACAGTCATTTTCCAACATTCCATAGACTCTGGATCAGTTCCTATGAAGTGGATGGTAGTCAATGTAACCCCACTTTTTAAAAAAGGAGGGAGAGAGAAAACAGAGAATTATAGACAGGTCAGCCTGACATCGGTAGTGGGTAAAATGATGGAATCAATTATTAAGGATGTCATAGCAGCGCATTTGGAAAGAGGTGACATGATAGATCCAAGTCAGCATGGATTTGTGAAAGGGAAATCATGCTTGACAAATCTTCTAGAATTTTTTGAGGATGTTTCCAGAGAGAACCTGTTGATGTGGTGTATTTGGACTTTTAGAAGGCTTTCGACAAGGTCCCACACAAAAGATTAATGTGCAAAGTTAAAGCACATGGGATTGGGGGTAGTGTGCTGACGTGGATTGAGAACTGGTTGTCAGACAGGAAGCAAAGAGTAGGAGTAAATGGGTACTTTTCAGAATGGCAGGCAGTGACTAGTGGGGTACCGCAAGGTTCTGTGTTGGGGCCCCAGCTGTTTACATTGTACATTAATGATTTAGACGAGGGGATTAAATGTAGTATCTCCAAATTTGCGGATGACACTAAGTTGGGTGGCAGTGTGAGCTGCGAGGAGGATGCTGTGAGGCTGCAGAGTGAATTGTATAGGTTAGGTGAGTGGGCAAATGCATGGCAGATGAAGTATAATGTAAATAAATGTGAGGTTATCCACTTTGGTGGTAAAAACAGAGAGACAGACTATTATCTGAATGGTGACAGATTAGGAAAAGGGGAGGTGCAACGAGACCTGGGTGTCATGGTACATCAGTCATTGAAGGTTGGCATGCAGGTACAGCAGGCGGTTAAGAAAGCAAATGGCATGTTGGCCTTCATAGCAAGGGGATTTGAGTACGGGGCAGGGAGGTGTTACTACAGTTGTACAGGGCCTTGGTGAGGCCACACCTGGAGTATTGTGTACAGTTTTGGTCTCCTAACTTGAGGAAGGACATTCTTGCTATTGAGGGAGTGCAGCGAAGGTTCACCAGACTGATTCCCGGGATGGCGGGACTGACATATCAAGAAAGACTGGATCAACTGGGCTTGTATTCACTGGAGTTCAGTAGAATGAGAGGGGATCTCATAGAAACGTTTAAAATTCTGATGGGTTTAGACAGGTTAGATGCAGGAAGAATGTTCCCACTGTTGGGGAAGTCCAGAACCAGGGGTCACAGTCTAAGGATAAGGGGGAAGCCATTTAGGACCGAGATGAGGAGAAACTTCTTCACCCAGAGAGTGGTGAACCTGTGGAATTCTCTACCACAGAAAGTTGTTGAGGCCAATTCACTAAATATATTCAAAAAGGAGTTAGATGTAGTCCTTACTACTAGGGGGATCAAGGGGTATGGCGAGAAAGCAGGAATGGGGTACTGAAGTTGCATGTTCAGCCATGAACTCATTGAATGGCGGTGCAGGCTCGAAGGGCCGAATGGCCTACTCCTGCACCTATTTTCTATGTTTCTATGTTTCTATGTATGTTTCCTTGCTGTGAAATAAAACAGCTTAACAATTCGTACTTGATCTTGTCTTTCTTTCTACCTACGGTAAACTTGAAGAAGTACATGAAGGGGACAGATGTAAAAGGCATGATATACAGCTAAAATCACAGGGTGAGTGGGGATCCTATTGTTACACCTCTGGGTTACACTACTATATAATTAGGTATTGCGCAGTACAGGCACACTCTAGTACATAAGATATGCAGACCGCTTATGGCAGTGACCAGTACCATGCTACCCAAAAAATAAATCTAATGTAAACGTGAAACTTCTAACACATGGGGCCCAAGTTTCCACAAGGAAAAAAACGGGCGCCCCTCCGAGCTGGGCGCCCGTTTTTCGCTCCTAAAACGGCGCCTAAAAAAATCCTCGGTATTCTCCACCTACCTGCAGGTCCTCTGGCCCTCGGCGCAGCCAGCACGAGCTGTGGGGGGGGCGGAGCCAGGTCCCTGCGCTGAAAACAGTGCCGGGACCTCTGCACATGCGCGCTACAGTCGGCACGCAAGTGCAGTAGCTCCAGGCGCCGAACTGTGTGGGAGGGGCCCGAAGCACGCAGCCCCTAGCCCTGGCTGAATGGCCTCACTGGGGCTGCGTGAATAAGGCTCCTCCCACGGCCAGCTCCTGCTTCCCCCCCCCCCCCGCTGCCTCCGGATCAGACCCGACACCCGCTCCCCCCCCCCCTGCCTCCGGACCAGACCCGACACCCGCTCCCCCCCCCCCTGCCTCCGGACCAGACCCGACACCAGCTCCCCCCCCTGCCTCCGGACCAGACCCGACACCAGCTCCCCCCCCCTGCCTCCGGACCAGACCCGACACCAGCTCCACCCCCCTGCCTCCGGATCAGACCCGACACCAGCTCCCCCCTGCCTCCGGACCAGACCCGACACCAGCTCCACCCCCCTGCCTCCGGACCAGACCCGACACCAGCTGCCCCCTGCCTCCGGACCAGACCCGACACCAGCTCCCCCCCCCTGCCTCCGGATCAGACCCGACACCAGCTGCCCCCCCCTGCCTCCGGACCAGACCCGACACCAGCTCCCCCCCCCCGCCTCCGGACCAGACCCGACACCAGCTCCCCCCCCCTGCTTCCGGATCAGACCCGACACCAGCTGCCCCCTGCCTCCGGACCAGACCCGACACCAGCTCCCCCCTGCCTCCGGATCAGACCCGACACCAGCTGCCCCCCCCTGCCTCCGGACCAGACCCGACACCAGCTCCCCCCCCCCGCCTCCGGACCAGACCCGACACCAGCTCCCCCCGCCGCCTCCGGACCAGACCCGACACCAGCTCCCCACCCTGCCTCCGGACCAGACCTGACACCCGCTCCCACCGCCCCCCCCCCCCCGCCGACCAGACCCGACACCTGCTCCCCACCCCCCCGACTGACCCGACCCGACCCGCGCTCCTGTTCCCGCTCCCCGCCCCCCCCGACTGGACCCAATCCGACCCGCGCTCCCGCCCCCCAACCCGACCCGCCCCCCCCCCCCCCCCCCACTGGACCCGACTCCCGCTCCCGGACTGGATCCGATCCGACCTGACCTCCCCCTCCCTCCCCCTCTCTCCCTCCCTCCCTCCCCCCCTCCTCTCTCCCTCCCCCTCTCTCTCTCTCCCTCCCTCCCCCTCTCTCTCTCTCCCTTCCTCCCTCTCTCTCTCTCTCTCTCTCTCCCCCTCCCTCACCCCCCCCCCCCCGCTCAGCGGCACAAACGGCTTTCTTCCCCCCCCCCCCCCCCGCCCCCCGCTCAGCGGCACAAACGGCTTTCTCCCCCCCCCCCCCCGCTCAGCGGCACAAACGGCTTTCTCCCCCCCCCCCTCCCGCTCAGCGGCACGAACGGCTGCAGAATTCTCCCTGGCTGAAGCACTTTCACACAGGTAGGAAGATGGTTTATTTAATCTTTTCTTGGCTTATAAATGTTTATTCAGGTTGGATTTATTTGTATAATATTTGTAGAAGTATAAATAAGGATTTATTGTCGAATTTAATGAGTTCCCTTCCCCCCCCACCTCGTTCTGGACGCCTAATTTGTAACCTGCGCCTGATTTTTTAATGTGTAGAACAGGTTTTTTCAGTTCTACAAAAATCTTCACTTGCTCCATTCTACTTTAGTTTGGAGTACGTTTTCACTGTGGAAACTTTCAAATCAGGCGTCAGTGGCCGGACACGCCCCCTTTTGAAGAAAAAATTCTGTTCCAAAGTAGAACTGTTCTACCTGACTAGAACTGCAGAAAAAAAAATGTGGAGAATTGCGATTTCTAAGATAGTCCGTTCTCCACCAGTTGCTCCTAAAAATCAGGCGCAAATCATGTGGAAACTTGGGCCCATGAATTGTAAAATATTCCAGCTACACAACAATAATGAAATATACCAAAAACACATCAATGATAAAATATCTCAACAACAAACGTATGTATAATATATTACAGTCTATGCACTCTTCCATCAACATTTTACACCACTGGGCTGGTGAAAGAATATAACTGCAGCGCAATAGGTTTACACAGGAATTTATGATGGAAATAAAGCAGTAAGTACAGGATGTATGAGTTTAACATGGCAACTGAATGCCATCTACATACCCTGGTCCAACTATCCTCTGACTTCTAACACCACCACACCTGAATCCTTCTGGATTCCTTGGGTTGCTTTGAAGTTTTTGGCAGCCGACAACCATGTCGCAGTAGTGATGAGGCAGCCGTGATTTTGAGGCCCAGGCCTCATTTACATCAGACCGGCGAGCTACAGTATACTAGTAGCGTTAAAATATATCTGCAATATGCCCACACCAAAATATCTTAGTGACACACCAATACTTACATATACCAGCAAGATAGCAATATCAAAATATAATAGCAACACACATAGCAGTAGCACAAAATGTTCAAATATATTATCCCGATACCAACAATACAAATATACTAGCAACATACAAATATTAAAATATAATAAGGAAGCACCAACATTAAAATATACTAACAAGACATTGAGAAAATATGGTAACAATACATGAGTATTAAATAGACCATCAATAGATAAATCCTAAATTACACCAGCTACGCAGCAATATTAAAATACCAACAGCGTACTATTAATGAAGTAGGCAACCAATGGATCTGTAATGTATAAATATGCTTTGGTTGAGTAATGCTTCAATACATTGATAGCATTGTTACAGGTAATGCCAGCAATTCATCCTTTGTCCATTGATGGCGTTGTGGCACTCCTACATCCTCTCAAACTTGTCTCAGCATATCTGCTTATACCAACAACTTCAAAGCCTACTCACAATTTAAAAGTCATATAATTTTAAATGTTAAACGTCTAAACGTTTATTTTCTCCGTGATAACCTTTCCCGGTACTTCATCCCCAATAGAGAAACAAATAAATTGTCACTTGGGACACAGCTTAACCTGCCTAAGTTTTCATTTTGTTATTGTGAACTTTCATTTGTAGCCATATCCCTGCTCATGATTGATAATTTCTTTTGTTTTAAATGTTAAAAGTATAAAACTTTATTTTCTTCCGTGCTGCCCTTTTCTGCCCGTTCTTATGACTTATGAATAAATATCCTGACACTTGTCCTGCTCGCAGTCTCAGCTTCATTCCTAATCCCTAGACTTCTTGCTGCTCATTTGATTCATCTTTAGTACAATCTATCAATTATATATTAAGAATACTGAGTGACAGTTACATTCCAATGGTATTATGTCTATAGGTTGCACTCTGAAGTTCACATTATGTGACTCATTAAATATGATAGACCTCAATGACGGAATTAAACTTCATAAGTTATTAAATGGGATTCAAACTCTAGATCTAGTTGCTAGTCCATACCATAACCATTAGCTTACCATGCCCATAGCATACGCTAATAACATACCAACAATAAAATATACCATCAACACGCTAGTACATTAATACAACAACAACAACAACAACTTGTATTTATATAGCACCTTTAACTTAGTAAAACGCAGTAAAACATCCCAAGGTGATTCACGGGCGTGTTATAAGACCAAACAAATAAATTTGACAACGAGCCACAGAGGAGATATGGGCAGATGACCAAAAGCTTGGTCAAAGAGGTAGGTTTTAAGGAGCATCCTAAAGGAGAAAAGAGAGGTAGAAAGGTGGAGAGGTTTCGGCAGGGAGTTCCAGAGCTTAGGGCCCAGACAGTTGAAGATTGAGCAGTTATAATCAAGGATGTTCAAGGAGGCAGAATTTGAGGAACGCAGACATCTCAGGGGGTTGTGAGGCTGAAGGAGATGACAGAGATAGGGAGTGGTGAGGCCATGGAGGGATTTGAAAATAAGGATGAGAATTTTGAAATAGAGGTGGTGCTTAACCGGGAGCCAATGTAGGTCAGCGAGCACAACAGGACAACAATAAAATATATCAGTATTACAAGTTTTGGTGTTGCCTTAGATATTCTCTCAGTACATCACATTAGAATCATCAAATCTTATAGCACAGAAGGAGGCCATTTGGCTCATCTCCTAGAAAGAGCTATCTAATTTATCCCATTTCCCCACTTGTTACCAACCCACCTGCCAGTGGAAACTGAAGTCTCTCATTCAAGGGTGCTAGCAGTGTTAATCACTCCCATAAGTGACCTGAGTGTCTTATTTTCAGGGGTGTGCCCATACTGCCCAATATATAACTTTATAGTAGCATACCTGCGTTGGTTCTGGTCACCGTATTATAGGAAGGATGAGATTGCACTAGAGAGGGTGCAGAGGAGTTTTACTAGGATGCTGCCTAGAATGGAGAATCTTAGTTATGAGGACAGATTGGATAGGCTGGATTTGTTCTCATTGGAACAGAGGAGGTTGAGAGAAGACCTCATTGAGGTCTACAAAATATTGAGGCGTCTAGACATAGTGGATAGTAAGAGTCTATTTCCATTGGTGGAGGGGTCTATTACGAGGGGGTATAGTTTTAAGGTGGTTGGTGGAAGGTTTAGAGAGGATTTGAGGGGGGGCTTCTTTACACAGGGTTGTGGGGATCTGGAACTCGCTGCCTGGAAGATTAGTGGATGCAGAAACCCTCACCACTTTTAAGAGATGGTTGGATGGGCACTTAAAGTGCCATAACCTGTAGGGTTACAGACCTAGAGCTGGTAATTGGGATTAGACTAGATGACCTTTTGATGGACGGCGCAGATATAATGGTAAGTACTGCAGGGAATCAAATTCGGCCAGGGTGATCTCCTGGACTAGTTTCGATCACCTGGATGGGTCGGAGAGGAATTTTCCCAGATTTTTTTTCTCCTGAAATTGGCTTGGGTTTTTATCTGGTTTTTGCCTCTCCCAGAAGATCACATGGCTCCGGTTGGGGTGGAGTATAGAATGTTTCGGTATAAGGGGTGTCGCAATTGTGTGAGGCGGACTGGTTGGGCTGGGTGCTCTTTGCCTTTCCAAAATTGTTCATAGGTTTCTATGTAACCTTCAGGGCTGCTGACCAAGGGCCATGCGGCTCTTTGTTGGCCGGTGTGGACACGATGGGCCGAAATTGCCTCCTTCTGCGCTGTAAATTTCTATGTTTCTTTGTTTCTATAACACGATGGTAAATTGCTAGTAACATGTGATCTGATCTGGATATTCATAACTTTTGCACATGCTCCCATGTACTCCTCTCTATTCTTTTTGAAGGAAGGTCAAGTTAATACTTGATAAGACGAGGCCAAAGACAAATCATTAAATTGCTTTATTTGACAGTAAATGGGTTTATAGAAACATAGAAACATAGAAATCTACAGCGCAGAAGGAGGCCATTTTGGCCCATCGTGTCCACGCCGGCCGACAAAGAGTCACATGACCCTCGGTCAGCAGTTCTGAAGGTTACATATAAATCTATGAATAATGAACAATTGCGGAAAGGTAAAGAGCATCCGGCCCAACCAGTCCACCCCACACAACTGCGACACCCCTTGCACCGCAACATTCTACACTCCACCCAACTGGAGCCATGCGATCTCCTGGGAGAGGCAAAAAAAACAGATAAAAGCCCAGGCCAATTGGGGAACAAAATCTGAGAAAATTCATCTGCGACCCATCCAAGCGATCAAAACTAGCCCAGGAGATCACCCTGGCCATATTCGATTCCCTGAAGTACTTACCATCGTATCTGCACCAGCCAACAAGAGGTTATCCAATCTAATCCCACTTACCAGCTCTAGGTCCGTAACCCTGCAGGTTACGGCACTTCAAGTGCACATCCAAGCACCTTTTAAATGTGGTGAGTGTTTCTGCATCCACCACCCTTCCAGGCAGTGAGTTCCAGAGCCCCACAACCCTCTGCATGAAGAAGCTTCTCCTCAAATCCCCTCTGAACCTTCCACCAACCACCTTAAAACTATGCCCCCTTGTAATTGACCCCTCCACCAAGGGAAATAGGCCTTTGCTATCTACTATATCCGGGCAACAGTTTAGACTTTTAATTGAATCAATACAACTTGTCTTTGCATAATAATATCAAAATAATAAAAATGTCATGCTTCCTCACATTTGTGCATCTTCTTACTTAAACAAAGTAGCTCCTAACTGCTCCCCTGCATTCTAATCTTCTGCATTCTGCAAAACCTTGTCCTTGCAGATTAAAACTCTGACTCCCAGTGAATGTTTCTATTTATATTTTCATCTTCCAATGTTGACAACCTGAGTGGATGGTCCGTTAACATTCCCTGTTGAATGCCCAGTACCAGGGGCCTCGCAACATAGGTGTTTATCAATTACTAGTGCATCCCCAACTTTCTGTGCCCTACCATTAGCTGTCAAGCCATCAACTGTCTAGGCCCTAAACTCAACAAATCCCTTCCTAAACCTCTCCACCCCTCTCTGCTCCTTTAGGATTCTTCTTATAAACCAACAGAAATCAAGCTTTTGGTCACCTGTCCTAATGTTACCTCTTGGACTCAGTATCAATTTTAGTCTGATTACACTCCATAGGATGCTTTACAATGTTAAAGGTGGTATATAAGTGCAATTTTTTTTTGTTCCTAATCAGCAGTGGAATCCCGAGTGTGTTTTCCTCCATTTTTGTTCATAGCTGCTGGGGTCAATTGAAACTAGGTTCAATAAACTCGCCATAGATCTGGGGTTCAATTTGGAATCTTTTTGGTTTGTATACTCAGCTACTGACTGTTGTAATCAGTTGAACAATGGAGCCTCAAATAATTTTGAAGTAACTTGATTGAAGGACACTCTTTCTCATTTTGTGGAGGGTTTTAAGCTTTTTACAGTCAAACAGGCCTCACTATGGTTTGGCAGGAATCCAATGTCTTGCAGTATTAATCCCCAAAGACTGAGAAGATCACTTATAGTGCACAAAAAATAATCCCAGGGATTATCTTGCACTGTGATCCATGGTATTATGGATTGAAGAATCACCTTTTGTTGTGTGTTTTTTTGCCCCACCTACATTATTAACCATTTCACTGTTGTAAGGGTTGAACATGATCAACAGAATTTACCTGCTGGGTTGAAATTGTATTCCATTATGTTTATGTGGTAGCATTCCTGTCTCTGAGTTGGGAGATTCTTAGTTAAAACCTGCCTCCAAGACAATTAATAGACTTTCCTTATTATCATTATATTCAATACCCACTAATAGACATTTCCTATTATCATTATACCATGTTGAATCCCCATTAATATACATTCCTTTTTTATCATTACACGCCATGTTTAATCCCCTTTAATAGACCCTTTCATCATTACAGACTACGTTTAATCCTCATTAATAGATATTCCCCATGTTTAATCTCCATCAATAAACATTGCCTATTACTCACTATGTTCAGTCCTCATTAATAGAAATCCCGCAATATCATTACACACCATGTTCGATTCCTAAATCCCCATTAAAGACCTTCTTCATTATCATTTCATGCCCATTAGAATTTCCGTAGGGGTTCTCCCAATCTACCAGGCGTTCAGCAGAAACCTTGGAGACGTGCTGTAAATGGGCATTTCTGCCATTTCTACAGGGTTTCTACCAATCTTCCAGTGCAGTTACAGTAGGAGATCGGGAGAACCATTATGTTTAATCCCTATAAATAGAACTTCCTCATCAGCATTGTACACTATGGCTCCAAATTTCATCGGATCATCTGCCACTGCACGGCTGAAAATTTGTTGAGTGTGGCAGAAACCCAATCTCCACATGTAAACTGGGTTTCCACTGCACTTCAGGCAAAGTTAGGCAGTAAGTCCAAGGAGACTCATGAATTGTGTTTTAATCACCTTTAATAGACATTTCCCATTATCATTACAGCAAAGTCATTTGACAACGTAATCTAGGTTGATGCTTCGGTGCAGTACTGAGAGATTGCTGCAATGTCATAGGTGCTGCCATTTGGATGAGACCTGTCTGCGCTCTCCGGTACATATAAAAGATCCCATGGCATGATTTAAAGATGAGTATGGACTTTGTGTCCTGTTCAGTATTTATCCCTCAATTAACAACACAAAAAAACATATGATCTGGCCGTTTATCTTGTTGCTGTTTGTGGGACCCTGTTGTGCACAACTTGACTGCCATGTTTCTCTACATTACAACAGTGACTACACTTCAAAAATACTTCATTGGCTGTGAAGCGCTTTGAGATGTCCTGAGTTCTTTCTCTTTATGTTTAATCCCCATCTAATAGACATTCCTAATTATAATTGAATGCTAGGCTTAATTTCTCCTTCACATTTTCATATCATTAAGCTAGGAAGGGGAAATTTACCTGGTTCAGTCTCAGCAAGTACATTATTTCTTTATATTTTTATCTCATTTTTTTCACTCCGTTTGCCTGCTGCAGCCATAATGGTGGGCAGACAGCTGCTGGGGTATCCAGGGCTCTCCCTTCAATGTTTCCTACCTGCTGCTGGGACAATGCTTCAACTTCTGATTACCACCTCCATCACCCTGATGTGACTCAGATCAGCTCAGAGGCACTGAACTCAAACTGAGTGAATATTAAAGTGCTACACTTCATCACCACTGTCTCAGAGTAAGCCATGCTTAAACCATACAGTGCTCAAACCAGATTGCCACTTTAAATTAGGCCACAAAGGGAGGGCAAGGAGACACAGGTTCAAGCCAAATTTAGGGCTGATATAGGACTGGTATCAGGAAGCTCTATCTCAAAGAGTAGTCAGCATGCGTTAGTGGAGTCAAAAACCTTGGGATCATTTTTTTTTTTAAATGCTGGATGCGATGATAGGGAGTACTGTGCTCAATCCTAGTCACGAGACAGGGGTGCCATTGACACTCTAGAGAAGAACCATGAGGCTGATCCCCTGAGGTCAGAGATCATCTTCAGAGCAACCAGGTTTAAAAGGAGACTATTTAGAGGGGGTCATAAAATATATAAGATACCAGCAAAAATGACCATGAAGCTGTTGAATTGTTGTAAAAATCCAACTGGTTCACCAATGTCCTTGAGGGAAGGAAACCTACCACCCTTACCCAATGGCTCCAATCCCACACCAACGTGATTGACTCTGAAGTGGTCTAGCAGGCACCTCAGTTGTATCAAACTGTTACAATTCAAAAAGGCCCACCATCACCTTGTCAAGGGCAACGAGGAATGGGAAATAATTTCCAACCTTGCCAATGACAGCCACATCGTGAGAATGAACTTTTAAAAAAAGATAGTAAACAGTATGAAAGTTCTGAAACGCTACTTCAAATTGGGTGACGAGATGAGGGCAAGGAGACACAGGCTCACACCAAATTTAGGGCTGATATAGGACTAGTGTCAGGAAGCTCTATCTCAAAGAGCAGTTAACACGTGTTATGGTAGTGCAGACAAAAACCTTGGGATCATTTTTTTTAAACTGCTGGAGGCAGTGATAGGGAGGACATTAGGTTCTTGCTTGTACTACAGGCTCCCTGTCCCCAACAAATCAAATTTAAAATCCTTGGCCCCACCTTCAAATCCTTTGATGATCAATACTGATTAAGGAGATGTCTATCATGCAATTGAATCCCAATGAACAGAAGTGCACAGCATTTATTTAGATGCACCCTTCCAACTGAAGAACAGTACCTAAGCCTTGACTGTACCTTGTTTATTTAGGCTGGATGTCTGATCAGATAACTGCTTAATTCTCTTTAACACTCACACACCTGATTTACAGGAATGTAAACTCAATTCAGTGACTCAAATGGGCAAATACAGGTTACAGCAGCACTGTAACACAGTGCCATGTAATTAACTGTTACTAAAGACTCTCAGAACAATGGATAACCAGGCGTTGCAGGCTGAAATCCAACCAAAATGCTCAGATGGCTTATATGTAGAATAATGAATACCTGGGAGTGAGTTACAGGCTGGAATCTAATTGAGGGGTTCCTGTGATTTATATATAGAATAATGTATACCTGGGAGTGAGTTACAGCCTGGAGACTAATTGAGGGGTTCAGATGGTTTATATATAGAATAATGCAAACCTGGGAGTGAGTTATAGGCTGGAATCGAATCAAGGTATTCAGATAGTTTATATGTAGAATGAAGTGGATATAACTGCAGTGGATGGACAGACTGAACAGTGCATAGGCTAAACACTAGCTTTTCACATCAGGGGCCTGGGTTCACATCCAGCCCAGAGTAATGGGTGAAAATTTCTGCTTGCTGTGAAGGTCTTATACGAAGTTGGGTTGACCCAGTTGCTAGTTCCTCATTGACAAAATTGGCAATTGACAATCTTACTCAGAGAAAGCACAGGATGGCTGACATGGGAGATGGAAGTGCCACACTGCTTCTGAGGTTTGCCCTGATGCATGCTGTTGTTTAGTGTGGAGGAAATGTACTCTGTACCTGATGCTACTATACCTGAACTGGAAGAACTTGATAAAACAGATTATGCTATATCTGATCTGGGAGTGTTTGATGCTGATGCTTGATGCTTGTCATGGAAAGTATTCCATTCCTCAGCACTAACATCCCATAAACTGAAAATTGCAAGATGTACAACATACAGGGTGTGTAACTGGCCTTTGGCAAAAACACGAAATGTGCGATAGCAAATCGGCAGCCCATTTTATACCACGCCCATTGACTTTGATGGAGAAGAAAATTGGGCGTGGTGTAAAACAAACTGCTGATCCGTTATCTCCCATTCCTCATTTTCACTGAATACCAATTTCACCCCACAGGTTTAAGAAATAACCTCTGGTAATCTATCTCTGGGTGATTGGTTTAGTAGGAGTTAGTCGTGTTAGCCATGGCTAAGTGGTAGCATTCTTGTCACTAAGTCAGAAGGTTATTGGTTTAAACCCTACTCCAGGGACTTGAGGCCAAATCTAGGCTGAAACTCCAGTGCAGTACTGAGCAAGTGCTGCATTGTTGGAGGATGCGTTTTTCAGATGAGATGTTAAACCAAGGCCATATCTGTTCTCTCAGATGGATGTAAAATATCCCATGGCATTATTCTAAGAAGAGTAAGGGAGTTCTTCCCGGTGTCCGAGCCAATACTTATCCCTCAAACAACATCACTAAAAACAGGGGAGAAATTGGGGTCATTTGCCGTAACCCTGGCGCAAAGTCTCGCACCTCGTAAGTGTTACCACCTCCAAACGGGGTGCTCCTGAAATTCTAGGCCAGATTATCTGGCCATTGCTGTTTGTAGGACCTTGCTGTGTGCAAATTGGTAGCCCCATTTCTAACATTACAACAGTGATTACATTGCAAGAGTACTTCATTGGTTATAAAATACTTTGGATCCTGATGTAATGAAAGGTGCTATATAAATGAATGTTATTTATTTAGTCATTTTGGCTGTGCATTCACTACAATATGACTATAATCCATCAAACTCACCTTAATATGTTCACTTTAGCAAAATGATGACAAAGGAGTTGCATACAAACACATTAAGGCTTCAAACAGCCCAATGTCAAGGTACAAGACCCGACTCCAACTCATTCTTTCTCAGGACCTCAACATCATAGAATTGCTTATCTCCCTGTCATCCTTTCTCCTACAATCTCAAAACTGTTAATCCTAAGCATGAATCTACCGAACAACATATTTTTTTCTTTTATCCCACTCCTCTCAGCTTTGGTATTGTACTACACTGCAGGCCTTGACTATTCACCTTGGTATCTCAATAATAAAAAAAGGCGATTGATTTTTGCTGTGTATATAATCGACTTGTCTTCTTTTACAGCAAAGAAGGAACTGGCCTTTGTTTGCACCATTGCCTCAGTGGGAGTCAGCTCCCTAACCATTTGTGTGCTGATTTCTCCTACCTTCTATTCTACTTTGATGGTGTTGTGCAGCAAGTTTTCTCAATCTAAAAACAATCTCCTGTGTCTAAGATGCTGAAAGTAGAAGAGGGTATACAAGACTGTTTTGAAGGGATCTGTACATTAGCAGACCATAACATAAGTGATATTCTATTACATTGCATTTTGTCCAATGAATGTAGGCCTTTCTGATTAATTTCAATACAGTGAATAAATGCAGAGGAATCGGCCTTGGCTCGTTAATGTCATCTCTGAAGGATGTGGGTTCAGGCCCCACTCCAGAGATTTGAGCACATATAGACAGAGAAACATAGAAAATAGCTGCAGGAGTAGGCCAGTCGGCCCTTCGAGCCTGCACCATCATTCAATAAGATCATGGCTGACAATTCACCTCAGTACCCCTTTCCTGCTTTCTCTCCAAACCCCTTGATCCCTTTAGCCATAAGGGCCATATCTAACTCCCTCTTGAATATATCTAATGAACTGGCATCAACAACTCTCTGTGGTAGGGAATGCCACAGGTTAACAACTCTCAAGAGTGAAGAAGTTTCACCTCATCTCAGTCCTAAATGGCTTACCCCTTATCCTCAGACTGTGTCCCCTGGTTCTGGACTTTCCCATCATCGGGAAAATTCTTCCCACATCTAACCTGTCCAGTCCGTCAGAATCTTAAAAGTTTCTATGACATCCACTCTCATCCTTCTAAACTCCAGTGTATAAAGGCCCAGTTGATCCAGTCTCTCCTCAAATGTCAGTTCCGCCATCCCGGGAATCAGTCTGGTGAACCTTCGCTGCACTCCCTCAATAGCAAGAATGTCCTTCCTCAGATTTGGAGACCAAAACTGAACACAATATTCCAGGTGAGGTCTCACCAAGGCCCTGTACAACTGCAGTAAGACCTCCCTGCTCCTATACTCAAATCCCCTAGCTATGAAGGCCAACATACCATTTGCCTTCTTCACTGCCTGCTGTACCTGCATGCCAACTTTCAATGATTGATGTACCATGACACCCAGGTCACGTTGCACCTCCCCCTTTCCTAATCTGCCACCTTTCAGATAATAGTCTGCCTTCGTGTTTTTGCCCCAAAAGTGGATAACCTCCACATTATACTGCATCTGCCATGCATTTGCCCACTCACCTAACCTGTCCAAGTCACCCTGTGACTTTTATCATCCTCCTCACAGCTCACACCGCCACCCAGTTAAGTGTCATCTGCAAACTTGGAGATATTACACTCAATTACTTCATCCAAATCATTGATATATATTGTAAAGAGCTGGGGTCCCAGCACTGAGCCCTGCGGCACTCCACTAGTCACTGCCTGCCATTCTGAAAAGGACCCATTTATCCCGACTTTCTGCTTCCTATCTGCCAACCAGTTCTCTATCCACATCAGTACATTACCCCCAATACCATGTGCTTTGATTTTGCACACCAATCTCTTGTGTGGGACCTTGTCAAAAGCCTTTTGAAAGTCCAAATACACCACATCCATTGGTTCTCCCTTGTCCACTCTACTAGTTACATCCTCAAAAAATTCCAGAAGATTTGTCAAGCATGATTTCCTTTTCATAAATCCATGCTGACTTGAACCGATCCTGTCACTGCTTTCCAAATGCGCTGCTATTTCATCTTTAATAATTGATTCCAAGATTTTCCCCACTACTGATGTCAGGCTAACCGGTCTATAATTACCCATTTTCTCTTGCCCTCCATTTTTAAACAGTGGTGTTACATTAACTACCCTCCAGCCCATAGGAACTGTTCCAGAATCGATAGACTGCTGGAAAATGATCACCAATGCATCCACTATTTCTATGGCCACTTCCTTAAGTACTCTGGGATGCAGTCGAAGTTACCTTTCCTTAAGTTAAGGACCTTAGTCTCTGAAGTAACTGTGTCACTCTCCATCTTAATAAAGAATTCTACCATATTATGGTCACTCTCCCCAAGGGGCATCGCACAACAAGATTGCTAATTAGTCCTTTCCCATTATAACATAAGAATTAGGAACAGGAGTAGGCCATCTAACCCCTCGAGCCTGCTCCGATTACACATCACCCAGTCTAGGATGGCCAGCCCTCTAGTTGGTTCCTCGACAGATTGGTCTCGAAAACCATCCCTAATACACTCCAGGAAATCCTCCTCTGCCGTATTGCTACCAGTTTTATTAGCCCAATCTATATTTAGATTAAAGTCGCCCATGATAACTGCTGTACCTTTATTGCACGCATCCCTAATTACTTATTTGATGCTGTCCCCAACCTCACTACTAGCGTTTTCTGCCCTTTGGTATTCCGCACGTCCACCCATACAGATTCCACATCATCCAAGCTAATGTCCTTCCTTACTATTGCGTTAATTTCCTCTTTAACCAGCAACGCCACCCCACCTCCTTTTCCTTTCTGTCTCTCCTTCCTGAATATTGAATACCCCTGGATGTTGAGTTCCCAGCCTTGGTCACCCTGGAGCCATGTCTCCATGATGCCAATTATATCATATTCATTAAAAGTTGCAGTTAATTCGTCCAACTTATTATGAATACTCCTCGCATTGAGGCACAGTGCCTTCAGGCTTGTCTTTTTAACACACTATGCCCCTTTAGAATTTTGCTTTAATGTGGTCCTTTTTGATTTTTGCCTTGGGTTTCTCTGCCCTCTACTTTTGCTTTTCTTCTTTCTATCTTTTGCTTCTGCCCCCATTCTACTTCCCTCTGTCACCCTGCATAGGTTCCCATCCCCCTGCCATATTAGGTTAACCCCTCCCCAACAGCACTAGCAAACACTCCCCCTAGGACATTGGTTCCAGTCGTGCCCAGGTGCAGGCCGTCCGGTTTGTACTGGTCCCACCTCCCCCAGAACCGGTTCCAATGTCCCAGGAATTTGCATCCCTCCCTTCTACACCACTCCTCAAGCCACCTATTCAGCTGAGCTACCCTGCAATTCCTACTCTGACTAGCACATGGCACTAATAGCAATCCTGAGATTACTACCTTTGAGGCCCTACTTTTTAATTTAACTCCTTGCTCCCTAAATTCAGCTTGTAGGACCTCATCCCATTTTTTACCTCTATCTTTGGTAGCTATATGCACCACGACAACTGGCTGTTCATCCTCCACCTCCAAAATGTCCTGCAACCATTCCGAGACATCCTTGCCCCTTGCACTAGAGAGGCAACATACCATCCTGGAGTCTCGATTGCGGCCGCAGAAACATCTATCTATTCCCCTTACAATAGAATCACCTACCACTATAGCTCTCCCACTCTTTTTCCTGCCCTCCTGTGCAGCAGAGCCACTGATGATACCATGGACTTGGTTGCCGCTGCCCTCCGCTGATGAGTCATCCCCCCCAGCAGTACCCAAAATGGTTTATCTGTTTTGGAGGGGGAAGACCGCATGGGACCTCTGTGCTACCTTCCTTCCACTGCTCTTCCTGTCTAGGCTGTATTTCAATGCAACAAATCTACAACTTTTGTTCATATAGCACTTTTATCATTGGAAAACTTCTCAATGGGCTTCACAGGAGTGTAATCAGACAAATATTGACACCGAGCTGAAAAAAAATGAGACATTAAGACAAGTAGCCAAAAGCTTAAAAGATAGGCTTTAAGGAGTGTCTTAAAAGAGAAGAGGTGGAGAAGTTTAGAGAGAGAATTCTAGAGCTCATGGCCCAAACAGCTGAACGCACAGCCGCCAATGTTGGGGCACAGGAAGTTAGAGATGCACAAGAGGTGAAATTGGAGGAATGCGGAGTTCTCAGAGATAGGGAGGGATTTGAACATAAGGATGAGAATTTTAAATTGTGGCGTTTGTGAACCAGGAGCCAACATTGGTCAGCAAGCATAGGTGAACAGACTTGGTGCGAATTAGGATATGGGCAGCAGAGTTTTCGATGAGCTAAAGTTTATGGAGAATGGAAGATGGGAGGTCGGCCAGGAGAACATTGAAATAGTCAAGTTTAGAAGTGTCTAAAACACGGGAGAGGGTTTCAGCAGCTGAAGGGTGGAGATGAGCAATATTATGGAGATGAAAGTAGGCGGCCTTAGTGATGGCGAGGATATGGGGGCTCAGTTCAGGGTCAAATAGGGTGCTGAGCCTGCAAACAGTTTGGTTCGGTTTGAGACTGCTGCCAGGGTGGGGGATGGAATTGGTGGCTATGGAACAAAGTTTGTGGCAGGGGCTGAAAACAATGACTTTGCTCTACCCAATGTTTAATTGAAGGAAATTCCTGCTCATCCAGTATTGATGTCAGATAAGCAGCCTGATAGCACAGAGACAGTGGAGGGGTGGAGAGAGGTGGAGGTGTGGTAGCATTGAGTGTACATATGGAAACTAACATTGTGTTTTCGGATGTTGTCAGTGAGGGGCAGCATGTAGATGAGAAATATGAGGGGGCCAAAGATAGACATGTGTGACTCCAGAGGTAAGGGAATGAGAAGCCATTGCAGGAGATTCTCTGACTTTGCCTGGATCAATAAAAGATGGAACCAGGTGATGTCAGCCCACTCAGATGAATAACGGAGGTGAGGCATTGGAGGAAGATGGTGTAGTCAACTATACCAAAGGCTGCAGGCAGGTGGGGAAGGAAAAGGAGGAATAGTGTACCAAAAAAAAGAAAGACTTGCATTTATATAGCACCTTTCATGACCGCAGGACATCCCAAAGTGCTTTACCATTGTTGCATAGGATGTCACTTGTGAATTTGATTTGGGTTGTTCACTGCTGTGGCAGGGGCGGAAACCTGTTTGGTGAGGTTTAAGCATGGTGTTGTGGGAAAGGTGGGCACATATTTGGAAGGTGACAACTCGTTCAAGGACATTAGAGAGGAAAGGGCCGTTGGAGAAGGGGTGGTAGTTTGCAAAGACAAAGGGGTTAAGAGCAGATTTTTTCAGGAGCAGGGTGATGATGGCAGACTTGAAAGGGAGCTGGGCTTAACCAGAGGAGAAGGAGCCATTTACAATATCAGCTAGCTTAGTGGACAGAAAGGAAAGTGGATTGGTCAACAGTTTAGTGGAAATAGTTTCAAGAGAGTAGGAGTTGCGTTCCATGGAGGAACGCTCAGAGAGGGCATGAGGAGAGATAGGGGAGAAATTAGAGATCCCATGGCATTATGCAAAGAAGAGGAAGGGAGTTCTCCCCGGTGTCCTGGTCAACTAACATCAAAAAAAGATGGTCTCATCATTTATTTCATTGCTGTTTGTGGGAGTTTGCTGCTGCATTTCCTACATTACAACAGTGACTACATTTCAATAGTACTTAGTTGACTGTAAAATGCTTTGGGACGTCCTTAGGACATGAAAGATGCTATATAAATGCAAATTATTTATTTACTTTCTTTACACAAGTGTGTTAACCAGTGTCTTACAAATCGTGCTCACTAGAATTTCAATCCCATTCATGCATTTTTCTTTACATTTGTTCTTTTGATATGGGTAACGTTGGCAATGCTCTATGTATTGTCCATCATTAGATGCCCTAAGGACATGAAGAGTCAACCATGTAATCCGGACCGGGTGAGGACGGTAGGTTTTCCTTCCCTTAAGGACATTAGTGAAGCAGTTCTGTGTGTGGACTTGGGCACAGGAACAGGCTTGGCTGTGAGACCCACCACAATCAAACAGCCTGTCAACTCTCATTGCTCCAATTTGATGAACGACACATGGGAGAGTTGGCAGAGAGCGTCTCGGTGATTGTAGAATCATACTCTGGCTAAGTGTTGAGGTTGTCAGGGAGGAGGGAAGAAAATTAACTAATTCAAAGTTCAGAAATATCAATGCAAATCCTGATAACAGTAAATAAAGAAAAAAAAGTTGGTTTCATTAATTTTCTGGCTGTGGCTCCTTGAATCATTTAACGGTGCTTCCAATTCTGCGCTTATTAATTTTATTCAGGGGCTATGAATCAGGTGTGCCTGAGGCCTAGCCGTGGACTTCAGACAAATTCATTTGTGCTCATTGAAGACCCAACATGGAGCCTCACTCGTTGGCACTGCCAAATGGAGAATTGGCTACAGAGGTTGGCAGGTCTGACTCTCAGCGCTCCTGATTAGAATGAATGATGGTGGAATTGGAAACAGGATAAAACATGACGCACTCACCACTGTGCCTGATTCTCTGATCCCTGCTGATAACAAGCAAGTTTTGATGCATGGAGCTTCATCTCATATCATTGACCCTAGTGTCCCAATTGTTTATGCAATAAACTTATATATAACTTATATATAATAATCCTTATATAAATTGGTCTGAATTGCAGAAGGAAAATATTTAGGTGTCAGTATTGAACAGACAAGTTGGGCATCATAATTACATACTTTCCTTTAAAAAAAATGTTTTTCTTGTACCTGATGTCAGTTGTTTGTGACAGTTCATCTTAAGCCCAACGCTTCTATCAGTCACACATGACTGAGTGTACACTGTGCAATGCGTGGCTGTCTTATAATCGACTTAGTGTGTACACATTATTCCGGTGCAAAAAGCATTAACTTATGGTCGAACGATATTTGTGAGGGATATTTTTTTCAATAAAATAAAGAAATACTTGCATTTATATAGTGCTTTTCACATCCACCAGACATCTCAATGAAGTACTTTTGGAGTGTAGTCACTGTTGTAATGTGGGCAACGCAGAAGCCAATTTGCACACAGCAAGCTCCCACAAACAGAAATGTGATAATGACCTGATAATCTGTTTTCTTATGTTGATTGAGGGATAAGTATTGGCCAGGACACCGATGATAACTCTCCTGCTCTTCTTCAAAATAGTGCCATGGGATCTTTTATGTCCACCTGAGAGAGCAGACAGGGTCTTGGTTTAATGTCTCATCTGAAATAAAGCACCTCCGACAGTGCAGCACACCCTCAGTACGGCACTGGAGTGTCACCCTAGATTTTGTGCTCTGGAGTGGGACTTAAACCCACAACCTTCTGACTCAGAGGCAAGGGTGCTACTGGTGCTACAGCCACTGGTGTCTGATTGTCAGTCTGAGTCTGTTCCTATGTCTATGTGACTGCATGCGTGTATCTATCTGTGTATCTACCTATATTATAAAAACAGCACCTCTGTGCATACTTCTTGTCATGTGACTGTCACTCTTTCTAGTCACAATTATCCGTCACACTTGACTTAGCTAATGATAAAGAAATGAGGCTAATTATGTAAATTACATGATTGCTTTTCTTTAATTCCTTTTGGCTCCAACAAATCAGAATTCAGTTACTGGGAACAATTAGGAAGCAACAAACAGGAATTCAACCAATCAAGTCACTCCAAAAAATCAAAACAGTTTCATCTGCTATCGCTGGTTTTGCAGTAATCATTTCTAACCTTCAAAATAAGTAAATTCACATATATTTATAATATTAAAATAAAATCTGTATTTCATTAAGAATTTTAGTCAAATGCTTGCTTGTGTCAAGAAGCCTATGGCTATAGTTTGCTTTGTATTTAATTGATGTTTGTTTCTTCTGGGAGAAATTGAGTGCAGTCCACTAATGCTGCATATGCTTTCAGTATTTGTGCTGACAGTTCTGCTCAGCCTTCTTAAGTAAAGGAGTGACATCTGCAATGTTTTCCTTTATTTCTTTTAATACCCCAGGATACCCCGAGGACAAAGAAAACAAATCTGATATTAGATCGGGCCATTTTTCAGGTATCTCTGGCTATATCCTAAAACAGACATGAGGCCCCTTCTGAATGTCAATGAAGGGCCTAAAACCTTTTTTTAGGCCCCCTTTGATAAATTGGATTCCGATGAGGGAACCAGGCTCCGGGCCTGTACCACTCAGGATTTTTCAATGGTCTAAGCAACAACCTCCATCAAAAGGAACATTTCTTTAAAAAAAACATTCTTCCTGTGGAGCCAGGAGGAGCAGGACTTTCTCCAGCTCTCTGTCGCCTGACAGAGGGCCAGGCAGAGACAGGCACAAATTGAGAGAGTGTCAGACAGGTTTTTTTCTCATTCTTTTGTAAAATTCATTCTCAGGATGTGGGTGTCGCTGGCAAGGCTGGCATTTATTACACATCCCTAGTTGGCTCGAGAAGATGATGATGAATCTTCTTCTTGAACTAGTGCATGCGACAGTTTGATACAACTGTGTGGCTTGCAAAGCGATTTCAGAGGGCAGGTAAGAATCAACCACATTGATGTGGGATCGGAGTCAAATAAAGGCCCAGAACGGGTAAGGAGGGCAGGTTTCCTTCCCGACCAGACAGTATTGAACCATTTGGGTTTTTACGACAAACTGACAGCTTCATGGTCATTTTAACTGATACCAGTGTTTTAATGCCAGATTGCTTGAATTCAGATTCTCAAACTGCCATGGTGGGATTTAGAAACATAGAAACATAGAAAATAGGTGCAGGAGTAGGCCATTCGGCCCTTCGAGCCTGCACCGCCATTCAATAAGATCATGGCTGATCATTCCTTCAGTACCTCTTTCCTGCTTTCTCTCCATACCCCATAGAAACATAAAATGCAGGCATCAATCCTGCTACTTCTCACATGCTAAGCGAGCACTTTACCATTTGAGCTAATTCCCCAGTAGCTAAACTCACATTCTCTGGATTACGCCCAGTAACATGACCACCACACTCCCATATCCTTTAAATTTGGTTTATTTTTTAAAATGTGTAAGTTGAATTTTTGAACGCAAATGAAGCCTTTTTGAAGGAAATAGGAGGGTAGAAGGAGGAAGGGCAAAAACTGATTGAGGGTCAGTGGCCTTTGTGGGTAAATGAGTGTCACTGCGGGGTGTGGATGGAGGGTTAAGGGTCACAATGGTGTAAGGGGTAGGGGCGCATACAAGAGATTGAGCAGGTAGTTCAAAGGGGAAGAGGTAGGGTAGTAACGAGACTTAAAGGAGTGGTAGGTTGGGGAATTGGTAGTGGGAAGGTGAAGAGGTACAGGGTGCAATGGAAATGAGTAGTGTGGGGACACACAAGTGATTGGGGGAGTGGATTGGAAGGGAACTCCTGAGGGCCACATTTTCCTTATAACCTCCACCACAAATGCAGCACTAGCAACCACTGGCTTCTTTCTCTGCCACAGCACACCCACCGCCTCCTACCTCAAGGGGAAGAAGAGGCGAAAAAGACAACAAGAAGCAAACAGAAGAGTTATGGGGAGAGGAGCAGAAGAGTGAGACAGAAGCAGAAGAGGAGAGAAAGAGGGAAACAGCGAAAGAAGATAACACAAAGAGTCCAACCATGTGAAAAGTTACAGGCGCTTAGCAAGTCGCTTTTAAAAGGGGAGTGGATAAATATTTGTAAAATCAATTTTTTACAGAGTATGAGCAACGAGCAGAGGAATGGGACTAAACAGGTAGATTTGATGATTCAGGCAGCCCTGTGTTTATTTACTGTTTCGGAGAGACAGAAACAGACTGCAATCTGTATATTTACTTATGCAGCCAGGACATTTATTTTTTGCAGGAAAACAATAATTATTTATTTTCCAGGAACCAAAGCATTTCAGTCAATGTCCGCAGAGATCTCTTTGAATCTTGTAAAGCCATGCTGTCAGGCCAACATCCTGCTCCTCCCAACTGTTGACAAAGGCCACGAATCCACCTGTCAGCCCAACCTAAATTCCGACCCTTGGTTCTGCCAAACCCTAGGTTGCCCCTACACAGTGTGTCAACCTGCAGGATCACTCCCCATTCTGCTAAACAAGAGGACCCCACCCCAGTTATACCAAACTCCAGGATCCCTACCCACTGCTGCTAACCCTCCCCACCCTGTGCTGTACCCCTTCCCCCCTCCCTTCTTGGGCTGTACCCCTTCCCCCCTGTGCTGTATCCCTCCTGCCCCTGTGCTGCTAACAGGTACTGATCTCCAACCTGGTACACTTGTTACAAGTCCTTGGTTTTAAAACTGGGATGAGTATCAAACACATATAAGTAAAGGAATGTATGTGAAAAAATAAAGGCCACTCGTTTATGGTTTTCACAGAATAGTGGCCGGTTTATGGAATATGATTCCTGAAGTATCAGGAAGAATCCTAGATACCAGCTATTAAAAATGTAATTTGACTTATTCAGTTACTGTGAACACATCATACAAGAAACAACTCAACACCCTATTGTTGTAAAACAGGGTGTCCTCTGACTCCGAATGAGCACTGAAGATCTGCTAGTATACATTTTGATGTACAATTATATAGATTTCACATTACTTAGTTTTACATCTCGTTCCATATCCCCCAATCTCTATAAATATACAAAAAATTTCTAAAGTACAATTTCATCTCATTTTTCAATTACATTTATGACATTTCAATTTCTCGTCACTATTTGCTGTATTTTACATGTATTTCTTTGTTTTTAGTCAACATTTGACTGCAACTAATTAACAATGATCATACATTCTCCATGAGACCGGATAACCTCCCTCTCTGTATGAGACAACTTTCCCCCAACTTTCTGGGAGCAATGCCACAGGAAGCTAACTAGTACAATTACAGCATTAGCCTTCTGTACATCTTCCCTCCATCACACTTCCCTGTCATGGTTCAAGTCTCCTCCTTACATTTTAAGGATAAATAAAGAGGAACTTTCCAGAAACACAGAATGCCAAAGCCAGAATATCTGCAGCTTCCTAATTGACCTCCTTGTGAACCCCATGATTACTGGGCGCCCTGTAAACCCCCTAGCAATAGTGTCAGCAGCTGAGAACACACACTTCTTTGCACTTTTGCATGGTAAAGTTATGTTGGCAGACGAGTGGTAGCCCACAGAATTGAAGGCTTACTGCGTTTCACATGATACGATGTTTCTGTTTTCATAAAGCAGCGCACCTCTCAGTTACAGTGAGCAACACTGTGGGAGATTAGTTCAAATATACTCGAACGCATATTACATTTTCCACTTCTTTCTGATACATAGGAACAGGAGTAGGCCATTCAGTCTCTTGTGCCTGGTTCACTATTCCATCAGACCATGTACTTCAACTCCATTTACCCGCCTTTGTTCCATATCCCGTGATACCCTTATTTAATAAAAATCTAGCGATCTCAGTCTTGAAAGCTCTAATTGACTCAGCATCAGCAGCCTTTCGGGGGAGTGTGTTCCAGATTTCAATACCCATTGTGTGAAAAAGCTTCCTTATTTCGCAGCTAAATGGCCTGGCTCTAATTTTAAGGTTGTGCGCCCTTGTTCTGGATTCCCCCATTGGAGGAAATAGCTTTTTCGTTTCTACCCGATCGAATCCTTGTATCATTTTAAACACCTCAATCAAATCACCCCTCAACCTCCCAAATTCAACAGAATATAGGGCAAGTTTATGCAAATGAACTCTTTAAGCCCTGTTATTCGGGTGAAGCTGTGATTCACCCCCTCCAAGGCCAGTATATCCTTCATGAGATGCGGTGTCCAAAAATGAAAGTATTACTCTAGATAGGGTCTGACCAAGTATCTGTACAACTGATGCATCATACATATTTTTCTGTGTGTTTGAGTATGTGTACATATATATGTACTTCTGTCTGAGTCCAGGTAGCTCCATGTCATTGTATAGCTGGTGTGTGGTTGTGTATGTCTGGGTAAAATTGTCTGTGTCTGCACAGTTGTATCTAGGTTTAGGCAGATGTGTTAGATGTGACTCTGTGAGAGAGAGGGAGAGAGATATGGAGAGACAGACAGAGAGGGAGAGATATGGAGAAACAGAGAGAGGTAGAGAGGTAGAGAGGGAGAGATACACAGTGATATGGAGAGACTGCGGGAGATATATGGAGAGACAGAGGCAGAGTGGGAGAGATATTGGAGGGGCGGGCCTGGGGGCTCTGTGCCTCGGTGCGGGGAGTGTTCAGAGTGGGGTGGATGGGTTGACTGCGCAGATGGCGGTTGGTGGATGTGGTGTGGTTGGCGTCGCGGGGGCGTGGCTCCGGGGTGGCCGGGGCTGGGGGCTCGACATCCGGGGGTGTTCGGCATTTGGGAAGGATTCTGACGGACGGGGCGGGTTGGGTGCGGGGGGAGTGTTCCCGGTGTTGGGTGGGTTCGGAGCCGGGGCGGGACATGCTCTTGGGATGGGGGGTGGGCTGTTTGGGGCTGGGATTGGGAGAGACTTCTTCACTCGGGGAGTTGTTGGCCTGTGGGGTTCCCTGCTGCGGAGAGTTGTTGATGCCAGTTCATTGGATGTGTTCGAGAGGGAGTTGGATGTGGTCCTTGCGGCTGGGGGGTGTCAGGGAGGTTTGGAGGGGGCGTGGGGGGAGTTGCTGGGGTGGGTGATCAGCCATGATCTTGTTGAATGGCAGTGCAGGCTCGAAGGGCCGAATGGCCTACTCCTGCACCTATTTTCTATGTTTCTATGTTTCTATGATATGGAGAGACAGAGAGAGCAACAGAGAGACAGAGATATGGAGAGACAGAGGGAGATATATGGAAAGACAGAGAGGGGGAGAGGCAGAGAGGGAGAAAGACAGAGAGATATGGAGAGACAGAGAAAGACACATATTTGTGTATCTCTCCCTCTCTATCTCTATCTCTGACTCTCACTCTCTGTCTCAGTCTCTCCATATCTCTGTGTGTTAGATGTGACTCTGAGTGTCTTCAGGTATATGTAGATGTAGCTGATGTATCGGTATATGAATCTCTCTACGTGACTGTCTCGATTTCGTGTTAGCATATGTGTGTGTGGGATTCCTGTCTCTCTCACTGTGTCTCTCGGTATCTGTCTATCTCTGTCTCTCCCTATCTCTTTATATCTCTTCCTCTCTGCCTCTCCCTCTGTCTCTCCATATCTCTGTGTATCTCTCCCTCTCTATCTGTATCTCTCTCTCCCTCTCTGTCTCTGTCTCTCCATATCTCTCCCTCCCTGTCTCTGTCCCTCCATAATCTCTCCCTCTCTGTCTGTCTCTCTATATCTCTCCCTCTCTGTCTCTCCATATCTCTCCCTCTCTATCTCTGCCTCTCCATATCTCTGTGTTGCTCTCTCTCTCATTCTCTCGACATCGCAGTCTCATTCTCAGTCTTTCGCTTTCCTTCATTCTCCCTGTCTTTATTTCTCTCTCCCGCAGGGGGACGAGCTCATTTCTCATTGTGCCGAAGGTCAGTTCCCCTTCACACACGCACTGTATGTTATACTGCCTCTGTCGGAACGGGATTATCGAAACTGACAATTTAAATAGACAGGGCGGACGGTAGATGGTAAAGGGAGGGATCTAGAAAGATCCGGGAAAACAGATAGCGCGAACATACGGATAGAGCGAGGAATCAATATTGAATTGTGAGACGGGCATACATACAAATAAATAAACAGCCAGAGATAGAGCGAGAGGGGGAAGTAATGAAAGAATAGACAGAGAGAAAAAGAGAAACGGGAGAGTGGAATAAAGATCCAGCCAGCAGAGGGGGGAAAGAATCTAGAGAAAGTGAGGATAGAAATAATCCCATGGATAAATATCTCTGTCCCCTCACACTCTATCCCTCTGTCTAACGCTCTCTATACTCCATTCCCCTTTCATTCAATACTTCGGAGAAACGGACACAACATACACACGCACACATAGATACGCAGAGATATAGTTTCACAGATCTAGAGAGAAAGCCTCTATAATGTAAAAGAACAATTAAATGTAGTAGGAAAACCGAGAGAAATAAACAAGGAAATATACATGCATTGAGAGAGATGTATAGAGAAGGCTGAAATTGGTAAATAGAGAATGCGCAGTTAAATCTGTACCTATCTGGAGAGAGTGCCTAGACAGAGGCAGTGCGGGATAATGTGAGAGGGACACTGCGCGTTTGGCTCTAAGCCCGTCTCTAACACCTGCTCACTTTCGCGGCCCTCTAACACAGTTTTCAAGCTCAGTTCAGCACATTCTCATCTCCGAAATCACCTCTTTATAACAGACTGTAACAGGCGCAATGTTCTGGAGTGACCTTTCGGCACAGAACGATCCCAGCATCACTCCCTACCTGTCTTTCCAGCCAATTGCAATCAATCAATGATATTTATCAAGCTATAATATCTGGAGAAAATCAAACTGGCGTCACAATACAGCTCAAGATATTGGAGTCACAACATTTACTGCTCTCGGAGTTCTCTTTTTTGTTGCTCTCAGCTCGCCTGGGCGTCAAATCTCAACTTACCTGCTTATTTTGCTCCAAGCAAATAGTTCTAACACCTGACAAACCAGCATAGACACACATACATACATAGACGCAAACACACACACACACACACACAGGCAAACACACACAACCATACACGCACACAAACACACACACACAGACAGACACACACACAGGCAAACACACGTGCACACACACAGGCAAACACACACAACCATACACACACACAAACACACACACACACAGACACACATACACACACAACCATACACACTCACACACAGACACACACACACAGACATACATATACAGACACACATACACACACAACCATACACACTCACACACATACACACACACATACATACATATACTTCTTTGGTACAAAGAATGAGGAGAGGACATCTAAACTAAAGTGTACAATCGTAAAGCGGGTGCACAGACAGAGAGACGTGGGGGTATGTGTGCATAAATCATTGAAGGTGGCAGGGCAGGTTGAGAAAGTGGTTGAAAAAGCTTTCGGAATCCTAGGTTTCCTAAATATAGGTATAGAGTACAAAAGTGTGGAAATTATGATGGCCCTATATAAAACACTGGTTCGGCCCCAACTGGAGTATTGTGTCCAATTCTGGGCACCACACATCAGGAAGTATGTAAAGATCTTAAAGAAGTTGCAGAAAAGATTTATGAGAATGATTCCAGGGATGAGGGACTTCAATTAGGTGGATAGACTGGAGAAGCTGGGGTTGTTCTCCTTGGAGCAGAGAAGATTGAGAGGAGATTTGAAAGAGGTGTTCAAAATCATAAGGGGTCTGGACAGAATAGACAGAGATAAACTGTTCCCATTGGCAGAAGGGTCGAGAACCAGAGGATACAGATTTAAGGTGAAAAAGAACCAAAGGCAACATAAGAAAAAACTTGCAGCGAGTGGTTATGATCTGGAATATATTGCCTGAAAGGGTGGTGGAGGCAAACACAATCTTATCCTTCAAAAGGGAGTTGGATAAGTATCTGAAGGAAAAAAATGCAGGGGACATGGGAAAGGACAGGGGTGTGGGACTAGCTGAGAGTCAGCACAGGTTCGATGGGCCGAATGGCCTTCTTCCGTGCTGTAACCATTCTATGATTCTACACACTTACAGACCCATATACACACACACACACATATACACACAGACCCATACACATACACAGACCCATATACACATACACACACACATATACACAAAGGCCCATACACACAGAGACACAGACACATACACACACAGACGCACACAGAGAGACACAATCACATACCTGTACACACCGACACACATCGACAACCATACACATGCACACACGTAGATACATACATTCACACAAATACACACAAAATCACACATGCAGACACATACTCGCACACACACATACATACACACATACACGCACACACAAACAAATACATACACATACACGCGCAATAAAAAGTTACTGCAAAAGCACTGGGTGTCAGCCTCTACCACCTCGTTCTCCCCTCTCCGACTTCCCGATAAAAAGTGAGGCATGCAGTTCAAACACCTGATACTGTATCCTGTAACCTAAACAACTGGAGGATGCTGAGGGTTAAAGTACAAGCTCTCTCTATATTTTTACATTAGCTTTACCCAGTACAAAATCTACACGGAGACATTTAGTGAGAGATACACTTCAAAGTTTAAAAATGTTTAAACAAAACGTTGAGAAACTTTTCCCAACTTACCACCAAACTGGATAACTTGCCATGACTTGCTTCACGTTCAGTAGCACCAGGTAATATCCAAACAGCCGCATTTCCATAACTAGTCAGCGTTGCAAATCTTCCTCTTTAAATAAAAGCTCTTTGGAACCGAGCTAATCTGTTTCTCTATTCCTTTTCGTGACCGTTCAGTATATCCCATTCACAAATAAAACAATCTAGAGTAGCCAGGGATTCGCAAAGCACAGGATACAACAATAGGGACTAAATTATACCAGAGAAAAATAGTAACCCAAAAAAAGGAGAGTTGAAGAAGGGTGTCCAATCAGGATCCATTGCCACAGGGAGCAGGGTGATTGTACAGTCAGCAACTGTCAATCAGGAAAAACTCGTCATCAGACGACGAGCTGGAAAGAACTATCATAAAATACATTATAGCCTGTCCTGGGCTACCACCAGCTTCAACTGTTTAGAGTAAAATTGGAGGGCTTTAGGGAGTGGGGAAGGGGAATGAGCAGAGAGGTGGGGTATGAGTGTGTGTGTGTGAGAGTGTGTGTGTGTAAGCATGTGAGTGTATGTGAGTGAGCTTGTGTGTGAGCATGTGTGTGAGTGTGAGCATGTGAGTGTGTGTGTGTGTGTGTAAGCATAAGTGAAAGTGTGTGAGTGTGTCTGTGTGAGTGTGTGTGTGAGAATGTGTGTGAGTGTGAGCGTGTGTGTGAGCGTGAGCGTGAGTGAGTGTGAGAATGTGCATAAGTGTATGAGTGAGTGTGAGCATGTGCGTGAGTGTGTGTGATGTGTGATTGAGTGTGTGTGAGTGTGTGATTGAGTGTGAGTGAGTGTGTGAGTGAGTGTGAGCATGTGTGAGTGTGTGTGTGAGTGTGAGCATGTGTGAGTGTGAGCATGTGAGCGAGTATGTGTGTGTGAGTGTGTGAGTGAGTGTGAGCATGTGTGTGAGTGAGTGTGAGCATGTGCGTGAGTGTGAGTGTGTGTGTGTGAGTGTGAGTATGTGAATGTGAGCATGTGTGCGAGTGTGAGTGTGTGTGTGAGTGTGTGAGTGAGTGTGAGCATGTGTGTGAGTGTGTGTGAGTGTGTGTGAGTGTGTGTGAGTGTGTGTGTGAGTATGTGAGTGAGTGTGAGCATGTGTTTGTGTGTGTGAGTGAGTGTGTGTGTGAGTGTGTGAGTGAGTGTGAGCCTGTGTGTGTGTGTGAATATGTGTGTGAATGTGAGTGTGTGAGTGAGTGTGAGCATGTGTGTGAGTGTGAGTGTATGTGTGTGTGTGAGCATGTGTGAGTGTGTGTCTGGGTAGCAGCCATTGGAAATTGGTTTAAGATATAGTTATTTTAAAATTGTAAAATGTAGAAAAATGAATAACCTTCTTAAAGTCCCAATAAAATATATCATTGCAGCTAACTATGTATATGTATTAAATATTAGTCGACCTCCTGTGGCATTGCACACATGGAGTCAGAACAAACTGTAGACTTCTGATGAGGTGGAGTCAGAGTGGAGGAATAATCAGACCAAGGTTTGCAGATGTAATTTGGTCTCCATTTTAAAGTTATATGTTTTGTCATCAAATTTATATTTCTATTATAAATATAATAAATAGAATCCTTTGCCCACTTTAACTATGAGAACTGCCTATGAAGCCTCTCATGCTGCAAGTACACCCATTTGTTAGTGATGGCATGGCACTCCGCTGTTGGAATGGTGCAAATACAGTTTGATAAGTTTATATCGGCAGTTCCCATTCTAAACATGGATGTAGAAATTCTTAAAGTTCTCATAAAGTATTTAATTACCAAATATGAAAGGGTAAAACATCTCCTGCTCATCCAGTGTAACTTTGGCAGAAGAGCAGCAGATGCCCTTGAAAAATGGCATTAAAAGTGTTGTGAATGGAGAAAGAGTCAGGCTGAACACTGTGAGCTCAAAGTAAAGTGTGACCTTAGTCTTTTATTGCAGGTCTCCAGAGTGCCTCTCCAACCTGTGAAGTCTTCTTAAACACCTGTGCTCCCAGGGGATTATGGGATCCCTTGGGACTCCAGGGGATGAGCCCTCTGGTGGCTGTACAGAGTAAATACAAGTCCACATATATAACAACACTCTCCCCCAAAGTGTAACTATTTACAATGTGAGTCGATCTGGGACACTTCTTGCCCTGGTTAATCGTCTCGGTGTGAAAGCTGGTGTTGTTGAATCATTTTTTGGGCCCTCGCTGGGCTGCTGTGCAGCTGGCCTTGCTGGGCTGCCTGGTGTGTTGGGTCCTGCTGGGCTGCTGTGGATGATGGGTTCCGCTTCGTGGTCAACCGTGGTGCCGGTTGCCACTGATGTGTATGTTGGGGGATCAAAAAAGGTAGGGTCCAAGGCGGGAGGCTCAGGATAGTCCGTGAATCTGAGTTTGATTTGGTCCAAGTGTTCCCGGTGAATGAGTCCATTTGAAAGTTTGACCCGAAACACCCTGCTCCCCTCTTTGGCCACCACAGTGCCAGGAAGCCACTTGGGACCTTGTCCATAGTTTAATACAAATACAGGATCATTGATTTCAATCTTGCGTGACACATTTGCGCTATCATGGTACGCACTTTGTTGAAGCTGTCTGCGCTCTACCTGTTCATGTAGATCAGGGTGAACTAACGAGAGCCTTGTCTTAAGTGCTCTTTTCATGAGCAGTTCAGCAGGTGGGATCCCAGTGAGTGAGTGGGGCCTCATGCGGTAGCTAAGCAGGACTCGGGATAGGCGAGTCTGCAGTGAGCCTTCAGTTACCCTTTTCAAGCCTTGCTTGATGGTTTGCACTGCTCTCTCTGCCTGACCATTGGACGCAGGCTTAAACGGGGCAGATGTGACATGTTTGATCCCGTTATGGGTCATGAATTCTTTGAACTCAGCACTGGTAAAACATGGCCGATTGTCGCTCACCAGGACATCGGGTAAACCGTGTGTGGCAAACATGGCCCGCAGGCTTTCAGTATCGGCAGCGGACGTGCTAGCCAACATTGTCTCACATTCAATTCATTTGGAGTATGCGTCTACAACCACAAGGAACATTTTACCCAAGAACGGGCCTGCATAGTTGACATGTACCCTCGACCACGATTTGGAGGGCCAAGACCATAAACTTAGTGGCGCCTCCCTGGGTACATTGCTTAACTGCGAGCATGTATTACATCTGTGAACGCCGGACTCTTAAGTCCGCATCGATACTGGGCCACCACACGTGGGATCTGGTTATCACTTTCATCTTTACAATGCCTGGGTGGGTACAGTGGAGATCATTGATGAAGGTGTCTCTGCCCTTCTTGGGGACCGCTACTTGATTGCCCCACAGAAGGCAGTCTGCCTGTAGACATTTTATCTTTGTGCCGCTGGAACGGCTTTATCACTTCCTGCATTTCCACTGGGACACTGGACCAGCTCCCGTGAAGCACACAGCTTTTGACTAGAGATAATAAGGGGTCCTGGCTTGTCCAGGTTTTGATCTGCCGGGCAGTGACGGGTGATTGCTCACTCTCAAATGCTTCCATAACCATGGCTAGATCTGCGGGCTGCGCCATTTTCACCCCCGTGGTGGGCAATGGCAGCCTACTGAGAGCATCGGCGCAGTTTTCTGTGCCTGGCCTGTGGCGGATGGCATAGTTGTATGCGGACAACATGAGCGCCCATCTCTGCATGCGGGCTGATGCATTGGTATTTATCCCTTTACTCTCGGAGAACAGGGATATAAGTGGCTTATGGTCAGATTCCAATTCGAATTTTAGCCCAAACAGGTATTGATGCATTTTCTTTACCCCATAGACACATGCTAACGCTTCTTTTTCAATCATGCTGTAGGCTCTCTCAGCCTTAGACAGACTCCTGGATGCATAAGCAACTGGTTGCAGTTTCCCGAAATCATTAGCTTGTTGCAATACACACCTGACCCCATATGACGACGCATCACATGTCAGTACCAAACGTTTACATGGATCATAGAACACAAACAATTTGTTTGAGCATAACAATTTTCTCACTTTTACAAAGGCATTTTCTTGGCCCAAATCCATTCACCCCCTTTTCGTAGTAAGACATGCAGTGGTTCTAGCAGTGTGCTGATACCCGGTAAGAAGTTACCAAAGTAATTCAAGAGTCCCAGAAACGATCGCAGCTCCATCACGTTCTGTGGCCTCGGTGCGTTCTCGATTGCCTCCATCTTCGTGTTGGTGGGCCTGATGCCGTCTGCAGTAATCCTACTTCCCAAGAACTCCACTTCAGGCACCAGGAAAATGCACTTCGAGCGTATTAACCTGAGCCCCACGAGGTTGAGTCGACTAAGAACCTCCTCCAGGTTCTGCACGTGCTCGACTGTGTTCCGACCTGTGACCAAGATGTCGTCCTGGAAGACCACAGTGCGCAGGACTGGCTTCAGAAAACTTTCCAGGTTTCTCTGGAATATCGCCGCTGCTGATTGGATTCCAAACGGACATCTGCTATAAACAAAAAGATCTTTGTGCGTGTTGATGCAGGTGAGGGCCTTCGATGAAAGCCTGCGTCATGTAGGCTGAAATCAGATCCAGCTTCGTGAACGTCTTTCCTCCCGTCAGCGTTGCAAAGAGGTCGTCGGCCTTGGTAATGGGTATTGGTCCTGCAGGGAGAAACAATTGATAGTTACTTTGTAATCGCCACAGATTCTGATGGTGCCGTCTCCCTTGAGGACTGGGACAATAGGACTGGCCCACTCGCTGAACTCGATCGGTGAAATGATGCCCTCTCTTTGCAGCCGGTCTAGCTCGATCGCTACCCTTTCTCTCATCATGTACGGTACTGCTCTCACCTTGTGATGGATGGGTCGCGCCCCCGGAATTAGGTGGAGCTGCAATTTTGTTCCTTGGAATTTCCCAATGCCTGGTTCGAACAGCAAAATAAATTTATTTAAGATCTGGGCACACGAAGTGTCATCAGCGGGTGATAGCGGACATTGTCCCAGTTCCAGCGTATCTTTCCCAGCCAGCTCCTGCCGAGCAGCGTGGGACCATCGCCCGGTACCACCCAGAGTGGTAGCTTGTGCACCACTCCATTGTAGGAGACCTTTACAGTAGCACTGCCAATTACAGGAATCAGTTCTTTAGTGTAAATTCTTAGTTTCGTGCGAACTGGAGCTAAGACTGGCCTTGAGGCCTTGTTGCACCACAACCTATCGATAGCCTTTTTGCCCATGATGGACTGGCTCGCGCCCATGTCCAGCTCCATTGACACCGGGAGTCCATTTAGTTCAACATTCAGCATTATCGGGGGACAATTCGTGGTGAATGTGTGCACCCCATTTACCTCTGCCTCCTCTATCTGAGGCTCTGGTTCGTCGTGATCCACTGTGGATCTGTCCTCCTCTGCAACATGGTGTTTTGCAGGTTTAACAGGCTTTGCAGCTCACCTGCACACTCGTTGGAGATGTCCCATTGTTCCACAGCCCTTGCAAACGTACTCTTTGAATCGGCATGAATGGAAACGATGATCACCCCCGGAGCACCAACAAGGTGTTAATGGCCTTGAATTCATCACCCTTGATGCTGGACTCTGAGTCATCTGTGGACATGCAGCTGCAGGTATGTGTGACCTGCCCTGTATGTTCCAATTCAAAAACAACATCACTTTGTTCACAGTACTTGTAGCAGCACTTGTGTGCTGAGAGATTTGCTTTGTATTGTCACTGGTGCAATGAACGCCTGGGCTATCTCTATGGCCTTTCTCAAGGTTGCAGTCTCTACAGTCAAATGTTTGCGAAGTATGGTTTTGTGGCCAATGCCAAGTATGAAAAAGTCTCTGAGCATGTGCTCCAAATGTCCTTGAAGTTCACAATGTCCGACAAGGCGTCTTAGCTCGGCGACATAACTTGCCACTTCCTGGCCTTCAGACCTTTTGTAGGTATAGAACCGGTACTTCGCCATCAGAACACTTTCCTTCGGGTTCAAATACTCTCGGACCAGTGTGCACAAATCATCGTATGATTTCTCTGTGGGTTTCGCTGGAGTGAGCAGATTCTTCATGAGGCCGTACGTTGGTATCCCACAGATGGTGAGGAGGATTGCCCTTCGTTTGGTAGCGCTCTCTTCCCCATCTAGGTCGTTGAACACGATTATTGGTCGAGTTGCTCCACAAAAGTTTCCCAATCATCTCTCTCTGAAAATTTCTCCAGGATGCCTACTGTTCTCTGCATCTTTGAGTTCGCTATCTGTATCTTGTCGCTAGTTGTTGTGTATGGAGAAAGAGTCAGACTGAACACTGTGAGCTTAAAGTAAAGTGTGACCTTAATCTTTTATTGCAGGTCTCCAGAGTGCCTCACCAACCTGTGAAGCTTTCATAAATACCTGTGCTCCCAAGGGATTTTGGGATCCCTTGGGACTCCAAGGGATGAGCCCTCTGCTGGCTGTACAGAGTAAATACAAGTCCACATATATAACGAAAGGTATTTACGTTTTTTCTCTAAGGGTCCTGCAGCTCTTCTCCTGGATTTGCAAAGGACGATTAAGAGAAACACTGAAGGTGCACATCCCTTAAATCGTCTTCTCTTCATTTTAAGATAATTGACAAAAGAACCGGGGAATCAGGAGAAACTATTTTATGCAGTGATTTGTTGTAAACTGGAATGCACTGTCTAAAAAGGATGGTGGAAGCAGATTCAATCATAACTTTCAAAAGGGAATTGGATATATACTTGAAAATAAGAAATTTGCAGGGCGGGTGAGTGGGACTAATAGAATAGCTCTTTCAAAGAGCCAGCAATGGCATGATGGCCCGAATGTGCTGTACGATTCGATGGTTGCATGATTAAAATGCTCTCAATTCAGATTATCTGATGATCTAATTCCCATACAGGATACAGTAGTGCAGCAATTATAGTACTCGACTGGTAATTCACAGGCTGAACTAATAATCCAGGCAACGTGAGTTCAAATCCTACCATGGCAGTTTGAGAATTTCAATTCAGTTTTTATTCTTTATTTGATCTTTCAGAAAGATACATTCAAAAATGAATATCTTTTGAGGAAGTCAAGCTCAGCTCACAGCTAAAATTCTGAGCATTGTTACAGCATTGCAAAATATCACTCTACTAAGAACATAAGAACATAAGAACATAAGAAATAGGAGCCAGAGTAGGCCATTTGGCCCCTCGAGCCTGCTCCGCCATTCAATAAGATCATGGCTGATCTGATCATGGGCTCAGCTCCACTTCCCAGCCTGCTCCCCATAACCTTTTACTATCTTATCGCTCAAAAATCTGTCTATCTCCGCCTTAAATATATTCAATGACCCACAGCTCTCTGGGGCAGAGAATTCTACAGATATTCAATCCTCTGAGAGAAGAAATTCCTCCTCATCTCAGTTTTTAATGGTTCACCCCTTATTCTGAAACTATGCCCCCTCGTTCTAGATTCCCCAATGAGTGGAAACATCCTCTCTGCATCTACCTTGTTGAGCCCCCTTATTATCTTATATGTTTCAATGAGATCAACTCTCATTCTTCTGAACTCCAATGAGTACAGGCCCAATCTACTCAACCTTTCTTCATGACAACTTCTTTCATCTCAGGAAACAACCTCGCGAGCCTTCTCTGAACTGCCTCCAATGAAAGTATATCCCTCCTTAAATAAGGAGACCAAAACTGTACACAGTACTCTAGATGTGGCCTCACCAATACCCTGTACAGTTGTAGCAGGACTTCTATATCCCTTTGCAGATCTTTTGTGTCCTCCTCACAATTTGCTTTCCCACCCATCTTTGTATCATCAGCAAACTTTACACTCGGTCCCTTCATCCAAATCATTACTATAACTTGTAAATAGTTGAGGCCCAGCACTAGTTACTGTTTGCCAACCGGAAAATGACACATTTATCCCGACTCTCTGTTTTCTGTTAGTTAGCCAATCCTCTATCTATGCTAATATATTACCCCCAACCCCATGAACTTTTACCTTGTATAGTAACCTTTTATGTGGCACCTGATCGAATGCCTTCTGGATATCCAAATACACCACATTCACTGGTTCTCCTTTATCCACCCTGCTCGTTACATCCTCAAAGAACTCCAGCAAATTTGTCAAACACGATTTCCCTTTCATGCTGATTCTGCATGATTGAATTATGCTTTTGCAATTGTCCTGCTACTGTTTCCTTAATAATGAACTCCAACATTTTCCCAACGACAGATGTTAGGCTAACTGGTCTATAGTTTCCTGCTTTCTGTCTGCCTCCTATTTAAATAGGGGCATTACATTTGCAGTTTTCCAATCCGCTGGGACCTCCCTAGAATCCCGAGAATTATGGTAGATTACAAACAATGCATCCACTATAGAAACATAGAAACATAGAAACATAGAAAATAGGTGCAGGAGTAGGCCATTCGGCCCTTCTAGCCTGCACCGCCATTCAATGAGTTCATGGCTGAACATTCAACTTCAGTACCCCATTCCTGCTTTCTCGCCATACCCCTTGATCCCCCTAGTAGTAAGGACCTCATCTAACTCCTTTTTGAATATATTTAGTGAATTGGCCTCAACAACTTTCTGTGGTAGAGAATTCCACAGGTTCACCACTCTCTGGGTGAAGAAGTTCCTCCGCATCTCGGTCCTAAATGGCTTACCCCTTATCCTTAGACTGTGACCTCTGGTTCTGGACTTCCCCAACATTGGGAACATTCTTCCTGCATCTAACCTGTCTAACCCCGTCAGAATTTTAAATGTTTCGATGAGGTCCCCTCTCATTCTTCTGAACTCCAGTGAATACAAGCCCAGTTGATCCAGTCTTTCTTGATAGGTCAGTCCTGCCATCCCGGGAATCAGTCTGGTGAACCTTCGCTGCACTCCCTCAATAGCAAGAATGTCCTTCCTCAGGTTAGGAGACCAAAACTGTACACAATACAGCCACTTCTTTTAAGACCTTAGGATGCAAGCCATCATGTCCAGGGAACTTGTCCCCTTTAGTCCCACTATTTTACCGAGTACTTCTACTTTAGTGATAGTGATTGTTATAATTTCCTCCCTCCCTATAGCCCCTTGATTATCCATTATTGGGATGTTTTTAGTGTCTTCTACCATGAAGACCAACACAAAAAAATGTGTTCAATGTCTCTGCCATTTCCCTGTTCTCCATTATTAATTCCCCAGTCTCATCCTCTAACATTTACTTTAGCCACTCTCTTCCCTTTTATATACCTGTAGAAAGTCTTACGATCTGTTTTTATATTTCTTGCTAATTTACTTTCCTAATCTATCTTCCTTCTCTTTATTACTTTTTTCACCATTCTTTGCTGTTATTTTAAATGTTTCCCAATCCTCTGGCCTCCCAATAGTCTTGGCCACTTTGTATGCCATTGTTTTCAATTTGATACCATCTTTTATTTCCTAGTTAGCCATAAGGCAGCTTAAGAACAACAAGGCTACAGGAACAGATGGAATCCCTGCTGAGGCATTGAAGTATGGCAGAGAGGCATTGTTGGCGCGAATACATGACCTCATCTCTCTCATCTGGAGGGAGGAGAGCATGCCGGGAGATCTTAGAGATGCAGTGATCATGACCATCTTTAAAAAAGGGGACAAGTCCGACTGCGGCAACTACAGAGGAATCTCCCTGTTATCAGCCACTGGGAAAGTCGTTGCTAGAGTCCTCCTCAACCGCCATCTCCCTGTGGCAGAAGAGCTCCTCCCATGTGGATTTCGTCCCCTATGGGGCACAAGGGATATGATTTTTGCAGCGCGACAGCTGCAGGAAAAATGCAGGGAACAGCACCAGCCCTTATACATGGCCTTCTTTGACCTTACAAAGGCCTTTGACACTGTCAACCGCAAGGGTCTATGAAGCGTCTTCCTCCGTTTCGGATGCCCCCAAAAGTTCGTCACCATCCTCCGCCTGCTCCACGACAACATGCAGGCCGTGATCCTTACCAACGGATCCATTACAGACCCAATCCATGGCCGAACCGGGGTCAAACAGGGCTACGTTATTGCCCCAACCCTCTTCTCAATCTTCCTCGCTGCCATGCTCCACCTCACAGTCAACAAGCTCCCTGCTGGAGTGGAACTAAACCACAGAACCAGTGGGAACCTGTTCAACCTTCGCCATCTCCAGGCCAGGTCCAAGACCACCCCAACCTCGAACGTCGAGCTACAGTACGCGGACGACGCCTGCGTCTGCTGACATACAGAGGCTGAACTCCAGGACATAGTCGACATATTTACTGAGGCGTACGAAAGCATGGGCCTTACACTAAACATCCGCCAAAATCCGCGACGTGGCCCTGGACAACGTGGACCATTTCCTATACCTCTGGAGGCTCTTATCAACAAGAGCAGACATTTGACGACGAGATTCAACACTGCCTCCAGTGACACCAGTGCAGCATTCGACCGCCTGAGGAAATGAGTTTTTGAAGACCAGGCCCTCAAAATTGCCATCAAGCTCATGGTCTACAGCGCTGTAGTAATACCCGCCCTCCTGTATGGCTCAGAGGTATGGACAATGTACAATAGACACCTCAAGTCACTGGAGAAATACCACCAACGATGTCTCTGCAAGATCTTACAAATCCCCTGGGAGGACAGACGCACTAACATTAGCGTCCTCGACCAGGCCAACATCCCCAGCATTGAAGCACTGACCACACTTGATCGGCTCCGCTGGACAGGCCACATTGTTCACATGCCAGACACAAGACTTCCAAAGCAAGCGCTCTACTCGGAACTCCTTCACGGCAAGTGAGCCAAAGATGGGCAGAGGAAACGTTACAAGGACACCCTCAAAGCCTCCCTGATAAAGTGCAACATCCCCACTGACACCTGGGAGTCCCTGGCCAAAGACCGCCCTAAGTGGAAGAAGTGCATCCGGGAGGGCGCTGAGCACCTTGAGTCTCATTGCCAAGAGCATGAAGAAATCAAGTGCAGGCAGCAGAATGAGTGTGTGGCAAACCAGTCCCACCCACCCTTTTCCTCAACGACTATCTGTCCCACCTGTGACAGGGACTGTGGTTCTCATATTGGACTGTTCAGCCACCTCAGGACTCATTTTAAGAGTGGAAGCAAGTCTTCCTCGATTCCGAGGAACTGCCTATAATGATGATGATGATGAGTTAGCTACAAATGGTTAGCCCTTCTCTTAAAGTCTTTCCTTCTCATTGGAATATATTTTTATTGAGAGATATGAAATATCTCCTTAAATGTCTGCCACTGCTCATCAACCGTCTTAATTTAATCTATTTTCCCAATCCACTTTAGCCAACTCTGCCTTCATACCTTTGTAGTCTCCTTTATATAAGCTTAGGACACTTGTTTGAGATCCAACTTTCTCACCCTCCAACTGAATTTGAAATTCAATCATGCTATGATCACTCTTTCCTAGAGGATCCTTTACTAGGAGATTGTTTATTAATCCTATCTAAGATAGCCTACTATTAGGTGATTCATGCTAAAAGCCTTTCACCTTTTAAACAAAACCCTTCGATTCCAGTACATTTTAATGAATGAAAGAAGTTGTGTTTATATTACACCTTTCACATCCTCAGGATATCGCAAAGTGCTTCACAGCCAATTAAATACTTTTGAAATGTAGTCACTGTTGTAATGTAGGAAACGAGGCTCCCACTTAATGCAGCAGCAGCAATAAGATAACTCACAAGTATTTTGTTTAATGGTGTAATTGAGGGATAAATGTTGGCCATGACATTGGGGAGAACGCCCCTGCTCTTCACTTCACATCCGAAAGATGGCAACTCTGACGTTGCAGCACTCCCTCAGTACTGCACTGAAATGTCGGCCTGAATATGGACTCAGGTCTCTGGAATAATATTACCTCTTCTCCCTATTTTCTTTCTCTCTCATTTTCTACCTGAACCACACCCTTGACATGACACCATGTTACATGGCCCCTAAACAACCAAGATTTTCATCAGAAAATTGGAAATTACAAACAGGATTATCAATTCCATAATAAAACCCAGCCTGTGTCTTCTGTTCTTTGTCATCTTAATCATGGTCTGTAAAACAAGGCACAGTCGGTGCCTAGGGGTAGGGAGTTCAAATCCAACCATGGCTATTTATGGAAGTGAGTTCAATAAAATTAGTAAGTTGGCAGCAGAGAAAAAAAAAATCTGACCATGAGGTGGAAGCTGTTAGTGTTGATTCATTCAAATGCAAATTAGATAGATTTATTTCAGAAAATAACATTCTGGGATAGAGCATATGAGTAATTTGAGACATGACATGTGGTAAGTGTAGCATGCTTGGGAAGAACAGGTGACTTTGGACGTTTGGTTCCCAAAGCTCTCCACTATTGGGGTTTTATCTTCACATTATGTCGGGGTCTGAGGAGGTGGGTGGGGTGGCTTGACCCATCCACCTCCACGGAGGTGTGTGGGGGACCTGACCCATCCACCTCCATGGCACGAACCTGGTATTGCAGTACTTCCAGGAACGGTGCAGTGGCTCTAGGCCTTTTGGCTAAGAGCATTGGCGCAAAGTGATCCTTGGCGTGTGCAAGGTGACCTCTGGCGTTTGTGATTTGACAAAGAATTGGAACGATTGGCTACGAATTTCAAAAAAAAAAAAAAATTATGTCGGGGTCTGCTGTAAACTAATTGCTCAAGATTGATTGCTATGAATAATCAACAACTTCATTATCGTTGCATCATGCGACGACCAGGATGGTAGAAGACGAACTAGATGGACCATGGCCTTTTTCGGTATAGCAATTCCTATGAGACCTGCTGGATTGTCCGACAGTGGCTTGGGCCACGCCACAAATCCACACTATGGGGCTGATTCTTAATCGACTGAATGGGCCTAGCAAACCACTTACAAAAAACAACTATTGATCAAGAAGGCCAATCACCACGGCAACTATGCTAATGTTGCTCACAGCTTGTGAACAAGACCAGCCGGCTTCAGGTGCTGCCAGAGTCTCCCTCATGTATCGACATGAAGGACTGGCTGATAGTTCACACATTGACATTAGCCCTCCTTGTCTGGTTTGCTGCAAGTCCCAGGCAAATATGTATAGCCTATAAATTTGATTGCACCTAAAAATGGGTATGTAAGGGGAGGGTGGGTAACATGCTGCACACACCTGTTCACATGGTCCTAGGTATCATGTTAAATTTGTGCTGGGACCTCATCAAAATGATTTACGTGTGCAGCCAGTTCTATTCATTGGCTGCACCCCTCCTTGGGGTTTGGGGGAGGGAGTGGGGGGAGTGGGAAATTAGGGGTCGCTGGCACCACTTAAAGGCAGCCAGCACCTCTTAAACAGGAGGTGCACACTGGCTGCAAGACAGCAGGGAATTGGCCCAGATTTAAAAAGGTGGCCTGTAAGAGGTTCAGTTAGGGCAACAAGGTTCTCCGATGTCACATTGGAGACCCTGGTATAAGGTGGACAGGAGGAGGGAGATCCTGTTTCCTCCAGGGACCCCTCCAGGCAACACATTTGCCACCAGTGGGAAGAGGTTGCAGAGGAGTTCAGTGCCAGGAGCTTAGCTCCTAGGACATGGTTACAATTCCGGAAAGAGTTCAATAACCTCACCAGCATTGTCAAGGTAAGAATCTTGCGCTCTTACTCTCTGCTCACACCTCCACCACCTCCAGCCTCTCAACATTCCCTTCCCCCTCTTCCCTTCACACTCTTACAATCACTGCACCACATATCACTCCACCTCCTTCTCCTTAGACTCATACACTCACCACTATTGCAACCCTCACTTCACCACACCTCCCTTGTTACACATTGCATCATAACTATTCTTCCATGACATGCACATTCTCTAACCACTTCACAACTGTCACCAATGCACTTACATTCTTTCTTGCAGGAGAGGACCGCGTAAAATTTGAGACAGAAGGCTGCAACCTGAGGAAGCCGAGACTGCTTGCACATCTTCTCCCCTGTGGAAGAAAAGGTGTTGAACATCATGGGTAGGAGGATATTCCTGGCCATAGCAAATGATAACACTGGAGGATACATCACGCACTGTCTCTTCACTCCAGATTTTCCTTTTTCCTTCTTACTTCTATCTCACCTTACACACTAAACATGACAACTTGTAACTGCTTTCAGTAGCCACTTCTCCCTTCGCTCCCTTCATATTAAAAGCTAACCCTTGTCCATCTCTTTCCTTTAAAATGTCGAGGCCCCTGTGTTGCTACAGGAAGGGGAGGCCAGCCTTCCAGAAGATGCAGCGTCACTCGATCTGACCCGATCAAGAGATTGCACCACATGCACTTAGATTAGAGGCTAGCGGATGGGTCTTCACATGGTGATTCACTGGGTAGAATTGCACAGGAGCTAGGGCAGGGTGACAGGTGCCAGCTCGCCGAAGGCTGAGATTGCATATTAGCTCTACTGCAGAGGACTCAGATGCTGATTTTGAGGGCACAGGCTACTGAAGAAGGCTGATGGGCATACACCAGGAAATGCTAGTGAGCTTGTGCAATACGTCGCCGAGCATGGAGGAGTCCAGTTCCATCTTGTGTCAGGGATTCACGCAGAGCATGGAGACCATTCTGTCTAACATGGTCAGCTCCATGAACTTGACAGTGGTGCCCACCATGATGGATCATCTGCTGACAACTCTGACAGCTTTCTTGGCAGCACACACTCACAGACAACTGCCACCTTGGCTCTGGGGGCCTGTGTTACATAAGAACATAAGAAATAGGAACAGGAGTAGGCCATTTTTCCCCTCGAGCCTGCTCCACCATTCAATAAGATCATGGCTGATCTGATCTTGGCCTCAACGCCACTTCCCTTTCCGCTCCCCATAACCCTTGACTCCATTATCGTTCAAAAATCTGTCTATCTCCACCTTAAGTATATTCAATGACCCAGCCTCCACAGCTCTCTAGGGTAGAAAATTCCAAAGATTCATGCCCCTCTGAGAGAAAAAAATCCCTCCTCATTTCTGGTTTAAATGGGCGACCCTTTATTCTGAAACTATGCCCCCTAGAGTTTTTCAGGGGCTTCCAGAGGGACTCATCACTTCTGCTTTCTGTTCTCATGCAGAGCTGGAGGAGTGCTGAGCCGCAGACCCGGGAGAGTCCCTCAGGATGACGGGAGAGCATGCCTGCTCTCCCACCACCCACTCCACCAGTGCTCTTGCTGGTGCCACACAGCCAGTTGGGCCAGACTGCTGCAGCCCGTGTTGAGATGATGCAGTCTGCAGCCAGGCCTTCAAGGCCCAGAACTACACGAGGTCGCCCATCGTGGCCATCTGAATTGTCATCAGCAGCCTGCCACCATTCAAGCTGTAGCCACAAGGGAAATTCTTTGTAGGAGCACTAGGATAAGTAAATAAGCAGAGACAATAGGCGCTAAGGACTTGTATAATAGTGATACCTAATTATTTCTGTTAATTGTTGGACACAGATGAAATTGAATTGTTTGAAAAATTTGATTTTTGTTCTGGGTTTGGAGTTGATGTTAATATTTGTCATGAAGATAGGCCAAGACCCATAAGATTGTACTGAAGGAAGGCAATCAATCGTGGTAGTAAAGGCGGTGGTGATAAGGATTGTGGAATTGTTGGTGTAGTGGGGATGGCAGGAATGGTTCAGGTGAAGCGTTCTTAGATGAGCTGCTCTGCAAGAACTTTGGCAGCTTGGGGCATTGGTGGTCGATGTTGCTTTTGCTCTTCCTCCTCCTCCTCTTGTTGCTGCTCATCCATCATGATGGCAAAGTTGTGTAGCATGCAGCAGACGACTGTTCAGAGGTGTACTGCAAAGCTCCTCCCAAACAGCCCAGGCAGTGGAAGCGTTGCTTGAGCATGGCAATTGTCTGGTCGATGATGCTTCTCGTTGTAGGTGAGCTTTGCAGCTGTGCCGAGGTTCCTGACAGAAGTCATCAGCCAGTCTGCAAGGCATAGCCCTTGTTGTCCAGTAGCCAGCTTGGAACCTATTAGTCTGGTTGGAGCAAAGGCAGAACAGATAACTGGATAAGTGATCATTGCCTGCTACTGGGGTAGCAGGCACAGACCTGCATTATGCACTACCTGTGGTTGTAAACCAGCTGGATGTTGAGGGAGTGGAATCCCTTTCTATTGATAAAGATGCCAGGCTGGTGATGGGGAGCACACAAGGCAATATGGGTGCTGTCTATAGCACCCTGCACCCTGGAGAAGTCTGCAATGCGGCTGAAGCCTAGTGCTGACTCGCCTTGCTTCAATCGGTCCATTGGGAAAGAGATGTAGATGTGCACCTGCCTTAGAGAGCGTGATGACCTCCCTGATACAGCGGTGTACTGTAAACTGTAATATGTCAACTAAAAGTTACGGATCAGGTCAATAATGCCATAACCAAGCACTAGGGTTTATTTGTAGAAGGATAGAATTGAAAAGTAGAGAAGTTGTGCTAAATGTATATCGAACCTTGGTTAGACCACACTTGGAGTGCTGTGCACAGTTCTGGTCGCCATTTTATAAAAATGATATAGAGGCACTGGAGAGGGTACAAGAAAGATTTACAAGGATGATACCAGAGCTGCGAGGTTATATATCCCAGGAAAGGATGAAGAGCCTGGGTCTCTCTTGTCATGAAAATAGAAGGCTAAGGGGTGACCTAATACAGGTCTTTAAAATTATGAAAGGGTTTAATAGAGTAGACACAGAGAGAGTGTTTCCTCTTGTGGGGAAGAGAAAAATTAGAGAGCATCAATATAAGATAGTCACCAAGAAATCAAATAGGGAATTCAGAAGAAACTTCTTTACCCAGAGAGTAGTGAGAATGTAGAACTTCTTACTGCAGGGAGTGGTTGAAGCGAATAGTATAGAGGCATTTAAGGGGAAGCTAGATGAAGGGGAAGGGAATAGAGCATTATGCTGATAGAGTTAGATGGAGAAGGATGGGAGGAGGCTCGAGTGGAGCGTAAATGGACTCCTTGGGCCGATTGGCCTGTTTCTGTGCTGTATATTCTATGTAATTCTATGTAATATCGTTGATGTCACCCATGCTGCACCTGAAAGGAGCCTGTAGCCTAAAGGTTAAGGGCCATGGTGCCTTTGATAGCCACAGGCAGTGCTACCCATCCGTTGGTTCGAGTTTCGCATCATGGCTGCAGCAGGTGACATACCTCAATAAAAGCCTTCTTGGTGAAGCGCAGGCACCTCAGACATTGATCACCAAAAAGCTAATGTAGGAGAAGTGTTTTCTGAAGTATTGCTTTGAGTATGACCTCCAACACAGTGCCCTCCACCTGCTCTCTCTTCTGCAAGCTGTTCCTGCTCCCTCCTGTCTTCCATGCTGCTCCCCCTCATCCTCTAACTATAAAGGCAGCCCTACCAGACCATGCATGACTGCAGTACAACTGTTTAGATGGCAGCCAATAACAATACAGCACCAGCAAAATCTTCTTCTTAGCAGTCGGAATTAAGTTTTCAGTTAGAAATCAGGTCAAAAACGCCCAGTTAACCAAAAGCTCTAAATAATAAACCGGAAACTAATCTATGTATTGGATGAGCCTTTAAATAGCACTGGCGAAGGGTCCTTCCTGCCTGTTCGTGCCATGGGGTTCTGGGCAAGTTTATCATGAGGCGAGGCAGATCAATTACAGAAAATAGTCCTAGAATAAGCATAATTTGAATATTTTATTCATTGTTTTGAACAGTTCTGGCATTTGCTCTGGACAATTATGGAGCAGTCAGATCCAATATGGCGGGTAGTGCACTTCTGGCAAGTAATGAGCTTTCACTCCAATCCGTCCACCATAATAGATGCATAGGCCTCCATTTTGTGTCTGAAAATAGGTGTGCAGCCATCAAATTTCTAGGCTTCTGATTCTATATTTGGATTTATGTTTTTCTGTATGGTTTTAGGATTTGTTGTTCCATTGCCAAATTATAAATTCAGAGATTTAATACAGTACTCAAAATCATATAAATTAATTTTTTCTGGGTGGATGATGAAATCTATCAACATTTTCAGAAGATTCTTATTTTAACCAATCTTAGAACATAATTTCAAACCTGATATAAATATTATTTAAATGAATAATAATATGAAAATAATAATAAATTATTCATTAATAAATGAATTATCAAATTATATCATAACAAAAAGTGACACCTATAGCACCTTTAACATGGTGAAATGTCTCAAAACTTCAGAGTGGTGGGAGAGGGACAGAGTGTAAAAGTTGACAGAAGAGATAACGAAGGTGACTGAAAACTGGGTTGAAGAAATAGATTTGGAGGAAGCTTTTGCAAGTGGAGAAAGTCAGATGTCGTGATGGCTGAACGTCAAAGTGAGGAGATCTGAAGGTGAAAGCTGGGGTCTGGGCTGGAGGATGTTACAGAGATGGGGACAAGATGAGCCGAGTTTAGGGGTAGAGGATGCCATGTGGGTGGGGGGACACAGGATGAGCCAAGTTTAGGGGTGGAGGATGTTATGGGGGTGGGGGGGTCACAGGATGAGCCGAGTGTAGGGGTGGAGGATGTTATGAGGGTGGGGGGGCGGGAACAGGATGAGCCGAGTGTAGGGGTGGAGGATGTTATGGGAGTGGGGGGGCGGGAACAGGATGAGCCGAGTGTAGGGGTGGAGGATGTTATGAGGGTGGGGGGGCGGGAACAGGATGAGCCGAGTGTAGGGGTGGAGGATGTTATGAGGGTGGGGGGGCGGGAACAGGATGAGCCGAGTGTAGGGGTGGAGGATGTTATGGGAGTGGGGGGGCGGGAACAGGATGAGCCGAGTGTAGGGGTGGAGGATGTTATGGGGGTGAGGGGGCGGGAACAGGATGAGCCGAGTGTAGGGGTGGAGGATGTTATGGGGGTGGGGGGGTCACAGGATGAGCCGAGTATAGGGGTGGAGGATGTTATGGGGGTGGGGGGGGACACAGGATGACCCGGGGTTTGTGCTGGTGGATGTCACAAAGGTGGGGAGGTGATGAGCCGGGTGGAGGATATTACATGGAACGGGGAGGGGGGAGGGGGGGTGCAGGGGGAAAGAGGATGAGGTTTAGGTGTAGTAATGGAGAATGTTACAGTGTGGGGGGAGAGGATGAGTCGGGGTAAGAACATAAGAATTAGGAACGGGAATAGTCCATTTAGACCCTCGAGCCTGCTCTGCCATTCAATAAGATCTGGACTCATCTTCTACCTCAAATCCACTTTCCTGTACTATCCCCATATCCCTTGATTCCCTTAATATCCAAAAATCTATCAATCTCTGACTTGAATATACTCAACGACTGAGCTTCCACAGCCCTCGGGGGAAGAGAATTCCAAAGATTCACCACCCTGAGTGAAGAAATTTCTCCTCATCTCAGTCCTAAATGGCCGACACCTTATTCTGTGACCCCTGGTTCAAGGCAACCCAGCCAGGGGAAACATCCCTCCTGCATCTGCCCTCTCAAGCCCTGTAAGAATGTTGTATGTTTCAATAAGATCACCTCTCATTCTTCTAAACTCCAGAGAATATAGGCCGAGTCTAGTCAATCTGACAAGGCTGAAACGTTTACAACCATCTTCAGCCAGAAGTGCCAAGTGGATGATCCATATCGGCCTCCTCCTGAGGTTTCCAACATCACAGAAGTCAGTCTTCAGCCAATTCGGTTCACTCCATGTGATATCAAGAAAAGGCTGAGTGCACTGAATACAGCAAAGGCTATGGGCTGCGATAACATCCCGGCTGTCGTGGTGAAGACCTGTGCTCCAGAACCAGCCGCGCCTTTAGCCAAGCTGTTCCAGTACAGCTACAACACTAGTATCTATCCGATAATGTGGAAAACTGCCCAAATATGTCCTGCACACAAAAAGCAGGACAAATCCAATCCAGCCAAATATTACCCCATCAGTCTATAGTGGATGGAGAAAGAGTCAGACTGAACACTGTGAGCTCAAAGTAAAGTGTGACCTTAGTCTTTTATTGCCGGTCTCCAGAATGCCTCTCCAACCTGTGAAGCCTCGTTAAATACCTGTGCTCCCAAGGGATTATGGAATCCCTTGGGACTCCAGGGGATGAGCCCTCTGGTGGCTGTACAGAGTAAATACAAGTCCACATATATAACAACACTCCCCCATAAAGTCAATAGTGTAACTATTTATAATGTGAGTCGATCTGGGGCCCTTCTTGCCCTGGTTGATAATCTCGGTGTGCAAGCTGGTGTTGTTGAATCATTTGTTGGGCCCTCGTTGGGCTGCTGTGCAGCTGGCCTTGCTGGGCGGCCTGGTGTATTGGGCCCTGCAGGGCTGCTGTGGATTATGGGTTCTGCTTTGTGATCAACCGTGGTGTCAGTTGCCACTGGTGTGTAAATTAGGGGATCAAAAAAGGTAGGGTCCAAGGTGGGTTGCTCAGGATAGTCCGTGAAGCTGAGTTTGATTTGGTCCAAGTGTTTCCGGTGAATGAGTCCATTTGAAAGTTTGACTCGAAACACCCTGCTCCCCTCTTTGGCCACGATAGTGCCGGGAAGCCACTTGGGATCTTGTCCATAATTTAATACAAATACAGGATCATTGATTTCAATCTCGCGTGACACATTTGAGCTATCATGTTATGCACTTTGTTGAAGCCGCCTGCTCTCTACCTGTTCATGTAGATCAGGGTGAACTAACGAGAGTCTTGTCTTAAGTGCTCTTTTCATGAGCAGTTCAGCAGGTGGGATCCCAGTGAGTGAGTGGGGTCTCGTGCAGTAGCTAAGCAGGACTCGAGATAGGCAAGTCTGCAGTGAGCTTTCAGTTACCCTCTTCAAGACTTGCTTGATGGTTTGCACTGCTCTCTCTGCCTGACCATTGGACGCTGGTTTAAACGGGGCCGCTGGTTTAAACAGGGCAGATGTGACATGTTTGATCCAGTTACGGGTCATGAATTCTTTGAACTCAGCACTGGTAAAACATGGCCCATTGTCGCTCACCAGGACATCGGGTAGGCCGTGTGTGGCAAACATGGCCCGCGGGCTTTCAGTAGAGTAGTTGAAGCGGACGTGCTAGTCGACATTAGTAGTGAGTCATCTGACCTCGATACAGTTTAAAAAAAGGCTGCTCGTGCAGAGCACGGAGTGCAACAGCATAGAGTAGCATTTGTGAGTTTGGTAAGTGGGTGAGTTCGGGCAAGCGGGGGTGGCTGGTGCTGTTTTGTCTTGTTTTTCCTACCAGTGCTGACACCAGAGCAGCTGATAAGGAGTGCGAGAGTAGGAGACTGAGGCCCAGAGACCAGCCCAACCAGTTGCAGACAAAGATAGAGGGGTGTGAAATCGAGAGGTGATGTCACAGCCAAGCTGATAAGTGGTTGGCTGTTCGACTGGTAAGTATAATTCTCTTTTAGACTGACTTTTAGATTGGTTTAATTGGCAGTGAACTACTAAATAGCTGTTTGGTGTTTAAGTAAATTTTTGTAAGTAAATTAATTTAAGGGTGAAGTCATGGCAGGAGAACTCGGACCCATGTCATGCTCCTCCTGTGCTATGTGGAAAGTCAGGGACGCTTCCAGTGTCCCTGACCACTATGTGTGCAGGAAGTGTGTCCAGCTGCAGCTCCTGATAGACCGCATGACGGCACTAGAGTTGCAGATGGACTCACTCTGGAGCATGCGTGATGCTGAAAATGTTGTGGATAGCACATTTAGTGAGTTGGTCACACCGCAGGTAAGGGTTAGGACCCCTAAGGATAAGGGGTAAGCCATTTAGGACCGAGATGAGGAGAAACTTCTTCACCCAGAGAGTGGTGAACCTGTGGAATTCTCTACCACAGAAAGTAGTTGAGGCCAATTCACTAAATATATTCAAAAGGGAGTTAGATGAAGTCCTTACTACTAGGGGGATCAAGGGGTATGGTGAGAAAGCAGTAAGGGGGTACTGAAGTTGGATGTTCAGCCATGAACTCATTGAATGGAGGTGCAGGCTAGAAGGGCTGAATGGCCTACTCCTGCACCTATTTTCTATGTTTCTAAAGTGAATGGGTGACCAAGAGACAAAGCAAGAGCAGGAAGGTAGTGCAGGAGTTCCCTGTGGTTATCTCGCTCCAAAACAGATATACCGTTTTGGATACTGTTGGGGGAGATGAGTTACCAGGGAAAGGCATCAGCAGCCAGGTTCATGGCACTGTGGGTGGCTCTGCTACACAGAAGGGTGGGAAAAAGAGTGGGAGAGCTATAGTGATAGGGGACTCTATTTTAAGGGGAATAGATATGAGTTTCTGCGGCCGCAACCAAGACTCCAGGATGTTATGTTGCCTCCCTGGTGCAAGGGTCAAGGATGTCTCGGAGCGGCTGCAGAGCATTCTGGAGAGGGAGGGTGAACAGCCAGTTGTCGTGGTACATGTAGGTACCAATGATATAGGTAAGAAGCGGGAAGAGGTCCTACAAGCTGAATTTAGGGAGCTAGGAGTTAAATTAAAAAGTAGGACCTCAAAGGTAGTAATCTCTGGATTGCTACCAGTGCCACGTGCTAATCAGAGTAGAGGGAGCAGGATAGTTAGAATAAATACGTGGCTTGAGCAGTGGTGCAAGAGGGAGGGATTCAAATTCCTGGGACATTGGAACCAGTTCTGGGGAGAGTGGGACCTGGACAAAATGGACGGTCTGCACTTGGACAGGACTGGAACTGATGTCCTGGGGGTAACATTTGCTAATGCAGTTCGGGAGCATTAAACTAATATGGCAAAGGGATGGGAACCTATGCAGCGAGATAGGGCGAAGTAATATGGAGTCAGAAACAGATGGCAGAAAGGTAAAAAGCAATAGTGGAAGGCTGAGTAAACAAAGGCAAAAAATAAAAAGGGCCACACTACATCATAATTCGAAAAGGACAAAGGGTGTTAAAAAAAACAAGCCTGAAGGCTTTGTGTCTTAATGCAAGGAGTATTCGTAATAAGGTAGATGAATTAACTGTGCAAATAGATGTTAACAGATATGATGTGATTGGGATTACAGAGACGTGACTCCAGGATGATCAGGACTGGGAACTCAACATCCAAGGGTATTCAACATTCAGGAAGGATAGAATAAAAGGAAAAGGAGGTGGGGTAGCACTGCTGGTTAAAGAGGAGATTAATGTAATAGTTAGGAAGGACATTAGCTTGGATGATGTGGTAGAACTGCAGAACACCAAAGGGCAAAAAACGTCAGTGGGAGTTTTGTACAGACCTCCAAACAGTAGTAGTGATGTTGGGGAGGGCATCAAACAGGAAATTAGGGGTGCATGCAATAAAGGTGCAGCAATTATCATGGGTGACTTTAATATGCATATAGATTGGGCTAACCAAACTGGAAGCAATACGGTGGAGGAGGATTTCCTGGAGTGCATAAGGGATGGTTTTTTAGACCAATATGTCGAGGAACCAACTAGGGGGGAGGCCATCTTAGACTGGGTGTTGTGTAATGAGAGAGGATTAATTAGCAATCTCGTTGTGCGAGGCCCCTTGGGAAAGAGTGACCACAATATGGTGGAATTCTACATTAGGATGGAGAATGAAACAGTTAATTCAGAGACCATGGTCCAGAACTTAAAGAAGGGTAACTTTGAAGGTATGCGGCATGAATTGGCTAGGAGAGATTGGCGAATGATACTTAAGGAGTTGACTGTGGATGGGCAATAGTAAACATTTAGAGACCGCATGGATGAACTACAACAATTGTATATCCCTGTCTGGTGTAAAAATAAAAAAGTGAAGGTGGCTCAACCGTGGCTATCAAGGGAAATCAGGGATAGTATTAAAGCCAAGGAAGTGGCATACAAATTGGCCAGAAATAGCAGTGAACCCGGGAACTGGGAGAAATTTAGAACTCAGCAGAGGAGGACAAAGGGTTTGATTAGGGCAGGGAAAATAGAGTACGAGAGGAAGCTTGCAGAGAACATTAAGACGGACTGCAAAGGTTTCTATAGATATGTAAAGAGGAAAAGGTTAGTAAAGACAAATGTAGGTCCCCTGCAGTCAGAATCAGGGGAAGTCATAACGGGGAACAAAGAAATGGCGGACCAATTGAACAAGTACTTTGGTTCGGTATTCACTAAGGAGGATACAAACAACCTTCCAGATATAAAAGGGGTCACAGGATCCAGTAAGAAGGAGGAACTGAGGGAAATCCTTATTAGTCAGGAAATTGTGTTGGGGAAATTGATGGGATTGAAGGCCGATAAATCCCCAGGGCCTCATGGACTGCTTCGCAGAGTACTTAATGAGGTGGCCTTGGAAATAGCGGATGCATTGACAGTGGAGTGGAGGGTAGCCAATGTAACCCCACTTTTTAAAAAAGGCAGGAGAGAGAAAACAGGGAATTATAGACCGGTCAGCCTGACATCGGTAGTGGGTAAAATGATGGAATCAATTATTAAGGATGTCATAGCAGCGCATTTGGAAAGAGGTGACATGATAGGTCCAAGTCAGCATGGATTTGTGAAAGGAAAATCATGCTTGACAAACCTTCTGGAATTTTTTGAGGATGTTTCCAGTAGAGTGGACAAGGGAGAACCAGTTGATGTGGTGTATTTGGACTTTCAGAAGGCTTTCGACAAGATCCCACACAAGAGATTAATGTGCAAAGTTAAAGCACATGGGATTGGGGGTAGTGTGCTGACGTGGATTGAGAACTGGTTGGCAGACAGGAAGCAAAGAGTAGGAGTAAATGGGTACTTTTCAGAATGGCAGGCAGTGACTAGTGGGGTACCACAAGGTTCTGTGCTGGGGCCCCAGCTGTTTACATTGTACATTAATGATTTAGACGAGGGGATTAAATGTAGTATCTCCAAACTTGCGGATGACACTAAGTTGGGTGGCAGTGTGAGCTGCGAGGAGGATGCTATGAGGCTGCAGAGTGACTTGGATAGGTTAGGTGAGTGGGCAAATGCATGGCAGATGAAGTATAATCTGGATAAATGTGAGGTTATCCACTTTGGTGGTAAAAACAGAGAGACAGACTATTATCTGAATGGTGACAGATTAGGAAAAGAGGAGGTGCAACGAGACCTGGGTGTCATGGTACATCAGTCATTGAAGGTTGGCATGCAGGTACAGCAGGCGGTTAAGAAAGAAAATGGCATGTTGGCCTTCATAGCAAGGGGATTTGAGTACAGGGGCAGGGAGGTGTTACTACAGTTGTACAGGGCTTTGGTGAGGGAGGCCACACCTGGAGTATTGTGTACAGTTTAGGTCTCCGAACTTGAGGAAGAACATTCTTGCTATTGAGGGAGTGCAGCGAAGGTTCACCAGACTGATTCCCGGGATGGCGGGACTGACAAATCAAGAAAGACTGGATCAACTGGGCTTGTATTCACTGGAGTTCAGAAGAATGAGAGGGGATCTCATAGAAACGTTTAAAATTCTGATAGGTTTAGACAGGTTAGATGCAGGAAGAATGTTCCCAATGTTAGGGAAGTCCAGAACCAGGGGTCACAGTCGAAGGATAAGGGGTAAGCCATTCAGGACAGAGATGAGGAGAAACTTCTTCACCCAGAGAGTGGTGAACCTGTGGAATTCTCTACGACAGAAAGTTGTTGAGGCCAATTCACTAAATATATTCAAAAAGGAGTTAGATGTAGTCCTTACTACTCGGGGGATCAAGACGTATGGTGAGAAAGCAGGAATGGGGTACTGAAGTTGCATGTTCAGCCATGAACTCATTGAATGGCGGTGCAGGCTCGAAGGGCTGAATGGCCTACTCCTGCACCTATTTTCTATGTTTCTATTTTTCTATGTTATCTCACATTCAATCCACTTGGAGTACACGCCTACAACCACAAGAAACATTTTACCCAAGAACGGGCCTGCATAGTCGACATGTACCCTAGACCATAGTTTGGAGGGCCAAGACCATAAACTTAGCAGCGCCTCCTGGGGTGCATTGCTTAACTGCGAGAATGTATTACATCCGTGAATGCCGGACTCTAAGTCCGCATCGATACCAGGCCATCACACGTGGGATCTGGTGATCGCTTTGATCATTACGATGCCTGAGGGGTACTGTGGAGGTCATTGATAAAGGTGTCTCTGCCTTTCTTGGGGACCACTACTCGATTGACCCACAGAAGGCAGTCTGCATGGATAGACATTTCATCTTTGCGCCACTGGAATGACTTTATCTCTTCCTGCATTTCCACTGGGACACTGGACCAGCTCCCGTGAAGAACACAGCTTTTGACTAGAGATAATAAGGGGTCCTGGCTTGTCCAGGTTTTGATCTTCCGGGCAGTGACGGGTGATTGCTCACTCTCAAATGCTTCCATAACCAAGGCTAGATCTGCGTGCTGCGCCATTTCCAGGCCCATGGTGGGCAATGGCAGCCTACTGAGAGCATCGGCGCAGTTTTCTGTGCCTAGCCTGTGGCGGATGGCATAGTTGCATGAGGACAACGTGAGCGCCCATCTCTGGATGCGGGTTAATGTGTTGGTATTTATCCCTTTACTCTCGGAGAACAGGGATATAAGTGGCTTATGGTCAGATTCCAATTCGAATTTTAGCCCAAACAGGTATTGATCCATTTTGTTTACTCCATAGACACACGCTAATACTTCTTTCTCAATCATGCTGTAGGTTCTCTCAGCCTTAGACAGACTCCTGGATGCATAAGCAACCGGTTGCAGTTTCTTGAAATCATTAGCTTGTTACAATACACACCCGACGCCACATGATGACGCATCACATGCTTGTACCAAACGTTTACATGGATCATAGAGCACGAGCAATTTATTTGAGCATAACAATTTTCTCGCTTTTACAAAGGCATTTTCTTGGCTTTTGCCCCAAACCCATTCGTCCCCTTTTCATAGTCCCCTTTTCATGCAGTGGTTCTAACAGTGTGCTGAGACTCGGTAAGAAGTTACCAAAGTAGTTCAGGAGTCCCAGAAACGACCGTAGCTCCGTCACGTTCTGTGGCCTCGGTGCGTTCTCGATTGCCTCCGTCTTCATGTTGATGAGCATGATGCCGTCCGCCGCAATCCTCCTTCCCAGGAACTCCACTTCAGTCGCCAGGAAAATGCACTCCGAGCGTTTTATCTTGAGCCCCACATGGTTGAGTCGAGTAACAACCTCCTCCAGGTTCTGCAGATGCTCGATTGTGTTCCCACCTGTAACCAAGATGTCGTCCTGGAAGACCACGGTGTGCGGAACTGACTTCAGTAAGCTTTCTATGCTTCTCTGGAATATCGCCGCTGCCGATTGGATTCCAAACGGACATCTGATATAAACAAAATGATCTTTGTGCGTGTTGATGAAGGTGAGGGCCTTAGATGATTCCTCCAGTTCCTGCATCATGTAGGCTGAAGTCAGATCCAGCTTCGTGAATATCTTTCCTCCCGCGAGCATTGCAAAGAGGTCGTCGGTCTTTGGTCATGCGTATTGGTCCTGCAGGGAGAAACGATTGATAGTTACTTTGTAATCGCCACAGATTCTGATGGTGCCGTCTCCCTTGAGGACTGGGACGATGGGACTGGCCCACTCGTTGAACTCGATTGGGAAAATGATGCTCACTCTTTGCAAATGGTCTAGCTCGATCTCTACCCTTTCTCTCATCATGTACGGTACTGCTCTCGCCTTGTGATGGATGGATCGCGCCCCCGGAATTAGGTGGATCTACACTTTTGCTCCTTGGAATTTCCCAATGCCTGGTTCGAACAGCGAAGGAAATTTGTTTAAGGCCTGGGCACACGAAGTATCGTCAGCGGGCGATAGTGCTCGGACGTCATCCCAGTTCCAGCGTATCTTTCCCAGCCAGCTCCTGCCGAGCAGCGTGGGACCATCGCCCGGTACCACCCAGAGTGGTAGCTTGTGCACCGCTCCATCGTAGGAGACCTTTACAGTAACACTGCCGATTACAGGAAGCAATTCTTTTGTGTAAGTTCTTAGTTTCGTGCGAACTGGAGTTAAGACTGACCTTGAGGCCTTGTTGCACCATAACCTTTCGAAAGTCTTTTTGCCCATGATGGACTGGCTCACGCCCATGTCCAGCTCCATTGACACCTGGAGTCTATTTAGTTCAACATTCAGCATTATCGGGGGACAATTCATGGTGAATGTTTGCACCCCATGTACCTCTGCCTCCTCGATCTGAGGCTCTGGTTCATCGTGATCCACCGTGGATCAGTCCTCCTCTGCAACATTATGGTTTGCAGCTTTAAGAGGCTTTACAACTCGCCTCTACACTCATTGGAGGTGTCCCATTGTTCCATAGCCCTTGCAAACATATTCTTTGAATCGGCATGAATGGAAACGATGACCACCCCCGCAGCGCCAACAAGGTGTTAATGGCCTTGCATTCATCATCCTTGATGGTGGACTCTGAGACATCTGCGGATGTGTAGCTGCAGGTATGTGTGACCTGTCATGTACATTAAGATTCGAAAACAGCATCACTTTGTTCACAGTACTTGTAGCAGCACTTGTGTGCTGAGAGATTTGCTTCGTATTGTCACTGGTGGCAGTGAACGCCTGGGCTATCGCTATGGCCTTTCTCAAGGTTGGGGTCTCTACAGTCAAAAGTTTGCGAAGTATGGTTTTGTGGCCAATGCCAAGTATGAAAAAGTCTCTGAGCATGTCTTCCAAATGTCCTTCAAATTCACAATGTCCTGCAAGGCGTCTTAGCTGGGCGACATAACTTGATATTTCCTGGCCTTCAGACCTCTTATAGGTATAGAACCGGTACCTCGCCATCAGAACGCTTTCCTTCGGGTTCAAATGCTCTCGGACCAGTGCGCACAAACCGTCATATGATTTCTCTGTGGGTTTCGCTGGAGTGAGCAGATTCTTCATGAGGTCATACACTGTTGCCCCACAGAGAGTAAGGAGGATCGCCCTTTGTTTGGCAGCACTCTCTTCCCCATCTAGCTCGTTGGCCACGAAGTATTGGTCGAGTCGCTCCACAAAAGTTTCCCAATCATCTCCCTCCGAGAATTTCTCCAGGATGCCCACTGTTCTCTGCATCATTGGGTTCGCTATCTGTATCTCGTCACCAGTTGTAGTGTATGGAGAAAGAGTCAGACTGAACACTGTGAGCTCAAAGTAAAGTGTGACCATAGTCTTTTATTGCAGGTCTCCAGAGTGCCTCTCTAACCTGTGAAGCCTCCTTAAATACCTGTGCTCCCAAGGGATTATGGGATCTCTTGGGACTCCAGGGGATGAGCCCTCTGGTGGCTGTACAGAGTAAATACAAGTCCACATATATAACACAGTCTACTTTCAATCATCAGCAAAGTGATGGAAGATTTTGTCAACAGTGCTATCAAGCAGCACTTACTCACCAATAACCTGCTCACCGAGGCCCGGTTTGGGTTCCGCCAGGACCACACGGCACCAAACCCCATTACAGCCTTGGTCCAAACATGGACAAAAGAGCTGAATTTCAGATGTGAGTTGAGAGTGACTGCCCTTGACATCAAGGCAGCATTTGACTGAGTGTGGCACCAAGGAGCCCTAGTAAAACTGAAGTCAATGGGAATCAGGGGGAAAACTCTCCACTGGCTGGAGTCATACCTAGCACCAAGGAAGATGGTTGTGGTGATTGGAGGTCAATCAGCACAGCCCCAGGACATCACTGCAGGAATTCCTCAGGTCAGTGTCCTAGGTCTGACCATCTTCAGCTGCTTCATCAATGACCTTCCCTCCATCAAAAATATTATGTCTGTAATGTATTTATGAATGACTCCACGAGGCAATGTGTTGTACTCAAACTGTAGTGACCTTGATCCTTTATTCATAACTCCAGAGTGAGGCAGCCATATGGTGGCTACCCTTTTATACAGCCACTGCCACCAGGGCAGGAAACGCCGGTCTCCACCAGTTGCACCCTCTAGTGGTGCCAGCATAGTATATACACAGTGTAAATCTTATTGATAGTACATCAGGGAAACAAGTCTCCATCTTATGCAACTATACAGTAACTACACAGAGACTGTATCTATAGTCTGCATATATAACATCACTCTCCCCCAAGTCCTTTGTGCCAATTACCTTTGCACTATATGCTCTGGCTTAGCTCTCCCCGGACTTAAGTGCCAATAGCCCTTGCACCTTGGCTGTGCTTTGGCTTGGTTCTCTCCTTTTTCCACAACGTTGGGTAGTGGTTACCAGTTTGGATGGTTTGATGATGCAGTGGAGGTTCCAGAGGGTTCTGGGTGTGATCCACATGTGTGTCCATGGCAACATACATCAATTTCCCCCTCCCCCCCCCCTGTGGCCCTTTTTGATTTTTGCCCTTGATTTCTCTGCCCTCCACTCTTGCTTTTCTCCTTCCTTTCTGCCCCCTTTTTACTTCCCTCTGCCTCCCTGCATAGATTCCCATCTCCCTGCCTTTTTAGTTTAAACCCTCCCCAACAGCACTTGCAAACACTCCCCCTAGGACATCGGTTCCGGTCCTGCTCAGGTGCAGACAGTCCAGTTTGTGCTGGTCCCACTGCCCCCAGAACCGGTTCCAGTGTCCCAGGAATTTGAATCCCTCCCCCTTGCACCATTCCTCAAGCCACATATTCATCTGAGCTATCCTGCAATTCCTACTCTGACTAACACGTGACACTGGTAGCAATCCTGAGATTACCAACTTTGAGGTCCTACTTTTTAATTTAACTCCTAGTGCCCTAAATTTAGCTTGTAGGACCTCACCTTTTTTTCTCTATATCTTTGATACCTATGTGTACCATGACAGCTGACTGTTCACCCTCTCTCTGTAGAATGCACTGCAATCGCTCCAAGACATCAATGACCCTTGCACCAGGGAGGCAACATACCATCCTGGAGTCTTGTTTGCGGCCTTAGAAACGTCTATCTATTCCCCTTACAATAGAATCCCCTATCACTATAGCTCTCCCACTCTTTTTCCTGCCCTCCTGTGCAGCAGAGCCACCCTTGGTGCCATGGACTTGGCTGCTGCTTCCTTCCCCGATGAGTCATCTCCCCCAACAGTACCAAAATGGTGTATCTGTTTTGGAGGGAGATGACCGCAGAGGACCGCTGCACTACCTTCCTTCCACTGCTCTGCCTGATGGTCACCCATTCCCTATCTGCCTTTGTAACCTTTACCTGCGGTGTGACCAACTCACTAAACATGCTATTCATGACATCCTCAGCATCGCAGATGCTCCAGTGTGAATCCATGCGCAGCTCCAATGCCGCAATGTGGTCTGTCAGGAGCTGCAGCTGGCTACACCTCCTGCACATGTAGTTGTCAGGGACACTGGAAGTGTCCCTGATTTCCCAAACAGCACAGGAGGATCATGACAAGGGTCTGGGCTCTCCTGTCATGACTTAATCCATAAATTAACCTAATTGAAAACAATGCCAAAGGTTTCTTACTGATCAGGAAAGAAAAAGAAAAAGATTAAATACTCACCAATCCACCAGCCAATCACTTACCTTCTTGGCTGTGACATCACACTTTGATTTATTTTTACTTCTTTGTTTACCTTCTGCCCCTGCACCAGCTAGCTTCTCCGACTTGGTCGCCTTGAAACCACGTCTCTGTAGCGAATGCTTTCCTGTGATGTCATGGGTTGATTCTTTTTACTTCCCTCCCCTCACAGGTCTGTTTGCGCTGCTCCCAGTTAGCTCCTTTATCTCCCCTCCGATTTCGCGCTGTTTGAATCTACCGGCTCTCGCTCCTTTATCCCCCCTCCGATCTCGCGCTGTTTGAATCTCCCGGGCAAGTACAAAGAAAGGAAGAAATAAAAATGTACAGTTTGTATCGTGACAACTTGGTTCCGTGACGTACATTCGTTACGTTTTATGGTCATGCACCCGGATTGGGTAGATTGCATCCATAGTTCAGTCATGGTCAATACTGAGGTAGCAGTACAAGTATGCGAGGGCACTAGTTTCAGAGCAACCGGACGGGGTCCTATTCATCTGATGGTGGCACTGTGCCCCCTGCTCATGGGATGGGCTTGTTTGCTCACCTTGCCAGGACTCAGGGTCTTTGCCGTTGCCTAGTGGTGGGCAGAGCCACAGATGTGTGTGGCTTCCCTGTCCTCCTTTGAGGGCTGCAGAATCTTCTGCCTACTCTCTAACGGTGTTGGGAGCCTGGCTGTTTCAGGTCCCGTTTGGGGAACTCATTGGTTCTGACCTTGCGTTCCCGGACATGGCCGAGGTAGTGACTGGGTCTGGGGGCTGCACCGTCTCCACCCGGGTGGTGGGCAACAGCGGCTGACTGTGTGTATTGGCGCCGTGTTAGTTTCCAGGTCCGTGGCGAATAGTGCCATCGGGTGTCTGCAGCATGGGATAGACCTGGGGCAGGGTATCAGGATCAGTGCCTTCACCCTCCTGAGGTCGCTGGCCTATAACTTGTGGGGACACCTGGGGCAGAACATTAGGATCAGTGCCTTTACCCTCCCGAATTCACTCGCTTGCTACTTTTGGGGACACACTATTCTCGACATCTCGCAACAACATTTTGTTCTTTACATTAGGAATAGTACCGACATCTCCCAACAACATTTTGTTCACAATCTTAATTGGTTCGTTACAGTGATTGCCATGCATACAATGTCTCTTTAAGTTCAGTTGGTTGCAGATCTCCTTTAAGAGAACCCTGCTGGCTTTACCCCAATCAAATCCTTTGTTAGACACTATGTGTTGGTCCCACAGTGTTGCACCTCGTGATATGGCTGCGGCCATCTTTTTTTTCAGCCACGCTGCACCTTGCTGCAGCAGGGATGCCATCTTGCCTCGAGGTCGACTGCCTTGATCCTTCTCTCCCACGATTCTGCCACAAAAGCTGGAAGAGTGCCTGTGAATTCGATGTTCCTCCCCAGGAGTCCTGTCACTGGAGCTGGGAAGATACTTTTAGGTTGTTCCAGTCAGATCATTGCCACGCAGTCATGATGGATGGTCTGTGCCTCAGGTGCTGCGCTGGTCTGTTCTCTGGTGCCTGGCCCAAACGAAGGTGAGATGAAGGGGTCTTCCAATTTCCACTGGATCTTCCCCATCCACCTTCTTCCGAGCAGCGTTGGACCATCACCTGCAACAATCCACAGAGATAACTTGTGCACCACGCCATCATGGATTACACTTACATCCGCACTACCAAGGACTGGGATCAGCTCCTTTGTGTAGGTGCGCAACTTTTCCTGTACTGGAACCAGCTCAGGTCGTTTTTTGTTCCATAGCCTCTCAAAGGCATCCTGGCTAATCACTGACTGGCTCGCTCCCGTGTCCACTTCAATGAACACTGGAACACCGTTTATCTCGGCTTCCATCTTCACTGGAGGACAATCGGTGATGCAGGTATACACTCCATGCACTTCTTCTTGGGGCTGAGCTGCCTCTCTGGCCAAATCATCATACTCCCCGCTGGATTCAAAGTCATCTACCGACTCCTCTGCTAGACGGTGAGTCATATTTCTTTTACACATACGCTGGAGGTGGCCCTTCGTGTTACAGGCTTTGTATACGTACTCACCAAACTGACACTGGTGAGCCCTATGGTTTCCTCCGCAACGCCAGCATGGTGCTACTCGATTAGCACCCCTCGGCGGACTCTGACTTTTGGAACCCTGAGGTCTGTGCTCTCTGCCCTGGGCAGAGCCATGTTCTACAGTCTTACCTAGGAAAGGCACCATTCTGTGTACAGTACTTGCCGGGTTTGAGTCCACAGGCTGAATAATTTACTTGGTGCTGCAGGTCGAGGTCATGAACGCCTGATTGATGCTGATGGCCTTCTGTAGGTTGACTGTGGTGTCGGCAGATAATAGCTTGTGAAGGAGTCCCTCATGGCCAAGTCCCATAATGAAGATGTCTCGCAATGCTTCGTTGAGGTGCGTGCCAAAATCACATGGTGCCGCAAGTCTCCTGAGGTTGATAGCATATTTTGCAATCTCCTGGCCCTTAGGTCTGCGGTGAATGTAGAATCTGTGCCTGGCCATAAGGATGCTCTCTTTTGGTTTTAGTTGGTCACGAATTAGTTCAGTCAGCTCATCGTATGTCTTGTCTTTGACCTTCGTGGGTACCAACAAGTCGCTGACGAGGTGGTAGACCTCGGGCCTACAACTGGTCAGCAGTATAGCCTTGCGCTTCTCCGCCAATGCGTCCGTCTCCCCTGCCAGGTCGTTTGCCACGAAATATTGCTTGAGCCTTTCCGTGAAGGCATCCCAATCATCACCCTCTGTGAAGTCTTTTAGTGTACCAAAGGTAGCCATAATCACATGTATACTCGTCGCCACTTATTATGGCTGTAATATACTTATGAATGACTCCACGAGGCAATGTGTTGTACTCAAACTGTAGTGACCTTGGTCCTTTATTCGTAAATCCAGAGTGAGGCAGCTGCATGGTGGCTATCCTTTTATACAGCTCCTGCCACCAGGGCAGGAAACCACGGTCTCCACCAGTTGCACCCTCTAGTGGTGCCAGCATAGTATATACACAGTGTAAATCTTATTGACAGTACATCAGGTAAACAAGTCTCCATCTTATGCAACTATACAGTGACTACACAGAGACTATATCTATAGTCTGCATATATAACAATAATGTCAGAAGTGGGGTTCACTGATGACTGTACCGTGTTCAGTGCCATTCACAACTCCTCAGATAATGGAACAGTTCATGCCTGCAGGCAAGAAGATCTGGACAACATTCAGGCTTGGGCTAATAAGTGGCAAGTAACATTCGCGCCATACAAGTGCCAGGCAATGACTATCTCCAACAAGCGAGAGTCTAACCACCTCTTCATGAAATTCAACCACATTACCATTGCTGAATCCCCCACTATCAACATCCTGGGGATCACCATTGACCAGAAACTTAACTGGACTAGCCACATAAATACTGTGACAACAAGAGCAGGTCAGAAGCTGGGTATTCTCCAGCGGGTGTCTCACCTCCTGACTCCTCAAAGCCTTTCCACCATCTCAGGAGTGTGATGGAATACTCTCCACTTGCCTGGATGAATGCAGCTCCAACAACACTCAAGAAGCTCGACACATCCAGGACAAAGCAGCCCGCTTGTTTGGTAGCCCATCCATCACCTTAAACATTAATTCCCTCCATCACCGATTTACCGTGGCTGCAGTGTGTACCATCTACAAGATGCACTGCAGCAACTCACTAAGGCTTCTTCGGCAGCACCTCCCAAACCCATGACCTCTATCACCTAGAAGGACAAAGGCAGCAGGTGCATAGGAACATAACCACCTCCAAGTTCCCCTCCAAGTCACACAACATCCTGACTTGGAAGTATATCGCCATTCCTTCATCGTCGCTGGGTCAAAATCCTGGAACTCCCTCCCTAATAGCACTGTGGGAGTACCTTCACCACAAGGACTGCAGCAGTTCAAGAAGGCAGCTTACCACCATCTTCTCAAGGGCAAGTAGGGAAGGGCAATAAATCCTGGCTTTGCTAGTGATGCCCACATTCCAGGAACAAATTTTTAAAAATTCTCCTCATAGGACAATTCCCGCAGGTGTAAAGATGAAGAGTGTTATGGCGGGAGTAGCGGGGCGGGGGGGGTGCGGGTGGAGGGCTGGGAGGTGGAGGGAAGGGGAGGGAATGTGCTGGGTGTAGGGCTGGAGGGTGTTATAAGAACATAAGAACATAACATAAGAAATAGGAGCAGGTGTAGGCCATGCGGCCCCTCGAACCTGCTCCGCCATTTAATACGATCATGGCTTTGTGATCATGGACTCAGGTCCAATTCCTTGCCCGGTCCCCATGACCCCTTATTCCCTCATCAGTTCAGAAACTCTCTATCTCTGTCTTAAATTTATTCAATGACCCAGCTTCCACAGCTCTCTGAGGCAGCGAATTCCGCAGATTTACAACCCTCTGAGAGAAGAAATTCCTCCTCATTTCAATTTTAAATGGGCAGCCCCTTATTCTAAGATCATGCCCTCTAGTTCTAGTTTCCCCTATCAGTGGAAATATCCTCTCTGCATCCACCTTGTCAAGCCCCCTCATAATCTTATGCATTTCGATAAGATCACCTCTCATTTTTACAGTGTTACAGTGGGGTGGGGGATGGGAGAGGGTGAGTCGTGGTGTAGTGTAGGAGAATGTTATGGTGGGATGGGGGGAGAGGATGAGCTGGTGTGCAGGGGTGGAAGATGTTTCGGGGGGCTGGGGGTTGTGAGGGTGAGTCAGGATGTATGGAGGATGTTACGGGTTTGGGGAAGGGAGAGAATGAGTTGGAGTGTAGTGTAGGAGAATGTTATGGTGGGGTGGGGGAGGTTGGGGGAGGGGGAGAGAATGAGCCGGGGTGTAGGAACATAATGGCGACCCAGGTGGGACACTGGTACAAGGGACGTGATAAGAGAGAGACTGGTTTCAGGAAACAAAGCAAAATGGAAGAGGGGATTTCCTCGTATGTGGGTAAATGTGGCAAAGAAACCAAGAATAGCGAACGGGCATTGCGGGAAGAGAATTCCCGCCTCGCCAAGCAAGTTAAAGAGTACGGGGAGAGGGTGAGAGACATTCAGGTAGCCTATAAGGTAGCCAGTACCAGGGAATTTGAGGCAGGAGACCACGGCCCCTGCCAGCAGCAGATCCAAAGCTTGAACCTTGCTCTATCCCGGGCTAAATGCATGGTGTACCTGATAAACCTGGGTTTAGCCCAGGAACACCTGGCTGGGCAAGGAGAAACCCCTCAGTCACCGCCTGCAGCTCCCAGGAATGGCCTGGGGCAGCAGGGGTGTCAGCCAGAGTGCGGGGCAGGCAAGGATTGCGAACACCGGCAGCCCCGAGTTTTAACTCGGCTTGGCAGCAGGGGGAAGAGGGCGAGCCAATACAAGAAGAGCCGGAACCAGGGCCAATGCACCCCGTCCAGCAGCAGGGGAACGACAAAGTTGCTTTCTAGGGTCCTGCGCTGGGATCACTGGTAGAGCAAGGTGTGTTAAGACCGATAGCAACCCATGTGAACTCTCCACTGTGGCCGGTTAAGAAACCGGACAACTCATGGAGGGCCACCGTGGACTATCGAGTACTAAATAAGAATATCCCTGCCTGTGCACCCACTGTAGCAGCCATAGCGGATCTCATAGGGAGTATTCCAGCATCCGCGACCACTTTCACGGTGCTGGATATTTCAAATGGGTTCTGGTCCATTCCTGTAAAACGGGAGGACCAGTACAAGTTCACCTTTACCTTTAAGGGCCAACAATACACGTGGAACTGTCTTCCCCAAGGCTTCCACAACAGTCCCAGCATTTTTCACCAATGTCTGGCGAATTGTTTAAAGGGCTTTAGCAGACCCCAGCAGTTGGTGCAGTACGTGGATGACCTGCTCCTGTTCACCGATCAGGGGGAGGAGCATGGCCCACTGCTGACTGAGCTGCTGGAGCTGCTAAAAGAAGAAGGGTTTAAAGTAAACCCCAAGAAGGCACAGATCGGCCAGAAGGAAGTCAAATTCCTGGGGCTGACTATGCGCACTGGGGAAAGGGCCATAGACAAGGCTAGAAGGGAGACAGTACAGGAGTTACCAGCCCCCAACACAGTGACAGGGGTAAGGTCGTTTCTAGGGCTCACCGGGTACTGCAGAGATTTTATTGAGGATTATGCAGCCACCGCAGCCCCTCTGCTCAGGCTCCTACAGAAGGGTGTAGAGTGGGACTGGGATGAGGGTTGCGAGGCAGCATTTAATCAGCTCAAGAAGGACTTGGAGACCGAGCCAGCCTTAGGAGCGATAGATGTAGGAAAGGAGTTTTTCATGGGGGTGGCAGCCTGCGGGGACAGTTTGAGCTCAGTGCTGCTTCAAGAGCGGCACGGCCAGCTGAGACCGGTGGTTTACTCCTCCAGGATCCTCACAGATGTGGAGAAGGGGTACTCCAACTGTGAGAGACACCTCCTAGCCACACATTGGGCAGTGAAAAGATCCTTGATCTTCACGGGAGGGTCTCCTCTAACACTCCTAACCCACCACACACCTACTCAGATGCTCCTAGATGGGAGGATTAAGGACGGGATGGTGAGCAGTGCCCGCATTGCTCCCTGGACCCTGCTCCTCTCCCAGATGGACCTCAGAGTAGAAGGCCCCCGCGAGCCAAGGCTCGCAGCCAACCTAATCTACCCAGGGAAAGCCCACAGGTGCTCCATAGAAGGGGTATTGGAGGTGAACATTGGCCTTCGGGCGGAGTTACACCCTACAGGCCGGGACATCTACGTGGACGGGTCCAGCACGGTATCTGCTGGTGAACGACTCACTGGGTGCGGAGTTTATGACCCAAGGGCAGGTATTGCCCTGGCAATCAAGCTCCCAAGCACCATGAGTGCCCAGCATGCTGAACTGTCCGCCGTAATGTAAGTGGTGATCCACCCCGAGGAATTCCCTACCCCGTACACGATTTGCTCGGACAGTATGTTCACCTGCAATTCATGTACGAAGTACCTGGCTATCTGGTCCCGTCGCGGATACACGTCCGCTGACGGGAGACCCCTGGCAATCAAGCCCCTGCTGGAGAAAATCATGACAGCGGTGGGGGAAGATGGAAAGGTCTACATACATAAGGTGAAGGCCCATTTAAAAACCGAACCCCGTGCAGAGGGAAACCAACAGGCTGACAATCTGGCCAAAGAAGATGCCCACACGGGAAAGTTCTGGGACCCCTATGACACCGGCCGCATAGCAGCGGTCAAGAATAAGAACAGGGCAGCAGAGAGTACAGGGATAGCTTTGGCCCCGGACTTAAAAACAGTTCAGGCACAGGACCCAGTCCTGAAAGCTGTCCTGAACGCGCTAGCTAGAGGAGAGAGAGTAGAAGGTCCGTACGGCACAGCAGCCATTACCGTTAAGGAAGGCATGCTGTTTAAAGAGGGACAATGGATCGTGCCACAGCAGCACCAGAGGGAATTCCTAAAACTGGCCCATGAGGGTCCAGGAGCGGGACACCCCGGGCCTGAGATCACCTGGCAACGGGTGGAACAGGCAGGTTGGTGGCCGGGACTCAAGGAGGACGTCCGCGAGTTCTGTGCGAACTGCCTGGTGTGTGCTGCGAACAACCCTGACCCCCAGAAAAGGAAGGTGTCCCTAGGACACGTTAGGAGGGTAGAGGGACCATGGCAGTCAATCCAAATTGACTACATCAGGCCCCTACCCACCGCCCAGGGAGGCTACAAATACTGCCTTGTCCTGGTGGACGTGTTCTCAAAATGGGTTGAAGCCTTCCCCTGCCAAACAGCCACCGCACTGGGCTCAACTAAGATTCTAGTGAGGGAAGTGTTCTCCCGGTGGGGACTCCCACAGTATGTGGAGTCGGATCAGGGGAGCCATTTCACCGGGCAGGTAATGCAGGCAACCCTTAAGGTGCTCGGCATTGAGGGGAAATGGCACGTTGCCCACAATCCACAGTCATCTGGTATTGTGGAGCGTTTAAACCGCACCATTAAAGAAAGGCTGCGGAAGGAAACGGGAGACTCACCCCAAAAGTGGGTGGAGGTCTTACCGTTGGTCCTAATGGGGATCCGAGCCAGCCAGTCAAAGAGCACGGGGTATTCCCCATACGAGCTCATGTCTGGCCGGATCATGCGGACCCCCACCCATGTCCTAGCCCCGGTGCTCACAGAAGGTCAGCTCAGAGAGGTGAACCGGGACTGGTTTGTCAGGAACCTGTTTGAACACCTCAGACAGATTCACTGGCAGGCTGCTAGTAACATGGGCAGACAGCATCAGAGTAACCGACTGCTGCTAGAACCCAGCAAACACCACGAATGGGAGATAGGGGACCAGGTCATGGTGAGGAACTATGCTCGGGTCGGGGTTTTTGAAGCATTATATATGGGGCCATACAGCATTGTGGAGAAGGCAAGCCCGATGATCTATGCCATAAAGCTGCCCCGCCGTACTAAGTGGTTCCACATCAACCAGTGCAAGCTGTACAACCCAGGGTCAGCCAAGCACAGAGGGCAGCCGGGAGGGGTGAACCATCCTCAGGACAGGGACCCTCTGTTGGCCGCCCCCGACGGTGGAGGGCCCACAGGGAATGTGGCAGGCTCAGAAACCGTGCCTATAGGGGCGGTGAATTGCAGTACTGGAGGGGCTATCCCACCCATCGTTTAGGATTCGGACGCACCCCCAGTAACCCAAGCCCTGAGAAGGACCCTCCGTACACCACGGCCAAAGATACCGTGGTCACCGGCATCTGAGCCTCAGCTATTCCACCCTAGGAGAAGGGCAGCCCAACAGGAAAGGCCGAATGTCAGAAGAACAGAGGCCGCTCAGAGTAGGGACCACCAGCCAGCCGCCTCCAGCGGTGAGGGTCTCACAGGAGCAGTAGCAACGAGCTGTCCCAGAGACAAGAGTCTCCAGCTCACCGGCTGCGGGGAAACCCTAGCATCCAGGCGGCTATCAGGCCGCACAAGGCATGGGCCTGACAGGGATTAACCAGGCCACCCGGAGACGGGTGGTGGTTGTACATACCTCTAATTTTAGTTTAAGGCAGCTGACGGCACCATTTTACATTTTAAGGTTAAGTTTAGAATTAAGGGTAATGTTGCAGTAATGTTTAAGTGATTGTTTTGAGTTTGTCTTGTGTGTCAGCCAGCCTGAGAGCAGTTCTCAAGGGCAGGATCCAGACATTACCTGATGATGGACAAACCTCAGGAGACCAATTGATGTTGTTTAATTTTAATCTAGGTTTTTTCCTTCTGTAATGTGGTTGTACGTTGCCTATATGCTGGTGAATATAATGTAACTGAAATGAAATGTAACTGTGCCAAAATGCAATTGTAGTGATTGAACCCCCTCCAAGCTGGGAGGGTGTAAATGTAAAAAGTTTGTACCTGAAAAAGGGAAAAGTGTGCATCTATGGTGATGTTGCATAAGTGTAATGCATTTTGGGTATTAGTTTCGCTAATTTACGGGGAAGATTATCTCTTGGGAGTCAGGAACTTTGCTCACCTCGAAGAATGATACCAAAAGTGATATGGTATCACGGGGGGAATGTAGAATTTACCAATATCTCGCAAAGATTCCAGGTACCTTTCCCCTACAGAGGAGAAAAATCCCTTTCTGGGCTTTTAAAATGAGTTTAAAGGGCAGACGAAGCCTGCGGGGGATAAAAGGGGATGCATTCATGGAGACCCCCCCCCCCCCAATGTTACCGAGAGGGTGGGGAGGGCATAGCCCGAGGTATAGGATAGGAGAATGTTACAAAAATGGGGGTGTGAGCTTAGTTATACAACTGGACTTGGCTTTGAGATAGGGAGGAAGAGATATTAAATCTCTATAAGGGGGACGAGTTTTTTAATGAATAATAATGATTAGAAATGTTATCAGTAGTTTTGATTGATGTCCAATGGATTTAGTAACTATCTGGAGAATTCTAAGTCTGAATTTACTGTTCGTAATGTTATCACGCAGACAGTTAATTAATTCGTATCAAGTTTGAAATTTGTGTTTGAAATAAATGGTTTAAAATAACAGAACGAGGAGTCCGACAGAGACACGTTAGACCATCGTACACTTGCACCATTATTTGTTTTTTTATTCGTTTCTGGAATGTGGGCGTCGCTGGCAAAGCCAACATTTATTGCCCATCTATAATTGCCCTTGAGAGGGTGGTGGTGAGCCGCCTTCTTAAACCGCTGTAGTCCTTATTGTGAAGATACTCCCACAATGCTGGTAGGGAGGGAGCTCCAGGATTTTGGCCCAGTGACTTTGAAGGAACGGCGGTATATCACCAAGTCAGGATGGCGTGTGACTTGGAGGGGAACTTGGAAGTGGTGGTGTTCCTGTTATGTATGTAATAACTCGATAGACTGAATACTGTAAACTAATACATGTACAAACCTGACTCTGCTTTATTAAGGCCCAAAATAATTACATTACATGATGGCTTGCCTTTTATACCTAGGCCGCACACACGTGCGGACAGCCCAATGACCTCTGACAGTGGCGCCACCTGGTGGCTAGTAACCCCAAGCATACATACATGACAATATCCCCCTTTAAGATATTAGTAACATTCTTTTTACAAATTGAGACGATCCGGAGCTTTCCGCTCCCGAGTTGATCGTCTCAGTTCAACTCCAGCCTTGGGCGAGCGTTCTGAGTCTGTTCTGACTGGGGGCTGGGTAGCCGATCTGATGGGAGTGGCAATGACCACGTCAGGGATTGAAAGTCCAGATTCATTGATGACAGTGGAGTCCTCTGATGACTGAGGGTAGGTTGGTTGGTCACTGATTGTGTCTTCCTCAGACTGTTCCGGTTCATCCGTGTGCCGCAGTTTTATCTGATCAACATGTTTCCTGCATGTCTGCCCATTCTTGAGCTTGACGATAAACACTCTGTTACCCTCCTTGGCTGTAACAGTACTGGCAATCCACTTGGGACCTTGACCATAATTTTGTACATACACAGAATCGTTAACAGAAATGTCGTATGACACAGCAGCGCGATCATGATACCACTGCTGACTCTGATGTCTGTATTCAACATGATCGTTCAAGTCAGGGTGGACAAGAGAGAGCTTGGTCTTGAGGCATCTCTTCGTCATAGTTCAGCAGGGGGGACCCCGGTAATCGTATGGGGGCTTGTCCTGTAAGCAATATGCATGACAAGCGAGCCTACACCGAACCTTGAGTTACACGTTTCATACTCTGCTTGATAGTTTGGACTGCACGCTCTGCTTGACCATTAGATGCGGGTTTGAATGGTGCTCACCTCACATGTTTGATACCATTGAGTTTCATGAACTCTTGAAACTCCAGACTAGTGAAGCAAGGTCGTTGTCGCTTACAATGATGTCGGGCAGACCATGAGTGTTCCCGATGTTGGGGAAATCCAGAACCAGGAGACACAGTCTTAGGAAAAGGGGTTAGGACTGAGATGAGGAGAAACATCTTCACTCAGAGAGTTGTTAACCTGTGGAATTCCCTGTCGCAGAGAGTTGTTGATGCCAGTTCATTGGATATATTCAAGAGGGAGTTAGATATGGCCCTTACGGCTAAGGGGATCAAGGGATATGGAGAGAAAGCAGGAAAGGGTTACTGAGGGAATGATCAACCATGATCTTATTGAATGGTGGTGCAGGCTCGAAGGGCCGAATGGCCTACTCCTGCGCTTATTTTCTATGTTTCTATGTTTCTATGAGTGGCAAACATGACATGAAGGCTCACAATGGTAGCTGTGGATGTACTGGATGACATGATTATACACTTTATCCACTTGGAATATGCATCCACCACAACTAAAACATCTTTCCCAGGAAGGGACCTGCAAAGTCGATGTGGATCCTGGACCATGGTTTAGAGGCCACGACCACAGACTCAGTGGCAATTCCGCTGGTGCTTTACTTAGCTGCATGCAAGTATTGCACTGATGCACACATGATTCAAGATCAGAGTCAATTCCAGGCCACCATACATGAGACCTGGCAATGGCTTTCATCATGACAATACCGGGATAAGTGCTATGTAGATCATGTACAAATTTCTCTCTGCTTTTCTTTGGCATAACAACACGAATACCACACAGTAAACAATCTGACTGAATGGATGGTCCGTCTTTACGATGGTTGTAAGGTTTGGTCTCAATCACCATTTGCTTGGGTATGGCAGACCAATCACCACTAAAGACACAATATCGGGTCCTGGCTGGTCCGGGTCTTAACTTGTTGAGCCATGACAGGGGTCCCTTCACTTTCAAAAGCATCCATAACTAACAGTAGGTTTACAGGTTGTGGCATCTCCATCTCCGGTGTGGGCAACGGCAGACGGCTCAGTGCATTGGCACAATTTTCGGTGCCAGGTCCATGATGAATGACATAATCATAGACAGATAATGTCAGCGCCCACCTCTGGATGCAGGACGATGCATTGGTATTTATACCTTTGTTTTCTGAAAACAATGAAATGAGTGGCTTATGATCTGTTTCCAGTTTAAACCGAAGACCAAACAGGTACTGATGCATCTTTTTAACCCCATACACACAGGTTAATGCTTTTTTTTCTACCATGCTGTAGGCTCTTTCTGCCTTTGACAAACTTTTAGAAGCATATGCAACAGGTTGTAGTTTACCTGACTCATTAGCTTGTTGGAGCATGCAACCAACTCCCTATGACGAAGCATCACAGGCCAATATTAGATGCTTATATGGATCATAATATACCAGAAGCTTGTTAGAGCAAAGCAAATTAGTAGCTTTCTCAAAAGCTCTATCTTGAGACGCACCCCAAACCCAGTTGTTGCTTTTTCTTAGCAGCATGTGCAGTGGCTCGAATGAAGTGCTCAATCTAGGTAGGAAATTACCGAAGTAGTTGAGTAGACCAAGGAACGAACGCAGCTCCGTCATATTCTGAGGCTTGGGTGCATTTTTGATGATCTTGGTTTTCGAGTCCGTAGGCCTGATGCCGTTAGCAGCAATTTTCCTCCCCCAGGATTTCGACTTCTGGTGCCATAAAGACGCACTTCGAATGTTTCAGTCTGAGTCCCACTTTGTCCAGACATTGTAGAATCTCTTCCAGGTTGTACAGATGTTCGGTGGTGTCATCTTGGAACATGATGGTTCTAGGGACGGACTTCAGTAGACTCTCCATGTTGCGCTGAAATATGGCTGCAGCCGAATGAATTCCGACAGGACACCTGTAGTAGATAAACAGTCCTTTAGGAGTGTTGATGCACGTAAGTTTCTTCGACGTCTTGACCAGCTCCTGTGTCATGTAGGCCGACATCAGATCCAGTTTAGTGAATGACTTCCCCCCAGATAGCATTGCAAACAGGTCATCAGGTGATGGGTATTGATCCTGTTTCGAAACTCGGTTGATTCATAACCTTGTAATCTCCACAAATCCTGACAGTGCCATCACTCTTCAACACAGGAACAATGGGGCTGGCCCATTCGTTAAATTCGACTGGTGATATGACCCCTTCACGCTGGAATCTGTCCAGTTCGATTTCGACCTTCTCCCTCATCATGTATGGAACCACCCGAGCTTTATGATTGACAGATCTTGCATCCGAGTCCATGTGGATCTGTACCTAGGATCTCTGTGAAATTGACGATGCCGGGTTCAAACAGCGAGGGGGACTTACTCAGCACTTGAGCACATGGACTATCATCCTCCGATGACAATACTTTGATATCATTCCAATTCAATTTGATTTTTTATAGCCAATTCCTGCCGAACAGCGTTGGACCATTGCCTGGAACAATCCATAATGGTAAATCTTGAACCGCACCATCATACGAAACCTTGACTACTGCACTGCCAATCACCGTTATGAGTTCTTTAGCATACGTATGCAACTTGGCATTGACTGGACTCAGCTTAGGCCCCACAGCCTTAGTATCCCCCAGCTTGTCAAATGTCCTCTGGCTCATTATTGATTGACTCACACCTGTGTCCAATTCCATCGGTACTGGCACACCGTTAAGTTTCACATTAATCATTATCGGTTAGCTCTTTGTTAGGAATGAATACAGTCCATACACTTCCTCCTCTGGTATCTTGGATTGCATATCCGGATCAGCACTATATTGGTCATCATCCTCCACGTGGTGTGCCGCAGCACGCTTGCTCAGTTGCGGACACATGCGCTGGAGCATTCTCGAACAGCCTTTACAAATGTACTGTTTAAATCGACACTGATAAGGCCAATGATTGCCCTCACAACGGCAACACAGAGAAATCGGATTCATTCCCGTAGCGGACTTTGGGCAGCCACAGGTTTCGCATATGCAGTTGAGTAGGCCCTGCCATATTCAGCTTTGCCAAACGACGATACAATCTTGTTTACAGTACTTGCCGAGTTCCGATTTTTTTATGATATCTGCTTTAAGTTTTTGTCCGTCGTCATGCATGCCTGCGGAATCATGATGGCCTTGCTCAAATCCAGCGTCTCCGCCGCCAGTAGCTTACGCAGGATCACCTCGTGGTTGATGCCGATTACAAGGAAGTTCCACAGCATATTTCCTAACGCGTTTTTGAACTTACACGGTCCAGCTAGACGTCTTAGGTCGGCAATGAATTCCGACACATTCTGGCCCTCAGAACGAACGTGCGTGTAGAATCGATATCGTAAGATGATGATGCCTTCTTCTGGTTTGAGATGATCACGTACCAGAGCACACAATTCCTCACTTGCAGGTGAGAGAAGATTCTTTATGAGTCCATAGATTTTCGGACCGCAAACCGTGAGGAAGCCCGCCCTGCGCCTAACTGCTTCAGTGGGTTCCTCCATTTTGTTGGCCATGAAGTACTGGTCCAGGTGAGCTACAAAATCTGCCCAGTCTTCTCCCTCCACGAATCTCTCCAGAATTCCAATTGTGCTCATTTTTGCATGTGAAGGTTCTTAAGTTACCTCGTCGCCAAATGTTATGTATGTAATAACTCGATAGACTGAATACTGTAAACTAACACAGGTACAAACCTGGCTCTGCTTTATTAGGGCCCAAAGTGATTACATTTCTTGATGGCTTGCCTTTTATACCTGGGCCGTACACACGTGTGTACAGCCCAATGACCTCCGACAGTGGTGCCACCATACATACATGACAGATACCATCCCTTATTTCCTTAATTAGCCCCGGATGGTTATCCCTTCTCTTACAGTCTTTCCTTTTCATTGGGATATATTTTTGTTGCGAGTTATGAAATATCTCCTTAAATGTTTGCCACTGTTCATCAAGCCCCATATTTTAGTCTATTTTCCCAGTCCACTTCAGCCAACTCTACCTTCAAACCTTTGTAGTCTCCTTTATTTAAGCTTAGGACACTGGTTTGAGATCCAACTTTCTCACTCTCCAACTGAATTTGAAATTCAACCACATTATGGTCACTCATTCCTAGAGGACCTTCCCTTGACAAATCCATGGTGACTGTCCTTGTACTGTGGAGCTGCATTTATCCAGGCAAGTGGAGAACATTCCATCACACTCCTGACTTGTTCCTTGTAGATGGTGGAAAGGCTTTGGGGAGTGTGGAGGTGAGACGCAGCTTCTGACCTGTTCTTGTTGCCACAGTATTTATGTGGCTAGTCCAGTTAAGTTTCTGGTCAATGGTGACCCCCAGGATGTTGATGATGGGAGATTCGGCGATGGTAGTGCCATTGAATATCATTTACAGCCTCATGACTTCTTTTCTTCTTCGGCAATCCCTCGGAGTTGAGGATGACTCGCTTCCACACTACAAATGGGTTCTCAGGTGACTGATGAGTCCAATGCGGGACCTACAGTCTCTGTCACAGGTGGGGCAGACGGTGTTTGAAGGAACGTTGGTTGAAGGGACGGGTGGCTGGGGTGCTTGGGTTGTCATGTGCTCTTTCCACTGTTTGCGCTTGGCCTCCGCTTGCTCTCGGTGAAGAGACTCGAGGTGTTCAACGCCTTCCTGGATGCTTCTTCTCCACTTTGAGCGGTGTCGGGCCAGTGATTCCCAGGTATCGGTGGGAATGTTGAACTTTTTCAAGGAGGCTTTGAGGGTGTCTTTGAAGCGTTTCCTCTGCCCACCTGGGGCTCGCTTGCCATGTCGGAGCTCCGAGTAGAGCATTTGTTTTGGGAGTCTCACATCGGGCATACGGACCATGTGGCCTGTCCATTGGAGCTGATCGAGCGTGGTCATTGCTTCGATGCTGGGGATGTTGGCCTGAGCAAGAACACTGATGTTGGTGCGACTATCCTGCCAATGGTGATACTTCTCCAGTGCTTTGAGGGCTAATTGTGAGGTGGAGTCACAACATTTGAATTCTTTACTCAATCAATGTCACATTCAAAATATAAAATGCAACTGTTTATTTAAATGGAAATGTGTCCCCTCCCTCCTCCCAGAATAAGCTTGGAATGAACTCTCCCTCCAACTTCTTTCTCTGCTCCCATCAGAACTTTCTCAGCCACTCCTGAGCAATCTGTGCTGGGCTGGGCTGATTCAGTGGAACCGCATCGCCCCCACATGGACAAGGTGAGAAACTCTTGCAGAGGGCTCTTAAGTTTGTTTTCTGTGGCCGTTTGTTTTGCTCTTTATAATTGTTAAAAGGTTCACAAGACCATAAGACAGTTACAGGTCGGGAAAGTAATTTGACTCATCTTAATTCATCCATACAGAGAGATCCCCTCATCCAATTGTTTCTTAAGTGCTCTATCTGGAAGTTTATTCCACACGTTGATCCCTCTCTGTATGTGAAGAAGAATTTCCTGACATTCGTGCTAAATTACTTTTTACTAGTTTGAATCTGCGTCCCTTAGCTCTACTCCCGCAGTTTAATTTAAACTCATTTTGTGGGTTAACTTTCTCTATACTCTTAACACTCTCTTAAACCTCTATAAGATCACTTCTCAGACATGACCTTTCCACATTTAAAAGGCGAATTCGGGCAGTTAGTGCCTCTCATTAGCACCTCGAGGGGGGCGGTGGGGACACTAATGGGTTCCTAAGGGGTTAGCAATCTGGCACGGCAAATGCAGCGATGCCTGCGAACTTCAGTGGCAGTTTAGCGCTGGCGCTAACTTGTAGTCGCTGGGCCTCTAAAGCCTCGCAGATCATGATGTCATAATGTGCGTAGCGCCCCATTATCGCCCTGGACGTAAAATTGACTCCCACCCCCTGCTGTATCGCCTCACGCCACCAATGGCAACAAAAGGAGGCATTGTGAACCTCGGCTGGCCCATTGCGGAGCAGTAATTAAAGGGAATGGTCTTCAGCTACGCAACCTTTATTATTTGCACCAGTTTGGTGCCTGCGCAAAGTTTTTCATGTTTCACTGGATGTACAAGCCCTCCACTTTGTGAGAGTGTTTGGGGCTGTAATGGCAGTCGCACAGATCACCTTGCAAAACAGAACTGCCGACAAGTAACTTGTGCAGCATCATTGGGCCTTCCCTTTAAGCAAGGGAAACAGCCTTTCATGCTGTTACTAATGCGCTTGAAATTGTTTAGTGCTCTGCTGCTACCACCCCCGCTCTCGGACTTCAGTGCTCTAAGACACGTGGTAGCGCTTGATTTAGTGCTCCACGTCCTTCTTGGAGCGCTAAGATCGAATATCGCTGGAGGAGAGAATGATTAGCGCCTGACACTACTTTTCAACTTTTCAAAATTTAGCGCCCCAGTCCAAATTTCTAGCCCTGAGGATCAGCTTCTCTCTGCACTGACTCTGGTGCTCGAATATCTCCCTTGTTTCTTGGTGACAAGAACTGGGCTTCACTCTCCAAGGTGCAGTCTGACCAGAGCCCTGTACAGCTTGATCATTACCTCCGCTGACTTGCACTGTACTATATAGTTCAACATCCTGTGGGCTTTGTTGATTGCTGCTCTGCATTGGTTGGACCTGTTTGGGGTTGTTTACTAAGATTCTTCGGTCTCTTTCAGCTTCACTCTTGGTTATTTCAACACTGTTTCTAGGGAATGAAAAAGAAAATTGGGTGGGGTGTAAAACGGGCTGCTGATTTGCTATTGCTTGTTTTACGCTGCCCCCAAAGTCGGAAGTCACCCCCATAGAGCACGCATATTGTCTCTTTTTCCTTCCTTTACAGCTGTCTCCTAACCTTGCCCAACTCACCTTGTAATTTCTGAGCTGGTTCTGCCAAATCTGAGAATTATGCTTATATATAGCAATAACAATTTGCATTTATATAGCATCCTTATTGTAGAAAAATGTCCACTTTTTTAACATATTTTGCTTAATGTGCATAAATGATGCTTTGATGCCTTCACACTTAAATTGTCAAAACCTTATTAATATAAAGAGGGACTTAAAGAAGGAAGATGGCATATGTTAAACAAAGAAAGAACTTGCATTTATATAGCGCATTTCATAGAAGCATAGAATAATACGGCACAGGAAGAGGCCACTCGACCCATCGAGTCTGCGCTAACTCTTTCGTCCCACGCCCCCATTCTTTCCCGATATGCTCATATCGGCAATTTTTTCTCCTTCAAGTAATTATCCAATTCCCTTTTGAAGGCTGCTATTGGATCTGTATCCGCCACCCTATCAGGAAATGCATTCCAAATCCTAACCACTCATTGTGTACAAAAATGTCATGTCCCCAGGGCGTCTCAAAGCGCTTTACAATACTTTTGAAGTACAGTCACTGTTGTAATGTAGGAAACACAGCAACCAATTTGCACACAGCAAACTACGACAAACAGTAATGAAATAAATTACCAAATCATCTGTTTGGTAGAGGGACAAATATTGACTGGGACACTAGAGAGAACTCCCCTTTACATAGTGCTGTGGGAATTTTTACATCCACCTGAGAGGACTGACAGGGCCTTGGTTTAATGTCTCATAAAGACAGCACCTTCCCACACTCCTTTATTACTGCACTGAAGTGTCAGCCTGGATTATTTGTTCAAAGTCTCTGGAGTGGGACTTGAATCAACATCCTTCTGACTCAGAGGTGAGTGTGCTACCAATTGAGTTATAGTTTGCCTCAGGCTCTGTGTTTATTCACGCTGATTCCCACTTGTTCTACAAAAGTGTTTACACTCCGGCATTTGCCAATGCAATTCCTAAAATTGTCGGCAAGATCGGTGTAAAAACCAGCATAGATTTTGGCATAATTTCTGTGTGAATCAGATCCAAGAAATTATCTTTTGATAGTGGGGGGGCAGGGTTAGAACATTTAAAATTATTACAACAATAGAGCGCAAAATTTCAAACCTAAGTGAATGCATGAAATACAGAAGATAAGTGACCAAACACTTGAGTGATTTAGCATAAATCTTGGTGTTCAGATGCCCTCTACCGGTAACCCCCGGTTGTACCAATTTACCGTAATCTGTATATAGATTTGTAATCTGTATTTCGACTTTAGTAACATCTCAAAGTGCTTCACATACAATGAATTACTTTGTTGTGATCTGGAATGCACTGCCTGATGGAAGAAGATTCAATAATAACTTTCAGAAGGGAATTGGATATATACTTGAAAAGGAAAAATTTACAGGGCTATGGGGAAGTAGTGGTGAAATTGGACTAATTAGATAGCTCTTTCAAAGAACCGGCACAGGCCCAATGTGCTGAATGGCCTGCTTCTGTGCTGTAAGATTCTATGATTCTAAGAGCAAAGATTGTTGGTACATCTGCAAATCATGACACCTATTTTATATACAGCACGATCCCTTAAAATATCCAGTTAACCTATCCAATTTATCCTGAGAGGGCACACGGGGCCTCACTTGAATGTCTCACCCGAAGCACCGAACCACAGTACCTTCGACAGTGCATCACCTCCTCAGCACTGCACTGAAGTTTTAACTTAGATTATGTGCTCAACTTTCAGGAGACACTCGGTGCAGTATAACTGTAAATAACCCCCTGTCTCTCAGACTCTCTTTTTACCTCTTTTTAGCTTCCACATTTGGAGGGAGATCATTACCTGCTGATAAATGGCCAGGCTTCCGTCAGGAAAGACACCGGCTGGATTTTCTTTTCTACCTCACCTTGGTTACGCCTGTAAATCTAGCTTAACTTCTGAGAAAAATCCTGCCTTTCTGAAGGTTTACTTTAACAGAATAAATAATGTAGATAGATTTTTATTAGGTAAGTGTAGCGAAGGGATATGGAGCAAAGGCGCGTAAATGAAGTTGAGGTGCAGATGAGCCATGATCCAATAGAACGTCGGCGTAGGCCCGAGGGCTGAATAGCCTAATGTTCCTCAGTCCTGGAATCTTTGAACGAACGAGAGAGGGCAGCAGCAAGAAACAAAGAAATAGAATCAGTTTCAAAACTAGAGCAAAGGCAAACTGTTAAACGGAAAAACAATCTGGGTGGAAGGAATCCAGCCACCTGCACTGTGACTACACCAACCTCATCCTCTGCTCCTCGGGTTTCCACAGCGTGCTCATGACAATGTGTCTTGTTAAAGTTCAGCAACTCAAACGAGGTCAGTACAATAATCCTACACGCACTGCCAGAAGGCTGGCTATTGTTCCTCACACTGCACACGGTCCTTCCAACAACCAGGCCCATCACCATGGCCCCGAGGAAGGGCGACCAAACTCCCAAGGGTGGCTCGAATGTTATGTGGAAGCACCATGTGTAGCTGGGGCCTTGGCAGAACTTCTTACCATTGGGTTACAAGGTGGCCTCCGGTGAGATCTGAACAAAGGAAGTGCATTTTCTGAGACTTCAAAAGTGTGCTGCCAAACAGAACTAGTGGTCTGATATGCTTGATCCTATTGCTTTTGGCTAGCAGTCTGGGAGAACTTGGCACAGAAGTTACAAATCAAGCTTCAGACAATTAACCCCTCTTACGTGGTAAAATACTTTGTAAAGGAAAAATCTTACACGATTTTATTTGCAACACTAGCAAACCAGCCAAAATGCTGTATAAAACCAGGGGAGGGAAGGGCTCAGAAAGAAGGGGACTACATAGTGCAAGTCCTTTAACACTGAAAGACAAGACAATGTTTTTGCATTTACGTATTGCTTAATTCCATCTCTCAAAAACATCTTAAAGTGGTTCACATACAATGAATTAGCCATTTTACATCTGAAATCTGAAGGGTACGGTGGTATAGTGGTTATGTTGCTAGACTAATAATCCAGAAAAATAACAATGTGTATTGTTGAAGTCCAGCAACTCAAACGAGGTCAGTACAATAATCCTACACACACCGCCAGAAGGTTGGTTATTGTTCCTCACACTGCACACGATCCTTCCAAGAACCAGCCCCATCACCATGGCCCTGAGGAAGGGCGACCAAACTCCCAGGGGCGGCTCGAGTGTTATTGGAAGCACCATGTGTAGCTGGGGCCCTGGCAGAACTTCTTACCATTGGGTTGTTGAATTTAAATCACACCATGGTAGTTTAAGGATGTGAATCAAAAAATCTGGAAATAATAAACTGGTAGCATTAAAAGTGACCATGTAGCTGTTGGATTGCTAGAAAAGCCCAGCTGGTTCACTGTAGGGAAGGAAACCTGTCATCCTCACCTGGCCTGACCAATATGTGACTCTAGGCCCACATCAGAGTCATTGATTCGTAATTGCCCTCTGCTTCAAGAAGGCCCCCACTACCTACTCAGGACAACTAGGGATGGGCAGTAAATGCCGACCTTGCCAGCGATCCCAAAAAATAATATAAAAAGAGGTCACTGTGTACTCTTTTAAACCCCTCTCCCAAGTCTCCACCCTCATCTCCGACAATGTGTGAGGAGCTCATAGATTTCTTTATCTCTAAGATTGAGACCATCTGTTCGGCCGCCTCTGCTTCTTCCCTTCCTTCCCCGAGCTCACTGGGCCAAACTTCCTCTTAGGATCCCTCCTGCCCTAGCCCTGACCTCACATCTTTCTCCAGTTTCTCTCCGATCTCCCCTCGTGACCTTTCCGAGCTCATCCTGTCCATGGGACCCACTTCCTGCTCCGTTGACCCTATTCCCAACAAACTGCTGACCGCCCAACTTCCTTTGCTGGCTCCCATATTAGCTGACATTGTTAACGGTTCTCTCTCTTCAGGTACTATCCCACTCTCCCTCAAATCTGCCGTCATCACCCTTCTCCTCAAAAAAATAACCCTCGATCCCTCCATCCTTGAAAACTACCGTCCCATCTCCAATCTCCCTTTCCTCTCCAAAGTTCTTGAACGTGTTGTCACCTCCCATATCCGTGCCCATATTTCCCGCAATTCCATGTTTGAATCCCTCCAATCCAGTTTCCGCACCTGCCACAGTACCAAAATGGTGCTCATCAAAGTCACAAATGACATCCTTTGTGACAGTGACAAAGGCAAACTATCCCTCCTTGTCCTTCTTGACTTGTCTGCAGCCTACGACATGGTTGACCACTCTATCCTTCTCCAATGCCTCTCCCTTGTTGTCCAGTTGGGTAGGACTGCACTCGCCTGATTCCATTCTTATCTATCTAATCGTAGCCAGAGAATCACTTGCAACGGCTTCTCTTTCCACCCCCGCATCATTACCTCTGGTGTCCTCCAAGGATCTATCCTTGGCCCCCTCCTCTTTTTCATCTACATGTTGCCCTTAGCGACATCATCCGGTAACACAGTGTCAGTTTCCACATGTACGCTGATAAGACCCAACTCTACCTCAGTATCACTTCTCTCAACCCCTCCACGGTCTTGAAATTGTTAGACTGCTTGTCCAACATCCAGTTCTGCATGAGCAGAAATTTTCTCCAATTGAATAGTGGGACAACCAAAGCCATTGCTTTTGGTTCCCGCTATAAATTCCTTTCCCTAGACACTGACTCCATCCCTCTCCCCAACTCCTGTCTGAGGCTGAACCAGACTGTTCGCAACCTTGGTGTCATATTTAACCCTGAAATGAGCTTTCGACCACATATCTGCAGCATAACTAAGACCGCCTCTTAACATCATAACATCGCTCGTCTCCACCCTTGCCTCAGCTCATCCGCTGCTGAAGCCCTCATCCATGCCTTTTTTACCTCTAGACTTGACTATTCCAACTCACTCCAGGCTGGCCTCCCACATTCTACCCTAGGTAAACTAGAGGTGATCCAAAACTCGGCAGCCATGTCCTAACTCGCACCAAGTCCCGCTCACCCATCACCCCTGTGCTTGCTGACCTATATTGGCTTCCAGTTAAGCAAAGCCTCAATTTCAAAATGATCATCCTTATTTTCAAATCCCTCCATGGTCTCGCTCTTCCCTATCTCTGTAATCTCCCCCAGCCGCATAAACCCCCGAGATGTCTGCGCTCCTCTAATTCTGCCCTCTAGCATCCCTGATTATAATTGCTCAACTATTGGTAGCCAGCCTTCTGTTGCCTAGGTCCCAAGGTCTGGAACTCCCTGCCTAAACCTCTCCGGCTCTCTACTTCTCTTTCCTCCTTAAAACCTATCTCTTTGACCAAACTTTTGGTTGCCTGCCCTAATTTCCCCTTATGTGGCTCTGTGTCAAATTTTTTGTCTCATAATACTCTTGTGAAGCGCCTTGGGATGTTTTACTATGTTAAAGGTGCTATATAAATACAAGTTGTTGTGGTTGTTGTCCTGTCTGACTGCGGGGTGAATTATAACATGGACTGCAGCTAACATACTGAAAACTGTTCTATTTTGTTTAATATTTGGTTCGCAGACAGAGTGTAAATTAAAAAAAAACTGACAAGCAAATTCTATGTCTATTATTTTAGATTTTTAAATTCATTCTCAGGATGTGGGCTTCGCTGGCAAGGCTGACATTTATTGTCCATCCCTTGTTACCTTTGAGAAGGTGGTGGTGAGCCGTCTTCTTTGACCAAGCTTTTGGTCACCTGCGCTAATTTCTACTTATGCGGCGACTCGGTGTCAAATCTTTATCGCATAACGCTCCTGTGAAGTGCCTTGGGATGTTTCATTATGTTAAAGGTGCTATATAAATACAAGTTGTTGTTGTTGCTGTGCACCATCCTCAGTCTATAAGTCAGGCAGCAAGGCTTTTGCAGAGGTACATGGTAGCAGCATTGGGCTGACTGCCAAAATGTTCTCCTTCCCTAAGATCCTTCTCAGCATTCCTTATGAACTATGTTTGATTTTGTTTGAGGCTTTCTAGGACCCAGGGAGTTCTGATACTTCCCGTTCCGGCTTCTCTCCAGAACACATCAAATATTCAGCAGTGGGTAGAGGGATGAGTAATCGTATCACACCATGATATGGGATTTCAATATAACAATGGAATAGTCGAGGCGAACAGCAGAGATGCATTTAAGGGGTAGCTGGATAAGCACATGAGGGATACAGGAGTAGAAAGATATGCTAATAGGGTTAGATGAAGTAGGATGGGAGACTCGTGTGGAGAATAAACACCGGCGTAGACCTGGTTTTTAAAATTAATTCCGGAATGTGGTCATCGCTGGCAAGGACAGCATTTATTGCCCATCCCTAATTGCCCTTGAGAAGATGGTGGTGAACAGCCAGCTTGAACCGCTGCAGTCCTTGCGGTGAAGATACTCCCACTTCACCGGTGAAGTGCTGTTAGGGAGGGAGTTCCAGGATTTTGACCCAGCGATGATGAAGAAACAGCGATATATTTCCAAGTCAGGATGGTGTGTAACGTGAAGGAGAACTTGCAGGTGATCGTGCTCCCATGCACCTGCTGCTCTTGTCCTCCTAGGTGGTAGAGGTCGCAGGTTTGGGAGGTGCTGCCTGTTGGTCCAAATGGCTTGTTTCTCTGCTGTTAATTCTATGTAGTTCTGTGTAACATGTCAGCATCTTTCGAATGAGCAGCTGCTCTTGTTCCTTCTCCATCAAAACACACAGCAAACGGAAGCTAACATTTCGAATTCCTTTTTGTTATATATGTAAACCTGTAAGTACCTTGTTTAACCACCAGACGGCACATCACCTGGAGTCCCAAGGGATCCCACAATCCTTTGGGAGCACCCGTACTTAAGGCGGCCTCACAGGCTGGAGAGGCACTCTGGAGACCTGCAATAAAAGACTAAGGTCACACTTTACTTTGAGCTCACAGTATCTGGTCAGACTCTTTATTCATACACTACAACTGGCAACGAGATACATATATCGAACCCCACCGCAATGATGCAGAGAACAGTGGGCATCCTGGAGAAATTTTCGGAGGGAGATGATTGGGAAACCTTCGTAGAGCGACTCAACCAATACTTCGTGGTCAACGAGCTGGAAGGAGAAGCGAATGCTGCCAAACGAAGGGTGATTCCCCTCACCGTTTGCGGGGCACCAACGTATGGCCTCATGGAAAATCTGCTTGCTCCAGCAAAACCCACAGAGAAATCGTTTGATGATTTGTGCACACTGGTCCGGGAGCATCTTAACCCGAAGGAAAGCATTCTGATAGCAAGGTTCTACACGTGCAAGTGGTCTGAAGACCAGGAAGTGGCTAGCTATGTCGCCGAGCTAAGACGCCTTGCAGGACATTGCGAATTTGAAGGACATTTGGAGCATATGCTCAGGGACTTTTTTGTACTTGGCATTGGCCATGATGTAATACTTCGCAAACTTTTGACTGTAGAGACCCCAACCTTGAGTAAAGCCATAGCGATAGCCCAGGCGTTCATCGCCACCAGTGACAACACCAAACAAATCTCTCAGCACACGGGTGCTGATATAAGTGCTGTGAACAAAGTAATGTTGTTTTCGAATCGTAATGTACAGGGCAGGCCCCACATGCCTGCAGTTGCACGTCCGCAGATGTCTCAGAGTCCACCATCAAGGGTGATGAATGCAAGACCATTAACATCTTGTTGGCACTGCGGGGGTGATCATCGTTTCCATTCATGCCGCTTCAAAGGATACATTTGCAAAGGCTGTAGAACAATGCGAGACCTCCAAAGTATGTGCAGGCGAGCTGCAAATCCTGTTAATCCTGCAAACCACCATGTTGTAGAGGAGGACAGATCCACGGCGGATCACGACGAACCAGAGACTCAGACCCAGGAGGCAGAGGTATATGGGGTGCACACATTTACCAAAAAGTGTCCGCCGATAATGCTGAAGGTTGAACTAAATGGACTCCCGGTGTCAATGGAGCTGGACACGGGCACGAGCCAGTCCATTATGAACAAAAAGACTTTTGATAAATTGTGGTGCAGCAAGGCCTTAAGGTCAGTCCTGACTCCCAATCGTACTAAACTGAGTACTTACACAAAGGAACTGATTCCCGTAACCGGCAGTGATACTGTAAAGGTCTCCTACGATGGAGCGGTGCACAAGCTACCACTCTGGGTGGTACCGGGCGATGGCCCCACGCTGCTCAGCAGGAGCTGGCTGGGGAAGATACACTGGAACAGGGACAACGTCCAAATGCTCTCGCCCGTCGATGACACTTTGTGTGCCCAGGTCCTAAATAAGTTCCCCCCGCTGTTCGAACCAGGCATTGGGAAGTTCCAAGGAGCAAACGTGCAGATCCACCTAATTCCGGGGGCGCGACTCATCCATCACAAGGCGAGAGCAGTACCGTACATGATGAGAGAGAGGATGGAGATCGAGCTGGACCGGTTGCAATGACAAGGCATCATTTCGCCAATCGAATTCAATGAGTGGGCCAATCCGATTGTTCTAGTCCTCAAGGGAGATGGCACCGTCAGAATCTGTGGTGACTACAAAGTAACTATCAATCGTTTCTCCCTGCTGGATCAATACCCACTGCCAAAGGCAGACGACCTTTTTGTGACACTGGCGGGAGGAAAGACGTTCATGAAGCTGGATTTGACCTTGGCCTACATGACGCAGGAGCTGGAGGAATCATTGAAAGGCCTCACCTGCATCAACACGCACAAAGGTCTCTTCATTTACAACAGGTGTCTGTTTGGGATTCGATCAGCCGCAGCGACATTCCAGAGAAACATGGAAAGCTTGCTGAAGTCGGTCCCGGGCACTGTGGTCTTCCAGGACGACATCTTGGTTACAGGTCGGGACACAGTCGAGCATCTGCAGAACCTGGAAAAGGTACTTAGTCGGCTTAGTCACGTGGGGCTTAGGTTAAAATGCTCGAAGTGCGTTTTCCAGGTGCCTGAAGTGGAGTTCAACTAGGCCGGTTAGTTTAACATCTGTAGTGGGGAAAATGCTTGAAACTATTATTAAGGAAGAAATAGCGGGACATCTAGATAGGAATAGTGCAATCAAGCAGACGCAACATGGATTATGAAGGGGAAATCATGTTTAACTAATTTACTGGAATTCTTTGAGGATATAACGAGCATGGTGGATAGAGGTGTACCGATGGATGTGGTGTATTTAGATTTCCAAAAGGCATTCGATAAGGTGCCACACAAAAGGTTACTGCAGAAGATAAAGGTACACGGAGTCAGAGGAAATGTATTAGCATGGATAGAGAATTGGCTGGCGAACAGAAAGCAGAGAGTCGGGATAAATGGGTCCTTTTCGGGTTGGAAATCGGTGGTTAGTGGTGTGCCACAGGGATCGGTGCTGGGACCACAACTGTTTACAATATACATAGATGACCTGGAAGAGGGGACAGAGTGTAGTGTAACAAAATTTGCAGATGACACAAAGATTATTGGGAAAGCGGGTTGTGTAGAGGACACAGAGAGGCTGCAAAGAGATTTGGATAGGTTAAGCGAATGGGCGAAGGTTTGGCAGATGGAATACAATGTCGGAAAGTGTGAGGTCATCCACCTTGGGAAAAAACACAGTAAAAGGGAATATTATTTGAATGGGGAGAAATTACAACATGCTGCGGTGCAGAGGGACCTGGGGGTCCTTGTGCATGAATCCCAAAAGGTTAGTTTGCAGGTGCAGTAGGTAATCAGGAAGGTGAATGGAATGTTGGCCTTCATTGCGAGAGGGATGGAGTACAAAAGCAGGGCGGTCCTGCTGCAACTGTATAGGGTATTGGCGAGGCCGCACCTGGAGTACTGCGTGCAGTTTTGGTCACCTTACTTAAGGAAGGATATACTAGCTTTGGAGGGGGTACAGAGACGATTCACGAGGATGATTCCGGAGATGAGGGGGTTACCTTATGATGATAGATTAAGTAGACTGGGTCTTTACTCGTTGGAGTTCAGAAGGTTGAGGGGTGATCTTATAGAAATATTTAAAATAATGAAAGGGATAGACAAGATAGAGGCAGAGAGGTTGTTTCCACTGGTCGGGGAGACTAGAACTAGGGGGCACAGCCTCAAAATACAGGGGAGCCAATTTAAAACCGAGTTGAGAAGGAATTTCTTCTCCCAGAGGATTGTGAATCTGTGGAATTCCCTGTCCAAGGAAGCAGTTGAGGCTAGCTCATTGAATGTATTCAAGTCACAGATAGATTTTTAACCAATAAGGGAATGAAGGGTTATGGGGAGCGGGCGGGTAAGTGGAGCTGAGTCCACGGCCAGATCAGCCATGATCTTGTTGAATGGCGGAGCAGGCTCGAGGGGCTAGATGACCTACTCCTGTTCCTAATTCTTATGTTCTTATGTTCTTATGTTCCTAGGAAGAAGATTCGTGGCGGACGGCATCAGGCCCACCGATTCGAAGACGGAAGCAATGGGGAATGCACTGAGGCCACAGAATGTGATGGAGCTACAGTCATTTCTAGGACTCCTGAACTACTTTGGTAACTTCTTACTGGGTCTCAGCACACTGTTAGAACCACTGCACGCCTTACTGCATAAAGGAGATGAATGGGTATGGGGTAAAAGCCAAAAACATGCCTTTGTAAAAGCTAGAAAATTGTTATGCTTAAACAAATTGCTTGTGTTGTATGATCCATGTAAGCGTTTGGTACTAGCATATGATGCGTCATCATACAGTGTCGGGTGTGTATTGCAACAAATTAATGAATCTGGGAAATTGCAACCAGTTGCTTATGCATCAAGAAGTCTGTCTAAGGCTGAGAGGGCCCATAGCATGATTGAAAAAGAAGCGTTAGCGTGTGTTTATGGGGAAAGAAAATGCATCAATATCTGTTTGGGCTCAAATCTGAATTGGAAACTGACCATAAGCCACTGATATCCCTCTTTTCAGAAAGTAAGGGGATAAATACGAATGCATCGGGCCACATACTGAGATTGGCACTCACGTTGTCCGCATACAACTACGCCATCCGCCACAGGCCAGGCACATAAAACTGTGCCGATGCTCTCAGTAGACTGCCATTGCCCACCATGGGGGTAGAAATGGCACAGCCCGCAGATTTAGTTATGGTAATGGAAGCATTCGAGAGTGAGCAATCATGTTACCGCCCGACAGATTAGAACCTGGACAAGCCAGGACCCCTTACTGTCCTTAGTAAAAAACTGTGTGCTTTACGGGAGCTGGTCCTGTGCCCCATTAGAAATGCAGGAAGAAATAAAGCTGTACCAGCAATGCAAAGATGAAATGTCTATACAGGCAGAATGCCTTCTGTGGGGTAATCGGGTTGTGGTACCAAAAAAAGGGCAGGGACGCTTTCATTAGTGATCTCCACAGTACTCACCCAGGCATTGTAATGATGAAAGCGATAGCCGGATCCCACGTGTGGTGGCCCGGTATCGATGCACACTTAGAGTCCTGCATGCACAAATGTAACACATGTGAAGCAATGCACCCAGAGAGGCGCCATTAAGTTTATGGCCCTGGCCCTCCAAACCATGGTCTCGGGTCCATGTCGACTATGCAGGCCCGTTGTTGGGAAAAATGTTCCTAGTGGTTGTAGATGTGTACTCCAAATGGATTGAATGTGAGATAATGTCGGCAAGCATGTCCGCTGCCACCACTGAAAGCCTGCGGGCCATGTTTGCCTGATGTCCTTGTAAGTGACAACGAGCCGTGTTTCACCAGTGCTTTCAAAGAGTTCATGACCCGCAATGGGATCAAACTTGTCACATCTGCCCCGTTCAAACCAGCATCCAATGGTCAGGCAGAGAGAGCAGTGCAAACATTCAAGCAGAGCTTGAAGAGGGTAACTGAAGGCTCACTGCAGACTCGCTTATCCCGAGTCCGCATGAGACCCCACTCGTTCACTGGGATTCCACCTGCTGAGCTGCTCATGAAAAAGGCACTTAAGACAAGGCTCTCATTAGTCCACCCTGATCTACACGAACAGGTAGAGAGCAGGCAGCTTCAACAAAGTACATATCATGATAGCGCAAATGTGTCACGCGAAATTGAGATTAATAATCCTGTATTGTGTTGAACTATGGACAAGGTCCCAAGTGGTTCCTGGCATTGCCGTGGTGAAAGAAGGGAGTTGGGTGTTTCGGGTTAAACTTTCAAATTGACTCATCTACAGGAAACACTTGGACCAAGCCAAACTCAGATTCATGGACTATCCACATTAGACCCTACCTTTTTTGACCCCCCAACACACACAGTTGACCACGAAGGAGAACACATTACACGCAGCAGCCCAGCAGGACTCACCACACCAGGCAGCCCAGTAAGGCCAGCTGCACAGCAGCCCAGTGAGGGCCCAACAAACGACTCACCAAAGCCAGCATTTGCACTGGGATGATCAACCAGGGAAAGAAAGGCCCCAGATCGACTCACCTTGTAAATAGTTACACTATTGACTTTAGGGCAGAGTGTTGTTACATTCAAATTTTTATTTAAATGGAGAGTGATTACAAAATGCTGTGGTACAGAGGGATCTTGGAGTCCTTACACATGAAATCCAAAAAGTTAGCATGCAGGTACAGCAAGTAATCAGGAAGGCAAATGGAATGTTGGCTTTTATTGCAAGGGGAATGCAGTATAAAAGTAGGGAAGTCCTGCTACAACTGTATAGGGCATTGTTAAGACCATACTTGGAGTTCTGTATACAGTTTTTGGTCTCCTTATTTAAGAAGGGATATACTTGCATTGGAGACAGTTCAGAGAAGGTTCACAAGGTGGATTCCTGAGATTAAGGAGTTGGCTTATGAAGAAAGGTTGAGTACGTTGGGCCTATACACATTGCAGTTTAGAAGACTGAGAGGTGATCTTTTTGAAACATATAAGATTCTGAGGGGGCTTGACAAGATGGATGCAGAGAGGATGATTCCCCTTGTGGGGGACTCTAGAACTAGGGGGCATAGTTTCAGAATAAGGGGTCGCCCATTTAAAACGGAGATGAGGATGAATTTTTTTTCTCAGAGGGTCGTGAATCTTTGGAATTCTCACCCCAGAGAGATGTGGAAGCTGGGTCATTGAATATATTTAAAGTGGAAATAAACAGATTTTTCAAAAATAAGCGGGTCAAGCGTTATGGGGAGAGGACAGGGAAGTAGAGCTGAGCCCACGATCAGATCAGCCATCAAATAGCGGAGCAGGCTCGAGGGGTCAAATGGCCTACTCCTGCTCCTATTTCTTATGTTCTTATGTATGCATGCATGCGTGTGTATGTGTCAGTGTGAGTGTGTTTGTGCGGTTACATGCAGGCATCTGTGTGAATCAGTGAGCGTGTGAGTGTGTGTGCGTACACACTTCAAGACTTCAGAGTGACACAGAATAGATGAGGAAGAAGGGGTAACCCAAGAAGTGATGGTTAAAAGGCATCAATGCATATTATGTCGGCAGACTGAGGAAGTACAGGGAATCTATATTTATCAAGGAATTTCTGCAAATGAATCCACAATGCAGTTCCACTTAATGCGAATGGGCAGTTTCACACAAAGCCCTAAACAATATGTAACAGTAAGGGGAAGACTTACCCTGGCCTCCAACACTGGGAATTTCCTCAGGGATTTCTTCCGGTCAGTCCCCATAGCTTCAGCGGAAGATCAGCGAAACACACCAGGTACAAGAGTAAACGAGGTTTCCACCTTGCTAAAGGGTGCTGGCATCATGAGCAAAACGGGAAGATTCCTCCGTGTGCTAGGCCCATGTAGCAGAACCTGGTCTCACTATTTGTAGTGAAACGGCAACACCCTTAACATTGTCCTCCCATTGTCTCTTAAATGAGATGTTAAAAGTGTAGTGTATGAATAAAGAATCTGACCAGATACTGTGAGCTCAAAGTAAAGTGTGACCTTAGTCTTTTATTACAGGTCTCCAGAGTGCCTCTCCAGCCTGTGAGGCCTCCTTAAGTACAGGTGCTCCCAAGGGATTGTAGAATCCCTTGGAATTCCAGGGGATGAGCCCTCTGGTGGTTAAACAAGGTATTTACAGGTTTACATATGTAACAACACTCTGCCCTAAAGTCAATAGTGTAACTATTTACAAGGTGAGTCAATCTGGGGCCTTTCTTTCCCTGGTTGATCATCTCAGTGCAAATGCTGGCTTTGGTGAATAATCCCACATTATAGTCCATCTGTCAAATTTTTGCCCACTCACTTAGCCTATCTATATCCCTTTGCAGATTCTTTGTGTCCTCTTCACAACTTGCTTTCCCACTTATCTTTGTATCATCAGCAACTTTGGCTACGTTGCACTCGGTCCCTTCATCCAAGTCAATAATATGGATTGTAAATAGTTGAGGCCCCAGCACTGATCCCTGTGGCACCCCACTAGTTACAGTTTGCCAACCTGAAAATTACCCAGTTATTCCGACTCTCTGTTTTCTGTTGGTTAACCAATTCTCTATCCATGCTAATATATTACCCCCAACCCTGTGAACTTTTATCTTATGCAGTAATCTTTTATGTGGCACCTTATGAAATGGCTTTTGGAAATGCAAATATACTATATCTACTAGTTCCCCTTTATCCACCCTACTCGTTACATACAATCTATATTAATGACTTGGAAGAAGGGACTGAGTGTAACGTAGCCAAGTTTGCTGATGATACAAAGATGGGAGGAAAAGCAATGTGTGAGGAGGACATAAAAAGCTACAAAAGGACAGACAGGCTAAGTGAGTGGGCAAAAATTTGGCAGATGTAGTATAATGTTGGAAATTAGGTCATGCACTTTGGCAGAAAAAAAATCAAAGAGCAAGTTATTATTTAAATGGAGAACGATTGCAAAATGCTGCTGTACAGCGGGACCTGAGGGTAGTATGCCGGTACATCAAGTGATCAGGAAGGCCAATGGAATCTTGGCCTTTATTGCAAAGAGCATAAAAGCAGGGAAGATTGCTACAGCTATATAAGGTATTGGTGAGGCCACATCTGGAATACTGCGTGCAGGTTTGGTTTCCATATTAACGAAAGGCTATGCTTGCTTTGGAGGCAGTTCAGAGAAGTTTCACTGGGTTGACTCCGGGGATGAGGAGGTTGACTTATGAGGAAAGGTTGAGTAGGTTAGGCCTCTACTCATTGGAATTCAGAAGAATGAGAGGTGATCTTATCGAAACATATAAGATTATGAAGGGGCTTGACAAGATGGATGCAGAGAGGATGTTCCAACCGGTGGGGGAGACTAGAACTAGAGGGCATGATCTTAGAATAAGGGGCCATCCATTTAAAACTGAGATGAGGAGAAATTTCTTCTCTCAGAGGGTTGTGAATCTGTGGAATTCACTGCCTCAGAGAGCTGTGGAAGCTGGGACATTAAATAAATTTAAGACAGAAATAGACAGTTTCTTAAACGATACGGGGATAAGGGGTTATGGGGAGCGGGCAGGGAAGTGGAGCTGAGCCTATGATCAGATCAGCCTTGATCTTATTGAATGGCAGAGCAGGCTCGAGGGGCCGTATGGCCTACTCCTGCTCCTATTTCTTATGTTCTTATATTTATCTTCAAAGAGCTCTAGCAAATTTGTCAAACATGATTTCCCTTTCATAAAACCATGCTGACACTGCTTGACTGTATTATGATTTTCTAAATGTCCTGCTTCTACTTCCTCAATAACTGACTCCAGCATTTTCCCAATGACAGATGTTAGGCTAACTGATCAATACATTCCTGCTTTCTGTCTCCCTCTTTTCTTCAATAGGGGCGTTACATTTGCGGTTTTCCAATCCGCTGGGACCTCTCCAGAATCCAGGGAATTTTGGTAGATTACAACCAATGCATCCACTATATCTGCACTCATACACACACACACTCACTAACATGTACACACTCATTCATGCATATGCTCACCCATACTCACACACACACACAGGCATGCATGCTGTCATGCACACTGACACACTCACACGCATGCACTCACACATTCACGCATATGCAGATACGCTCACATAAACATACTCACACTCATACACACACACGCATACTTACATACTATTATACACACACACATACTTACATACTATTATATACACACACACATACTTACATACTATTATACGAACACACTCGTGCTCGCACACAAAGCACACTCACACACCTGCATATAGCTGTTATTTATAAGTCCCAAGTGCTGCCCTGATTAGAATTATATCACTTCCCTTGGCTACATCTGAGGAAATGACATCATTCCTCTGACTCACCCACAAGGTGCGGCTGCTTTTTTTCCTGCTATTAAATAAAACGCGACAGGTGACAGCTTACAAACCACGCCTCGGACCTGATGTGATACAGCACTCCGGGGTCACATCAAGGACAATGCAGACAACTCCCAGCTGGGACTCAGTGACAGGCAGGTCAGGGGAATATTACATAGAATTACATAATGTTAAACTATATTACCCAAATCCTGGAGCCAACTCTCCACACCCACCCATATTTTTATATAGTACCAAACACAAGGCCTTGGATGGAATTAAACACAAGGATGAGAATTTTAAATTTAATGGGGCTGAAATTGCCCCCCTCTTTAAGGTCCATTACCTCCTCGATAACAAATTTCCGCCCCGCCCGTGTTCCCGCCCATCGAGCACACGCCAACCCCTTGCCACTTGCTGGCGGCCCCTTTCCGTCCCTCAAGGTAAAGTAAGGGACCTAGTGCTGAGCCCTGTGGAAACAGCCTTCCAGTCACAAAAACACCCATCCACTATTACCTTTTGCTTCCTGCCTCTGAGCCAATTTTGGATCTAACTTGCCACTTTGCCCTGGATCCCATGGGCTTTTACTTTCGTGACCAGTCTGCCATGTGGGACTTTATCAAAGGCTTGGCTAAAATCCATATACACTACATCAAATGCACTGCCCTCATCGACCCTCCTGGTTACCTCCTCAAAAAATTCAATCAACTTAGTCAGACACGACCTTCCCTTAACAAATCCATGCTGACTGTTCTTGATTAATCCGTGTCTTGCTAAATGAAGATGTATCCTCTCCCTCAGAATTTATTTCAATTACTTTTCCACCACCGAGGTTAGCCTGACTGGCCTGTAATTACTCAGTTTATCCCTTTCTCCCTTTTTAAACAAAGGTACCATGTTAGCAGTCCTCTAGTCCTCCGGCACCACACCTGCAGCCAGAGAGGAATGGAAAATGATGGTCAGAGCCTCTGCTATTTCCTCTTTTGCTTCTCTTAAAAGCCTGGGGTATATTTCATCTGGGCCGAGGGATTTATCCACTTTCAAAACTGTTAAACCACTTAATATTTCCTCTCTGTAAGGGGTGGTTTGCAGGGGGTCAGCTTTCCTTTCTGACCTTATATGAGCGGTTCCGAATCGCTCCCACACCCTTGGTTCTAGACACTGGAATTATGAAGGGACTGTGACAGACTTGGACAGATAATCGGTTTCAAGGTAGGAAGCAGGTATGGCTTTATTGTGTTTAAAAAGCAGTAAAAGGCACACCTTTAATAACACACACAGACCAATACACACTGAAGGGTACAACACATTGAATAAAATGTCAAATTACAGCCTGTGGGGAAAAGAATACAGCTTAAACTCTAAATGGGGTAAAGAGGAGAATGCAGATACATTTACACAAGTTATCCCAGCCTCCCCCCTCCCAATTCCCCTAACTAACTAAGTTATAGCTCTGAGGGTTCAGGGGCTATGCTCACCAATCCCTTTAGACAGTTGCCGGTGAATCACGGTTTCGGGGTTCGCTGCACTTGGCCTTCTAGGTGAGCCATACCCTGGACGGAGGAGAGGACTTCGGACTGCGTAGTCTTCGGTTGGGGTGCGTCTGTTGATGCAGTAAGTTGCGTTTTGGATGTATGGGGTAAGTACCCACTTTCTTTGGTTAGGAATAGTTTTAGTTAGTCCCTTTTGGTAATTTATCCCCCGTTGGGTCGTTCAGAAGTAGATTGTAGAGTGGTTGTCAATTTTGTTGCTGACAACCTTCCATTTCGTGAGCCTCGTGCTCGGTCAGTTCTTGATGAGTTCTTGTACGTTCCTTCACTATTCCATTTCTTCACTGTAGAGCAAGCAGGCTGCTTGTCTGTGTCTGTGTTCCAGTCTATGCTCTGCTTCTCTCCTGTCTTCTGCTAGTTTCTGTGTTCTGCTAGCTTTGAGTTCTGCTAGTTTTCCTGTGTTCTGCTAGCTTTGAGTTCTGCTAGTTTTCCTGTGTTCTGCTCGTCTTTTCTTGTAAAACTGGGGGATAGATATATCCCAAAAAAGGCTCCGTTATCTCCCATCAAATCTCTTGGGCTTTGTTTAAACTGTCTGTCCATTGATTTTCAAATGTCTCCTTTGTCAGCAGTAACTCGATTCGGGTGTGAGAATGTGCTATTACTGGGTTTGCATTGTTTTAGGATTGTCCAGTTTTTCTGACCATGATTTCCATTGTGCTTGTTTGGGTAATTTGATTATCTCTTAGGGGGTGAATAGTTCCCCCAGACAGTCTGGGATCCTTAATACACGAATTTGGCCCCACCTCCTGTATTTGGTAACTCTTTTTCGCAGCCAAAATGTTGTAGAATCTTAAAATTGATATGTTCCTTCCCATAGATGTTTAGGGGATCTCAAGCTTCTGTAATTTAGGTCCATTTTGAATTCCCTTTCTTATGAGTCCAAACATTGGGGGTGGGGGGTCTCCATGAATGCATCCCCTTTTATCCCCCGCAGGCTTTGTCTGCCCCTTTAAACTCATTTTAGAAGCCCAGAAAGGGATTTTTCTCCTCTGTAGGGGAAAGGTACCCGGAATCTTTGCGAGATATTGGTAAATTCTACATTCCCCCCTGTGATACCATATCACTTATGGTATAATTCTTCGAGGTGAGCAAAGTTCCTGACTCCCAAGAGATAACCTTCCCCGTAAATTAGCTAAACTAATACCCAAAATGCATTACACTTATGCAACATCACCATAGATACACACTTTTCCCTTTACAGGTACAAACTTTTTACATTTATACCTCCCAGCTTGGAGAGGGTTCAATCACTACAATTGCATTTCAGCACAGTTACATTTCATTTCAGTCACATTATATTCACCAGCATATAGGCAACGTACAACCACATTACAGAAGGAAAAAAAACGAGATTAAAATTAAACAACATCAATTGGTCTCCTGAGGTTTGTCCATCACCCGGTAATGTCTGGATCCTGCCCTTGAGAACTGCTCTCAGGCTGGCTCAAAATAATCACCTAAACATTACTGCAACATTACCCTCAATTCTAAACTAAACCTTAAAATGTAAAATGGTACAGTGCTGCCTTAAACTAAAATTAGAGCTATGTACAACCGCCACCCGTCTCCGGGTGGCCTGGTTAGTCCCTGTCAGGCCCATGCCTTGTGCGGCCTGATAGCCGCCTGGATGCTGGGGTTTCCCTGCAGCCGGTGAGCTGGAGACCCTTGTCTCTGGGACAGCTCATTGCTACAGCTCCTGTGAGGCCCTCACCGCTGGAGGCGGCTGGCTGGTGGTCCCTACTCTGAGCGGCCTCTGTACTTCTGACCTTCGGCCTTTCCTGTCGGGCTGCCCTTCTCATAGGGTAGAATCGCTGAGGCTCAGATGCCGGTGACCACGGTATCTTTGGCCGTGGTGTACGGAGGGTCCTTCTCAGGGCTTGGGTTACTGGGGGTGCGTCCGAATCCCAAACGATGGGTGGGATAGCCCCTCCAGTACTGCAATTCACCGCTCCTATAGGCACAGTTTCTGAGCCTGCCACATTCCCTGTGGGCCCTCCACCGTCGGGGGCGGCCAACGGAGGGTCCCTGTCCTGAGGACGGTTCACCCCTCCCGGCTGCCCTCTGTGCTTGGCTGACCCTGGGTTGTACAGCTTGCACTGGTTGATGTGAAACCACTTAGTACGGCGGGGCAGCTTTATGGCATAGATCACCGGGCTTGCCTTGTCCACAATGCTGAATGGCCCCATATATAATGCTTCAAAAACCCCGACCCGAGCATAGTTCCTCACCATGAACTGATCCCCTATCTCCCATTCGTGGTGTTTGCTGGGTTCTAGCAGCAGTCGGTTACTCTGATGCTGTCTGCCCATGTTACTAGCAGCCTGCCAGTGAATCTGTTTAAGGTGTTCAAACAAGTTCTTGACAAACCGGTCCCGGTTCACCTCTCTGAGCTGACCTTCTGTGAGCACCGGGGCTAGGACATGGATGGGGGTCCACATGATCCGGCCAGTCATGAGCTCGTATGGGGAATACCCCGTGCTCTTTGACTGGCTGGCTCGGATCCCCATTAGGACCAACGGTAAGACCTCCACCCACTTTTGGGATGAGTCTCCCGTTTCCTTCCGCAGACTTTCTTTAATGGTGCGGTTTAAACGCTCCACAATACCCGATGACTGTGGATTGTGGGCAACGTGCCATTTCCCCTCAATGCCGAGCACCTTAAGGGTTGCCTGCATTACCTGCCTGATGAAATGGCTCCCCGGTCCGATTCCACATAATGTGGGAGTCCCCAATGGGAGAACACTCCACTCACTAGAATCTTAGCTGTCCCTAGTGCGGTGGCTGTTCGGCAGGGGAAGGCTTCAACCCATTTTGAGAACACGTCCACCAGGACTAGGCAGTATTTGTAGCCTCCCTGGGCGGTGGGTAGGGGTCCGATGTAGTCAATTTGGATTGACTGCCATGGTCCCTCTACCCTGCTGACGTGTCCTAGGGACACCTTCCTTTTCTGGGGGTCAGGGTTGTTCGCAGCACACACCAGGCAGTTCGCACAGAACTCGCGGACGTCCTCCCTGAGTCCCGGCCACCATCCTGCCTGTTCCACCTGTTGCCAGGTGGTCTCAGGCCGGGGTGTCCCGCTCCTGGACCATCATGGGCCAGTTTTAGGAATTTCCTCTGGTGCTGCTGTGGCACGACCCATTGTCCCTCTTTAAACAGCATGCCTTCCTTAACGGTAATGGCTGCTGTGCCGTACGGACCTTCTACTCTCTCTCCTCTAGGTGGTGCGTTCAGGACAGCTTTCAGGACCGGGTCCTGTGCCTGAACTGTTTTTAAGTCCGGGGCCAAAGCCATCCCTATACTCTTTGCTGCCCTGTTCTTATTCTTGACCGCTGCTATGCGGCCGGTGTCATAGGGGTCCCAGAACTTTCCCGTGCGGGCACCTTCTTTGGCCAGATTGTCAGCCTGTTGGTTTCCCTCTGCACGGTGTTCAGTTTTTGAATGGGCCTTCACTTTATGTATGTAGACCTTTCCCTCTTCCCCCACCGCTGTCATGATTTTCTCCAGCAGGGGCTTGATTGCCAGGGATCTCCCGTCAGCGGACGTGTATCTGCAACGGGACCAGATAGCCAGGTAATCCGTACATGAATTGCAGGTGAACATACTGTCCGAGCAAATCGTGTACGGGGTAGGGAGTTCCTTGGGGTGGGTCACCACGTTCATTACGGCAGACAGTTCAGCATGCTGGGCGCTCATGGTGCTGGGGAGCTTCATTGCCAGGGCAATACCTGCCTTTGGGTCGTAGACTCCGCACCCAGTGAGTCGTTCGCCAGCAGATACCGTGCTGGACCCGTCCACGTAGATGTCCCGGCCTGTAGGGTGTAACCTCACCCGAAGGGCAATGTTCACCTCCCATACCCCTTCTATGGAGCACCTGTGGGCTTTCCCTGGATAGATTAGGTTGGCTGCGAGCCTTGGCTCGCGGGGGCCTTCTACTCTGAGGTCATCTGGGAGAGGAGCAGGGTCCAGCGAGCAATGCGGGCACTGCTCACGGTCCCGTCCTTAATCCTCCCATCTAGGAGCATCTGAGTCGGTGTGTGGTGGGTTAGGAGTGTTAGAGGAGACCCTCCTGTGAAGATCAAGGATCTTTTCACTGCCCAATGTGTGGCTAGGAGATGTCTCTCACAGTTGGAGTACCCCTTCTCCACATCTGTGAGGATCCTGGAGGAGTAAACCACCGGTCTCAGCTGGCCGTGCCGCTCTTGAAGCAGCACTGAGCTCAAACTGTCCCTGCTGGCTGCCACCTCCAGGAAAAACTCTTTTCCTACATCTATCACTTCTAAGGCTGGCATGGTCTGCAAGTCCTTCTTCAGCTGATTAAATGCTGCCTCGCAACCCTCATCCCAGTCCCACTCTACACTCTTGTGTAGGAGCCTGAGCAGAGGGACTGCGGTGGCTGCATAATCCTCAATGAAGTCTCTGCAGTACCCAGTGAGCCCTAGAAACGACCTTACCCCTGTCACTGTGTTGGGGGCTGGTAACTCCTGTACTGCCTCCCTTCTAGCCTTGTCTATGGCCCTTTCCCCAGCGCGCACAGTCAGCCCCAGGAATTTGACTTCCTTCTGGCCGATCTGTGCCTTCTTGGGGTTTACTTTAAACCCTCCTTCTTTTAGCAGCTCCAGCAGCTCAGCCAGCCGTGGGCCATGCTCCTCCCCATGATCGGTGAACAGGAGCAGGTCATCCACATACTGCACCAACTGCTGGGGTCTGCTAAAGCCCTTTAAACAGTTCGCCATGCATTGGTGAAAAATGCTGGGACTATTGTGGAAGCCTTGGGGAAGACAGTTCCACGTGTATTGTTGGCCCTTAAAGGTAAAGGCGAACTTGTACTGGTCCTCCCGTTTTAAGGGAATGGACCAGAACCCATTTGAAATATCCAGCACCGTGAAAGTGGTCGCGGATGCTGGAATACTCCCTATGAGATCCGCTGTGGCTGCTACAGTGGGTGCACAGGCAGGGATATTCTTATTTAGTACTCGATAGTCCACGGTGGCCCTCCATGAGTTGTCCGGTTTCTTAACCGGCCACAGTGGAGAGTTCACATGGGTTGCTATCGGTCTTAACACCCCTTGCTCTACCAGTGATCCCAGCGCCGTTGTCAGGTCTGCCTCTGCCTCCCTGGGGAAGTTATATTGCTTTTGTGGTCGGGTCATGGGGTCCCCTACTATACTAACTTCCACCCCCGTTACCCTACCACAGTCATGTTTGTGGGTGGCAAATGCTGCAAGGTGTGCCCGTACATATGCCTGGTACTCCACTGGGGTGTTACTGACCAGCAATTCCAAGTCATAACCCTCCTTTGGCTTCACGGTACACAATGTTCCCTTTCTGGGATCACCGCCACCTCACCTTCCCTGTCAGTCACTATGGCTCCCCATAGACAGTGGTTCCTGAGATCCACTAGGATCTGGTGGCTAATGATAAAATCGGCCCCCAGGATCCCTTATCCCTTCTGCTCCCATTTCATCAGGACACACTTCCATTTGGTTTTGAGTGTCCCTAACTGAATGGTGAGCGGGATGGAAAACGAACCAGTTTGCTCATTGCCTGTGAACCCCATTAGACTATACGGGACCCCGTTCGATAGAGGTGAGGTAGCTGGGTTATCTGCATATACAAGGGTGCTGGAAGCACCAGTATCTAGCAGGTAGGTCCTTTTTACTTTCTCCACCTCCATTGTAACGCACGGTCTCTTCCAGGCATCGTACTCTAGGGAACACAGGTACATAGGCTGCGCTGGCTCTAGTCGTGCATCTGGGTGGGTTGGAGCAGAGGGTTTTACCGTACCGGCTACTGCACCAGTTATGATAGCTACTGCTCCCTGTCCGTTTGAGTGTCTGTAGGGCGGCTACGAGTGTCTCATATGAGTCGGTGTTCCTGCCCCGGCCTTATGGGCTGGGACTGAAGTGGCCTTTCCCTTAGTCTCTTTCCATGGTTTCCGACAGTCCTTCCTCCAGTGCCCACTTTTCCCACACCCAAAACACTCGCCCCCTTTGTGGGGAGTATTCCCACCTTCCTGATGCCACTCTCTCTTACCTTGGCTGGGTTTAATCTCATGGACCCTCCCTTTAGAGGAGGGGTCCTCTGTCCCTCTACCGTTCCGGTAAGCCAGTGTCAACTGTCTGACCACTGTCTCCTCGGTGGTTCTGGGATCTCTCGGATCGAACCAGACCTTGGCTTTTGCCTTTACTCCAGGTAAGCTGTTTGCCACCAGGCTGCGGAGCCAGTGAGCCAGCTCGTTAGGGTTCGGGTGGGCCCGGTCAAGAACCCCACTACAGGCCCTTTCGTAGACCGGCCACAACCTGTCAGCGAAAGCCTGTGGAGTCTCCCCATAGAGCTGCATTGTTTTCTCCACTCGGGAGAAAGGACTCCCGTCGTTCATACCCATGGCCTCTAGAACCTCCTCCTTAACCGTAGCGTACGTGTTTCGCCCCTTTCTGCTGTCTGCAGAGAGGGAATGGCACAGCTTGGTGTCTAGCGAGAAGAGCAACAGCTTAGCCTGCTCTGAATCATCGCACCCGTTAATATCCCCTGTGTGTTCCACTTCCAGGAAGTGTACCGAGAGATCCCCCTGTTGGGTGAGCTTACTTAGGTGGCCTATCATAGCCCTCAGTTTTTGGGTGTCATGGGGGACTACGAAGTTGCTTTCTAGGGGTCCTGCTGCCCCATTGGCATCAGGCGGGCCAAACTTCTGCTGCCGGACTGGGTGCATTGGCCCTGGTTCCGGCCCTTCTTGTATTGGCTCGCCCTCTTCCCCCTGCTGCCAAGCCGAGTTAAAACTCAGGGCTGCCGGTGTTGGTAGTTCGCAATCCTTGCCTGCCCCGCACTCTGGCTGACACCCCTGCTGCTCCGGGCCGTTCCTGGGAGCTGCAGGCGGTGACTGAGGGGCTTCTCCTTGCCCAACCAGGTGTTCCTGGGCTAAACCCGGGTTTAACAGGCACACCATGCATTTAGCCCGGGATAGAGCAAGGTTCAGGCTTTGGACCTGCTGCTGGCAGGGGCCATGGTCTCCTGCCTCAAATTCCCTGGTACTGACTACCTTATAGGCTACCTGAATGTCTCTTACCCTCTCCCCATACTCTTTAACTTGCTTGGCGAGGCAGGAATTCTCTTCCCGCAATGCCAGTTCGCTATTCTTGGCTTCAATAATCTGACACTGTAAAAGGTCCAGTTGGGTTTTGTACCTTTCTTTAGTGAGCTCTCTACTTTCCTTTAACTGTCTCACCTCTGTCCACAGCCTTTCCCCAACTGTGGCCTTTGCGCTGGACCTCTCTTCTGCCTGTCTCAATACTCCCTTTAATTTCTCATTCTCCTCATCTAGAAGCCGAATCTGTTGCTGAAGGCAAATTAGCCAAATGGCCTTCTCTGTCGACTTTTTATGGTCCTTGCTCTCGGTTCATTGAGCTGCAGCATCTTCTGGACGCTCAGCATACAATAGATCGAGTACCCACTCCTTAGCCACATTTACCATCTTAAACACATACGAGGAAATCCTCTCTTCCATTTTGTTTCGTTTCCTGAAACCAGTATCTCTCTTATCACGTCCCTTGTCCCAGTGTCCCATCTGGGTCGCCATTATGTAATGGGTGGTTTGCAGGGGGTCAGCTTTCCTTTCTGACCTTATGGCCCCAAGTTTCCACAAGATAAAAAACGGGCGCCCCTCCAAGCTGGGCGCCTGTTTTTCATGCCGAAAATGGCGCCGGAAACAAAACGCGCGATTCTGGAGCGCCCTGCAGCTCCATGTCTGCTTGGCGCGGCGCCCAGGGAGCGGAGCCTACCACTCGCGCCGATTTTGTAAGTGGGAGGGGGCGGGTACCATTTAAATTAGTTTTTTTCCGGCCGGCAACCCTGCGCATGCGCGTTGGAGCGTTCGCGCATGCGCAGTGTGAAGGAAACATTGGCACTCGGCCATTTTTGCAGTTCTTTGTAGCTGTTTAATTTTTGAACATTTTTTAATAAAAGCACATTACCATCAGCACATCAGCACTGAGGCTTCTTGCAGCAGTGAGAAGGCTGCAGGAAGCCTCAGAAAGTTGAGGCAGCCGTTTCCCTCTCCCCCCCCCACCCCGCCCGCCGTCGGGAACGAACGGCTTCCTCCTCCCTCGCCCCCCCCCCCCCCCGCGGGAAAGAACGGCTTCCTCCTCCCCCCCCCCCCCCGCGGGAACGAACGGCTGCCTCAACTTGTGAGGCTTCCTGCAGCATTCTTCCTGGCTGAAGCACTTTCACACAGGTAGGAAGATGGTTTATTTAATCTTTTCTTTGCTTATAAATTTTTATTCAGGTTGGATTTATTTGTATAATATTTGTATAAGTATAAATAAGGATTTATTATAGAATTTAATGACTTTCCCCCTCCCCCCCCCCACCTCGTTCCCGACGCCTAATTTGTAACCTGCGTCTGATTTTTTAATGTGTAGACAAGGTTTTTTCAGTTCTACAAAAATCTTCACTTGCTCCATTCTAAGTTAGTTTGGAGTACGTTTTCACTGTGGAAACTTTCAAATCAGGCGTCAGTGGACGGACACGCCCCCTTTTGAAGAAAAAATTCTGTTCCAAAGTGAAACTGTTCTAACTGACTAGAAATGCAGAAAAAAAAATGTGGAGAATTGCGATTTCTAAGATAGTCCGTTCTCCACCAGTTGCTCCTAAAAATCAGGCGCAAATCATGTGGAAACTTGGGCCCTATATGAGCGGTTCCGAATCGCTCCCACACCCTTGGTTCTAGACACTGGAATTATGAAGGGACTGTGACAGACTTGGACAGATAATCAGTTTCAAGGTAGGAAGCAGGTATGGCTTTATTGTGTTTAAAAAGAAGTAAAAGGCACACCTTTAATAACACACACAGACCAATACACACTGAAGGGTACAACACATTGAATAAAATGTCAAATTACAGCCTGTGGGGAAAAGAATACAGCTTAAACTCTAAATGGGGTAAAGAGGAGAATGCAGATACATTTACACAAGTTATCCCAGCCTCCCCCCTCCCAATTCCCCTAACTAACTAAGTTATAGCTCTGAGGGTTCAGGGGCTATGCTCACCAATCCCTTTAGACAGTTGCCGGTGAATCACGGTTTCAGGGTTCGCTGCACTTGGCCTTCTAGGCGAGCCATACCCTGGACGGAGGAGAGGACTTCGGACTGCGTAGTCTTCGGTTGGGGTGCGTCCGTTGATGCGGTAAGTTGCGTTTTGGATGTATGGGGTAAGTACCCACTTTCTTTGGTTAAGAATAGTTTTAGTTAGTCCCTTTTGGTAATTTCTCCCCCGTTGGGTCGTTCAGAAGTAGATTGTAGAGTGGTTGTCAATTTTGTTGCTGACAACCTTCCATTTCGTGGGCCTCGTGCTTGGTCAGTCCTTGACAATTTCTTGTAGGTTCCTTCACGACTCCATTTCTTCACTCCGGCTGCTTGTGTCTGTGTCTGTGTTCCAGTCTGTGCTCTGCTTCTCTCCTGTCTTCTGCTAGTTTCTGTGTTCTGCTAGCTTTGAGTTCTGCTAGTTTTCCTGTGTTCTGCTCGTCTTTTCTTGTAAAACTGGGGGATAGATATATCCCAAAAAAGGCTCCGTTATCTCCCATCAAATCTCTTGGGCTCTGTTTAAACTGTCTGTCCATTGATTTTCAAATGTCTCTTTGTCAGCAGTAACTCAATTCGGGTGTGAGAATGTGCTATCACTGGGTTTGCATTGTTTTAGGATTGTCCAGTTTTTCTGACCATGATTTCCATTATGCTTGATTGGGTAATTCGATTATCTCTTAGGGGGTGAATAGTTCCCCCAGACAGTCTGGGATCCTTAATACACGAATTTGGCCCCACCTCCTGTATTTGGTAACTCTTTTTCGCAGCCAAAATGTTGTAGAATCTTAAAATTGATATGCTCCTTCCCATAGATGTTTAGGGGATCTCAAGCTTCTGTAACTTAGGTCCATTTTGAATTCCCTTTCCTATGAGTCCAAACACTGGGGGGGGTGGGGGCTCTCCATGAATGCATCCCCTTTTATCCCCCGCAGGCTTCGTCTGCCCCTTTAAACTCATTTTAGAAGTCCAGAAAGGGATTTTTCTCCTCTGTAGGGGAAAGGTACCTGGAATCTTTGCAAGATATTGGTAAATTCTACATCTCTCACTATGTTTATTTCATCTAATATTTCACACTCCTCCTCCCTGATTGCAATGTCTGCATCACACCTCTCTTGTGGGAAAACAGATGCAAAGTATTCATTATGTATCTAACCCACATCCTTCGCCTTCAAACATAGGTTACCATTTTGGTCCCTAATAGGCCCTATTCTTTCCTTAGTTATCCTCTTGATCTTTATCTAATTATAAAACATCTTTGGGTTTGCTTTTGTTCTAATTACCTATATTTTATCATGCCCTCTCTTTGCTTTTTTAATTTCATCCTCTCTATCTCATTTGAAAACCCTGTAACCAGGAATGTTGAACTGCCATTTCTGCCCCTCTTTAAGCCATGTTTCAGTAATCATAAGAACATAAGAAATAGGAGCAGGATTAGGCCATTTGGTCCCTCGAGCCTGCTCCACCATTCAATAAGATCATGGCTGATCTGATCATGGACTCAGCTCCACTTCCCTGTCCGCTCCCTATAACCCTTTACTTCCTTATCGTTCAAAAATCTGTCGATCTCCCCCTTAAATATATTCAGTGTCCCAGCCCACAGCTCTATGGGGCAGAGAATTCCACAGATTTACAATCCTCTGAGAGAAGAAATTCCTCCTCATCTCAGTTTTAAATGGGCGACTCGTTATTCTGAAACTATGCCCCCTAGTTCTAGATTCCCCCTTGAGTGGAAACATCCTCTCTGCATTTACCTTGTTGAGCCCCCTCATTATCTTATATTTCAATAACATCACCTCTCATTCTTCTAAAATCCAATGAGTATATGTCCAATCGCTGATATCTTACTTCCACGTGTCTCTCTGTGCCCTCTTGATCTTTATCTAATTATAAAACATCTTTGGGTTTGCTTTTGTTACCAAGATGGTGAGAAAGCAGATGTATCTAGGAATAAAGTTAATGAGGGCGGGGGGGGTGTCAGTCGTAATATGTCAAAATCAAGTCGAAGTCCAATATTCTTGATTCTGCCTCGGCCTGGTCAGACGAGAGGAGAATATTAGCCTTTTGCTTCCCACCATGTAGAGCCTGGCAGTGAATGTTCTTGCTGATGTAACAGGTGTCCTGAAACATCAACTGTTGCCACTAGGTGGTAGCAGCGTCACATAGAAAAGCATCTATTAGCTGCTCGGCGCGAACAGGTGCACAGAACTGGGCGTTTAGGCAGAATGGGCCCATTCTGTTGCTGCTCACTGGCTTGGGGCAAAACTGTTGACAGAACCCATTAGCGAGCGTCCCAGGTGGTTTGTGGGACTTAAAGCACGTGTTTGTAATAGTCACTCTACCCTGGGTCGCCTGAAAGGGTCAAACTTGGATTCCCATAATCCGCTGAGACAATCGAAACATTTACTGTATCTAGGCAGAGAGAAAGAGAATTAACAAAAGAGCAATAAATCTGAGTTTGTTGGCATTTGGTTTAGTGATGCTGGAAATCTCAGAAAAGCCTACTGTTACTCTTTAGAAGGAATTGTGATGCTGAGACTCTCTCAATGGATAAAGCACTGCCTCAAATTCTCTCCCACCCTCCCTGAAACACATGCCTCGTGTTGTAATGGGGTTCCATCATGAAGGGGCAGCTCAATGGAGTTGCCTTCTTTTAGTCATGAGCTGAGGCAGTGAGTGACATCAGACGAGGTTATGAGGGTCATTGAAGCAGACATCAGTCCTGGCTCTCCATTTGAAAGTCATTGGATAGTGGCCATGAATAAAACCCTGGCTGATTTCCCAATCCCTAAGCCAGTTGTTGTGTCCTCATCAGTGCCCTGGCTGAACTCTGCTAACTTAGCACAGACTAGGGATCAAACCCTCGAATTCCTCATCTGTTTTGCGCAGTTCTGCACTGGGATCTGTGGAAGAAGGTCCTGATTTCAACTTAGAAAGAATTATGATGCTGAGACTCTTTCAATGGATAAAGCTCTGATGGTGACAATGCCTTTTTTCATAGGAGGTCTTGATGAGACCACCTCGATCCAAGAGACCTTCCTTATAATGAGGTCCTAATTTGAGATTCTTTTCATATGGGTCTTCATATAGATTCCCTTATTAACAGGGTATCTTGATTTAGTGTCTCTCCCGACAGGGACTCCGCTGGAGAGATCCCATTCTAGAGGATCCTGGGGACGAAAGCTCTGACTTTAAATGGATGAAAGAAGACTTGGATTTATATAGCACCTTTCCCGACCTCAGGACATCCCAAGGCGGATTACAACAATACTTTTGAAGTGAGGTTAATATTGTAATGTAGGAAACACATCAGTCAATTCGTGCACAGCAAGCTCTCAGAAACAGTTATGTGATAATGACTAGATAATCTGTTTTTAGTCATGTTGGTTGAGGGATAAATATTGGCCAAGATACCCCCGGCCTTCTTCGAAATAGTATCATGAGTTCTTTTACATCCACCTGAGAGGGCAGTTGGGACCTCGGTTTAACGCCTCATCGAAAAGACAGCAACCCCCAAAGTGCAGGGCTCCCTCGGTACTTGTACTGGAGTGTCAGCCTGCATTTTTGTGCTCAAGTGGAAATTGAACCCACAACCTTCTGACTCAGAGGCGAAAGTGCGAACAACTGAGCCATGGCTGACGAAGGAAAGGTTGACGAAGCAAGAGAGCTCACTGCTTGACCCGTGATGTTGATAGGTTGAGAGGCAGGACACCTGCAATGTGCTCAGAGAATGACTTCAAGTGTCCATTTAACCCCACGTACAACCTGACCTAACCATAACATTCCCATCAAGCACATCATTTCCCATTCACACTCAATATGTCGATTGCTGCGTCCAGGAAAAACATCCCTTGATGTATAATCCTGGTCCAAGGATAACATTCTCCCCAATTAGTCCTGTTCTATGGTCCCGACGCACTCAACACAGTCAGTCCGTGGCCTGAAGTCAGTTAAAGTCAGCAGCAGCTGTGAGCTGACAAGCTTTTCAGCACATTAACACCTTCCAGATAAGTGTCAGCTTGGCTCACTTGGAACACTTTCGCCTCTGAGTCAGAAGGTCTTAAGGTAGATACAGAGAAGCTATTTCCTCTGGTGGGGGAAATCCAGAACAAAGGAGCATAATTTTAAAATTAGAACTGGGTCATTTAGGAGGGAAATCAGGAAGTGCTTTTTCACACAAACAACAGTGGAATTCTGGAACTCTCTCCCTCAAAAGGCTGTGGATGCTAGGTCAATTTGAGCGTTCAAGACTGAGGTCGATATTTTTTTGTTAACTAAGGGTATCAAGGGATATGAAGCAAAAGTAGGTAAATGGAGTTGAAATACAGATCTGCCGAGATCTAATTGAATGATGGAGCAGGCTTGAGAGGCTCAATGGTCTAAACCCATGTTTCAGTCACTGGCTGCTTTCATTCTAAGGCATGAATGTTTTCTCATTTGTGGCAGTAATGTCACAGCTCTCATATATTATTGAGAATCGTAGACCTGGTGTATACTATGGAGAATAACCGACCCTGTGTATAATATTGAGAATAGCAGACCCTGTGTATATTATAGAGAATAACAGACCCTGTGTATATTATAGAGAATAACAGACCCGGTGTATATTATAGAGTATAACAGACCCGGTGTATATTATAGAGAATAACAGACCCTGTGTATGTTATTGCAAATAACAGACCCTGTGTATATTATTGAGAATAACACGCACTGTGTATATTATAGAGAATAACAGACCCAGTGTATATTATTGAGAATAACACGCACTGTGTGTATTATAGAGAATAACAGACCCAGTGTATATTATTGAGAATAACACGCACTGTGTGTATTATAGAGAATAACAGATCCTGTGTATATTATAGAGAATAATAGACCCAGTTTATATTATAGGGAATAGCAGACTCTGTGTATATTATAAGTTTATCTGATCCATAAGTTTGATGATATCTTCGAACACCCAATTTTCAACAGGTGTCACTGTTTACAAATAGGATGTGGGAATGCTGGTGGATGTTTCGACTCACTGGCTCAGAAACACTCAATCAGATTGTGGAGCTCCTATAGCAGCTGCAGTTTTGATCACTTAGTAAATATCATTATTCAAAAGTTTTACACATTCAGGAGCAATTGTCTATTATTTTAATGGAAGATTTATAATAAATGAGTTAATTAAAATAAACATAGAATACATCTGTGCTATGCATTATCAATGCTGGCTGAAAGATGGTAATTGGATTAGAGCTCTGAGGAAGCAGTAGCGGAACATTTGGAAAATAATAATTCAGTCAAACAGAGTCAGCATGGTTTTATGAAAGGGAAATCATGTTTGACAAATTTGCTGGAGTTCTTTGAGGATATAACGAGCAGGGTGGATAAGGGGGAACCAATGGATGTGGTGTATTTGGATTTCCAGAAGGCATTCGATAAGGTGCCATATAAAAGGTTACTGCACAAGATAAAAGTTCATGGGGTTGGGAGTAATATATTAGCATGGATAGAGGATTGGCTAACTAACAGAAAACAGAGAGTCGGGATAAATGGGTCATTTTCCGGTTGGCAAACAGTGACTAGTGGAGTGCCACAGGGATCGGTGCTGGGTCCTCAACTATTTACAATCTGTATTAATGATTTGGATGAAGAGACCGAATGTAATGTAGCCAAGTTTGCTGATGACACAAAGATGGTGGGAAAGCAAATTGTGAGGAGGACACAAAAAATCTGCAAAGGGATATAGACAGGCTAAGTGAGTGGGCAAAAATTTGGCAGATGGAGTATAATATGGAAAAATATGAGGTTATCTACTTTGGCAGAAAAAATAGAAAAGCAAATTATAAATTAAATGGCGAAAAATTGCAAAGTGCTGTAGTACAGAGGGACCTGGATGTCCTTGTGCATGAAACACAAAAAGTTAGTATGCAGGTACAGCAAGTAATCAGGAAGGCAAATGGAATGTTGGCCTTTATTGCAAGTGGGATGGAGTATAAAAGTAGAGAAGTCCTGCTACAACTATACAGGGTATTAGTGAGGCCACACTTAGAGTACCGCATACAGTTTTGGTCTCCATATTTAAGAAGGATATACTTGCATTGGAGGCTGTTCAGAGAAGGTTCACTAGGTTGATTCCAGAGATGAGGGGGTTGATTTATGAAGATAGGTTGAGTAGGTTGGGCCTATACACTTTGGAGTTCAGAAGAATGAGAGGTGATCTTATCGAAACATATAAGATAATGGCCCTGAAATTCCGGCCTCCCCAGGTCCGTACGGAGTTCCTATCGACCCGGCATGCGCTGGAAACCGGCATTTCTGATCTGTTTCTGGCTTGACAGATGGCCGCATCTTGGGAGTGAGGACACTTGTAAGTGGAAATTTCCGATATTTACGCTTACAAATGTCCTCAAAAATCTTGCGTCTGAAAAAGCAGGCGCATAGCCTTCTTTTATAGGCGCAAGTGTTTTAAAAAACACAAAAACATATAAAAATAAAGTTATTAAAACATATTTTATCATTAAAAACCCTCCCCACAACAGTAAGTTTATTAAAAAAATCTTTTTAAAAAATCGGGAAATTATATTTTTCATGACATTAAGGGCTAGACTTTCCATTAGGTGGCTAAGGCCCAAAAAATGGGCCATGTTCCAGCGATGTGGGACGTCTCGGACTTGCTGATCGGCGGCACAAGGCCCATTTTTTTTTTTGTGATTTTCCACTCGACCTTACCCCGGCGATGTCAATTGGGCGATGTGATTTTTCGTCGATCTCACGATCGCCCACTAAAAACAGAAGCCAAAGAAGAAAAAAACGCTTCCCTTGCAATGGTTAATTTTCTTTGCCACGTTTTGAGAGGTTAGGGGTCATCACACATGCTCAGAAGCACAGGGAGGTTCAGAGAGAGAGAGAGAGAGAGGAAGGAGGCTTTTTTGTTTGGTGACAGTGAATCGTGAATTTGAATCTAAAAATAACTAATCTAAATATTTGTTGTAACAATATTTTAATCTTGAAATATTGCAATATATAACAAAAATCAAAATGGAGAGAGAAAGTGAGAGGAGAAAGGCTAAACCCTTTAGCGAGAAGGCCAACGAGGCCCTCATCAATATTGTCAGTGCAAGGTGGGAGGACTTGACACAGGGTGGGATGGGAAATCTCCACCCCATGCATATAGGAGAATATGGGCTTAGATTGCCGATGTGCTCACATCAGTATCCAATGAAGTGCGCACACCAGACCAGTGCCATAAAAGATGGAACAACCTGCTGGCAGCAGCCAGAGTAAGTTGAATTTTATATTTAAAATCATACATATATAATATTTAAATGATGTATGAAAATTGTAATTAGAATCTTCAATGTCATTTTGTTATAGTATAAATTAATTAAATTATGAATTAATTTATGCACCCTAACAATAAGTTGAATCTGATATTATGAAATATTATTCATATGCAATGCAATGCTAATTTTTAATCGAACATTTAAATCTGTCAGTCTTAAATGTTTATTACTAAGTCCATTAGCTTATACCGTGCAATGTTATCTTATTTACAGAAGAAGATATCTATCAACCGCTCAGAGCAAAGGAGGATGGGCGGCTCTGCTACGGTTCATATTCTCAACGAATAAGAGGAGCTTGTGGTCGCCTTGGTTGGGCCTGAAAGCCGTTCAGTCATGACCCGTGATTGGCCAAACCCAACCTTGAGTCTTTTGTGTAATGGGAACTGTGCACTGTGCAATTTGTCAAACATTACTAAATAAATACTAAAAATATCTTAGTTACACATGTAATGTTATGCAACTAGAATGCAATGTGATATATACTCTTGATTTACAAATGAGGTTATGTTAGCCCTGCTGAACCCTTGGTGCATATGGGGTATTGAAAAGTATTGTAATGTTTTGGGTTATTGAAATATTGATATGTATTGATATGTATTGTTATAAGTTGTTTAGAAATTTCATTCGTCTTTCTAAGGTCAAGTGTCTGTAGAGTCAGTGGAGACAACTGCTATTCCCGAGCCTTCAAATACCTCGCAGGAGATAGAGGAGGAAGAGGAGGAACTGCTGACACATGCTGAGCAAGAGCAAGAGGAGGAAGACAATTAAATTGTTTTTGTGGGGCGGGGGAACAACCTGCGGCCATTTCTATTGAGATGGATGATGCACTGGGACCAAGTGGTGTGCAGGTGTTGAAGCCAAGGCGAGTAATGTTGCAAATGCCGACCCCACGGAGGTCGGGTCAGCATGGCGAGCAATTGCTTACCATGGAGGGCCAGACGGAGAGCTTGATATCCCTGTGCAGGGAGACGGTCGTGATCGGTCGCGACCTTATCCAGGGTTTTGCAGGTTTCTCCGCAAACTGGAGCCAGTTCTCCGCGAACTGGAGCAAGTTTCCAGCAACCTGAAGCGAGTTCTGCACGAACTTCTCCAACTGGTCTTCTGTGCAAGCACAGACAGCACAGGAGACGCTAGAGGCCATTCGGCAGCAGACCGCCGCAACCAATGCCCTACGGCATGCGTTGCTGGCTGGACATGGCGCTGCACCCCAAGGTGTCAGCTCGCAGCGAGACCCCGAGCACGCAAGCGAGTACGGAGGACACAGTTCCTCCTGACTCGGAAGTGGAGCCTCAAGCTTCTGCTTCCACTCCGTCACCTCCACCACGGCAGGAAGTCTTGCCGTCCCACACTGCACAACGCGTTCGTGTCGGTCTGCGTAGACCAAAACGGGCAGGTGGGGTAAGAACACCGGGTGGGACAGAACCTGGAGGGAAAGTGGCTGCAGGTAGGGAGGGGGGAGTGTTTTTCAATGTTCAATTGTTTTGTCTTATTTTGTTAATTGTTAACGTTTTGGGGATTTGAGGGAAGGGTGGGTTGAGGCAGGGGTTGCGGGGGTGGGGGGGGGTGCGGGGGTTGGAGGGAGGGTGTTGTTAAATAGTTTATTAAAAATCTTTGTTAATAAAAAATATCTTTAATTCAACAAATTTTGTGCCTTCTCTCTTAGTTACATTAGTTAACAAATTTATAGTTGTTCATCCTTATTTGTTTGTTCTTTTATTATGGAGTGGAGCTAAACTACAGAATCTGTGGGAAGCTGTTCAACCTTCGCTGTCTCCAGGCCAGGTCCAAGACCATCCAACCTCTGTCGTCAAGCTACAGTACGCGGACGACGCCTGCGTCTGTGCACACACAGAGGCTGAACCCCAGGACATAGTCAACATATTTACCGAGGCGTATGAAAGCATGGGCCTTACACTAAACATTAGTATGACAAAGGTCCTCCACCAGCCTGTCCTCGCCACACAGCACTGCCCCCCAAACATCAAGATCCACGGCGTGGCCCTGGACAACGTGGACCACTTCCCCTATCTTGGGAGCCTCCTATTAACAAGAGCAGGCATTGATGATGAGATCCAACGGCTGCCTCCAGTGCGCCAGTGCAGCCTTCGGCCGCCTGAGGAAAAGATCAGTCCCTCAAAACTGTCACCAAGCTCATTGTCTACAAGGCTGTAGTAATACCCGCCCTCCTGTATGGCTCAGAGTTGTGGACCATGGACAGTAGACACCTCAAGTTGCTGGAGAAATACCACCTGCGATGTCTCCGCAAGATCCTGCAAATTCCCTGGGAGGACAGACGCACAAACATTAGCGTCCTCATCCAGGCCAACATCCCCAGCATTGAAATACTGACCACACTTGATCAGCTCCGCTGGGCAGACCACATAGTCTGCATGACAGACACGGGACTCCCAAAGCAAGCGCTCTACTCGGAACTCGTCTACGGCAAACGAGCCAAAGGCGGGCAGAGAAAACGTTACAAGGACACCCTCAAAGCCTCCCTGATAAAGTGAGACATCCCCACTGACACCTGGGAGTCCTTGGCCATAGACCGCCCTAAGTGGAGGAAGTGCATTCGGGAGGGCGCTGAGCTCCTCGAGTATCGTCGCCGAGAGCATGCAGAAATCAAGCGCAGGCAGCGGAAGGAGCGTGCGGCAAACCAGTCCCACCCACCCTTTCCTCAACGGCTATCTGTCCGACCTGTGACAGAGACTGTGGTTCTTGTATTGGACTGTACAGCCACCTAAGAACTCATGCTAAGAGTAGAAGCAAGTCTTCCTTGATCTCGAGGGACTGCCTATGATGATGATGATTCTTTTATTATAGCAGTACTTAAACTTAAACTTTACTTAAAGTAAGCGTTAATTCCAATAATAGGCCAGTGCAGGCAAGACAACAAGGAAACCCCACGCAAATGAAACTTTTGATTAACCCTAACTGTAAATGAACATTTGAATATCCACTGTGATAGTTCATGCAAAGCGTTCATTAATGCGCTGCCACTGCCTACTGGTCTTCGGGAGGAGGGTGGTGCTAGATCGCCAGGCTGATTGAGCTCCCTTATGTCCTCACCTGAGGCCTCTTCCGCTTCTTCCTCCTCTTCCCCCTCGCCGGCTGGTTCTTCTGTCTCCCCTCCTTCTGGAGGTGGACCTGCAGCCCGATCTGGCATTACTTGTCCTCCCTTTATAGCTAGGTTATGCAGCATGCAACACACCACAATAAACTCTGCGACCTGGTCAGGGTGGTACTGTAGGCTGCCTCCAGAATGATCCAGGCATCTGAAGCGTTGCTTTAGGAATCCAATTGTCTTTTCAAAGATGTTGCGAGTCGCTATGTGACTTTCATTATACCCTTTCTGTGCTTCAGTGACGGGATTACGCAGAGGGGTCATCAGCCAACTGGCAAGGCTATATCCTTTATCCCCCAGCATCCAACCGTAACCTTCCGGTTGATTGACAAACAGGTCAGGGATAGCACTTTCACATAAGATATGTGCATCATAGATGCTGCCACGAAATGTAGCATTTACTGTCATAATTGTTTGATTGTGGTCGACAACAAGCTGCACATTTAGTGAGTGGAACCCCTTTTTGTTACGAAACACCTCCGCATTCTTTAAGGGTGCTTTCAGGGCAAAGAGCATGCAGTCAATTGCTCTCTGTACCTTGGGAAACTGTGATATCCTGTAGAAACACAAAGCCCTCTTGATCTGCGCCTCCCTAGTCATTGGGAAGCTTATGAAGTCCATCCTGCAAGCGTAAAAGGCTTCAGTCACCAGTCGAATGCAACAGTGTGTAGCGTGCTGAGAGATATGGCCGATGTCGCCAGCTGAAGACTGAAAAGATCCCGATGTGTAAAAGGCTAGGGCAGCAGTAACCTTCACCTCAATGGACAGTGCGGTTCTGATGGTACTGGAAGGCTGCAGATCACCCTTGACGAATTGACGTATCTCATCGATGACCTCATTCTGGAATCGCAGCCTCCTAAGACAAGCATTTTCAGACAAGTTCAGGTAAGATTGCTTTTCCAAGTACTTACGTGGCTATACGGTCTCCTCCTCTGTCTTCGTCTCTGTCTACACATTACTCTGCCACCTCTTCGCTTGATCCTTTCTGTCATGTATTCAACCAGCATTGTAACCCATGTATAATCTAACCTAAGTTGTACACTGTGAGAACAATGACCACAAGGTGGTGAACTTGTGGGAGACAATCCTAACCTGGACCTTCAGATATAAAAGGGGAAGCTCCACCCACTTCCATCACTTGAGTGCTAAGGAATAAAGGACAGGTCACAGAGTGACCTTCTCTCAAGCATGGGCCTCGTGTGCATTTATACTGTATAGTAAGGACGTATCAATGGCGACGAGAAACTGGGATTTAAACCACGCAAGCATGGCTACCAGCAGAACAGACGAGAGGTACAGTGTTAAGGAATGGTTGGGACAGAGATTCAACATTGTTGAAGCAGCACACAGTTCTCCAGGCAGACAAGGGCAATCGAGCATGCCCCAACATATAGTCGAACCCAGAGGGGGAGTTCGACAGAGACAATGGCAAGCTGAACAGCGATTCATGCCATTGCAAGGGACAATGCGGCCAGTAATGGGACCATCAACACCTGTTAATGGCGCACTCAAGGACAATCACAGGGACAGTCAGGGACGATAGACTGGCAAGGCACCTTTAGTTTCCAACAACAACTCATGTTGGAGGCGTGGAGGCACAAACTCAGCCAGAGTTTGCAGCGATGAGCAAAATACCTGCAGAAATTGCAGAAATGAACGCTGGGGGAAATCGCTGGAAGCTGAAGTTCAGCGAGTTCATGTGGAGCACGTATACAGTTCATACACCAGAACGCCACCGATAATGATGAAAGTGCACCTCAATGGCATCCCAGTATCAATGGAGATAGACACAGGGGCCAGCCAGTCCTTAATGGGTATCAAACAGTTCAAAAAGTTGTGGGCGTCCAAGGCCAGGAGGCCAAAATTAACGCCGATTGACGCACAGCTATGAACATACACAAAGGAGATCATTCCAGTGCTCGGCAGCGCCATGGTAGTCGTGACCCACAAAGATTCGGAGAACAGGTTGCCACTCTGGGTTGTCCCGGGGGATGGTCCCGCACTACTGGGGAGGAGTTGGCTTGCTGTCATGAACTAGAAATGGGGCGATGTCAATGCAATTTCCTCTGTGGAACGAGTATCATGCTCACAGATCCTGGACAAATTTGACTCATTATTTCAACCCGGCATTGGCACTTTCATGGGGGCCAAGGTAGTGATTCACATAAACCCGGACGCCAGGCCAGTACACCACAAGGCCAGAGCGGTACCGTACGTGATGTGGGAAAAGATAGAAGGCGAATTGGACCGCCTGCTGAGGGAAGGCATCATCTCGCCAGTCGAATTCAGTGACTGGGCGAGCCCGATTGTGCCGGTGCACTAGGCGGATGGGTCGGTCAGGATATGTGGCGATTACAAGGCCACCGTCAAGACCAGCAGCCGCTACCGAGAGAGGAGGACCTCTTTGTGACGCTATCCGGTGGCAAACTTTTTTCAAAATTGGACCTGACCTCAGCTTACATGACCCAGGAGCTGGCTAGTGAGTCGAAGAAGCTGACCACCATCACGACACACAAGGGGTTGTTTGAGTACAACAGATGCCCATTCGGGATTCGCTCGACCGCCGCGATCATCCAATCAAAGATGGAAAGCCTCCTCAAGTCGATTCCAGGGACGGTGGTTTATCAGGATGACATCCTCATCACAGGTTACAATACTGAAGAACACCTCCACAACCTGGAGGAGGTGCTATGCAGACTGGACCGGGTAGGGCTGCGACTGAAAAAGGCGAAGTGCGTCTTCCTAGCTCCAGAGGTAGAATTCCTGGGGATGAGGGTAGCAGCAGACGGGATCAGCCCTACTGCGTCCAATTCGGAAGCGATCCAGAGAGCACCCAGACCCTGTAACACGATGGAGCTGCGTTCGTTCCTGGGGCTCCTGAACTATTTTGGTAACTTTCTTCCCAAATTGAGCACGCTGCTAGAGCCTCTACACATGCTCCAATGCAAAGGTCGTGATTGGGTCTGGGGGGACAGCCAGGAAAGGGCTTTTAACAGAACATGCAATTTGTTATGTTCCAACAATCTGTTAATGCTATATGACTCATATAAGAAACTTGTGATAACGTGCGATGCGTTGTCCTATGTGGTTGGGTGTGTGTTGCAGGATGTGAATGCCAAGGGTCAGTTACAGCCTCCAGAAGTCTGTTGCAGGCAGAAAGGGGCTACAGGATGGTAGAAAAGGAGGCGCTAGCATGTGTATATGCGGTAAAGAAAATGCACCAGTACCTGTTTGGCAGGAAATTTGAGCTGGAGACAGATCACAAACCCCTAACGTCCCTTTTGGCTGACAACAAGGCCATAAATGCAAACGCATCGGCCCGCATACAGAGGTGGGCACTTACGTTAGCCGCCCATGACTACACAATTCGGCACAGAACGGTCACCGAAAACTGCGGCGATGCACTCAGCAGGCTCCCACTAGCCACCACTGAGGGGGCTACCGAGCATGGTGCTGAGATGGTCATGGCTGTTGAAGCTTTCGGAAGTGAAGGCTCACCCGTGACAGCCCGTCAGATTAAAGTCTGGACAAATAGAGACCCGCTATTGTCTCTAGTCAAGAAATGTGTCCTGAATGGGGACTGGGCAGCCACGTACAGGGCATGCCCTGAGGAATTTAAACCATTTCACAGGCGCAGGGATGAACTCTCGATTCAGGCCGATTGCCTACTATGGGGAAACCGCGTAGTCATGCCCCAGATGGGCAGAGAGATGTTCATCAGAGAACTCCACAATGAGCACCCGGGCATTGTCATGATGAAGGCAATTGCCAGGTCACACGTTTGGTGGCCAGGGATAGATGCAGACCTGGAACTTTGTGTTCGCAGGTGCAACACGTGTGCCCAGCTGGGCAATGCGCCCAGGGAAGCCCCCCTTAGCCCCTGGTCCTGGCCCGCCAAGCCATGGTCACGCATCCATGTGGACTATGCAGGTCCTTTCATGGGAAAAATGTTTTTGGTTGTAGTAGACGCCTACTCCAAATGGATCGAGTGTGACATTTTAAATTCAAGCACATCATCTGCCACGGTAGAAAGTCTACGGGCAATGTTTGCCGTCCATGGTCTACTGGACATCTTGGTCAGCGACAATGGCCTGTGTTTCACAAGCACTGAATTCCAGGACTTCATGGCAGGCAATGGAATTAACCATGTCAGAACGGCACCGTTCAAGCCTGCCTCAAACGGCCAGGCAGAACGAGCAGTGCAGATAATCAAACAGGGAATGCTCAGAATCCAAGGGGGTTCCCTACAAAGACGCTTATCACGCTCCTGTTGGCCTACAGATCCCAACCACACTCGCTCACAGGGGTTCCACCCGCAGAGCTGCTAATGAGAAGGACGCTCAAAACCCGGTTATCCCTTATACACCCCACCATGAAAGAAATTGTCGAGAGCAGGCACCAGTCACAATACGACTACCATGACAGGAATGCGAGAGGGCGATGTATTGATGTAAATGACCCTGTTTTTGTTCTCAACTACGCTGCAGGGCCCAAATGGCTCGCAAGCACTGTGATTGCCAAAGAGGGAAATAGGATTCTGGTAGTTAAACTTACCAATGGACAAATCTGCCACAAACATGTGGATCAAACAAAAAGGAAGTTCAGCAACCCCATAGAAGAAGCAGAGGAAGAACACGATATAGAGTTCACTCCACCACAGGTGACCGAACACCGGAACCAAAGGGAGGAGAGCCCAGTCACTGTGGGCAGTCCGGGCAGGCCTGAGGCACTGCAAACAGCAGGCACTCAGGCCAGCGCCCAACAACCGGAGCCCCAACTCAGGCACTCTACAAGGGAGCGTAAACCACCAGAGAGACTCAACCTGTCAATAAGACATTGGGGGGGGGGAGGTGATGTCATGTATTCAACCAGCGTTGTAACCCATGTATAATCTGACCTAAGTTATACACTGTGAGAACAATGACCACAAGGTGGTGAACTTGTGGGAGACACTCCTAACCTGGACCTTCAGATATAAAAAGGGAAGCTCCACCCACTTCCATCACTTGATTGCTAAGGAATAAAGGACAGGTCACAGACTGACCTTCTCTCAAGCATGGGCCTCGTGTGCATTTATACTGTATAGTAAGGACATATCACTTTCAGTAACCAGTGTGTGAGCAGTTGCAATTAAAGGTAGGGAAAGCAGAGGCCCCATATCACTATCAATAATTACTTTCACTAATTTTAATATATAAAATATATATAATTTCAATATATAAAAGCTACTTACCAAAAATAACTTGATAATACCTATTTATATTCCCTGTCCCAATATTCTGAGTACAATTATCTTTAAATCAACTCTCTAAATAACTCATAACTAATCCTCCACCCTTCCTCTGAAGTTCAAAATGGCGTCCATAGTGCCCATTTCCTTCTCTTCGGCCCAGTAAAAGCAACTATTTCTCAGCACACTTTTGGGCCTTCCATCGGCCTAGTGAAGTGCATGCTAGGTCCCGAAACTTGGGATGGGCCTTGTGTGGGTGATCGTTTGGGCGATCATCTCAACGATCAAAGTGGAAACTTAGGCACCTGTTTTTCCAGCGATGTTTTGGACCCAGTTTCTACTTTTTGCTCAAAATGGGTGATAGAGGTCCATTTTGGGCGATAAATGACCACAGATGGGCGATGTGAAGTGGAAAGTCTAGCCCTAATAACTTTAATTTAGTGTAATTATTTTCTATTTTTTTAGTGTTTTGAGTGTTTGGAGCTGTGTTTTGGGTGTTTCGGGCTCTATCACAATCATAGTAATAGGAGTTTAGGACCCTGCGGAACTCCTATTACTATGATACCTTGCCTGATTGGCTGCCCAGAGCAATGTGAGTCCAACTTGAGGCCTGTGCATGCGTCAATGTGCACGCGCTGCAAATCGCAGTCAAGGAGGCCACAGTATCGGAAGGTCCAAGGTGGGCACCAGCTTAAGGTAGGTGTGGATTTTTTTCTCTAAAATGTTCATGGGAAGGCCAAACCGGAATTTCAGTGCCAATGAGGGGGCTCGACAAGGTGGATGCAGAGAGGATATTTCCACTCATAGGGGAAACTAAAACTAGGGGACGTAGTCTCAGAATAAGGGGCCGCCCATTTAAAACTGAGTTGAGGAGGAATATCTTCTCTCAGAGGGTTGTAAATCTATGGAATTTTCTGCCCCAGAGAGCTGTGGAGGCTGGGTCATTGAATATATTTAAGACGGAGATAGACAGATTTTTGAGCGATAAGGGAATAAAGGGAACGGGCAAGGAAGTGGAGCTGAGTCCATGATCAGATCAGCCATGATCTTATTAAATGGCAGAACAGGCTCAAGGGGCCAGGTGGCCTACTCCTGCTCCTATTTCTTATACTCTTATGTTCTTATGTTGAGTAGCTTGACTCAGAAGGTACCACACTCCTCTCTAAATCTGGAGTTTGTGAGTTCAAGCTCCACGCCAAGGATTGACCATCTGCTGTAGGTCAAAATCACAGGGTAATACTGAAGGAGTTCTGCACTGTCAGATTGGCTGTTCTTCAGATGATACGTTAAAAAATATTCTAGTCTAAAAATTAGAGCCAGACCTTTCAGGCGTGAAATTAGGAAACACTTCTACATACAAAGGATAGTAGAAGTTTGGAACTCTCTTCCACAAACGGCAATTGAATTGATGCTAGATCAATTGTTAAATTTAAATCTGAATAGATTTTCGTTAACCAAATGTATAAGGGATATGGGACAAAGGCGGGTATGTGGAGTTATGTCGCAGATCAGCCATGATCTCATTGATCATGGAACAGGCTTGAGGGGCTAAGTGGCCTACGCCTGTTCCTATGTTCCTATGTTTAACACAGTTATTGTCTGCCTGTTCCACTGGTTCGGGTGCATTAAAAATCACTGGGTAGAACTCCCAAGAAGGTTTCCCAATCTTCCACCATAACTTAGTTTGAATTGGCCTCCCAGAAAAATGGCAAAAATCACCACTTCCAGCAACGTTTCCACCTCATCTACCACTGGAGATGCAGAAAGAGATCTGGAGAAGCCTCATGTTAGTTTCAATCGCCCTTCCCTTGTTCTCTTGGTATCCTGGCCAACATTCCTCCCTCAACCGGTACCACCAAATTAAAACAGATCAACTGGTCATTCATCTCATGACTGTTTCTATCTCTTTAACCTCCTCCACCCCTACAATCCTACGAGAACTCTGAATTCCTCCAACTATGGCCTCTTGTGTATCTCCCACTCCTTGCACCTCATCATCAGCAGCTGTGCCTTCACCCATCGAGGACCTAAGCTCTGAATTACCTCCCTAATCCTCTTCGCCTCTTTCTCCTCCTTGAAGCCGGTCCTTAAAACCGACCCCTTTGACCAAGAGCCCTAATGTGTCCTTCTTTGTCTCGGTGTCAATTATTGCCTGTGAAACACCCTGGGATATTTTGCTACTTTAAAGGTGCTAGTTATTGTTCTGCTTGTTTGTGGGATATCCATTTGCATAATGGCTGCTGCACTTGTCAATGCATTATAGGCGGTCCCGCAAACGAGGATGACTTGCTTCCATGAGTTCACAGGTGTTTAGATGAAGGACCCGATGTTCCAGTCCTGAACTCCAATTGAAGGAGTGGAAGATGCCTGTGCATGGATATTTTTAACGTGTGGTGACCATTGCACACCAGCCACCACATGGGCTTGACAGAGCTAGGTCTTGGTCCAGTGGCAAGGGTAAACCAAGACAACTGGAGACGTGTTCTGCTGCATGGACCTAGTGTGCACACATATCGTGTCCTCAGCAATTCTGGGCCCCGTACCCTCATCTGTCGCACCTCCACCAAGATCTCTCACCGCTCCTCCGCCATAAACATTCACCGCATCTCGCCACAAACACTCGCCGCTCATCCTCCCAGATCTTCCCACTCCACTGTACCTGGGCCCTGCCGATGTTCCTGCCCATGCTCCAAAAGGTGACCAGGGTTTTGATGGCGTCACCTAGTTGCCCATCTCAAAAACGTCGTATACTTGGAGCAGCTCGCGCTGGAGGTTGAAGTGGTATGCCGCTCCAGCTCTTTTATGGCTTGACCTGTGGAGCTGTTCTCTCAGGTCGGGGGGGCCAATGCAATAACACTGATTGTAAGTCATTTGCATGTGAAGTGCTTGGGATGAAATGAGGCCCTATTGTCAGTGCTGTGCAAATTTAAGTTTTTGTTCCCCGACAAATAAGCTGAGCTCCTATCTCTGTAATTGCTTCGTATTCTGAGGAGCTCATGGACTTCTTTGCCTCTAAGATTGAGATCATGTGTTTAACTGCATCTGCCACTTCCCTTCCTTCCCCTAGCCCACGGGGCCAAACTTCCTCTAAATCCCCCCCTGCCCTAGCCCTGACCTCACATCTTACCCCACATTCTCTCTGATCGCCCCTCATGATGTCTCCAAGCTCATTTTGTCCATGAAACCCATTTCCTGCTCCTTTGACCCTATTTCCACTAAACTACTGACCACCCAACTTCCTCTTCTGGCTCCCATGTTAGCTGACACTGTTAACAGTTCTCTCTCCGCAGGTACTGTCCCCCTCTCCCTCAAATCTTCTGTCATAACCCCGCTCCTCAAAAAACAACCTTCCTTTCCTCTCCAAAGTCCTTGAACGTGTTGTTGCCTCCCATATCCGTGCCCATCTTTCCCGCAATTCCATGTTTGAATCCCTCCAATCCGGTTTATGCGCCTGCCACAGTACCGAAACAGCCCTCATCAAAGTCACAAATTACATCTTTGTGACTATGACAAAGACAAACTATCCCTCCTCATCCTTCTTGACGTCTGCAGCATTTGACACGGTTGACCACTCTATCCTTCTCCAACGTCTCTCCACCGTCATCCAGCTGGGTGGGATTGCACTTGCCTGGTTCCATTCTCATCTATCTAATCGTAGCCAGAGAATTACCTGCAATGGCTTCTCTAACTGCTCCCACCTCTGGTGACCCTAAGGATCTATCCTTGGCCCTTCTCCTATTTCTCATCTACATGTTGCCCCTTGGCGACATCATCTGAAAACACAGCATCAGTTTCCACATGTACGCTGATGACACCCAGCTCTACCTCACAACCATTTCACTCGACCCCTCCACCACCTACAAAAGGCCAGTGAGACCGGGAGCAACGCGAGTTCGGCGAGAGGCGGGAGTTCGGGGATCGGAAAGGCCTACAAAAAGCCAGCGAGACCAGGAGCAGCGCGAGTTCGGGAAGAGGCGGGAGTTCCGGGAATGGGAGAGGCCTACAAAAGGCCAGCGAGACCGGGAGCAGCGCGAGTTCGGCGAGAGGTGGGAGTTCCGAGGATCGGAGAGGTCTACAAAAGGCCAGCGAGACCAGGAGCAGCGCGAGTTCAGCGAGAGGCGGGAGTTCTGGAGATCGGAGAGGCCTACAAAAGGCCAGCGAGACCGGGAGCAACGCGAGTTCGGTGAGAGGCGGGAGTTCCAGGGATCGGAGAGGCCTACAAAAGGCTAGCGAGACCGGGAGCAGCGCAAGTTCGGCGAGAGGCGGGGATTCCGGGGATCGGAGAGGCTTCCAAAAGGCCAGCGAGACCAGGAGCAGCGCGAGTTCGGCGAGAGGCAGGAGTTCCGGGGATCGGAGAGGCCTACAAAAAGCCAGTGAGACCAGGAACAGCACGAGTTCGGCGAGACGCAGGAGTTCCGGGGATCGGATAGGCCTACAAAAGGCCAGTGAGACCAGGAACAGCGCGAGTTCGGCGAGAGGCGGGAGTTCCGGGGATCGGAGAGGCCTACAAAAGGCCAGTGAGACCGGGAGCAGCACAAGTTCAGCGAGAGGCTTGTGCAGCTACAGGGGGAAGGCAAAAAAGAAGTAGAAAGAAACAGAAAGATGACGTCACAGCCAAGGGGGTAAGTGATTGGCTGGTGATTGGTGAGTAGTTTTTCTTTTTCCTCTTCGATAACAGCGAGTAAACTTTAACATTGTTGTTGCCAATTTAAGTGTATCTAAGGGTTAAGTCATGGCAGGAGAGCTCGATCACGTGATATGCTCCTCCTGTACCATGTGGGAACTCAGGGACACTTCCGGTGTCCCTGACGACTACGTGTGCGGGAAGTGTATCCGCCTCCAGCTCCTGACGGTCTGTGTTGCGGAGTTGGAGCTGAGGGTGGATTCACTCTGGAGCATCCACGATGCTGAGAATGACGTGAGTAGCACGTGTAGCGAGTTGGTCTTACCACAGGTGAAGGGTCCACAGTCAGCTAGGGAATGGAAGACCAGCAAGAAGAGCAGTGCAAGGAAGGTAGTGCAGGGGTCCCCTGTGGTCATCCCCCTGCAAAACAGATACACCGTTTTGAGTACTGTTGAGGGGGATGACTCATCAGGGGAGGGCAGCAGCAGCCAAGTTCATGGCACCGTGGCTGGCTCTGTTGCATAGGAGAGCAGGAAAAAGAGTGGGAGAGCGATAGTGATAGGGGATTCGATTGTAAGGGGAATAGATAGGCGTTTCTGCGGCCGCAACCGAGACTCCAGGATGGTATGTTGCCTCCCTAGTGCAAGGGTCAAGGATGTCTTGGAGCGGGTGCAGGACATTCTGAAAAGGGAGGGAGAACAGCCAGTTGTCATGGTGCACATTGGTACCAATGATGTAGGTAAAAAAAGGGATGAGGTCCGACGAGACGAATTTAAGGAGCTAGGAGCTTAATTAAAACGTAGGACCTCAAAAGTAGTAATCTCGGGATTGCTACCAGTGCCACGTGCTAGTCAGAGTAGGAATCGCAGGATAGCGCAGATGAATATGTGGCTTGAGCAGTGGTGCAGCAGGGAGGGATTCAAATTCCTGGGGCATTGGAACCGGTTCTGGGGGAGGTGGGACCAGTACAGATCGGAAGGTCTGCACCTGGGCAGGACCGGAACCATTGTCCTCGGGGGAGTGTTTGCTAGTGCTGTTGGGGAGGAGTTAAACTAATATGGCAGGGGGATGGGAACCAATGCAGGGAGACAGAGGGAAACAAAAAGCAGACAAAAACAAAAGACAGAAAGGAGATGAGTAAAAGTGGAGGGCAGAGAAACCCAAGGCAAAAAACAAAAAGGGCCACTGTACAGCAAAATTCTAAAGGGACAAAGTGCAATAAAAAGGCAAGCATGAAAGCTCGGTGCCTCAATGCAAGGAGTATTCAGAACACAGGAGAAGGGCTCTGAGCTAGTTAGAATGGGTGAGAGCTCAGATCAACAGGATCCCAAGAAAGAATGCAAAAGGCAGGAGGCAACAGAGCAGAGTAGCACTGGGGTAAGTGTAAACCACAAGGTGATAGGAAGGGACAATATGTATGAATACAAAGGGGCTGCAGGAGGGGTCAAAACTAAAAATCATGGTTTGAAAACGAATATTAAAACACGCTACCTAAACGCACGCAGCATTCGAAATAAAGTAAATAAGTTGACGGCACAAATCATTACAAATGGGTACGATTTGGTGGCCATTACAGAAACGTGGTTGCAGGGTGGCCAAGACTGGGAATTAAACATACAGGGGGTATCTGACAATTCGGAAAGATAGACAAGAAGGGAAAAGAGGTAGGGTAGCTCTGTTAATAAAGGAAGATATCAGGGCAGTTGTGAGAGACAATATTGGCTCTAATGAACAAAATGTTGAATCATTGTGGGTGGAGATTAGAGATAGTAAGGGGAAAAAGTCACTGGTGGGTGTAGTTTATAGGCCCCCAAATAATAACTTCACGGTGGGGCGGGCAATACTCAAGGGAATAATGGAGGCATGTGAAAAAGGAACGGCAGTAATCATGGGGTATTTTAACCTACATATCGATTGGTCAAATCAAATCGCAGGGGTAGCCTTGAGGAGGAATTCATAGAATGCATATGGGATTGTTTCTTAGAACAGTATGTTACAGGACCTACAAGGGAGCAAGCCATCTTAGATCTGGTCCTGTGTAATGAGACAGGAATAATAAACAATCTCCTAGTAAAAGATCCTCTCGGAATGAGTGATCACAGTATGGTTGAATTTGTAATACAGATTGAGGGTGAGGAAGTAGTGTCTCAAACGAGCGTACTATGCTTAAACAAAGGTGACTACAGTGGGATGAGGGCAGAGTTGGCTAAAGTAGACTGGAAACACAGACTAAACGGTGGCACAATTGAGGAACAGTGGAGGACTTTTAAGGAGCTCTTTCATAGTGCTCAACAAAAATATATTCCAGTGAAAAAGAAGGGCGGTAAGAGAAGGGATAACCAGCCGTGGATAACCAAGGAAATAAAGGAAAGTAAATTAAAAACCAATGCGTATAAGGTGGCCAAGTTTAATGGGAAACTAGAAGATTGGGAACATTTTAAATGACAGCAAAGAATGACTAAGAAAGCAATAAAGAAAGGAAAGATAGATTACGCAAAATATAAAAACAGATAGTAAAAGCTTTTACAGACATATAAAACGGAAAAGAGTGACAAAAGTAAATGTTGATCCCTTAGAAGATGAGAAGGGGGATTTAATAATGGGAAATGTGGAAATGGCTGAGACCTTAAACAATTATTTTGCTTTGGTCTTCACAGTGGAAGACACAAAAACCATGAAAATATGGTTGCTGGTCACGGGGATGTGGGAAGGGAGGACCTTGAGACAATCACGATCACTAGGGGGGTAGTGCTGGTCAGGCTAATGGGACTCAAGGTAGACAAGTCCCCTGTCCTGATGAAATGCATCCCAGGGTATTAAAAGAGATGGCGGAAGTTATAGCAGATGCATTCGTTATAATCTACCAAAATTCTCTGGACTCTGGGGAGGTACCAGCGGATTTGAAAACAGCTAATGTAATGCCTCTGTTTAAAAAAGGGGGCAGACAAAAGGCAGGTAACTATAGGCTGGTTAGTTTAACATCTGTAGTGGGGAAAATGCTTGAAGCTATCATTAAGGAAGAAATAGCGGGACATCTAGATAGGAATAGTGCAATCAAGCAGGCGCAACATGGATTCATGAAGGGGAAATCATGTTTAACTAATATACTGGAATTCTTTGAGGATATAACGAGCATGGTGGATAGAGGTGTACCGATGGATGTGGTGTATTTAGATTTTCAAAAGGCATTCGATAAGGTGCCACACAAAAGGTTACTGCAGAAGATAAAGGTACATGGAGTCAGAGGAAATGTATTAGCATGGATCGAGAATTGGCTTGCTAACAGAAAGCAGAGTGTCGGGATAAGTGGGCCCTTTTCGGGTTGGAAATCGGTGGTTAGTGGTGTGCCACAGGGATCGGTGCTGGGACCACAACTGTTTACAATATACATAGATGACCTGGAAGAGGGGACAGAGTGTAGTATAACAAAATTTGCAGATGACACAAAGATTAGTGGGAAAGCGGGTTGTGTAGAGGACACAGAGAGTCTGCAAAGAGATTTGGATAGGTTAAGCGAATGGGCTAAGGTTTGGCAGATGGAATACAATGTTGGAAAGTGTGAGGTCATCCACCTTGGAAAAAAAAACAGTAAAAGGGAATATTATTTGAATGGGGAGAAATTACAACATGCTGCGGTGCAGAGGGACCTGGGGGTCCTTGTGCATGAATCCCAAAAAGTTAGTTTGCAGGTGCAGCAGGTAATCAGGAAGGCGAATAGAATGTTGGCCTTCATTGCGAGAGGGATGGAGTACAAAAGCAGGGAGGTCCTGCTGCAACTGTACAGGGTATTGGTGAGGCCGCACCTGGAGTACTGCGTGCAGCTTTGGTCACCTTACTTAAGGAAGGATATACTAGCTTTGGAGGGGGTACAGAGACGATTCACTAGGCTGATTCCAGAGATGAGGGGGTTACCTTATGATGATAGATTGAGTAAACTGGGACTTTACTCATTGGAGTTCAGAAGGATGAGGGGTGATCTTACAGAAACATTTAAAATAATGAAAGGGATAGACAAGATAGAGGCAGAGAGGTTGTTTCCACTGGTCGGGGAGACTAGAACTAGGGGGCACAGCCTCAAAATACGGGGGAGCCAATTTAAAACTGATTTGAGAAGGAATTTCTTCTCCCAGAGGGTTGTAAATCTGTGGAATTCTCTGCTCATTGAATGTATTCAAATCACAGAGAGATAGATTTTTAACCAATAAGGGAATTAAGGGTTACGGGGAGCGGGCGGGTAAGTGAAGCTGAGTCCACGGCCAGATCAGTCATGATCTTGTTGAATGGCGGAGCAGGCTCGAGGGGCTAGATGGCCTACTCCTGTTCCTAATTCTTATGTTCTTATTTTCTTATTTCTAAATTGTCAGACTGTTTGTCCAACATCCAATTCTGGATCAGCAGAAATTTTCTCCAGTTGAATATTGGGAAGACCAAAGCCATTGTTTTCAGTCCCCACCACAAACTCCATTCCCTAGCTACTGACTCCATTCCTCTCCCCACTGAACCACACTGTTCGCAACCTTGGTGTCATATTTGACCCTGAAATGATTTTTTGACCACATATCCACAGCATATTTAAGACTGCCTATTTCCACCTCTGTAACATCTCACTTCTCCACTCAGGTCATCCGCTGCTGAAACCCTCATCCATGCCTTTATTACCTTTAGACTTGACTATTCCAACACACTCCTAACTGGCCTCCCACATTCTACCTGATGTAAACTTGAGGTGATCCAAAACTCGGCTGGCCATGTCCTAACTCGCACCAAGTCACACTCACCCATCACTCCTGTGCTTGCTGACCTACATTGGCTCCCAGTTAAGCAAAGCCTCGATTTCAAAATTATCATCCTTATATTCAAATCCCTCCATGGCCTCACCCATCCCTATCTCTGTAATCTCCTTCAGCCCCACAACCCCCTGAGACATCTGCGTTCCTCTAATTCTGCCCTCTTGAGCATCGCTGATTATAATTGTTCATTGGTGGCTGTGCCTTCTGTTGCCTGGGCTCTAAGATGTGGTATTCCCTGCCTAAACCTCTTTGACCAAGCTTTTAGTCACCTATTGTCATTTCTCATTATGCGGTTTGGTGTCAAATTTTTTGTCTCATAATATTCCTGGGAAGCATCTTGAGACATTTTCTTAATTAAAGGCGCTATACAAGTTGTTGTTGTTATTGTCTTGTGTGATTGCAGGTTGAATTATAACATGGACTGCAGCTAACACAATGAAAAGTGCTCTATTTTATTTATTGTTTGGTTTGCAGACAGAGTGTAATTTTTTTTAAACTGACAACCAACTTCTATGTTTATTATTGTTGTTTTTTTAATTCACTCAGGACATGGACGTCGCTGGCAAGGCTGACATTTATTGTCCATCCCGAGTTACCCTTGAGAAGGTGGTGGTGAGCCTTCTTCTTGCACCACTGGTTTAAAGTATTATAAGTTCTGGGAACTGGATGTTGAGGGGACTATGAACCTACTGACACTCCCACTGGATAAACATGCTCTTTTAAAGTGTGGTGGTGTACCATATAGGACAGGAATAGCAGACCCCAGTCCTAGTCCTATGCTGAAGCCATGGTTCAGTGGTAGCACTCTTGCCTCTGAGTCAGAAGGTTGTGGATTCAAGTCCCACTACAGAGACTTGAATACAAAATCTAGGCTGACATTTCAGTGGTGTATGATGAAGCGCTATACTGTCAGAGATGTCATCTTTCTGATGAGACGTTACACCAAGTCCTGTCTGTCCTCTGAGGTGGTGCCGTAGATCCTGTGACACTATTTCGAAGAAGCGCTGGGGAGTTCTGCCAGTGTTCTAGCCAACAATTATCCCTCAACCAACACTTAAAACAGATGATCAGATCTTTTACTTCATTGCTCTCTGTGGGATCTTGCTGTGCACAACTTAGCTGCTGTGTTTCCTACATTACAACAGTGACTACACTTCAAAAGTAGCTCATTGGCTGTAAAGTGTTTTGTGACGTCCGGTGATCTTGAAATGTGTTGTGTAAATGCAAGTCTTTCTTTCTTTCTGATTTAGCTGCTCTCAGCCTTGGCAAAAAGAGGGATGCTGCAATTGGTTTCAGTGCCCCAGGGTTAAGGAGGGGAACAAAACCAGCTAGGGTTTGCACTCCTGATTACTATCCAGCGACTCCTGCTGGATATCTGTTTGTACAGATGTCAAATCGGGACAGGATCAGGGGGTGACTGTACCACCCATCCTCAATATGCAAGAACTGCTACAAAACATAAATCAGTGTAAAAGTCTGAAAACTCTTTTTTTTTAAATGGCGAACAGGGTTTTCAGAAAGGTCCTGCTGTTCCACTGCAGCTTATGTGATTAAATGAGCTCATGAAGAAAGAATGCTCTCGAGCTCTGATACTCTCATTTAATTAAACCAATTTGCCCAGCCTCTGCTGAGTTAGCTGCTCTCAGCTGGGAAAGTGAGATGCAGTTGTACCTCTCCAGTCCGGCACCCTTGGGGTCTGACCGGTGCCACGGGAGGTCACACCGACCCTAGTGTTGTCAGCAGTAGCCTAGACTTACCAGGTATTGCTGACAACGCTGCTGACAACGACCCGGCCACGTTCTGCGCACGCGCTGCACAGAAGCCTACTGCGCAGCATTTCTCAGGTCCAGCTTTGGTGCCTTCGTCAGCTGCCACACTCCTTGCTCCCTCTCCGCGCTGACCCGAGGGAGGGAACACCGGAGGCAGCGGGGAGAAGAGGAGCAGCCAGCCCCAGGACACAGCGTGGGTCGCGACCCCCCACCGGGAATGATGCCGGACCAGAGAGTCCTGGACTGGAGAGGTGCAACCTGTACTGCAATTGAGCCTCTGAGCCCCTGGGGAGGGGGGAACCTATCCAGCCAGGGTTCCCGTTCCTTATTGCCATCTGGTGTCTCGGGCTGGAAAGCCTGCATGTGTGTGAGTGCGCATAGGATTGGGCACGAGTGTTATGCCTCCTCATCTGAGAGTCAATATCGAGGCTCGCCTATGAACCAGTCTGGTGGAAAAAAACTGCCACCCCTCCCCCGTGATGGTGTTCTCATACACCTGATACCCTAGTCCATCTAGGTTCTGGAGGTTGCGGGTTTAGGAGGTGCTGCTAAAGAATTTTTGGCCATTTGCTGCAGCACATCCCGTGGTTAGTACACTGTGGCTCTCAAGGAAAACACTGCCGTGAGTTTTTATGCTATGGATCCTTCCGAGGAGATATCTGCCAAATCTCTCAACCTGCACAGTTGTAAAATGTAAGTCACAGACACCTTGTTTGTCCACACCCCTCACTTTCCCCATGGAAAACAATCAGCAACATGAGAGTTCCCAAGTGGAGAGGGCGGGGCTAAGTCAAATGAGGGAACGTCGTGCCGGCAGCCCTGCACGTGCCGGCAGTAGCCCAGAAACATTGGCACTCGGCCATTTTTAAAGGAACTTAAAGAAAAGTGCTGATTTGTCTCGTGGACCTATGGAAAGGCTTGGGATTGAATTTTGGTGATTTTTTGGTGTCTGAAGGAGTGCTTTTAGCAGCACTGTTGAATAAATCACCTGCTGAAATCAGTAAGTGCTGCTTTTCACTATTAAACTTCCAGAACAGGTGCTGCATTGGTGCATGTAAATTAAGGACTGTGTGTTTTGAAAAATATGAGTGTCAATTCAATACAGCAATGGAACAATGTCCACCAAGAACAAAGAATTTCTTGTATGAGGAAGTGGAGATATTAGTCAACGTCATTGAGCAGAGATGGCAGGGGCTAGATACCAGCAACAGAGGTCACATAAAAGTGCCACCTAAAGAAATGAAGAAAAGTTGGAACCAAGTTGCAGAAGATTACTGCGCAGTGATGCATACCAGGAGATCTGGAAGGCAGTGTAAAAAGAAATGGCACGACCTTGGTCAAGTAGTTAGTGTAAGTAATATTTTCATTTTTAATATAATCGTAATTGTAACATGACTATCTGTATGTCCCACCCTGCAGAAAGATGCACTCTGTAAAAAGTTATATTTTACTCTTTGCAGAAGAAATTGGCCCACGACAAAAGGGAGGCAACTCGAACAGGAAGAGCCACGCCCAATCTGCATCCACTGACACCCTTGGAACAGAGGGTAGCTGCCATGATGAGTCGTACATGGAGAAAAGCAATCAGTACAGCACAAGCTGGGCCCGCACGTGAGGAAGAGGGTAAGTCCTGAAAATGCATTATGGCCCTTTAAATCAACCTGCTGCCTGGCCTGCTATGTGTGAGAGTACTCACGCCACCCATCCTGCCCCACCCTTGCTGTGAAACACTTGACTGTTCTGATGTATTTTGCAGAACATGACGATGATGATGATGATGATGCCAACCCTGAGGATCCTGAAGATACAGAACAAGAACCAGTACAACCAGATGCGGACAATCCAGACTGGATGATGGCGGCGATGACTGAAATGTCTACAGAGGAGAGCTTCCAAATTAATGTTTATGAGCCCCCATTAAGGGGCATCAGAGTTTCAACCCCTTGCATAGGTTCTGGTTCCACCTTCCATGGTTTTGATTCCGATATTGCGGGTCCCAGTGGTGCTGCTGATATAATGCAGCAGTTTACACTCAGTGCACTACCGTCCGAGCCTGTGCCTCCCACTCGCATAGGTTCTGGTTCCACCTTCCATGGTTTTGATTCCGACGTTGCGGGTCCCAGTGGCGCTGGTGATATAATGGAGCAGTTTACACCCATTCACCCACCATCCCCCAGCCCACGGCTCGCACTCGAGTGCTGTCGTCTGGAACACCGAGCGCCCCACCGTCCCAGCCCGCGCCTCTCTCTCTAGTACTGCCGTCTGGAACACAGAGCGAGTACCACCATCCCGCGCCTCCCAATGCAGTGGTGCCGCGAGGCAGACCCAGGCAGAGGAGAAGGAGATTGGAGACACGCTCTCATGAGATGCAGCATGCAACAGATGCGGCTCAGGTTATGGCATTGGGTGTGGAGACCAATGAGCTTACCCGATCACTCATCGGTGGCGTCAGTGCAGTGGGTGAAGAGGTGACGGTCCTGACGGGAGAAATAACAGTAATGACACGGGAACTTAGGGAGGGAATATCCGAAGGAGTGCAATCGACGGCACAGGCCCTCATGGAGAAAGCTGCTGCAATAAGGACACACAGCCCGGCCAATCAAATGACACCCCCATAAAGAAGTGAGCATTCACTGAGATGTGGATGAGACATAGTTGCTGCCTTTCTTTGCTGTTTTTGTTCTTGTTCTTGATGTAGCTGTAGTAACGTTTTTCAAATTGAAATTGTTTTGTAAGTTTTGTAACTTTACAACTTATAAGTGATCTTAGGGTTTTTAAGTGATCTTATAGTGCAAATGCTCTCACATTTTGTATCTTATTTAATTTTGCACCTAAAAAGTGATCCTGAGGTCAAAGTGATCTTAAGAGTGTAAGATTTTTCAATTGAAATTGTTTTGTAAGTTTTATAACTTTACAACTTATAAGTGATCTTAGGGTTTTTAAGTGATCTTATAGTGTAAATGCTCTTACATTTTGTAACTTATTTAATTTTGCACCTAAAAGTGATCTTGAAGTTTAAGTGATCTTAAAGTAAGATTGTTGAATGCTTGTAATATTTAATTACTTCCCTTCCGCCCCCCCCCACCGCTCCCCCACCATCCCCCCCACTGCCCCCCATTCCCTAAGCCTGATTTGTAACCTACACCTGATTTCTAAAGTGTAGGCAAGGTTTTTCTGAACGTACAAAAATCTAGACTTACTCCATCCTCAGTTAGTTTGGAGTAAGTTTTCACTGCCTAAACTTTCAAAACAGGCGTAAGTGGCTGGACACGCCCACTTTTGGAAAAAAAATCTGTTCCAAAACGAAACTGTTCTAACTGACTAGAACTGGAGCAAACTAAATGCCGAGAATTGCAATTTCTAAGATACTCCATTCTAAACCAGTTGCTCCAAAAAAATTGGAGCAACTCAGGCCGAAACTTGCCCCCTATATCCTGATAGTGATGCACACTTCCTCCATGAACAGGAAGGGGTTCCATTCCATGACTGTGCAGATTAGGCTGTGACCATATGTACGGAAAGGTGACCACTACCCTGGTCGTTGCCACCATTCATTTACTTTACACCAATCCATAGTTGCATCATTATTTGAAATGTCAGTACAACCTGATAGATGGCTGCTTATCCCATTGAGAAATCTAAATTTAGATCATAAGAGTGACATAATGTGGAGCATTCAGTAACATACAGTAAAGCCAAGTCAAGACATCCAAGATTATTGTTCATAGACTTGTCTCCAACACTGGGAATTTCCTCGGGAGTTCTCCTGATCGGCCATGGTAGCTTCGGCGGAAGATCGGCAAAACACACAGACGTAGTATCATATAATCTTACAACACAGAGGAGGCCATTTGGCCCATCGTGCCTGTGCCAGCTCATTGAAAGAGCTATCCAATTAGTCCCACTCACCCTGCTCTTTCCACATCGTACTGCAGATCTTTCCTTTTCAAGTATTTATCCAATTCCCTTTTGAAAGTTACTATTGGATCTTCTTCCAGCACCCTTTCAGGCAGTGCATTCCAGATCATAACAACTTGCTGCATAAAAAGTGACCCCTTATCTCCTCCCTGGTTCTTTTACAAATCATCATGAATCCGTGACCTCTGGTTACTGACCCTCCTGCCAGTGCAAATAGTTTATATCTATTTTATAAGAACATAAGAACATAAGAATTAGGAACAGGAGTAGGCCATCTAGCCCCTCAAGCCTGCTCCGCCATTCAACAAGATCATGGCTGATCTGGCCGTGGACTCAGCTCCACTTACCCGCCCGCTCCCCGTAACCCTTAATTCCCTTATTGGTTAAAAATCTATCTCTCTGTGATTTGAATACATTCAATGAGCTAGCCTCAACTGCTTCCTTGGGCAGAGAATTTCACAGATTCACAACCCTCTGGGAGAAGAAATTCCTTCTCAACTCAGTTTTAAATTGGCTCCCCCGTATTTTGAGGCTGTGTCTCCTAGTTCTAGTCTCCCCTACCAGTGGAAACAACCTCTCTGCCTCTATCTTGTCTATCCCTTTCATTATTTTGAATATTTCTGTAAGATCACCCCTCATCCTTCTGAACTCCAATGAGTAAAGACCCAGTCTACTCAATCTATCATCATAAGGTAACCCCCTCATCTCCAGAATCAGCCCAGTGAATCGTCTCTGAACCCCCTCCAAAGCCAGTATATCCTTCCTTAAGTAAGGTGACCAAAACTGCACGCAGTACTCCAGGTGCGGCCTCACCAATACCCTGTACAGTTGCAACCAGACCTCCCTGCTTTTGTACTCCATCCCTTTCGCAATGAAGGCCAACATTCCATTCGCCTTCCTGATTACCTGCTGCACCTGCAAACTAACTTTTTGGGATTCATGCACAAGGACCCCCAGTCCCTCTGCACCTCAGCATGTTGTAATTTCTCCCCATTCAAATAATATTCCCTTTTACTGTTTTTTTTCCCAAGGTGGATGACCTCACACTTTCCGACATTGTATTCCATCTGCCAAACCTTAGCCCATTTGCTTAACCTATCCAAATCTCTTTGCAGCCTCTCTGTGTCCTCTGCACAACCTGCTTTCCCACTAATCTTTGTGTAATCTGCAAATTTTGTTATACTACACTCTGTCCCCTCTTCCAGGTCATCTATGTATATTGTAAACAGTTGTGGTCCCAGCAACAATCCCTGTGGCACACCACTAACCACTGATTTCCAACCTGAAAAGGACCCATTTATCCCAACTCTCTGCTTTCTGTTCGCCAGCCAATTCTCTATCCAAGCTAATACATTTCCTCTGACTCCGCACACCTCTATCTTCTGCAGTAACCTTTTGTGTGGCACCTTATTGAATGCCTTTTGGAAATCTAAATACACCACATCCATCGGTACACCTCTATCCACCGTGCTCGTTATATCCTCAAAGAATTCCAGTAAATTAGTTAAAAATGATTTCCCCTTCATGAATCCATGTTGCGTCTGCTTGATTGCACTATTCCTATCTAGATGTCTCGCTATTCCTTCCTTAATGATAGCTTCAAGCATTTTCCCCACTACAGATGTTAAACTAACCGGCCTATAGTTACCTGCCCCCTTTTTTAAACAGAGGCGTTACATTAGCTGCTTTCCAATCCGCTGGTACCTCCCCAGAGTCCAGAAAATTTTGGTAGATTATAACGAATGCATCTGCTGTAACTTCCGCCATCTCTTTTAATACCCTCTTTTAAAACTCCTCATCATTTTGAACACCTCTACTAAATCTCCCCATAACTTTTAGTGTTCTAAGTAGATGTTTGCAATTTCTCTAGACTCCCCAGATAACTGACGTCTGTCATCCCCAATATTCTGTTGAATCTCCTCTGAACGCTCGCCGAGGCCTTGATACATACCTGAAGCGTGATGCCTGCACTATTTTACACATAAGTATTTCACACTATCAAGGACTCTGGCCATTTAATCTCCTGAGGAATGTTTTCATAGTTTTTCCCTGCCCCTTTTCCCATGGGAAAATCAAACAAGGCATCAAAGAGCCCATCCAGCCCCACATCCCACTTTATACACTCATAACTTATTTTGACAAGGACACTACTGTAGTCCCTAGTGTTATATGTATACTCTGTGTATATACTATGCTGGTACCACTAGAGAGTGCAACTTTGGGAGGTCCAGGCAGGAGCTGTATAAAAGGCTGGTCACCATGCGGTGAAGGCAATCTGCAGTTTTGAATAAAGAGACTAAGGTCACAGCAGTTCAAGCACAGCACTAGGCCTCGTGGAGTTATTCTACATTTAAGTAGAGACATATTAACTGGCGACGAGTACAGATCACGGACTTACATGCAGAGATGGCTGCCGTTGGTAGTTTAGAAAAGTTTACAGCAGGTGAAGCCTTTACTTGGGTATCGCTGGCCAGGTATCGCTTCTACATACACCGCTGCACCAAGAGCCAGGATTTAGCGGAATATGTCACAGACCTACGAATGCTCGCGGAACCGTGCAAATTTGGCGAACTCCTCAACAATGTGTTGTGGGACGGGACTGGACGTGAAGCAGACCATCACCTTAAGCCAGGCGTTCACAACCTCAATGTTGAGATTCTCCCAGAATCAAAACTCACTGGCAAGTACTGTGCAGAAAATAATTGTTGATCAAAGAATTAGTCCGACTCAGAGTCCGCCAAGGGGTGTAAATGTGAATCGTTTAACATGCTGGCATTGCGGGGGTAACCATCGGGCCTGTCTGTGTCGATTTAGACATTATGTGTGCAAAGGCTGTGGCCAAAAGGGCCACCCACAGCGAATGTGCAGAAAAATTGCGACTCAAAATGTGGCAGAGGAGTTGGCAGGAGGTTTCCGATCCAGCAAGGATCATAAAGTACAAGCTAGAGAGGCGACTCAGCCCGAGGAAGCAGTGCACGGGGTGCACACCTTCACTACCAAAAGTCCCCCCATGATGATGAAAGTCAAGATAAATGGCATTCCTGTTTCCATGGAGTTGGATACGGGGGCGAGCCAGTCACTTATGAGCCAGAAGGCATTTGAGAGGCTCTGGGGCAACAAAGAACAAAGACCCAAGCTGAGCCTGATTCAGACAAAGTTGCACACTTGCACCAAGGAACTGATCCCAGTTATCGGCAGTGCGAACGTAAAAGTATCCCATGATGGAGAGATACACGAATTGCCACTGTGGGTTGTACCAGGCGACGGGCCAACACTGCTTGGCAGAAGCTGGATGGGGAAGATTCGGTGGAACTGGGAAGATGTCAAAGCACTATCTTCAGTGGACGATGCTTCCTGAGCTCAAGTGCTGAGCAAGCTCCCATCCTTATTTCAATCAGGCTTCGGCAACTTCACAGGCGCCAAAGTGCAGATCCACTTGGTCCCCGAGGCACGGCCTGTTCATTCCAAGGCTCGAGCGGTCCCTTACATGATGAAGGAGAAAGTGGAGATCGAATTGGACAGACTTCAACGCGAAGGCCAGCCCAATTGTTCCGGTACTAAAGAGCGATGGCACGGTCAGAATCTGCGGTGACTACAAGGTAACGATCAACCGAATTTCATTACAGGACCAGTACCCGCTATCCAAAGCTGACGATTTCTTTGCGACATTAGCAGGGGGAAAGGCATTCACCAAGCTGGATCTAACCTCCGCTTACATTACCCAGGAGCTGGCTGAGTTGTCGAAAAAATTAAAGTGCATTAACACACATAAGGGACTGTTTTTGTATCACAAGTGCCCGTTCGGGATCCACTCGGCTGCAACCATCTTCCAAAGGAACATGGAGAGTCTGTTGAAATCGGTTCCATGCACCGTTGTATTTCAGGATGACATCCTAATCACTGGTCGTGACACCACCAAACACCTGCACAACCTGCAAGAGGTTTTAAGTCGACTAAACAGAGTCGGACTCCGGCTGAAATGATCCAAGTGTGTCTTCCTGGCGCCAGAGGTAGAATTCCTGGGGAGGAAGATTGCGGCAGACGGCATCAGGCCCACGGACTCGAAGACAGAGGCCATCAAGAATGCACCCAGACCATGAAATGTAACGGAGCTGCGCTCGTTCCTGGGACTCCTCAACTATTTCGGTAACTTCCTTCCAGGGTTGAGCACCTCGCTCGAACCGTTGCACAAGTTGCTACACAAGGGAGACGACTGGGTTTGGGGTCAAAATCAAGAGGCCGCCATCAAAAAGGCCAGAAACTTGCTGTGTTTGAACAAGTTGCTTGTATTGTATGACCCAAGTAAATGTCTAGTTTTAGCATGTGACATGTCATCGTACGGTATTGGGTGTGTTTTACAGCAAGCAAATGTAGCGGGCAAACTCCAACCGGTTGCATGTGCGTCTAGAAGTCTATCCAAGGCCGAAAGAGCCTACAGTATGGTCGAGAAGGAGGCTTTGGCCTGTGTCTATGGGGTAAAAAAAATGCACCAGTATTTGTTCGGACTCAGGTTCGAGTTAGAAACCGACCACAAGCCCCTAATCTCAGTGTTTTTGGAAAGCAAAGGCATAAACACCAATGCTTCATCGCGAATCCAGAGATGGGCACTAACACTGTCGGCCTACGATTATACGATCCACCACAGACCAGGCACTGAGAACTGCGGCGATGCCCTCAGCCGGCTACCGTTGCCCACCACCGGGGTGGAAATGGCGCAGGGTCACCTGTAACGGTCCACCAGATCAGGACCTGGACCAACCAGGACCTTGCGTTATCTCTTGTAAAAAGTTGCGTCCTCAATGGGGGCTGGTCAGTGATCCCAAGAGAAATGCAAGACGAGAGAAAGCCGTAAAGACGAAATGTCCATCCAATCGGATTGCCTCTTATGGAGCAACTGCGTTGTCCTGCCAAAAAAAGACAGGGCAACCTTCATACGCGACCTACACAGTGCCCACCCAGGCATAGTCATGATGAAGGCTATCGCCAGGTCCCACGTCTGGTGGCCCGGCATTGTCTCGGACTTGGAGTCATGCATGCGCCAGTGTAACACTTGCTCACAATTGAACAATGCCCCCAGGCAGGCTCCACTTAGTCTGTGGTCCTGGCCCTCAAAACCATAGTCCAGGGTCCACGTAAATTATGCGGGCCCCTTTCTAGGAAAAATGTTCTTCATTGTTACTGTGTTCCTAACACAGATGAGGCTGCACACAGGGAGGTTAAAGTAACAGTGACCTCAGTCTTTAATAAGACACTCCAGAGTGAGGAACAGGCCTTCGGGGCTGGCTTATATACAGTGCTCCCAAGGGATGCTGGGATCCCTTGGGACTTCAGGGGATGAGCTCCCTGGTGGCGAAACATGGGAGTGCATGCTTTACAGATACACAACAGTTGTAGTGGACGCCTACTCTAAGTGGATCAAATGTGTAATAATGGCATCCAGCACGTCCACCGTCACCATTGAAAGCCTCAGGGCCATGTTCGCCACCCATGGCTTGCCCGACATTCTGGTCAGCGACATTGGTCCGTGTTTCACCAGCTCGGAATTCAATGAATTCATGACCCGCAATGGCTTCAGGCATGTCAGGTCTGCCCCGTTGAAGCCCGCATCCAACAGCCAAGCGGAGCGGGCAGTGCAAACCATAAAGCAGAGCTTCAAATGTGCCACAGAAGGTTCCTTACAAACCCGCCTATCCTGGGTGCTGATCAATTACAGGACACGACCCCACTCGCTTACCGGGGTCCCCCCTGCAGAGTTACTAATGAAACATGCGCTCAAAACCAAGCTCTCCTTAGTCCACCCTGACCTCAACGATCAGGTGGAAACCAGGCGTTATCATCAAAACATGTACATGATCGCATGGCTGTATCACGCGACATCAATGTAAACGACCCGGTGTTTGTGCTGAATCACGGTCATGGCCCCAAATGGGGTGCTGGCACTGTTTTAGCCAAGGAGGGGAATAGAGTGTTTGTTGTCAAACTGCTTAACGGACATACGTGCAGAAAGCATTTGGACCAGACCAAATTGCGATTTACAGGTAACCAGGAACTATCGGGAGAGGACCTTACCTTCCGCGATCCACCTACATACACCCAATCAACAACAGACCTAGCTGCCAACCACGAGGATGATCCCACCATCTCCAACAGTCCAGTCAGACCAACAGCGCTGCAAGACAGCAATGGCCCGACCAACTAACCCATGCCAGCAGTGACACTCAGACAATGAACCAGGGAGCACAGAGTTCCGGATCGCCTCAACCTGTAACTAACTCGCATCAAAGACTTTGGGGGGGAATGTTGTCATATATGTATACTCTGTGTACATACTATGCTGGTACCACTAGAGGGTACAACTGTGGGAGGCCCAGGCAGGAGCTGTATAAAAGTCTGGTCACCATGCAATGAAGGCACTCTGCAGTTTTGAATAAAGAGACTAAGGTCACAGCAGTTCAAGCACAGCACTAGGCCTCGTGGAGTTATTCTACAGATAAGTAGAGACATATTACCTAGCAGCTCGAGACCACCATGTTTGACACCAGATTTGATCATCGCCATCTGTACCCATCCTTACGGTTTTCAATCCATTCTTAACCTTATTTCTTGCACTATGTCAAACCCACCTGTATCATGTCTTCATTCTTCCTTGATGCTGTCCTCCAAACCTGGAGAACAAATTAAAAAATAAACGGGTTGAAATTAAACTGCATATTTTAGCAATGAACATGTTACCATGTTAGTGTAAAATTCCCCTCTGACTGCCATTTCAACTAGTTTATTTTAAATCCCTTGTTAAACTGCTGAAGGGAGAGCAATGTGATAATCGCACTTTAACGCACTCATTACTAATAATGCAATACAATTTTAACCCCAAGGTCACTAGAGTTGAATTGAGTAAATAAATCCAATGATGGTGTGGGAGCTCAAGGAATAGAGATGCTGTTTATTTTGAAAGTGACATTTAGCAAACGGAGCTAAATGAGTCACTCGCACAGCAAATGAATTAATGAGCTTCTTTCCTTCATTTCGCTCCAAAATTCATGAGATGATTTGATCATCATAGAAACCATTCTGTACGGGGTATAATACATTATGTTTGTTGTTTTTTGTGTTTTGAGTAGTTGTTTCCAAGACTTGCCCAGATATGATTCCACTTCTTTTCCTAAATATTTTGTTTCTCGATGTTTTAGAGTTTGCTTCAGTTTTCAGTTGTTCTCCCTATCCAGTTAGCCCCACACACCTCCATGGCATGCACTATTGCATGGAATTAACAGGGTGAAGTAGGAACTTTGCTTCGAGGCCTTTATCAATGGTATTCTGTACCCGGTTGTCTGGAGGGTAAAAAAGAGAAATGCATTTCTAAAGTGCCTTTCACAAGATCATACTTTTCCAAACCCTTCTCTCTCTCTCTCTCTCTCTCTCTTTCACTCTCTGTAAAGTGCTTTGGAATGTCCTTTTCTTTTATTCGTTCATGGGATGGCAGTGACGGCCACATACCATGAGGGAATAAAAAAAAGGATATTCCAAAGTACTTTACAGAGAGTGAGTGAGGGGCATGGCTTAGTCTATTAACAGACTGTCTTTCATTCCTTGGAAAAGCATGAGGTTGTTGCATAGTGCTCACCCTCTCTGTGTAACTCACTGTATGTTCGTGGAACGTGATGGCCCCTAGCAGATTTCGTCTGTAGAAATGTTGAGACAAGGAAGTCAACTGGTCAACATGGAGTGTAGGCTATAGGACTGGATAGATGTTCCAGAGATTTTATCGGTTTACTTTTGAAAGAAAGACTTTAATTTATAAACTGTCTTTATTATGTCCCTCAGAAATGTCTCAGAGTGCTTCATGTACAAAGATAAATTCACCAATCCCACTTTCCTAAGTAAAGTGCCATACTCAAGGGATGTGCGGGTCATATATAGGTCTAAATTACAGTAGCGGAGATTCAAACTTTCTTTGTGACTCCTTTCTGAGAGTCATTAGTGAATTTACCCATCGAAATGTTGTTAAATAGGGAAACATTGCAGATATAGACAGACAGATATGGCAAGGTGTGAGTCTTGGCTCATTGGTAGCACTCTTACCTCTGAGTTAGAAACACCGAAACATAGAAAATAGGTGCAGGAGTAGGCCATTCAGCCCTTCGAGCCTGCACCACCATTCAATATGATTATGGCTGATCATGCATTTCAATACCCCATTCCTGCTTTCTCTCATACCCCTTGACCCCTTTAGCCGTAAGGGCCACATCTAACTCCCTTTTGAATATATCTAACGAACTGGCCCCAACAACTTTCTGTGGTAGAGAATGCCACATGCCCACAACTCTCTGAGTGAAGAAGTTTCTCCTCATCTCAGTCCTAAATGGCTTACCCCTTATCCTTAGACTGTGACCCCTGGTTCTGGACTTCCCCAACATCGGGAACATTCTTCCTGCATCTAACCTGTCCAATCCCATCAGAATTTTATATGTTTCTATGAGATCCCCTCTCAGTCTTCTGAATTCCATTGAATACAAGCCTAGTCGATCCAGTCTTTCTTCATATGTCAGTCCTGTCATCCCGGGAATCAGTCTGGTGAACCTTTGCTGCACTCCCTCAATAGCAAGAATGTCCTTCCTCAGATTAGGAGACCTAAATTGTACACAATATTCAAGGTGTGACCTTACCAAGGCCCTGCACAACTGTAGTAAGTCCTCCTTGCTCCTATACTCAAATTCTCTCGCTATGAAGGCCAACATGTCATTTGCCTTCTTCAGCGCCTGCTGCACCTGTATGCCAACCTTCAATGACTGATGTACCATGACAACCAGGTCTCATTGCACCTCCCCCTTTACCAATCTGTCACCATTCAGATAATAATCAGCCCTCCTGTTTTTACCACCAAAGTGGATAACCTCACATTTGCCCACATTATACCGCATCTGCCATGTATTTGCCCAAGTTATCCTGTCCAAGTTACCCTGCAGCCTCTGAGCATCCTCCTCATAGCTCACACTGTCACCCAGCTTAGTGTCATCTGCAAACTTGGAGATATTACATTCAATTCCTTCGTCTAAATCATTAATGTATATTGTAAATAGCTGGGGTCCCAGCACTGAACCTTGCGGTACCCCACTAGTCACTGACTGCCATTCTGAAAAGGACCCGGTAAGAGAAGGTTGTGGGTTCTGATATGTACTTGCTATACAGTATAAATGCACACGAGGCCCATACTTGAGAGCAGGTCACTCTGTGACCAGTTACCTTTATTACCAAGACCTCAAGTGATGAAGGGAGGTGGAGCTTCCAATTTTATACCTGAAAGTCCAGGTTAGGAGTGTCTCCCACAAGTTCACCCCCTTGTAGTCAATGTTCTTAAGGTGTACAACTTAGGTCAGCTTATAATGATAGTTGAATACATGACAGGTTCAACTCCCATTCCATAGACATGAGCACATAACCTAGGTTGACAGTCCAGTGCAGTACTGAGGGAGTGCTGCACTGTTGGAGGTGCTGTCTTTCGGATGAGACATTAAACCGACTCCCAGTCTGCCTTTCAGATGCATGTAAAAGATCCTATGGCATTATTTGAGAAAGTTCTCACCAGTGTCCTGGCCAATATTTATCCCAAACCAACATCACCAAAGCAGATTATCTGGTCATGATCTCTTTGCTGGTTTGTGGAACCTTGCTGTGCACAAATTGCTGCCTCATTTCCTACATAGAACAGTGACTACACTTCAAAAGTACTAAATTGGTAGTAACATGTTTTGAAATGTGAAAGGTGCTCCATAAATGCAAGACTTTCTTTCATTAGAATCATCTTAGCTCACCCTTCTATCCAGAAGTCCCATCCATGTGTTGATCTCTGATTATGTGAAGAACCTCTTGACATCAGTCTTAAATTTATTAAGTTTTGTTTGAAATAGTTTTCCAGATTTACCTTTTTATATCAATTATGATCTTACAGGCCTCTCTGCAGGGCCCTTTCTCAGTTACCTCCTTTCAAGAGATATGTCATCATCATCATAGGCAGTCCCTTGAATCGAGGATGACTTGCTTCCACGTCAAAAAGTTCACAGGTACTTCAATGAAGGACCTAAAAATTCCAGGTCCCGAACTAAATTTTGATGGGTGGAAGATGCCCTTGCGTGGATTTTTTTAACGTGTGGTGACCGTTGCACACCAGCTATGTGACACAGTGCTCACCTTCCGTTGCTGGAGGGTTCCGAATGGAAGTTTCTGTCCGGGGCCGGCGTTGCAGCTTCCGCCTCTGTGAGCGAAGCTGTGGATCTCGCAAGGAATTGTGGGCAATGAAGAGGTCTGAGAATTAAAGAGGCCAGGCACCAGGTGTTCGGGCTCCCAGCGCGTCCAAGCGTTCGGGCTCCCGGCAGCGTCGACCTCTCCCCAGCGCCGAACGGATCCCCTCCAGTGGCAGCAGCTGTGCCTCTCCTCCATGACGGCATTTGGGCCTCCTCCTCTTCCAGGAGGGCGGCTGGCCTTTCCCCCTCCTTCAGAGACGACTGGGCCTCTACTTCCCCACAGTACTCCAGGTGTGGTCTAATCAGGGCTTTGTACAGCTGCAGAGGGCTGGCAGCACCCATGGAACAATACCAAAGGAAGTAACTTACTATTAACTTTTATTTTAAACTTTAATCAACTTGGGAAACTTTGAAACAACTTGGGAAAACTTTTAAAACTTCGGGAGAAACTTTTAAACAACTTGGTGAAACTTTTAAAAGCTCTGGAGAAACTTTTAAATAACGTGGGAAAACTTTTAAAACTTCGGGGAAAACTTAAAAAATTTCTGGAGAAACTTTTAAAACTTCTGGAGAAACTTTTAAACAATGTGAGGAACTTTCAAGAATTATTTTCTTTTAAAAATCTTTACTGAGGAATTGAATACTGTACCCCAATCTTACCAGAAAATAGTTTGGTGTGTTTTATTAGCATCATTTTCAATCATTTGAAACCGGGTTACTCACAACAACGCCCGGCGAGCAGGTGAGCCTCCGACCAGACGACTGGGACATCATCCCCCCCTCCTGCGGTGGGCCTACATCCCTCCAGTGGCGGGCCTTCATCCCTCCAGCGGCGATTGGGCCTCTCCTCGTCGACGGCTGGACCTCTCCTTCCCCACTGGTGACCTGGCCTCTTCTACTGGTGAGCATCACGGTTATGACTCTCCCACCCTCCCACTCCTTGCTGACCTCCCACTCCAGCGGACAACTGACCTTCCTAATGCCTTCCCCCAACCAAGCCTCTGGCCACCTACCATCAAGGGCGCTAATCAGCACCGAGCTTGTGGCCAACATCTCGCCGTAGGCAATTAGGCTCATACAGCAGTGCCTGGTCTCTAGTCGTCTTGGACCACCTTGCCATTGGACCAAGACCTTGCTCAGCTAAGCCCGTGTGGTGACATAGTTGCACGATCGTGATACCCTTGCTGACTTCGTCTTCTATATTCAATATGATTATTCAAGTCAGGGTGTACAAGAGATAGCTTGGTCTTAAGACCTCTCTTCATCATTAGTTCAACAGGCAAGATTCCGGTAAGTATGTGTGGTCTTGTCCTGTAACTAAGCAGTATGCATGACAGGCGGGTCTGCAGTGACCCTTGAGTTACTCGCTTCATACTCTGCTTTATGATTTGGACAGCACATTCTGCTTGCCCATTGGATGCAGGTTTGAGCAGTGCTGACCTTACATGTTTGATACCATTGAGTTTCATGAACTCTTGAAATTCCTGACTGGTGAAGCACGATCCGTTGTTGCTACAAGGATGTCAGGCAGATCATGTGTCGTGAACATGACATTGAGATTATCAATGGTAGCTGTTGACGTGCTGGATGACATGATTATACATGCTATCCACTTTGAATATGCATCCACCACAACTAAAAACATCTTCCCCAGGAAGGGACCTGTAAAGTCGATGTGGATCCTGGACCATGGTTTGGAAGGCCATGACCACAGACTCAGCGGTGATTCCGCTGGTACTTTGCTGAGCTGCATGCAAGTGTTGCACTGATGCACACATGATTCCAGCTCAGAGTCAGTTCCGGCCACCATACATGAAACCTGGCAATGGCTTTCATCATTACAATGCCAGGATGTGTGCTATGTAGCTCACGTACAATTTTCTCTCTCCCTTTCTTGGGCATAATAACACGATTGCCCCACAGTATACAATCCGACTGAATAGACAGTTCGTCTTTACGACGACTGTAACGTTTGGTCTCCTCGCACATTTGCTTGGGTATGGCAGACCAATCACCTTTGAGGATGCAACTCTTCGCCACCGATGAAATCGGGTCCTGGCTGGTCCAGGTCTTAACTTGTTGCGCCGTGACAGGGGTTCCTTCACTCACAAAAGCATCCATAACTAACAATAGGTCCGCCGGTTGTGGCGTTTCCACCTCCGGTGTGGGCAATGGCAGAAGGCTCAAAGCATCGGCACAATTTTCGGTGCCAGGTCTATGGCGAATGACATAATCATAAGGGGATAATGTCAGAGCCCACCTCTGGATGCAGGATGAAGCATTGGTATTGATACCTTTGTTTACAGAGAACAGTGAAATGAGCGGCTTGTGATCTGTCTCCAGTTCAAACTGAAGTCCAAACAGGTACTGATGCATCTTTTTAACCTCATACACACAGGCTAGTGCTTCTTTCTTTACCATGCTGTAGGCTCTTTCCGCTTTAGACAAACTTTTTGAAGCATTCGCGATGGGTCGAAGTTTACCCGACTCATTAGCTTGTTGGAGTGCGCAACCAATTTCATATGACGAAGCATCATAGGCCAAATTCTAAACATTTACATGGGTCATAATGTACCAGCAGCTTGTTAGAGCAAAGCAGATCAGTGGCTTTCTCAAAAGCTCTGTGTAGTGTATGTAGGCACCTTTAGTAATGACTCCACGAGGCAGGGTATGATACTTAAACTGTGTAGACCTGTAGTCCTTTATTTGAAGCTCCTGAGTGATGACAACAAGCTGTGAGTTCCCTTTTATACTGGGTTACCTGCTGTGTTCAGGCAACCCCTAGGTCTCCAGCAGCAGCACCCTCTGGTGTACCGGTAAGGTGTGCACAGTATAAGGGTACATTCAATGTGACATAACAGTGTTACAGACATCACACAGTAAACAAGCATGCATACACAGCAACACTCCCCCCTGAGCATTTTTCATATCCTTATTGTCATGCCCAGGGGAGGTGATCAGTGGTGGGCTATGGGAGGTTGTGGTGAGGGTTGTGTGGTTGCCAGGTATGACCCCTGTGCTTGAGGCTGGCCTCGTACGTTTCCTCTCCCTCACACACAAACCAAGTGGGTGTCACTGTTGTGGGATCCCTCGGGGAGGTAGCCACGGCAGCAGTGGGTGGTGTGTATGCACTGTGATGTGGGTAGTTGTGGGGTGGTGGGCAGGGCCACAAGACTGGGTGGGCTCCTTGTCCACCAATTGGGATGAAGGTCAGGTCATCCCAGGGTTTGCCAGGGAAGCTGGAGGGTATTGGCCTCATGCTCCTGGTGTTGGCCCTGGTGGCCAGGGGTTGTGGGGCTTGTCTGGTGCAGGTTGCCATGGGTGGTGGCTGGGCTGCCCATTGACCACTATCCCTGTAGTGGGTCTGCTCCCACGGCATGTGTGTGTGTCTTGCAAGGGGCATCACATTCGTTCCAAAGGTCCAGGCTACATGGTCAGGTAGCCTGCTGGACCTGGGGGTCTCCCACAGGGGGATTCCATTGGCATTAGCATGGTCCCTGTAGGACTCAATGTCCTTTGGCAGTGTCCTACCAGTATACATGACACCTTGGCTCTGATCACACATAGTCGAGCCTGCATTATACATTCTAGCATTTGCATCACTTTTGGGTGTCCTGGTTTCAACAGACATGGTTACATTAGGCATTTCACAATCTCTATCATTACTGTTAAGCATAATAAACTTGTTCTTAACCTTACTGACACCTGCATTCATATCATTAGTCACATTAGTTAAACCAGCATCACAATTCACTGTTACATTGCATACATTTTCATACTTGCACCCTTTAATCGCATCTTTAGCTTTAAAGTCCATGTACTCAAATAGTTGAAACTTCCCCTTTAAATTTCTTTGGTTACCTGTCTCCTTTAAGGGAACCTTCAAATCCGATTGGCTGCTCGGTGTCATGTGATGCTCCTCCATGCTCACTAGTGGCATGGCGGTGGCCATTTTGATTACAAGTGTTTCTCCTTGTGCTGCTGGTTCTGCAGCCATTTCCTGGCTTTCCTGCAGGAGGGCTGTGGTGGTCTTTTCTTCCACAGCACCACTTCGCCTGATGTGGACCCAGTTCATCCAATTCCTGCCCAGCAGCGTGGGACCGTCGCCGGCTACAATCCACAGGGGGAGTTTGTTCAACACGCTGCCCTGGGAGACCTGAACGTCTACGCTGCCAACGATTTGGATTTTACCTTTGGTATAGGTGAGCAGCTTTGCCTGGACAGGAGACAGTTTTGGTCGAGTGGCAGGATTCATCCAAATTTTTTCAAAGGTCATTTGGCTCATCACAGACTGGCTCACCCCTGTGTCGCTCTCCATGGAGACTGGGACCCCATCGATGTCCACTTCCATCAACAACGGGGAACTTCTGGTGGAGCAGGTAAAGATTCCATACTCTTCTTCCAGGGTTTGAGCAGCTTCATCTTCATCTGTGTCGGAGCCCCGGTGATCAGCCAACTCATCAGAGACACAGTAAGTACAGCCTTTTCTGCACATTCTCTGAAGGTGCCCTTTCTCTTTGCAGCCTTTGCATGCATAGTCTTTGTAGCGGCACTGGTGGGCCCTGTGGTTTCCTCCACAGCGCCAGCACGGGGCCATCCGGCTTGCCCCATGTGGTGGACTCAGGGTTGCGGGACTGAGGGCAGCATTTCTGCCTTTAGAAGTATCCATGCGGTGCACTGCGCTCGCCGGTTTAGAGTCCTGGGTCAGTATTCGCCTGGAGTCGCTGGCCGAAACCATGTAGGCCTGGCTCACTTGAATTGCTTTCTGCAGGGTGACCATGATGTCAGCCGAGAGCAATTTGTATAGGAGGCTTTCGTGGCCGATTCCGATGACAATTATGTCCCATAGTGCTTCATTAAGGTGGTCGCCAAATTCACACGGTGCAGCTAGTCTTCTTATGTGTGCAGCATAGTTGGCAATTTCTTGGCCCTCAGGTCGCCGGTGCCTGGCTGTGAGGATGCTTTCTTTCGATTTTAGTTGTTCCTGTATGATTGTTACAACTTGCTCATAGCTCTTGGTGGTTGTCTTCTCTGGGGCTAGTAAGTCCCTGATCAGACCGTAGATGGTGGGTCACAACTGCTAAGCAGGATGGCCCTGCATTTGTTCGGTAGTGTAGCCGGTGGGTCCCCGTCCAGGTCGTTGGCTATAAAGAAGTGTTCCAATCTTTCCACAAAAGCATCCCAATCTTCCCCCTCTGTAAATTGCTGAAAGTTGCTGAGATTAGACATGTTGAGCGTGTAGTTCGTGACCTTATATTCCCGTCGCCAGTTGTAGTATATGTAGGCACCTTTAGTGATGACTCCACGAGGCAGGGTATGATACTTAAACTGTGCAGACCTGTAGTCCTTTATTTGCAGCTTCTGAGTGACGACAACAAGCTGTGTGTTCCCTTTTATACTGGGTTACCTGCCGTGTGGAGGCAAACCCTAGGTCTCCAGCAGCAGCACCCTTTGGTGTACCGGTAAGGTGTGTACAGTATAAGGGTACATTCAATGTGGCATAACAGTGTTATTGACATCACACAGTAAACAGGCATGCATACACAACACTCTGTCTTGAGATGCACCCCACACCCAGTTGTTGCCTTTTCTTAGCAGCATGTGCAGTGGTTCTAATAAGTTGCTCAATTTAGGTAGGAAGTTACCAAAGTAGTTGAGTAGACCCAGAAATGAAAGCAGCTCCGTCACAATCTGCGGCTTGGGTGCATTCTTGATGGCCTTGGTTTTCGCGTCCGGGGCCTGATGCCGTCAGCAGCAATTTTCCTCCTCGGGAATTCAACCTCTGGTGCCACGAAGACGCACTTCGAGTGTTTCAGTCTGAGTCCCACTTTGTCCAGACGATGTAGAACCTCTTCCAGGTTGTTCAGATGTTCCTCGGAGTCACGACCTGTGATCAGGATGTCATATTGGAACAAGACGGTTCTGGGAACGGACTTCAGTAGACTCTCCATGTTCCTCTGAAATATTGCTGCAGCCAAGCGAATTCCAAAAGGGCACCTGTGATAAATAAACAGTCCCTTATGCATGTTAATGCACGTAAGTCTCTTCAACCTCTTGACCAGCTCCTGTGTCATGTAGGCCAACGTTAAGTTCAGTTAGTGAACGACTGACTTCCCCCTGGCTAGCATTGCAAACAAGTCATCAGCCTTCGGTAACGGGTACTGATTCTGTTTCAAAACCCTGTTGATCGTAGCCTTGTAGTCTCCACAGATTCTGACTGTGCCATCACTTTTCAGCACAGGAACAATGGGGCTGGCCCATTCATTAAATTCAACCAGTGATATAATCCCTTCATCATATACGGCACTGCCCGAGCTTTATGATGGACAGGTCTTGCATCCAAATCCACAGCTCCTGTGAAGTTGCCGATGCCTGGTTCCTATGGAGTGGAGGGTAGCCAATGTAACCCCACTTTTTAAAAAAGGAGGGAAGAGAGAAAACAGGGAATTATAGACCGGTCAGCCTGACCTCAGTAGTGGGTAAAATGATGGAATCAATTATTAAGGATGTCATAGCAGTGCATCTGGAAAATGGTGACATGATAGGTCCAAGTCAGCATGGATTTGTGAAAGGGAAATCATGCTTGACAAATCTTCTGGAATTTTTTGAGGATGTTTCCAGTAAAGTGGACAAAGGAGAACCAGTTGATGTGGTATATTTGGACTTTCAGAAGGCTTTCGACAAGGTCCCACACAAGAGATTAATGTGCAAAGTTAAAGCACATGGGATTGGGGGTAGTGTGCTGACGTGGATTGAGAACTGGTTGTCAGACAGGAAGCAAAGAGTAGGAGTAAACGGGTACTTTTCAGAATGGCAGGCAGTGACTAGTGGGGTGCCGCAAGGTTCTGTGCTGGGGCCCCAGCTGTTTACATTGTACATTAATGATTTGGACGAGGGGATTAAATGCAGTATCTACAAATTTGCGGATGACACTAAGTTGGGTGGCAGTGTGAGCTGCGAGGAGGATGCTATTAGGCTGCAGAGTGACTTGGATAGGTTAGGTGAGTGGGCAAATGCATGGCAGATGAAGTATAATGTGGATAAATGTGAGGTTATCCACTTTGGTGGTAAAAACAGAGAGACAGACTATTATCTGAATGGTGACAGATTAGGAAAAGGGAAGGTGCAACGAGACCTGGGTGTCATGGTACATCAGTCATTGAAGGTTAGCATGCAGGTACAGCAGGTGGTTAAGAAAGCAAATGGCATGTTGGCCTTCATAGCGAGGGGATTTGAATACAGGGGCAGGGAGGTGTTGCTACAGTTGTACAGGGCCTTGGTGAGGCCACACCTGGAGTATTGTGTACAGTTTTGGTCTCCTAACTTGAGGAAGGACATTCTTGCTATTGAGGGAGTGCAGCGAAGATTCACCAGACTGATTCCCGGGATGGCGGGACTGACCTATCAAGAAAGACTGGATCAACTGGGCTTGTATTCACTGGAGTTCAGAAGAATGAGAGGGGACCTCATAGAAACGTTTAAAATTCTGACGGGTTTAGACAGGTTAGATGCAGGAAGAATGTTCCCAATGTTGGGGAAGTCCAGAACCAGGGGTCACAGTCTGAGGATAAGGGGTAAGCCATTTAGGACCGAGATGAGGAGAAACTTCTTCACCCAGAGAGTGGTGAACCTGTGGAATTCTCTACCACAGAAAGTAGTTGAGGCCAATTCACTAAATATATTCAAAAGGGAGTTAGATGAAGTCCTTACTACTCGGGGGATCAAGGGTTATGGCGAGAAAGCAGGAAGGGGGTACTGAAGTTTCATGTTCAGCCATGAACTCATTGAATGGCGGTGCAGGCTAGAAGGGCTGAATGGCCTGCTCCTGCACCTATTTTCTATGTTTTTATGTTTTTCTATGAACAGCGAGGGGAACTTGCTCAGTACTTGGGCACATGTATCTTTCTCCGACGACAATGCCTTGATGTCGTTCCAATCGTTTCTGATTTTTTCAAGCCAGTTCCTGCCAAACAGCGTTGGGCCATTGCCTGGGACAATCCATAGCGGTAACTCGTGAACCGCACCATCATACGACACTTTAATTGTTGCACTGCCAATCACCGTTATGAGTTCTTTGGTGTACATGCGCAACTTGGCATTGACTGGACTCAGCCTGGATCTCACAGCCTTAGTATCCCACAGCTTGTCGAATGCCCTCTGGCTCATTATCGATTGACTCGTCCCCATGTCCAGTTCCATTGATACCAGCACCCCATTAAATTTTACGTTGATCATTATTGGTTTGCTCTTAGTTTGGAATGAGTACAGTCCATACACTTCCTCCTCTGGTATCTCAGATTGTGTATCCGGATCCGTGCTAGTCTGACCATCATCCTCCATGTTGTGTGTCACAGTACGCTTGCTCATCTGCGGTCACTTGCACTGGAGATGCCCTACTATCAGATAGCCTTTGCAACTATATTGCTTAAATCGGCACTGCTGGTGCCGGTGATTTCCCCACAACACCAACACGGAGAAATCGGATGCATTCCCACTGGCGGACTTTGGGCAACCATAGGTTCGCGTACACAGTCGGGTAGGCCCTGCCATGTGCCGCTCTGCCGAACGCTGAATCAATCATATTTACAGTACTTGCTGAGTTTCGATTTTTCACTGATATCTGCGTTAGACTTCTATCCGTTGTCATGCATGACTGAGCAATTGTGATGGCCCTGTTCAAGTCCAACGTCACCACCGCCAGTAGTTTACACAGGATCACCTTGTGGTTGATGCCGATTACAAAAAGTCCCGCAGCATGTCTGCCAACACAGCCCGAACTTACACGGTCCAGATAGATGTCTCAGGTCGACAATGAATTCCGCCACATTCTGGCCCTCTGAGCGAACGTGCGTGTAAAATCTGTAGCTCGAGATGACGATGCCTTCGTCTAGCTTAAGGTGGTCCTGTACCAATTCTTACACAATTCTTCCTACGTCTTCTCTGTTGGACTCACAGGCAGGAGTAGATTCTTTATCAGACCTTAAATTTTTGGACCGCAAACCGTGAGGAACACCACCCGGCACCGATCTGCGTCGCCGACCTCCTCCATTTTGTTGGCCACGAAGAACTGGCTCAAATGGTTCACAAAGTCTGCCCAATCTTCTCCTTCCACAAATCGCTCCAACAATCCAATTGTGCTCATTTTTGCATCCAAAGGTTCTTGTTGCCTCATCGCCAAATGTTGTGTATTCAATAACTGTTAGACTGAGTACTGTTTAACTCCAGGAGGTATGACCTTGGCTCTGCTTTATTAAGGCCCAAAGTGACTAATATACAAAATGGCTGGCCTTTTATACTTGGGTTGCACACATGTGCATGCAGCCCAATGGCCTCTAACAGTGACGCCATCTAGTGGCTAGTGATGCCAAAAGTACACACATGACACAAAGCTATACAAACCCACTCCCAGCCTCAAGCCACTTCGTGGCCCACCGACACCTTCGGGGACTGCCTAGGATGCTACTGTGGTCAGTGTGGCTGGGAGCGGCTGTCAGTCAGACAGTCAGTCAGTGTGCAGGGGGCTGAGGGAGCCCCGGCCGCCCGTCCACAGGCTTCCAGCATAGAGACACAGAGAGAGAGAGTGGGAATGCTGCAAAATGGCATGCTGGGGAGCTTGATGGCTGCAGCTCGCTATGTGTTGTCTCTCTCTTGGGGTGTGTGTCTTTGCATTGGGCATTTTGCAATGCAGATTGCCATGCCCGAGGGCTGTGGGTGTGGGGAAGGGTGAGGGTGTGGAGGGGGGGGTGCGTCGGTGAGGGAGGTAGGCCAGCACTGATTCTCCGGATCACCGGCCATCCCATATTCGACACTGCAGCAGCTCCCGTCGCTTTCACACACAGCCTGAGGTCGGGGGGGAGGGGTGGTCGGGAAGAAGGTGGCCCGAGGTCGGGAGGGGAGAGGCGCTCTGAGATTGAGAGGGGATGGGGAGGTTTGCGGCCTGAGCGGGCCCAGTGGCCCCAAAGATGTCAGCGGGCTAGTGGGCCCCGAGGTGTTGGCGGGCCCCGAGGTGTCGGCTCCGAAATTGGGTACATTTATTGTGGGTCTGTTGAGATTGAGATGTTCCGTGCAAGTGCAAATGAGCAAGTTTTTTTTTTACATCGATATTTTTCGAGGATTTTGACCGGCCGCGTGCTGCGCATGCGCCCTCCGGTGGCCGGGAATGGTTCCGGACGAGGGGTGGTGTCGGATAAGGGAGTCCTGGAAAAGAGAGGATCTACCTGTACTCATTAAAGTGAGAGATGTTAAACAAGCCTGGAGCATTTCCTACTTTCGGCATCTAATATCAGCATCCAAATCTTCCAGCTCATATAGCATTGGTCAAGGAAAGAAAGAAAGGGCATTTGTAAACAGCCATTCTTGAACCCAGGACATCCCAAAACACTTTACAGCCAATGAAGTGTGGTCACTATTGTAATGTAGGAAATGTAGCAGCCAATTTGTGCATAAGTTGAGGGATAACTGTTGGTGAGGACACCTCCCCATCTACAATAGTGGCATGGGGACTTTTATGTCCACCTGAGAGAGCAGACTGGGCTTCGGTTTAATATCTCACCAGCACATTCGACAGCACAGTGTGTACTGAAGTGCCAGCTTGGGTTTTTTGCTCAAGTCTCACTTGAACCCCATGACCTTCTGACTCAGAGTGCTACCACTGAATCACATGTGACACCTTGGTAGACTAAATCTCCTTCTACTCTATCCTCAAAGTCGCTCTTTACTGTACCAATACAACATTTCAGTTTCTCAAACGAGCCAACCTTATGGGCTGTCACAGTGAAACAGGCAAAATGAAATGGGGGCAGTTTTGTGATTTAGACTTCGGACCATAAGGAATTGGGTTGAAGTATGGCTAAACTCACTCCACATTTTACAACTGTTGAAGAGAGAGGGATTTTTATTTCATCCCACCCTAGCAGTGAACGGATAGAGTTCTGACTCATGACATCACCCAGGCCTGCTGCATGTTTTCCATTTTACGCTCAAGTTTGTTTGCGAATACACAGAGTTCTTTTTTAGATGAATGTTGTGTTGTTATATCAAATTATGAATAATGTTATATGATGACAGGTGCACTCGCAGTCGCTGAATAAACTCCATCATCGAGCTAGTGGCTGGCACTCAGTGCTGTGTATACAAAACATGTTGTTCAGGGCATTTGTTGCCTGGCAACCCCTCAAAACTATGGATGCGTAAAATGCACATATATATGAAAGAAAGACTTGCATTTATATGACATCGATCATGGTCTCAGGGCATTCCAAAATGCTTTATAGTATTTTTGAAGCATAGTCTCTGTTGAAATGTAGGAAACACAGCAGTCAAATTTCCCACAGCAAGGGCCCACAAACAGCAATGAGATAAATTACCAGATAATCTGTTTTAGGTGTTAGTTGAGGGATAAATCTTGGCCAGGACACTGAGAGAACTCCCCTGCATGTTCACGCGCTGTGGGATCTTTTGCATCTACCCGAGACGGAGGCTCAGTTTAACGTCTTGTCAGTAAGATGACACCTCCGAAGTGTCAGCCTAGATTATGTGCCTTGATACGGGACAGTGGAGCAAAGGGTTACGAGTACAAGCTGGTGGGGTAAATAAAAGCATTACTTCTAGCTTGCTCCTTTTATATCTCTCGTTTCTCTCAGCTTTCCCTGTAGATGCCTTTATTTTCAGTTTTTGCAATTTCTCATTTCCTTTCCAAGCTTTATTCCCCCCCGGGATTTTGGTTCTGCAGTTCCTCTTTTAAGATTTCCTTCCTCTCACCGCAATCCTCTTCAGTCCTTGCTTCATACTTTACTGCTGGTAGTTCTTATTTTTTATTCTTCATCACTCATGACCTGCTGGCAAAATCACATTTTGAGACCCTGTAATCCTAGAGAATTCAGCATTTAATCATGCCACAGCTTGTGCAATGGAAAGAATGCCAACATCTTGTGTCTCTCTTACATTGTGTTTATGTTAAGGAGGTCGCAGGCAGGGATCCGAGTGAAAAAAAGTGCAGAAAAGGAGCAGACTAACATTTATCAAACAGCTAATGAGACACCAAACTGTGCAAAGGTGTCAAAATGGTAATGAATCCAGCAGCGTAGTGCACAGTTCTGATGAGAACGAGTCAACAAATCTTGAGGTGAACATGTTTCATCACCTGGACCTATTAACAAAGCTCTGTTATATTGAAATATAGGCAGATTTTTGACCATGAAGGACAACTCTTGAGTATTAAACAGAGGCAGCGATCATAGCTATATGCCACGGAAGGAATTTCAATGACTCCGAATTATTGAGAGAAGAAGACAATGAAGACAGACGAACCATGAGTATTACTCTGCAAACGCATCACTGGACATGTGTGGATGAGGGAAAGTGTAATTGTGCCTGTAATGACAACAGTACCACATATGGATAAGTGTGCTTGTTCTCTCATATCGTGTCATATGCTCTCTTCACAATGGAAGTAAAATCCAGCCATGCTGCACATGAATCTGCAGGGGAGCACCTAGCCATCACTGCCATTATTTGGCTCCTCACCTGTGCTATTTACCATCTTGGATACCCCAGCCCTTTAAGTCTGCCTCCTATCTTCACTGTTTTTAGTGCTACTGGTGCTGCTCAGATGCCAGCCTGCAAGGTAATCCTACTGTAAGCAAGGAAGTTATGCCAAATCACGGATTAGCCCTTAGCTGGAGTATTGTGTCCAAATCTGGGCACCACATTTTAGGAAGATGTCAAGGCCTCGGAGAAGGTGGTATACTAAAAATATACCAGTGATCAGGGACTTCAATTATGTGGAGAGAATGGAGAAGCTGAGATTGCTTTCCTAAGAACATAAGAACATAAGAAATAGGAGCAGGATTAGGCCATACAGCCCCTCGAGCCTGCTCCGCCATTTTATACGATCTTGGCTCATCCGATCATGGAATCTGGTCCGCTCCCCATAACCCTTTATTCCCTTATCGGTTAAGAAACTCTCTATCTCTGTCTTAAATTTATTCAATGTCCCAACTTCCACAGCTCTCTGATGCAACGAATTCCACAGATTTACAACCCTCTGAGAAAATAAATTTCTCCTCATCTCTGTTTTAAATGGGCGGCCCCTTATTCTAAGATTATGCCCTCTAGTTCTAGTCTCCCCTATCAGTGGAAACATTCTCTCTGCATCCACCTTGTCAAGCCCCCTCATAATCTTATACGTTTCGATAAGATCACCTCTCAATCTTCTGAATTCCAATGAGTAGAGGCCCAACCTAGAGCACAGACGATTTAGGGGAGATTTAATAGAGATATTCAAAATTATGAAGGGTTTTGATAGAGTAAATAAAGAGGATGTGTTTTTTTTAATTTCCCCTACCCAGCAGGCCTAACTCGGAGCGCACAAGGCACTTTAGTTCGCAAGTTTCCCATCCTTGCGGCAGAAAAAGTGCACAACACTCCCTGACACAGGGCCCAGATACCAAAACTTCCTTACCAAAGCACAAATTATTCCCGGCCAGTAACTTTCCAGCCCTGCCTCCGTTTTAGCCCAAAAACAGAAAAGCCTAACATCCAGCCCAAACTGTTTCCACTGACAGGGGGGTCTGTAAAAACATAGAAACATAGAAAATAGGTGCAGGAGTAAGCCATTCGGCCCTTCGAGCCTGCACCACCATTCAATAAGATCATGGCTGATTATCCCCTCAGTACCCCTTTCCTGCTTTCTCTCCATACCCCTTGATGCCTTTAGCCGTAATGGCCATATCTAACTCCCTCTTGAATATATCCAACGAACTGGCATCAACAACTCTCTGAATTCAACAGGTTAACAACTCGCTGAGTGAAGAAGTTTCTCCTCATCTCAGTCCTAAATAGCCTACCCCTTATGCTTAGACTGTGTCCCCTGATTCTGCACTTCCCCATCATCGGGGACATTCTTCCTGCATCTAACCTGTCCAGCCCTGTCAGAATTTTATATGTTTCTATGAGATCCCCTCTCATCCTTCTAAACTCCAGTGAATAAAGGCCCAGTCAATCCAGTCTCTCCTCATATGTCAGTCCAGCCATCCCGGGAATCAGTCTGGTGAACCTTCGCTGCACTCCCTCAATAGCAAGAACGTCCTTCCTCAGATTAGGAGACCAAAATTGAATACAATATTCCAGGTGAGGCCTCACCAAGGCCCTGTACAATTGCAGTAAGACCTCCCTGCTCCTATACTCAAAACCCCTAGCTATGAAGGCCAACATACCATTTGCCTTCTTCACCACCTGCTGTACCTGCATGCCAACTTTAAATGACTGATGAACCATGACACCCAGGTCTTGTTGCACCTCCCCTTTTCCTAATCTACTTCCATTCAGATAATATTCTGCCTTCGTGTTTTTGACCCCAAAGTAGATAACCTCACATTTATCTGCATCTGCCATGCATTTGCCCACTCACCTAACCAGTCCAAGTCATCCTGCAGCCTCTTAGCATCCTCCTCACAGCTCACACCGCCACCTAGTTTAGTGTCATCTGCAAACTTGGAGATATTACACTCAATTCCTTCATCCAAATCATTAATGTAGATTGTAAATAGCTGGGGTCCCAGCACTGAGCCCTGCAGCACCCCACTAGTCACTGCCTGCCATCCTGAAAAGGACCCGTTTTTTCCCGACTCTCTGCTTCCTGTCTGCCAACCAGTTCTCTATCCATGTCAGTACATTACCCCCAATAACATGTGCTTTAATTTTGCACACCAATCTCTTGTGTGGGACCTTATCAAAAGCCTTTTGAAAGTCCAAATACACCACATCCACTGGTTCTCCCTTGTCCACTCTACTAGTTACATCTATGAAAAATTCCACAAGATGTGTTAAGCATGATTTCCCTTTCATAAATCCATGTTGACTTGGACCGATCCTGTCACTGCTTTCCAAATGTGCTGTTATTTCATCTTTAATAATGATTCCAACATTTTCCCCACTACTGAAGACAAGCTAACCAGTCTATAATTAACCGTTTTCTCTCTCCCTCATTTTTTAAAAAGTAGTGTTACATTAGCTACCCTCCAGTCCATAGGAACTGATCCAGAGTCGATAGACTGTTGGAAAATGATCACCAATGCATCCACTATTTCTAGGGCCACTTCCTAAAGTACTCTGGGATGCAGACTGTCAGGCCCCGGGGATTTATCGGCCTTCAATCCCATCAATTTCCCTAACACAATTTCCCGCCTAATAAGGATATCCTTCAGTTCCTCCTTCTCACTGGACCCTCGGTTCCCTAGAAGTTCTGGAAAGGTATTTGTGTCTTTCTTTGTGAAGACAGAACCAAAGTATTTGTTCAACTGGTCTACCATTTCTTTGTTCCCCATTATAAATTCACCTGAATCTGACTACAAGGGACCTACATTTATCTTCACTAATCTTTTTCCCTTCACATATCTATAGAAGCTATTGCAGTCAGTTTTTATGTTCCTGGTAAGCTTCCTCTCATACTCTATATTCCCCTCCGAAGTAAACCCTTTGTCCTCCTCTGCTGAATTCTAAATTTCTCCCAGTCCTCGGGTTTGCTGCTTTTTCTGGCAAATTTATATGCCTCTTCCTTGAAATTAACACTATCCTTAATTTCCCTTGTTAGCCACGGTTGAGCCACCTTCCCCGTTTTATTTTTACTCCAGACAGGGATGTACAATTGTTGAAGTTCATCCATGTGATCTTTAAATGTTTGCCATTGCCTTTCCACCGTCAACCCTCTAAGTGTCATTTGCCAGTCTATTCTAGCCAATTCACGTCTCATACCATCGAAGTTACCTTACTTAAGTTGAGGACCCTAGTCTCTGAATTAACTGTGTCACTCTCCATCTTAATAAGGAATTCTACTATATTATGGTCACTCTTCCCCAAGGGGTCTCGCACATTAAGATTGCTAATTAGTCCTTTCTCATTACACATCACCCAGTCTAGCCCTCTAGTTAGTTCCTCGACATATTGGTGCAGAAAATCATCCCTAATACACTCCAGGAAATCCTCCTCCATCATATTGCTACCAGTTTGGTTAGCCCAATCTATATGTAGATTATAGTCGCCCATGATAACTGCTGTACCTTTATTGCACGCATCCCTAATTTCTTGTTTGATGCTGTCCCCAACCTCACTACTACTGTTTGGTGGTCTGTACACAACTCCCACTAGCATTTTCTGCCCTTTGGTATTCCGCAGCTCCACCCATACAGATTCCACATCATCCAAGCTAATGTACTATTACGTTAATTTCCTCTTTAACCAGCAATGCTACCCCACCTCCTTTTCCTTTCTGTCTATCCTTCCTGAATGTTGAATACCCCTGGATGTTGAGTTCCCAGCCTTGGTCACCCTGGAGCTATGTCGCCGTGATGCCAATTACATCATATCCGTTAACAACTATCTGCGCAGTTAATTCGTCCACCTTATTACAAATACTCCTCGCATTGAGGCACAGAGCCTACAGGCTTGTCTTTTTAACACTCTTTGCCCTTGTACCCAAAGGACTAAGAACTAAGATAGTTGGCAGAAGAACCGGGGGGGAGATCAGAAGAAATTATTTTAGGCAGCAAGCTGTTATGATCTCGAATACATTTCCTGAAAGGGTGGGGGGAACAGATTCAATTGTAACTTTCAAAAGCGAAGTGTATATATACGTGAAAAGAAAAACTTTGCAGAGCTATGGGGAAAGAGCAGGGGAGTGGGACTAATTGGATAGCTTTCTCAAAGAGACGGCACAGAAAGGATGGGCCAAATTGCCTCTTTCTGTGCTGTAAGATTTTATCAGGGTGAAATTCCGTTGCGCCCCTTTTGGGACCGGTAACATCCGGGAGGCGGGACATTCTGCACTAGGGGCGCAAGTCCTGCCCCGCTTGAAAAATTCAGGTTTCCGCCCCCGAAAGGAAGTGGAGCACAAATAACACACTCCACTTCCTTTCTGTGGCGGTAGTGCGGTGGACGGGTCGAGAGCGGGACGCAGCGCTACGCACTGGATGGTGTAGAGCTGCCATGTAGGAGGGGCTTTCCCCTTCATAAAAGGGAAGGCCCCAAGCTGCTAACTCTGCAGGTATTAAACGGGCCTCCATGAACCACCGGGTAGCAGGGGTGCCATGCCAACAGCCCAGCATTCAAGCACAGTACCGGGCCGAAACACTGGGGAGCGGGGGGGGCTGTGCCAATAGCCCGGCACTCAAGCACAGTGCCAGGCTGAACGATCGTGGCATGGACCCCATGATCGAGGCGCCACCTCTGCTTTAAGTAGCACTCGCCGGTTCATGCCCCCTGACGCTGTTGCTGGCATCGCCCAACACAGCTATAGGGGGCACTCCCCAGTTTTGGTTCTGGGGCAAAAACCGGGCACTGCACATGGTGATGATGCTGTCATTGCCGGCGCAGTGGAGCGGGGCACTTCAGGGTACCACTGCCACTAAACTCCCGCGGAATTTAATGGGAGGCGTTAGCGGCTCTGCGCCTGGGTATAAGGCCGTTTGCGGCCCAGAGACGCAAACAACTCGAATTTTGAGGCCGATACTTCTAGTACTCACATCCAAGTTAACTTAGTGTCTTCCTACCCAGGCTGGGAATCTGGATTCATTCGATGAGTCTCCCTTACATATAGACAAAGAAAGAAAGGAGTTGGAGAGGCGGCAGTCGATGAGAGGCGGGAGCAGAGTCGGGAGGCCTACAAGAGGCCACGTGGTGAGTCGGAGAGGCGGCAGTCGATGAGAGGCGGGAGCAGAGTCGGGAGGCCTACAAGAGGCCACGTGGTGAGTCGGAGAGGCGGCAGTCGATGAGAGGCGGGAGCAGAGTCGGGAGGCCTACAAGAGGCCACGTGGTGAGTCGGAGAGGCGGCAGTCGATGAGAGGCGGGAGCAGAGTCGGGAGGCCTACAAGAGGCCACGTGGTGAGTCGGAGAGGCGTGCCTTGTGCAGCTTCAGCCAGGAGAAAAATCAAAAAAGAAGTAGAAAGAAATCAAAAGGGGACGTCACAGCCAAAGGGGGAAATGATTGGCTGGTGATCGGTGAGTAGCTTTTCTTTATATTTTTTATATCAGTAAGTAACCTGTTAAGAGTGTTGTCACCAAATTAAGTGTATCTAAAGGTTAAGTCATGGCAGGAGAGCTCGGTCGCCTGATATGCTCCTCCTGTACCATGTGGGAACTCAAGGACACTTCCAGTGTCCCTGACGACTACGTGTGCGGGAAGTGTGTCCACCTCCAGCTCCTAACGGACCGCGTTGCGGAATTGGAGCTGAGGGTGGATTCACTCTGGAGCATCCACGATGCTGAGAATGACGTGAGTAGCACGTGTAGCGAGTTGGTCTTACCGCAGGTGAAGGGTCCACAGCCAGCTAGGGAATGGAAGACCAGCAGGAAGAGCAGTGCAAGGAAGGTAGTGCAGGGGTCCCCTGTGGTCATCCCCCTGCAAAACAGATACACTGCTTTGAGTACTGTTGAGGGGGATGACTCATCGGGGGAGGGCAGCAGCAGCCAAGTTCATGGCACCGTGGCTGGCTCTGTTGAACAGGAGGGCAGGAAAAAGAGTGGGAGAGCGATAGTGATAGGGGATTCAATTGTAAGGGGAATAGATAGGCGTTTCTGCGGCCGCAACCGAGACTCCAGGATGGTATGTTGCCTCCCTGGTGCAAGGGTCAAAGATGTCTCGGAGCGGGTGCAGGACATTCTGAAAGGGGAGGGTGAACAGCCAGTTGTCGTGGTGCACATTGGTACCAACGATATAGGTAAAAAAAGGGATGAGGTCCTACGAGATGAATTTAAGGAGCTAGGAGCTAAATTAAAACGTAGGACCACAAAAGTAGTAATCTCGGGATTGCTACCAGTGCCACGTGCTAGTCAGAGGAGGAATTGCAGAATAGCGCAGATGAATACGTGGCTTGAGCAGTGGTGCAGCAGGGAGGGATTCAAATTCCTGGGGCATTGGAACCGGTTCTGGGGGAGGTGGGACCAGTACAAACCGGATGGTCTGCACCTGGGCAGGACCGGAACCAATGTCCGAGGGGGAGTGTTTGCTAGCGCTGTTCGGGAGGAGTTAAACTAATATGGCAGGGGGATGGAACCAATGCAGGGAGACAGAAGGAAACAAAATGGAGACAGAAGCAAAAGACAGAAAGGAGATGAGTAAAAGTGGAGGGCAGAGAAACCCAAGGCAAAGAACAAAAAGGGCCGCTGTACAGCAACATTCTAAAGGGTCAAAGTGTAATAAAAAAGGCAAGCCTGAAAGCTCGGTGCCTCAATGCGAGTAGTATTCGGAACCCAGGAGAGGGCTCTGAGCTAGTTAGAGTGGGTGAGAGCTCAGATGAACAGGACCCCAAGAAAGAATGCAAAAGGCACGAGGCAACAGAGCAGAGTAGCACTGGGGAAAGTGTAAACCACAAGGTGATAGGAAGGGACAATATGTATGAATATAAAGGGGTGCAGGAGGGGTCAAAACTAAAAATCATGGTGTAAAAACTAGTATTAAAACACTCTACCTAAACGCACGCAGCATTCGAAATAAAGTAAATGAATTGATGGCACAAATCATTACAAATGGGTATGATTTGGTGGCCATTTCAGAAACGTGGTTGCAGGGTGGCCAAGTCCTGGAATTAAATATACAGGAGTATCTGACAATTCAGAAGGATAGACAAGAAGAGAAAGGAGGTGGGGTAGCTCTGTTAATAAAGGATGATATCAAGGCAGTTGTGAGATATGATATTGGCTCTAATGAACAAAATGTTGAATCATTGTGGGTGGAGATTAGAGATCGTAAGGGGAAAAAGTCACTGGTGGGCGTAGTTTATAGGCCCCCAAATAATAACTTCACGGTGGGGCGGACAATAATCAAGGGAATAATGGAGGTATGTGAAAAAGGAATGGCAGTAATCATGGGGGATTTTAATCTACATATCGATTGGTCAAATCAAATTGCACGGGGTAGCCTGGAGGAGGAATTCATAGAATGCATATGGGATTGTTTCTTAGAACAGTATGTTACAGAACCTACAAGGGAGCAAGCCATCTTAGATCTGGTCCTGTGTAATGAGACAGGAATAATAAACGATCTCCTAGTAAAAGATCCTCTCGGAATGAGTGATCACAGTATGGTTGAATTTGTAATACAGATTGAGGGTGAGGAAGTAGTGTCTCAAACGAGCATAGTATGCTTAAACAAAGGGGACTACAGTGTGATGAGGGCAGAGTTGGCTAAAGTAGACTGGGAACACAGACTAAACGGTGGCACAATTGAGGAACAGTGGAGGACTTTTAAGGAGCTCTTTCATAGTGCTCAACATAAATATATTCCAGTGAAAAAGAAGGGCAGTAAGAGAAGGGATAACCAGCTGTGGATTACCAAGGAAATAAAGAAGAGTATCAAATTAAAAACCAATGTGTATAAGGTGGCCAAGGTTAGTGGGAAACTAGAAGATTGGGAAAATTTTAAACAACAGCAAAGAATGACGAAGAAAGCAATAAATAAAGGAAAGATAGATTACGAAAGTAAACTTGCGCAAAACTTAAAAACAGATAGTAAAAGCTTTTACCGATATATAAAATGGAAGAAAGTGACTAAAGTAAATGTTGGTCCCTTAGAAGATGAGAAGGGGGATTTAATAATGGAAAATGTGGAAATGGCTAAGAACTTAAACAATTATTTTGCTTCGGTCTTCACAGTGGAAGACACAAAAACCATGCCAAAAATTGCTGGTCATAGGAATATGGGAAGGGAGGACCTTGAGACAATCACTATCACTAGGGAGGTAGTGCTGGACAGGCTAATGGGACTCAAGGTAGACAAGACCCCTGGTCCTGATGAAATGCATCCCAGGGAATTAAAAGAGATGGCGGAAGTTATAGCAGATGCATTCGTTATAATCTACCAAAATTTTCTGGACTCTGGGGAGGTATCAGCGGATTGGAAAGCAGCTAATGTAACGCCTCTGTTTAAAAAAGGGGGCAGACAAAAGGCAGGTAACTATAGGCCAGTTAGTTTAACATCTGTAGTGGGGAAAATGCTTGAAGATATCATTAAGGAAGAAATAGCGGGACATCTAGATAGGAATAGTGCAATCAAGCAGACGCAACATGGATTCATGAAGGGGAAATCATGTTTAACTAATTTACTGGAATTCTTTGAGGATATAACGAGCATGGTGGATAAAGGTGTACCGATAGATGTGGTGTATTTAGATTTCCAAAAGGTATTCGATGAGGTGCCACACAAAAGATAAAGGTACGAGGAGTCAGAGGAAATGTATTAGCATGGATAGAGAATTGGCTGGCGAACAGAAAGCAGAGAGTCGGGATAAATGGGTCCTTTGCGGGTTGGAAATCGGTGGTTAGTGGTATGCCACAGGAATCGGTACTGGGACCACAACTGTTTACATTATACATAGATGACCTGGAAGAGGGGACAGAGTGTAGTATAACAAAATTTGCAGATGACACAAAGATTAATGGGAAAGCGTCTTGTGTAGAGGACACAGAGAGGCTGCAAAGGGATTTAGATAGGTTAAGCAAATGGGCTAAGGTTTGGCAGATGGAATACAATGTCGGAAAATGTGAGGTCATCCACCTTGGAAAAAAAACAGTAAAAGGGAATATTATTTGAATGGGGAGAAATTACAACATGCTGTGGTGCAGAGGGACCTGGGGGTCCTTGTGCATGAATCCCAAAAAGTTAGTTTGCAGGTGCAGAAGGTAATCAGGAAGACGAATGGAATGTTGGCCTTCATTGCGAGAGGGATGGAGGACAAAAGCAGGGAGGTCCTGCTGCAACTGTATAGGGTATTGGTGAGGCCGCACCTGGAGTACTGCGTGCACTTTTGGTCACCTTACTTAAGGAAGGATATACTAGCCTTGGAGGAGTTACAGAGATGATTCACTAGGCTGATTCCAGAGATGAGGGGGCTACCTTATGATGATAGATTGAGTAGACTGGGACTTTACTCATTGGAGTTCAGAAGGATGAGGGGTGATCTTTTAGAAACATTCAAAATAATGAAAGGGATAGACAAGATAGAGGCAGAGAGGTTGTTTCCACTGGTCGAGGAGGCTAGAACTAGGGGGCACAGCCTCAAAATAGGGGGGAGCCAATTTAAAACCAAGCTGAGAAGGAATTCCTTCTCCCAGAGGGTTGTGAATCTGTGGAATTCTCTGCCCAAGGAAGCAGTTGAGGCTAGCTCATTGAATGTATTCAAATCACAGTTAGACAGATTTTTAACCAATAAGGGAATTAAGGGTTATGGGGAGCGGGCGGGTAAGTGGAGCTGAGTCCACGGCCAGATCAGCCATGATCTTTTTGAATGGCAGAGCAGGCTCGAGGGGTTAGATGGCCTACTCCTGTTTCTAATTCTTATGTTCTTATATTCTTATAAGTAGACACACAAAGACCCAGTCTATAAACAATGAGGCACCATGGGACTCGTACACAAACACTTGCTGTCTGTGGAGGTTTTTCCTCTATGGAGCATTCAATTCTTCTGCCCATCCTTGCAGGGGCCAATAATGACCCCAATCCCTCCATCCCTGTCTCAGCCAGAAAAAGCTGAGTAGTGAGAGTGGAATGCTAAGGGAAGAGAACATCTGGAGAGATGGGGAATCAGATCAAGTTATTAAAAATTGAGAAGGGCTCCCATAAGAATATAAGAAATAGGAGCTGGAGTGGGCCATTTGGCATCTTGAGCCTGCTCCACCATTTAATAAGATCATGGCTGATCTGATCATGGGCTCAGCTCCACTTCCCTGCCTGCTCCCCATAACCCTTGACTCCCTTATCTCCTCAGTTCTCTGGGGAAGTGAATTCCACAGATTCACAACCCTCTGAGAGAAGAAATTCCTCCTCATCTCAGTTTTAAATGAGCGGCCCCTTATTCTGAAACTATGCTTCCTAGTTCTAGACTCCCCCATGAGTAGAAACATCCTCTCTGCATCTACCTTGTTGAGCCTCCTCATTATCTTATACATCTCAATAAGATTACCTCTCATTCTTCTGAACGCCAATGAGTACAAGCCCAACCTGCTCAACCTTTCTTCATAAGTCAACCACCTCATCTCCGGAATCAACCAAGTGAACCGTCTCTGAACTGCCTCCAATACAAGTATATCCCTCCTCAATTACGGTTGAGTTTGTTGCCACACTGAGGCACAGAGTCGGGCAATCCCAGGTTTGATTCCCAGTCTGCATTGATCACAGGCAGGATGTTACTGGAACATTATCATTGGCAAAGAGCTTTTGGGCAAGGGAGGAGGAACAAATAGTTGGCAATCTTGACTGCCATCTAATAAGTCATGTGGGAAGGTGCATGTGCATGGGTATCCAGTGATACGCACATATGAAAGTGACGGGTTGGAAAAGACCGGCTGGTCCATCAAACCTGCCCTACACTCATGCTCTCTAGTGCATCATGATTAGATACTTCCACCTACTCTCTCCCACCACACCCCCCCCCCCCACCCCACTCCCCCTGCAGCCATGTAATCTCCTGGGAGAGGCAAAAAAAAAGAAAAAAAATCCAGTGCCAACAAGGGGGAAAAGATAGGAAATTCCTCTCTGACTCCCTCAGGTGATTGAAACTAGTCCAGGAGGTCAAGTTGACCATGCATACGCTAACTGTTATTCCACTTAACTTCTATATGATGCAATCTCTGCCCCGGCCAAGAACTGGTATCGCTTCCTTTAGAAGGCTTGTGGAGGAGTCAGCAGACACCGGCAATGCAATCCAGAGGCAATCTGGGAAAAGAAGAGTCGCCTAACATCAGGCCAATTTGTCCTGTTGCATAATTTAACTGCATGCCCCAGGTCCTCCCCATTCCGTCAAACTGAAATACTGATGAAATAGCGGTGATAAGATCAGACCTGGTTACTTTATCCACCTCTTTGTGGCTCAATATCTAGCCATCACTTAAGGGTACATTCTGCATACCCAAGGGTGAAGCTCTACTCAAAGGGCACATGGATCAGGGATGGGCCTACAACATCTTGACCCACAGTTCCTCTGGCTAAGCACTGAGGTTACCAAATATCGACTAGGCTCACACACAATAACCACTCGAACAAGGTATCAAAGTATGGCTGGTGCCTGCGGAAGTTCACCGCAAAACAAGTCAGTATCTTCAACCGAGGTGGGGCAGAATTAGAAAACAAATGGGTGGGGGGCGAGTAACAGTTAATGAGATGTCCAATTGGAAGGGTTCACTGTGAAAAGTTTGGGAGCAAATCAGTTTAAATCAGCTTTTACTCTGGAAATTTCCCTCCCGCCCCATCGGCAATCACATTCTAAATATAAACTTCAAACAACCTAGCAAAAGTCGATCCAAGTAGCATCCCATGGGAATTCTGCTCTTTACATGTAAAATCAAACACGTTCCTCAAACTTGGAATTTTACTACTCTAGCTTCAAACACATGAAGCTGAATTTTGGGGCCTCCTATCTGGCAGACATAGGGCGGCAGGGCCTCGAGACTGGTGGACAATGACTTACCACCCCGTTCCCACTACATGTGCGGCAATGTTCAAATCCGAATCTGTTGCTGGGTGGCTGAAGTGTCGCAGCGCTCCCCTGCGTCAGGCGCTAGAGGGCCTGAATGTTTTACTCCTGTCCCTATATTAGGTGGAATATAAAAACATAAGAATTAGGAACAGGAGTAGGCCATCTAGCCCCTCGAGCCTGCTCCGCCATTCAAAGATCATGGCTGATCTGGCCGTGGACTCAGCTCCACTTATCCGCCCGCTCCCCATAACCCTTAATTCCCTTATGTTCTTATGTTCTTATGTTCCTTGGGCAAGAGCCACTATCCCACAGATCTACTGGCTCGGAGGCTGACTGGGCTGCCCAATATTACGGCAGCCGACCTAGAGCGATCAATCTTCGCCCGTCCCAATGCTAACAAGGCTCGGTCCTCGGGATAATCGGGTGGCTGGCCAGCCACACAAACTCAGTTCGGGGAAAAACCCAACCCTGGGTCTTAGAGGAGGTCTCTCAAGTATGCAACACCTTGATCTCCCATCAAGCACAGTGGAAACAATTAGCTGCTATGTTGGAGCTGCATTGAACTCAGTCGTTCACATAAAGACTGTTAATCAGGTGTGGAGAAGTGGTCTTAAATAGATACCTCCCCATATCAATGAGAGGTTAACTCTTGATGGTAGTTTCTATAGATTGACAACTCCTTGTAAATCTCTGGCTCCTGCATCTGGCAAAAGGCCAGGTTCAGAAGCTCAGAAAATCATCAGGAAATGACTGGCTGTCTCTCTTTTCTGTTTTGACTTCTGGCATCTGTCTGAAATGTGATGTCTGAAATGCAAAGGATGCATACAAGGTACAAGAAATAAATATATACAGGCTGATATCCAGTGGCCTTGTTCATGGTGAGTCAATGGGTGGTGTGCAGACATTTGGTAGATGAAGCTCACAGGAATAGCAGCAGTGGAGAACAATTAGCCTTGGGGAATGAGGCTCACCTCAAACATGGTGGGGTCTGAGCAAAGCCAAGATCCGGAGATGGGGGACAGTGATGCAAGCATTGGAACAGCATGACTTTGAGTAAAGAAAGAAAGTCTTGCATTTATATAGTGCCTTTCACGACCACCGGACATCCCAAAGCGCTTTACAACCAATGTGCTTTTAAAAGTGTAGTTACTGCTATAATGTAGGAAAGAGGCCAAGGGAGCCTTGGAGAACGGGATCAGCATTTTAAATGGAGCCGGAGGGCAGGTGTGACGTTTTATTGAATACTTGTGATACCATCCTGGGTCTGTTGCTGACAGAGCCACAGGGCAGCAGATATTGACTCCGGGCAGCCTCATTGTGGGCCGAAGTTGGGCGCAAGCTACGGAGTAGGACATCGTGGTTTGGGGCCAGGGCCAGCAGAGACAGCAAGGCACTAATTTTCACACCAATTTAAAAAAAAATTACATTCAAGTTTTAAGATTTACATTATAATAATAGTCACAACCATAGTAGGTGGTGGTCTTACAGAGACAACTAAATCAGATTAGCATTGAAAGTCCTATTAGAGCGCCCTCTACTGGTGTTACTTGGAAATGTAACTGGTAAGTGTAACAGGCAAGTGTGGACATTTTAACATTGGAATTCCCATTGGAAATGTTTATATGGTAGGTTTCAATGGAGTATGTGATAGATGTAAGAATGTTATATATTTTATATAAGCAAAATTTCATATATAAAAGATATGCACAAAACAGACAGAAGTTACAACACCAAATCAGGCCATTGATTTATCTTCTTCTTAGGCAGTCCCTCGGATTCGAGGATGACTTGATAGATATATACATATGGATTATTTAGCTGTAGAGATCAATATAACAGACAGAGAGCGAGAGAGATAGACTGAGACAGACAGAAAGATAGATAGATAGATAGATAGATAGATAGATAGATAGATAGATAGATAGATAGATAGATAGATAGATAGATAGATAGATAGATAGATAGATAGATAGATAGATAGGTAGAGATCGATCCATCAAAGGTTGAAATGCCAGAGGAAAGTCATAACTGATAATTAGTTAAAGGCCAGTAGTGAAAGGTTTGTGTAGAATTACACATGGAGAGCAATAATCGGTAAGAGTGGAGCTGGTGTCAGTGACTTTAAGGCAAGCTAAATGTCAAAGTATCAACAGCCCTGTTTGCCCTCTCAGGTGAATGTAAAAGATCCCTTGGCACTATTTGAAGAAGAGGAGGGGATTCCTGGCCAACATTTATCCCTCAACCTACATCACTAAAAGCAACTTACCTGGTCATTTATTTAATTGTTGTTAGTGGGACCTTGCTGTTTTCAAATTGGGTGCCGTATATCCTACATTACAACAGTGACTACACTTCAAAAGGACTTAATTGGCTGTAAAGTACTTTGGGACATCCAGAAGTCATGAAAGGGGCTATACAAACTAACAAGGACTAACAAGGCAAGGGAATAAACATTAAATGGTACAGTACTGAAAAGTGTAGAGGAACAAAGGGACCTTGGAGTGCAGGTCCACAGATCCCTGAAGGTAGCAGGCCAGGTAGATAAGGTGGTTCAGAAGACATATGGAATACTTGCCTTTATAAGTCGAGGCATGGAATACAAGAGCAAGGAAGTTATGTTTGAACTGTATAAAACACTGGTTAGGCCACAGCTGGAGTACTGTGTGCAGTTCTGGTCACCAAATTACAGGACAGATGTGATTGAACTAGAAAGGGTGCAGAGGAGATTTACAAGAATGTTGTCTGGACTGGAGAATTTTGGCTATGAGGAAAAATTGGAGATGCTGGATCCATTTTCTTTGGAATAGAGGAGGCTAAGGGGAGACCTGATAAAATTATGAGGGGCCTGGATAGTGGATAGGAAGGACCTGTTTCCCTTGGCAGACGGGTCAATAATCAGGGTGCATATATTTAAAGTAATTGGGGGGGGGGGGGAGCGGGGTTTAGAGGAGATATGAGGGGAAATTTCTTCACCCAGAGGGTGGTGGGGTCTGTAACTCACTGCCTGAAAGGGTGGTGGAGGCGGAAACCCTCACGACATTTAAAAGATACTTGGATGTGCACTTAAAGTATCGTAACCTACAGGGCTATGGGCCAAGAGCTGGAAAGTGGGATTAGGCTGGATAGCTCCTGGTTGGCTGACGCAGACACGATGAGCCGAAATGGTCTCCTTCCGTGCAGTAAATTTCAATTATTCTATGATTCTTCATTCTGTCCAGCGTTCTTTTATTCACTCACAACAACAACTTGAATTTATATAACGCTTTTAATGTAGTAAAATCTCCCAAAGCACTTCACATGAGAGTAATCAGACAAAATTTGACACCGAGCCACATAAGGAGATAGGTGACCAAAAGCTAGGTCATAGAAGTAGGTTTTAATGAGCATCTCAATGAATTGAGGTAGAGAGGTGGAGAGGTGGAGAGGTTTGTGGAAGAAATTCCAGAGCTTGGGGCCTAGACAGCTGAAGGCGCAGCTGCCAATGGAGGGGCATAGGAAATCAGTGATGCACAAGAGGCCAGAATTGGAGGAACGCAGAGTTCTCGGAGGATTGTAGGACTTGAGGAGATTATAGAGATGGGGAGGGGTGAGGCCATAAAGGGATTTGAAAACAAATATGAGCATTTTAAAATTTAGGCCTTGCTGACCAGAAGCCAATGTAGGTCAACAAGCACAGGGGTGAGGGGTGAACGGGACTCGGAGCGAGTTAGGAGTGAGCAGCAGAGTTTTGGATGAGCTCAAGTTTACGGAGGTTGGAAGATGGGAGACTGGCCAGGAGAGTGTTGGAATAGTCGACTCTGGAGGTAACAACAGTATGGATGAGGGTTTCAGCAGCAGATGAGCTGAACTAGGGGCAGAGACAGGCGATATTACAGAGGTGAAAGTAGGTGGTCATGGTGATGGAGAAGATATGGGGTCGGAACCTTAGTTCAGGGTCAGATAGGACTCCAAGGTTGTGAACAGTTAGGTTCAGCTTGAAACAGTGGCTTGGGTGGGAGATGGAATTGATGTTTAGGGGAAGGAATTTGTGGCACTGTACCTCATTCACTCTATTCTATGCTTTCTCATTCACTTTTTTCGATGGCCTCACATTCACTCTATCCTGGGCTCTCTCAATCACTCTGTACCATGCTTTCTCATTCACTCGACATACTCTAGCTGAAAGTATAATTCATTCCATCACATGCTTTGATTTGTCAACCATGTATCCCATTCCCTCATTCATTTAACCCATGCTCTTTCATTCATTCTATCCTGAATGTTGTCATTCACTATATCCAATCATTCTATCCCATTCTTTCATTCACACTATTCCATACTCCTTCATTCACTGCCCATTCTCTTTTATTCAGCGTATGCCAAGATCTT